>NC_031974.2:20335699-20951949 GCF_001858045.2 Oreochromis niloticus
AGGTATCAGATTTATATCATGAATAGCAGCCAGGGCTTTTATTTGGTATCGGTTTAGTAGGAAACTCATGGTACTGAACACCACTAGTTTCAAATCTTTTTCAGTGTATTTCAACATGCCCAAATACTGAGTACGAGCCAACTCCATGTGTGTACACTCCCCAGAATAAGGATAAAGACTGTAAAGAAAGTACACTGGATATTGTAAACACTTTCTCAGAAAAAGTGACGAGCCCAACTGGACTACTGTTCAGTCATTGAACTCTAGTCAACCCTACTTCTGAACCAAATCAAAGTAAAGTTCAATGTCGCTTTCAACAATTTCAATATGAACTCTGGGAACTACGTCACTATTTGCAGAGGAATTTCTGAATCTGTTTCAAATCTATGAGGTCCTGGATGGACTCTGGATGTCAGCAGTTAACGTGATTTTCTGTGCGTGTACCTGGCAGTTAACTGTCTTGATGCATGCTCGGTCATCCAGGTAAGACAGTAACAGAACGTTCAGATGAAGAGAATCAAATTTCTACACTAAGACACAGTCCGATTGTGTCTTATTGCTGTTTCATCACAGTCTTGCTCTGACTGTGAGTGGCCGCAAACCTCATCCCCATCGGAGCAACCATTTCAAAGGCAACAAGACCGCAAGTTAATTGCACATGGTCATGAGGTCCAACCAGTTTTCCCTAGTTTAGCATTATGCAAGATTATTATTACTCAGTTACAATTTTTGAAATTATTGCAGTTTCTTATAAATGGCTCTAAATGCAAAAATAAAACTATAATAATGTTTAAAAATACTGGCAGCTGCTAGTGCTACCCATCAGCCTCCCATTCGATGCACCAGTAGTATTGATTTTCACATATTCTTGGGTAATGCATCAGAGAACAACCCCAAGTTGTTCTCTGATGCATCCGGAGCGTGCATCGGTGTGTGAATGTTCGAAAGCAATTACATAGGAAAAGTGAAGAAAAAAAGTGCTTGTATGAATGAGTGAATGAGGCAAGTTGTATAAAATTGTTCTGAGTTCTCAGAGAAGAAGAGCCCTATATGAGAACCAGTCCATTTACCAATCCTAGGTGACTTCCTTCTCGAGTTATTACATTCAGAAGATTTTCTGAAAACATAACCTCTGACCTATGACCTTGAGGTCGAGGTCACTGAGAGTGGAACTTGTCTGAGACTTTCAGTAGATGCATCTATGGTATGAATTAAAAATTTTCCATCAACTTGTTTTCAAGTTATCACATTCACAAGTTTGGTTGTCCAAAATTGCCCATAAGTCAATAAGACTCAGTCAGAAGTCAGTAGAACTTACTAAGTGCAGGTTAAACATTGGGAAATATGCAGTGTTATTGTAACCTTTCTGTTTTTATGTGTTTCTGCGTGTTTACCTGTGGTGGCCGCTCAGGGATGGGTTCATTGCGGAGGGCTTGCAGGGCCTTCATGGCAGCGTTGTGTCTGGCTGCTTGGCGAGTGCGTCCCTCACCAATAAACTCATGACTCCCTACAGACAGCTGCACATAGAAGATCTTAGGAACAGGATAATGGTACCTGTAATAAAAAACAAACAAACAAACAAAAAACAAAGAAACATTAGCAAGAAGAGAAGATTTATCACGAAACGAGTAGCACAAAATATGGCAGATCAGGAGTGCACATTAAAGGACATTAGACAATCAATGTGTCGTCTTACCCTTAAGCGAAGGTTTACATCCGCTTTAAAAACAGATGCTAGGGAAGGAACTGGCTCTAACATAATGAGCCAAGTTATCAATTCTCACCGTTTACACCATTTCCAAATTAAAGGCCCACCACTTCATCAGGGTCAATTACTACACAATAGCCTGTTGGCCAACCACTTGAAAAATGCAGTGCTATTGAATCTCAGCTCAGGCATGCAAAACAAAGCGCAGGGACATATATCCTCTCCTCTTTCTTCTTGCCCCAAACATAGATTATTCTCTCTTTCTTTGGGTCCTGACAGAGTGGGACTGAGCTGTCACTGAGCAGATTTAGAGGTCTGCGTGTGTGATACCCCCCTCCCGGGTCAGTAGGAGAAGGGCTGAGAACGTCTGCTGGACTGAGGACAAGGAAAGAGAAATAGTGGGAAAACTAATAAGAGAAGAGAGAAGGTTTTTTTTAATATCCGCCGCGCTGTTCGCTTTCTTCTCTGCCAATATACACTTATACTCACAAGGACATACAGACACCATATGTGGTCGACACAAATGCATAGCAGCAGTTAAGATTTATGGAAATGGGTCTTGACTCGAGTCTGGTTCCCAAACTATATTTAATTTTTTCGTAAACTTTTATATCTATACTAAGTAAATACAGTGACATCTTTGTCTTGAACTGAAACTGCCTTTAGAGATATGCAGCTTTCCTTTTTTTGTGTACACATTTCTATAGAGCAACATTCCACTTGGCGTCGTAGCCCTAATAACTGATTGGGTGCATGTGGGAATTTGGGGCAACCCAAGAAGCTTGATGATGCTGGACAGGAAAATCAGCGTGCACTGGAAACGTTTGCAGTTTTTATTAAATGAAAAGGTATCAAGAAAAGCTAACCCTAACCCTTTCGATATGTATGAAAGCTACAAACACCCTGTTGTGTGTACTCAAATTTAATAACTAAGACCTTACGTTATCATTCATTTATTATCTAGTGTAGTAAAGTACAACAACACAAAGAGTTGCCATGCTAGCAGCTTCCAACAGTGGAGCACTAAGCTAATGATAACATCACAATGCTAACAACTTACTGAAATTTACCATATACACAATATGAGTTGGGGATCACAATATGGGGATCATGACCTCAGTTTTTAGGGATCATCCTTATGGGGATTAGATATTTGTCAGGGATTTATCCTAATCTCAAAAATTACGGTGGCTCCACCGTGTCGTCATTAAAAATTCACCTTACTTGCAAAAGTTCCCCAGTTTGAGATAGGGAGGAGACACACATTTTAAAAAAAGCTACTGTGCTAGTGCCAGTAGCTAGGATAAATGGGTGGGATAGGTGAGGAAGAGCAACTGGCATCAAAACCTGTGCCAAATTAAATATTAGGATCCATCCACGTTGGTGATCTCTTGGGGAAACAAGGGAGTAACCTTAAGTACCTTCTTAGTCAAAAACAATTCACTGTGGACAGTTGTGGCCAAGTGTTTGACGTAGTGACAAACGTGTTCTTACTTTTAAATTCAGGCTTCATCGACTCCTGCCTTGTTCCAAGATGTTATTACTTTGGAAAATCCAATTTTATCATAACTGATGGAAACTGTAGCAAGTACTTATGTAATTAAGAACCAATAATAAAATCTAAATTGAAGACTTCATTAAGATTAACACTGATAATTGTTTTAGAGTATTCAATAAAAACACTCATTCATTACTTACAGCATCACAAAGGTCTCCTAGAAGAACTTCGAGCCATTTGGCAACCATCTTGGTAAAATTTCCGAGAGATTAGCTCAAGTTAACAAGAAATGAGTGGGAGAGGCATAACTTTGACTTCAATACTTCACGACTCACCAATGAAACTTGATAAAATGTATAAATATTTGGCTGATTGTGACACAGATTAGGGTTTAAAACACATTTTATGCCCTCACAAATTAGACTTCTGTTACAGGTTCCTGGAGTTTGTTGACATTACAGCTTTACTTATCGCTCAATCCAAAGCATCTGAACAAATGCCACAGTCATGAACCTCTATGTGTAACAACATGACTCACTTGGCATTACAGCTTTTCCCCATGTTTTTCTTCCCAAAATTATTGAAGATAACACATCTTTTACAGTTACACAGTGCTTCTTTTTCTCCTCCCTTTTCCCTTTTTTGTCTTGAATTTTCTTAATGTCTTGCTCAGCAGGCCCAAGAATGAGTCAGCATATTACTCCCAGAATTCCAGCAGGTCTTTCTCCAGCCCACAGGCCTCCTCTCATCCGTCTGCTCTCAACTCCTGGCCACAGGGGCCTTCCCTGGGCGGGGGCCTGCCTGGCCCTCACACGTCAAGTGTGGCCCCAGGGTCTCAGAGGACATGCCAAGTGCAACATGGGCTCCAGCCAAAAGTGCAGAGCTGAGATGGGAGCAGCTGGGGCTGAAGCACTGAATACAGGTGCAGAGAAGAAGAGAGAGCGGGGTAAGAAAGAGAGAGAGGAGTGAGACTGAAGGAGAGAAGAAGAAAGGGAAAGAAAAGAAAGGGAGAAGAGAGAGAGGGGGACGTGGAGGGATGCCTGTGGGAGACTCGACTCCACAACGTGGGAAAGTAGTGGCTTACACACAAGCAAGTAAGCCAAGAACACAGGCGAGCACATATACACTCCGAAAAAATTACACACACACACACACACACACACACGGCAGGAAAATCACATTAGTGCTTGAAAGAGAAACACCTCAGCTAAACCAGCATGGTCTGTGTTATCAATCATTATTTTTGTTGTTATTACTGCTACAGAGAGCAAATTGAACCAGAACACCTGAGGGAAAGTGTGGAAAAATCTCAAAGGGAAGAGAAAAACTATTAAAAAAACAAAAATTGTGTCGGCTGATGACGCAGATGAGTGCATGTGCGTATCTAGTTATGACTCAAGGGAAAAAAAAACCTAATGCTGCAGCTCAATCAAATGATAACTCATCAATGTTCAGCAGTGAGTAATGAATTTGACTTTGAAGGCACAACCTTCCCTGCGGCTCTCTTTGATGTTGGCCATGTGATATTACTTTTTCATCTTAATCATTCAAAGACTTATGTCTGAACATACAAAGAGACAGATACATTCAAAGGTTCTAGTTTTTTTTCAAGGCCACACACAGGCCTGCTGGGAAATTGGACATTTGGTGACATTTGAGCTGGAAATCATTTTCAGTTGCATGAAAAGTATTTCCTTTCTAAATCGTTATATATGTTATATATGTTCCTAAATGAGCTGATTTCTCAGCCTCTACCTTGACATTTTTATTATTTCTCAGTATATTTATATTCACAGTAACAGACTTGTTTTCATTGCCTGTAAGTCATATTTCTTACACTGACGATATCAATGTTCACGCACTCACACAGAGAAAAATACCACTATCAGAGAGCCTTTACCAAAGGAAATTTAATGAAAATATATCATTCTTAAAGCTAGTTTTTCTCGCCTTCATTTTTTAAGTTAAGCATCATTAAATATAAGACACCCATCACCAAAATTAATGAAATCCATTCTGCACAGTCAGTAAAAATAAATAAATAAATAAAAATCAATATTATCAATAATGTAATTCAAGATGGCTCAAGGACTTATAGAGATGGCAGAAAGAGAAAAAACAAAAAGGTAAACATTACCTCAGAAACACTCCACTAACATGATGTCATTCATCTGTTCTTCGGTTATTTGAAAATATAGTGCAACAATATAATTTGTTATATAAAAGTGCATGTTACATATAAATGAACTCATTTATACAGTGGAAAGATGAATTTGTTATTTTTTTGCAGATTTACTTCTGTGTTGAGCTGTTGCTCTGAAAACATTTTTACAGTTGGGCATAGATCTATGCTGCTGGGTTCATTTGATTATGCATCGTAATTATAACACACATGTTCTTTAAAATATGTTTTTAAAAAAGCTTCCTTTGGCTGGTCTCTTATTTCTAAGGGGTCGCAACAGTAGATGGATCTATATTATTGATTTGGCATAAATATTTCGGCCGGTCTTGAAGCAGGGAGGAGACGCACATCCTTTGTGTGTTAACTGAATGTGTTAACCACTACACTATGGTTAAACAAACATGTATTGCATGGGACAGTATTTTTAGCCAGTATCAGTATGGTGTCATAGGTCATATTTCACATTAGAGTACAGTGGAACCCCGGCTTAGGAAGACCCCCTTTAACGAAAAATTCAAGTTACGAAGGGACTTAACGGCAATATTTCTGCCTGTGGTACGGCAAAATGCCCGCGTAACGAAATCTGCTGGCTCTGATTGTCAACGGCAGAGCTGCAAGAGTTGGAGGCGATGCAGCACTCATCAGTACAGCAACAATTCAGCGAGGAGGAGGAGGAGGCCGTCATACCATCGGCCGATATCAGGACATTCTCCGCGATTATCATTGCACAGTGTACGTATTACGTACGTGCGTAAATGGAAGTTTTAGTTTTAATGTTTAGAATGTTATGTACATGTACACATACGTATGTATGCATGCATACATATGCTTTCTTCAGCCTCCACCACCTCCGCCACCTCCTCCTCCACCAAGAACTTCGTCTTAAGCCAGCATCGCCTCACTCAAAAGGCGATGGAAAAAGGTGCTTCGACTTACGAAAATTTTGACTTACGAAAGACCCTCTGGAACGAATTCATTTCTTAAGTTGGGGTTCCACTGTATTTTTTCTCTAACAAAAGTCTTTTGCTACAAAAGTTCTAAATCAGCTCTTGGCTGACGGCTAAGACTGTACTAAACTAGATGATCCGTACTCTCTTCAAACATGTTTGACTAACAAAGCCTAATTTGGTGCGCCCCATGCCCCCGGCCCTCTTAGAGGAAGTACAGCTCATAACTTTCACTGGAAACAGTGGGGAACAAAACATTAACATAAGATTAATACAACATGGCGGAAGTGGTGATTAATGTAGCAAATTATGAGCCCCTTAATACCAATCATCATGGGTTTGAGTTTAAATAGAAGTTGCATCACCTTCTCACTTCTTTACCATCTTGAAATTACTACTTTTAATATTAAATTGCACTACAGCTTGACCGGAAAACACCGGTGTCATAAATTTCACAAGGCAATGAGTTTAGTCCAGAATCTGAATCCAAAAGAAGCCCTTTGGGACATGGCAGACAAAAAAAGATTTACAGCATGAAATGCAGCTGACGACTCCGAAGAAAGGAAGAGATGCTGTCGAGTCAGTATTCACCAGAAATTCAAAAGAATATTTACAACAACTTGTGAAATCAATGACATGATGAGTTAAAGCTATTATGAGAGCAAAGATGGGCTTTACAGATTTGAAAGAAATCTATTACACTCATTTCCAGAATAATTCTTAGACTCTAATAATGTAGCTTTGCATCACTCACAGTTAAACCTTATTTAACGCACACTGGATCTTTACAAAGACACTCGCTTCATCCACTATTTGAAACCAGCACTTATATCCTTCACCTTCCTTATTAGCCAGCTTTCATCTGACTGGATGCCCCTCTCAAACAGAAGGTTTCAACAGGAGGTGGGTGGGGCCTCTGTGCTCACAGCGGCAAGTCTGGAGCGCCCTCGGTGGCTGTATAAAAGGCAGGGCTGTGGTGATGTCACAGTTGGCTCACAAAACAACCAATGTGGCGACCATAATGGGCCCTCTCTGCTCTCACTGACTTTACTAGGAGCAAAGGTTAGAAAAAACATCCTGAAACTCAACATTAGAGCATTTTTAAGATCAAGGATTACTTGCACGTTCATTGACATTGTTATTTTTATAACTTGAGGATGAATGATTATAAGGGTCAATGACAGAAAATAAGGAAAATCAAAAAAGCTCTGTTTTAACAAAGGAAAAATACTAAGACCCATTCCATTTTGCCCATCTACAATAAGCTTTAAAGTAAGTAAAGCATCGTTTATGTGTTCCTCTTGTACATGGGATGAAAAGGTGACAATTCTGCTACAACAAAATGCTGCAATGAGAAAAAAGTGGGCCAATCAGGCACAGATAAATGACAGAGCATGAATGAGGGAGGGTACTGGCCTACTTGTCTTCCAGGGTCACTGAGCTTTAACACCAAGATCTGCTAACCACACATGCAAACATGAATAGCGGTATGTATGGAACCACATTTACACACACACTAAGCTTTTTAAGGGGGATGGGACTGCACTGGAAGCAAAAGGGTGACAGAGATCTGGGGGGAAAAAAAATACAAAAACTTGGACAGACTCATTCTTCCACCAGCTGCATTTTCTTCCAAACTCCTGCCAGACCTTTACTTGTTTTCTCTCCCTCCCAACTTCCATACTTCATTCCCTGTGTCCATCATTGATTGCTCTCCTTCCCTTCAGCCTCACGCGATTGCACATGCAAAATACAAAGCGGTGTGAGAAAATAGCCCATGTTGTCAAGTAAACACAGTTTTCAAAACATCTTGTGTCATGGTGTTAGGTTGTGTATTAAGATTTCTTTGGACTCTGTCTGAGGTTACAAACCACTAATCCACATGGGAGAAGCTGATCCAGTGTGATGTTCGAGGAGTGGTTCCAAATGAAAGTATTTTTTTGGCTCTAATTGCTCATTAAGCATGATTTCTGGAGCCCCCTGTACATGAAACTCAAAAACAAAGATTATGGGTGCTTAACTCAAATATGTCCATGGCCAATGTCTTTTCTTCTTTTGTTAATAACTTGTATGAAACATTACAGACATTTTTATTATATATTGTATAATACTTGAGGGGGGAACGGCAATGCATCTAAAACCGCTGGGTAATTCAGGGTTATTTTTTTTCTGTCATATATACTGTTATACTGATGGATGCGATGGATGGATGTTGATCAATGGATCAACATACTGTATATAGAAGCCAAAGTTTCTACAAGTTTTGATACTTTTGGCTCTGTCTGATGTCACTGAGAGCGGCTATTATTAATATAGTTATATCAGGCACACAACTGAGGCTCTGACCACGGAAGACGGGCAACCGTAACTCAAACAACCCTTTGTTACAACCAAAGTATCCAGAAAAGCATCTCAAAATACACAACAGGTTGAACCTTGATGTAGATGGGCTACAGCAGCAGAAGACCACAGCAGGACAAAGACAGGAAAACATTCAGATGGTAAGGTTAGAATTTGACGTAAACAACATATAAGTATGAATATATCCTACCTTGTATATATGGTTCAGGTTGCTGCTGGTGGTGTAATAGAGTGGGATATTTTCTTGGAATATTTTGGTCTCTCAATCAAATAGAGCACTTTTAGGTAATGTGGTACAATAGCAGCGCTATCATGCTATCATGTCAACATGGAGGAGAATGGGGAATGTTACCAGTACTTTATTGAAGCCATGAAGAATTAAGACTGTTCTGAAGGGAAAAGGAGGTCCAACACAGACCTAGCAAGGCGTACCTACTAAAGTGTACAGTATGCATAAATGCCCTCCCTCTGTTATGTTGATCATTAGACAAAGACAGTGACAGCCAAAGACCACCCAGAGCTTTGAAAGTGTCAATGGAAAGCATTTGTTTATTCCCTCACACCAATTTATAACCCATCTAAATCTATACAAATGAAAAATAAGCTTTTGGTTAAGGGGTTTGAAAATGTAGCTTAAAACAATGTCTGGCTTTAGATTTTGTTTTTAATACTATACAGACAAAGGGAGGTTTTTGAAAGCACAAACAGAAACAGAAAGGAATAATGGGAAAGAGAGAGAGTGTGTGTAGGATCTGTGTCACAAAAGTCACAATAAGTGTTACTCAGTCAGTGGTTCCATTAGGCAACTGTGACAGAGATAAACAGATTCGCTGTAATTTGTTGTCAAGCCTTTAGTGTTATAGAATTTAGAATGTCGTGGCATTTTAATATAAAAACATCAA
Organism: Oreochromis niloticus; assembly: GCF_001858045.2. Taxonomy (NCBI): domain Eukaryota; kingdom Metazoa; phylum Chordata; class Actinopteri; order Cichliformes; family Cichlidae; genus Oreochromis; species Oreochromis niloticus. Next base: position 20,345,298 of record NC_031974.2, read on the forward strand.
ACACACAACGTGTCAAATCACTCAGGTGTCCAGTGAGAGAACTTTAGTAAAATAAAGTGTCAACCTAAGACTAAAGCTCTTATTTTATAGTTCATTTAGCATCCCTTAAAAGCAAGTCTCGCCACTCTTGGCCCATGATGCAGCCATAAAACCAGTTTTAATTGTAACTGGGGCAGAAAAAGCTGTCCATGTAGTCACCAGTAAACTCTGATAAGAAACACTTAATAGGCTTGGTGACTTTCCACCACAATAAGGTTCAAAAAGCTTTTTTGCCCCATAGGATGAACTACAACTGTGCATGTACCGGTAGAGTCCTTCACGGCACCAAGATGATTAGCTCAGTGTTTCTCGGTTCTGCAGATGACTGGCTTTTGGGGGGAAGGGGTGGAATATGTCACAAAGAACTGCCGCATTAGGTGACATAAAATTTTCCCATAGATTTTTGTTCAAGATTCATCGACTGGTTTGTCTCTCCATTGCATTAAATCAGAGATTTAATATAACTAAACCTTACATTCTGTAGATTTTCATTAAAGCTCACCATGGGAGCAATCTATTTCCTCCCTCATATTCCTCCAGCGTAATGCACGGCTGTGTCTCTGTACTGCAGACAGCTGGTGTCTCTTATGGACAACTCAAATCACCGACTTTAAGGACAGAAGATATTAATCTGGAATAACGAACAGGCGCTGTGCACAAACCAAAGCTTTCATGACTTATTTTAATTAAATTGTCAAAAATGACAGTGTTCATTGTTTTTACTGTTGTGGTTTTCATTTTCTACAAGAGATTAAAGCTCTCTTTGTGCATGCTCTGTAATCAGCGTGCTGTCTTGGTGCCCTCCTTGTACTCCCATCACAGCTGTGTGTAGGTCCTGCCCGCTCTAGTGCTGAGCTGCAGTGGTGCACTAAGTTTCCATACGTGATAGACCTTTAGTAGCGAAACTGACAGGTAGCATACTCCAGGGAAAATATTAATGTGCTAAAGTAAAACAAAAAAACAAGGCTTCATTTCATTAGGTTAGTAATAAAAGCAACCACTGGAAAATAGTCTATTCTTTAATAATCTGACTGAAAACAGGCATCGCGTGAATAATTCTGACTTCTTAAGCACAGAAGACTGTGCCAGTGTGTGCAAACCAGTTACACCATTTGTGCATTTATGTGACATAGCAAGAAACAGTTCTTAGCCCCTGTGCCCTTTTAGTGCCAATTGTTAAGTCTTGGCTGACTGAGAGGAATGGCTGGCTGAGGATCAGCATAAAATCAGAGCCTTCTGTCCTCATTAAGAATATTACTTTGAGACCTGCTGTTTTATGTTCATTGTCATTAAAAGGGAAAAACTAATTGCTTTGTTTAAAAAAAAAATCTCATGCCATTTTCTGAAAATAAATACTACGAATTTCTTATGGCCAGATTATTACGATGTGGTTTCTGTGTCAGCCATTAAGCCTGTAACAGTTTTTACTTTGTATTTTTATACCAACATCTCTAAAGCAATATGCAGCACAATTTTTGCTATTTAATCCCTCTAAAAATTAATGAAGCACTCTAATTGAGCATTCCAGCTTTAATGGGCATCAGATAGGAGACAGTATGTATAAATATTTGCATACTATACAACTAATAAAGAAATAAAAATAGCAAATTCAGTGATTTAGCAGTAGGCTAACTAGTTAATTTATCGACAAAGGCTATGTTCTAGGCAATACTATTTATTTCTCTTTATTGCTTAGTGCTCTTTGAGTCTTTCAACCAGATGAGAACAAAGCTGTTCAAACAAGCAAATGTCCTGCTGATGTGTGCTTAAAAGTGTTTTTTCCCCTTTTTTTGGCTGAACTGTGGTTTGCTTATGCTGAGAAAGAAACACAGCGTCAATTACTTACTGTACAGGATGTAAAATAAAGACTGGATGATATGATTCCACTTGTAGGACCACCAAAGAAGAAATGCAGAATCATTTAAAAAACAAACTCTGTTTTGACTTTGCACGCTCTGAAGAAAATTATAATGATGCAAGATGACAGTTCCTAAAAAGGGGGAGATGCATATTTCAACCGTGTGTCTGCTGCTGGCTTTATTCAACTCAAAGTAAACCAAGGATAAATTTGTAATAGATTTGTGATATTTCGGTAATCTTCGTCACATCTTCCAGTGACGGATCCAACCGCAGCAGAATGATCTGTGATTGTGATGTGGACCTCGTTCAAAATGTGGTTAAAAAACTTTTGAATCGGTTTTCCCAGAAACAGGAACCTATCCGCTTACAACGACTGAGGTTAGAACATCTGGGTGTAGCCCTGAACTATAAACTAAACTGGAAATGTCTATCTACAAAACAGTTGAAACACTTCTTACAGGTATAACACCTTTAAGTGCAATTTGCCAGTCCATATCCTGGTGGCAATGTTTAAGAAAGAATCTAACAGTCTAAATGAGATCACAAACCACTACAGGAGTTTTTCTGGAGACTACACTAGGTGCACTCCAATTTACAGACATAACGGGTGAACATAATGAAATTGCTGCTGTTAATACTCTGCAGCACCAGAAAGTAGGACAGTAATGTGTCCCTATGAGCTGATGTACATTAACCCGTGATGAACCATGCCAACAATGGGTGCAGATGTTATGATGCGTGTTATGTGGTTCTGGTGTCTAATGCCCTAAATAAAGAGCGATCCAAATTACTCAGCAAACAGCCAGGAACGTTAACCATTCCTCTTGACAGATGTTTAGTGATATTGCACAGCAACTAAGGAGGTAAGGCTAATCGTTTTGAGTGCTGCAGCAAAGTGCACAATTTCCTGAGAAGAGATTCAAGTGTTATTTTTGTGGAAAAATGCACAGACGTCAGTTCTTTGTAAAAATGCCTATTTAGTCCTCTGACTCCCCCTGACAAACATCCTGAAAGGCAGCATTATGAAAGGTGATTCCACTGATTTAACCTACTTTGTACATCATGGCCTCAGTTCCATTTTTAAATTCAATGCATCAAGGAGGAAAAGGAGGAGAGGAGGACACACAGGGATACACAAACAAGAAAATCCACTCAGAAGAGAGGAGATGAAAGGAGAGCCCAGACTTCTTTGTCAGTGAGTCTGCTGAGCACAAATCATTCCAAGCATTTGTTTATGTTGGATCTGTATTTCACTCCTCCACCCCCAGTCTCTTCAATAAAACACTGCTTTATGAGTTTACACCCATTTGTGCAATTAAGACATGTTATCCTTTGGTCTGGCTTGCCGCCAATGTTAATTTATCTACTTATGTAATTTATGATTTAGAGACACAAACGAATATGTGGAAAATTTTTCAGGAATAATGCAATAGGAGTAACTCCTCTGAAGTTTACCTTGGGAGGTTTGGATGGACAACAAAAATGGATCTGTAATGCCTTACTGGACAAAAGAGCACAAGGCGTCCCGATTAGGCCGTTTGAGACTACAAAGCCCAATTGGCCAGAGAGCTCTACAGAAAAATAAACCTGAGTGGGAGAAAGTGAGTGAAAAAAAGATGGCTGTGTGTGCAAAGGGAACCTTGAAGGATATCTAATACCTCCACAGTAGAGGAGATGACATGAAATGTTGAATATAGAAAAGCGCTCATGGGCAGATTTGCCTTTTCAATGGGACAGGTTGCCCCAATTAGAAATGTAGATGACAAAGTACACCTGTGTGTCTGTGTGCGCCCTTTATGTCTGTGCTGCTGTCATTGCTGTTTGATGTTATACCGTTTTCCTGAAGGCATGGGAAGGGTACTCAAATATCCTTTCATTGCAACTGTCTCTTCTTATAGTTCTTACATGAAAGTGATTTTACACTGACATTTTCATACAGCTACAGACCAAGTCTGGAGCACAATTGTAATGGGATTAACCCTTTACATGATGTGACATTCAACAATTGAGGAATTTGCAGCATTTACTGAGGTCTGTGTATAGACCAAAAAAATATAAAATTATATCTGAGATATTTGTAAACCCTGAATGTAATTTGTTCACAGGACCTAAAGTTGAATTTGTTCCTTCCAGTTGTTTGTAGGAGTCTTTCTTCGGTTTTAATTACATACCTTTAGCATCATACAGCAGCAGGATCCATATGAGCACCTCCAAAGCAAAAGTTTTGCATACATTTTAAGTATGTTCAAGTACTGTAGTCTACTTATAATAAATTGTGGACATGGAGATACAACTGATCAAGAACAGTGAGAACAACAGCATTCTTACTGTTCTTACAGCACTAAGAACAAGAACAGTAAATAACACTCTAAGATGCACTCTTTTACCCGACAGAGGTTAGTGTCATACAAAGCATCACAGTATACACAGTATTAACCATCTTTTTATAGCAGCTATCCTGAGGATGAGTCCTGAGGTTTTAATTCACTGTGAGAAAAAGTCTTTTTTGTTTCATGCTCCCACGCAGATCATCTTAGCAGTGGCATCATTGTGTACAGGGAGGCATTTCAAAAACAACATGCAGACGTAACCTCTCTAATCATCAAAGTGACTAACAAAACACAGCAGCAAGCAGCCTATTAAAAATGAAAATGGATTTTATTATACCATAAAAATTATTTGGGTGATTTGTGAATGTAAAGAATTTGTTTTTTTCTTGTTTTGTTTTGCTTTTTCACCCCAGCAAGAGACAAAAATGAAATTTGCCCTTACAAATAGTTCTTTATTTGGGGTATTTGAGCTATAAGTGAACTCTCTGTGGGACTATTCAAACGAGGGCACTGGTACAAATAACCCAATGGCATTAACAGTGAATAAAAATATTATGCCCTTCCTGATTAAATGTGATTTTATGTATTTTATAACACTATTTCAATTATTTTTATCATACGTCCACCAGTATATTCAAAGCAGGCCTTTATATGTAAAAGCATTCCCTGTAATTATTGCTGATGTGCACCCATGTACTCAACCCTGAAACCAAACACACGAGACATCCCATTTAACCCTCAGTGTAGGCTCAGTATTATTCAAGCTCCCTTTTATCTGCTAAATACTCTATGTTCAATGCTCACTAACTGCAGAATGGATAAAATGTAGTGGATTTATCAAAGTTATTCCACTGAACACAAGTGCCTGCTGTGACTGGAAACAAGGTCAGTAGGAGCAATGACATCGAACCACAACGCCCATCCAATGAGCTAGCGGCCACTAAAACTTACCTGCGGGTTTCTCATTACAAGTGGAGATTTAATACGTAGTAATGTTTCTCACAGTTAATCTAAAAATGTTTTACAAACAAAAGCAAATTGGGTCTTTACTTATTCTCCTACGAGACTGGCCAATACAATATAAAACAGGCACTGAATTTTCAGCAGTAAATGTGAGCAACTCTTCCTTTCCTACAGAGAAAGCAGTAATGGCCAGCGTGGTATCTGAACATCATCACAGGAGGAAATGTCACAGTGCAAAGCACCCCCAGTCATTCAGCCCACTGTTCTTCCAACAGACATGATGTTGGTGTCATAACCAAATGAGGACTGGGAGGAGGTAGGCGGCTTCAGGCCGCTAAGCTTTGCTCTAACAGGGAAAGTCCTATCCAAATTCCAACTCTGACAGAATGCAGGATGCAGGCGCCCCGCCCCCCTGAGATCAGAGCAGCAGGAGGAAAGCTGGGAGCGTCGTGGATAAACTGGAGGAGCGCAGTATGACTCATTGGAATCAGGTGTTCCAATGATAACACAGGGGTTGTCCGTGAAAACGGTTGATGTAACCAGATTTCATGATAACACAAATATTTTTCCGATTCTGTGATCATTTTTTTTTTCATAATCACTTGGGCTAAATTTCCACACATGTTTCATAGCAGCTCAGTAACTGACTGAGTGAGCTGATCACTGTTGTTCAATGGTGTGGTCACGTCTGGATGATAGGAGAGATGAATCACTGATTTAAAGATGGACTTGGATGGGAAAGAATTATGCATAAGTCCTTCGCCATAAATAAGATTCATTAAGACTCTGATAAATGTACATTTCATATTATCGCTGTATTTTCTCATCAGGGCACTTTCTGAATGAATCAATACTGGTCTGGGCGGTGATTAGCGCGCTGATAGATCATAGCCAGACTGCCCTTTTAATGGTCAGATTTTCCATCAACATGACTTTGGATCACTCTTATTCATCATAATAGGTAAGGGCATGGGCATGAGGAAACCTTCGTTTCCCTGCACCATCATTAAGGTGACCGATTGTGGATATGGCCTGTCACTCTGCCACATAGTTAGTCATCTAAGTAACAGAATTCATATTCAGAAGGTCTTACTATCATTAATCGGGGCTTGACTACACTGAAAGAAAGAGACCTCATGGAAACATAATGACCTTGTAATAATAAATGTCTTTCTTATATCACTTCTGTTTGAGACACACACGTCCTCCAACCCCTTTCTGCTTCCTTTACCTTTAAATGCCATAAGAAAACAAAACAGACCATGAGGAATAGATACTGCCTGTCTCCTCACTGTGACATATGTCATTGACAGACAGATGCTGGAAAACAGATTTTCTCCTCTACCCCATTTATCTTTCACCCCTGTTTGCTCCTGCATGGATCAAATAGTAGAAGATGTGAGCCAGATGCTAGACTGTCTACTGACTACACTTGGTTACCCAACACTGCAACTGATTGACTGACACCTTTTAAAAAATAAACTGCGCTCAGCAAAACTGATGGCAGAATGCTGCACCTTATAACATTAATGAACAAAAATATAGATGGAAAAAAATCTCTTCTTCATGACATTTCACTTTGCTTAGTGCTTTAATATTGAAGATGTTAATTTAAAATCCTTATGATTACAACAGTGAACCCATACGCACAGAAAAGCTTTCATAAATTCACCACATTCCTAACTTGCAGGTTACAAAATGGGATCTAAGGCCTTCCCTAGGCACCTAGAAAGGAGTGATATGGGACTTTACATGAGGAAACACTGCCACCTTGAGGGGATTATAATGTGCCCTGAAAATGACACTAAGTATGTCAAACAATCCTAGATGAATACTAACTTTATCAGGAACAGTGCACTCTTTGGAGCCGCATAACTCAACTTCTGTTAAGTTGTAATCACAACATATGTCAGTATTTAAAATAATATAGCATTTAGGAGACTAATTAATATAACTAAATGTAATATTTATTCTAAGCTGACAGTTTAGTAAATTTGTGGGATAAAACTAAAAACCAAACAAACTATTTGTGCACTGTCCAAAACACAGGAAACACATTTACCATTGTTTTCCTAACTGGGAATAACAGGGTATACCTGGATTAGCCCAACAAATTCCCAGACCTAAATAGCATTTCTCTCCTGGGGGAGAGGAGATCATTAATTGCACCTCTGTGGCACTTTTACAAAGCTTAGGAAATGGTTGGGTGGCTCCAGCACAGAAAAAACAACGAAAGAACGTTGACATAGACAGAGTGCACAGGGAACCCATGAGGGCACCACGTTCATCAGTTTAGAAAACATATGGAGCGGAGAGCCATGCCTGACACACATTTAAGCCAGTTGGGATCAAAGAAACATCATCTAAAATTTATCAAGACCATGTCCACACCAAGTCAGACGAATGTCAAAGGCCCTCTCTTCCTCTGTATATTACCGCCGATTATCGACACCCACAACAAAGAGAAATGTTACTCTTGGTGCATGGATAAAGCAAATGCTGTTGCATTAGGATCAGCGAGCATGTGCCGTTGCTACAAACCATGCAGCAGTTATGGTAAAACAAAGAAAACCTAAATCTAACTTTGGTTGGTTTCCCAGGTCGAAAGGTGAGTATAAAAGACTTGACTTTAAAAAAAAAAAAAAAAAGCTCATCTTGTCATGAATAATTTCCCCCCACCCTTAAAGGTTGACCAATAAACCAATCACCGAGTAAATGAATAACAGCTGAGCCAATAGAATCATTCATTTTTGGGAGCTCACCTTTGGTTAAACATCCCTCTGAAGTTGTAATTGGCTCTGTAGTTGGGCATCGGCTTGGGATCCAAAGGCCTGTAGATAGCCGGCTCCCCTCTCTTCATGGCCAGACCATTCAGCTCGACTGTGGGTGTTATACTGCCTGTGTGAGTGAGAGTGCAGATGCAAGCACGGAAAAGATTAAAACCAAGACAGGGAGGTTTTTAAAAACACTGATGTGAACTTATTTTTCTGGCGGCAGCAAACAAAATGGTCGAAGCAGTCTAAAAAGATGGTAAGAAAATATTTTCTAGAAAATACACACAGGCAGAAAGCTGCACTGTGCAGCCTAACATTTGCCACCTGAAACTGCATTCTAAGTAAAAATTACCCCCAGGATGCATGCACCACTAATACCAGCACTTCTCAGTGATGTTGCATAACTTATCACAGGACTTTCTGGACTTTCTTAATCCCATTAAAAGGCTGGCTTTGAGGCCTTTTACCACTACAAAGTCACAGAGGGCAAGGGAAGTAAGTCCAGACTAGTGGTATTAATTTGGCTAGTGATAAATTTTAAGCCTGTTCCTAGGTTTTACTGAGACACTTTGTACTGTTTTTTTGTTGTTTCCGTGAACATCAGTTATCTGAATATTCCTAGTTGCTTGGCAGCAATGCTGGGAAGAAAAGTCACTCAGATGAAAAAACAAAATGCCCCCTAAGTACATAAATGCATTGCACTTTAAATTTATGATTGTACAGACAGGTATAAATTTAAAAAAGATCATGGCTCAAATCACAACTTCCTCTGTAAAGGGACTTTTTAGCTCTATCCAGTGTGCTAACATCCAATCCATACTTTTATTTTAACACCAGACTTTAAAATGAATGAACATTAGTGAGTTTCAATTAAAAAATCAAAACATAGTTTCCAATTTTAGGAGGATGAGACAAGGCGAGCTACTGCTACTAGAAGTGTAAATGCATGGGCTTTAATGCTAACTATAAATTCCTGCAGATGTGTGCACACAGAAATGAACAGCACAAACTTGGTTTTAACCATCTGCAAGAAAATTAAACTGCTTCTGGTAAACAGGTTAAAAAAACTGAAAAATGTTCACAGTGCTGTCGTAATTTTAGATCTCGTTCACAGCAAACTGCCATTAAAAGAAAAGCACAGGATTGATTCGTGTCTGCAAATATCTAGGATAAACTGCTGGAGTCTAATATTATGTCAGATGAACTGCAAAATTTATGTTTGCACAGACAGATGACTGTAGATTTTGTCTTTCATCTCCTACGTGGAAACTAGGGAGTGATTTTACCATGACCAGTAAAAATAGATGGAACAATTACAACAAGATGTTTCATATGGTGACCAGACTTTAAAAACTGTGAGCCTATTCTTGACAATGGCTCTGTTCCACTGCAGTATTTTAACAGTTTGACAGTAAACTGGAGGGTATAAAACCAAGACCTGACCCTGCAGCAGCTTTATCAAGTTCATCCATTGTTTATTTGCCATTTATTCCATTGGATACTCTTGTCCACAGGATGTGGACCCTAAGCTTAACCCTTTTTATCCATGTATCACTAGCATCACAAGTCAGTAACTCACTACAGCCCTTTAAACTGCCAGTAAACCCAATGAAAAAAAGATGAAGAAAATGTGTCCTTCTATCTGATCTTCACTCTGTTACACTCTTAACTTTTTGATTATTAGCGAGTGTTTGCCATTCCAGGAAGCATGGTAGTGACTATGCCTGCGTGGGTTGTCTCTGGGTACTCTGGCTTCCTCCCATAGTCCTAAGACATGCTTGTTTGGTTAACCGGTGATTCTAAATTTGTTACAAGTGTGTGTGTGACTGTCTATCTCTGTCTTTCACCTTTCAACAGCTCAGATACGCTCCAGCCTCTCAATAATCCTAAGAAGTGAGTAAGAAGCAAAAAAAAGAATGTATAGCTGTAATATTTGCTTGTCTATGATTCCAACTTCAAACAGTATCATTGAAAAGGTTAAGCTTTTAAATGTTAGACATAGTGCTGGCAACTAACTTTAAGATAGGCCCGGATTGTGCTTTAGGATAACAGTGGACCAAAGAAACAAGTTTAGCTTGAGAGAAAGCTCCTCCTTACAACAAGGTTAAAAAATACTGTAAAACTTTTGGAGGATGAAAACCTGCTTTGTTGCCCTCAAAGATTTGAGAAATCTTGACACCCTTAGTTAATGAACAGGGAGTAAAAGTACCTCCTTCTTGGCGGCCTCATTCTCCCTGGATCTAAAGGCAATATCTTCTTTCTGCTGCTACAGCTGAGCCACATGCTTTTTTAACAGTTAAAAGAGATTCAGTTGTGGCTGCAGTACCTGGGTTACTGTTGATGTCAGCTTTAGGGGAGCGGGGTGCTGGCCTGGGAAGGACACTCTCAGCCAGTGCTTTGGCAGCTGTGGAGTGTTGCGCCTTTTTAATGCTGGTGCCCTCTGCCTCCCACACCTGCTCCCCAAGAGTCAGCTGCACGGTGAAGATCTGGAAGTGACACCCAGAGAGGAAGACATTACCCACCATTTTTATTAATATTCTTCTTACAGCACTTTAGCAGGAGTTTGGTGCTCTCAGCACAGCCAATAACTAATTACTAATTACAAAAAGTGCAGATACTTTATTTATTTAGCACATGTGGATGTGTGTCAAAACAAGAATTAAACTGAACTACCTCCTGAGATTTATTAAATATTATTCCATATTGACATGTGAACGCTAAATCTGAAAAACTTTAATTTTACCTTAGCGTGTGCAGGGCCTCTCTCATTGAGGAGCTTGTACTGTGGTTGGATCCTGTTGAAACGGGCTAACTCATTCACCAAACACATTGGAGTTTTCTCTTTAGGGTTTGCCATGTTCTCCTGGGGCGGGCCTAAAGCATATCAGAAGATGACATATTTAAAAACATGGTAACTAAAGCACTCATCTACCCATCTTCTTCCACTTATATTCATGAACAAATATCATTTTTTAATATAAGAATTGGATACTTTCACTGAGTGACAAGGGATGAGATATTAGCAGCGGATACAGCCACTGGAACACTTCTAACTTGCAAATAAAATGCAAACTTGTTTTATTTTTACATGTAATTAAGGGGAAAAAAATCAGTAAACAAACACTTAATAAATAATTAATAAATAAATCTGTTTATAGGACAATATTGTAAGGTGTTTTTTCCTTCGTGTTGTGGTCAGTCCATGAGAGACTGGCTTATAGTGCAGCTAACACATGACAGGAAGTGAAATTCAGTTCCTAAATCATTATTAAAGAAGCAGTGGTACAGAAACTTTTCTGAATTTAGGTTAGGTCATGAGAAATAATGAGCAGTAAAAAGAACATGAGAAAGAGCCCTTTAGGCCAGTTAATTGCCTAAAGTCAACTTTTTATTATAGAATAACTATGCAAACGTACACATTGTATTGTAAGGTCTTAAATCTATATCAGTATTATAGAGTCATAATATATTATGACTGAGGTTATGTAATTTTCACAGAATAACTCACTGAATCATCTCTTCAAACCCCAAAAATAAAAACACTAATGAAATGTAGTCCATCATTTGTTGGAAATCGCAGAAACTATTGATCACTGAGCATGTACTGACCATGGAAAGCCAATAGCCAGTGTTTTTGTTTGTGTGTGTAGTTTTTTTTTTAAATCACATTGCCCCCTGTTGCAAGAGTGAAACCAGGAATCAAATATTTTAGCCCTTCAGCACTCTATTTTTTGAATAAGCAGAAATTTAATAACACAATTTTACAGATAAGCAGTTAAATACCAACCACTGCCATGGGTGATGGCATTTTATTTGCAAAATTGTTAACCTACTGTAACAGTTTTTAGTTTTCATAGATAAGTAGCAACACCACACATAATGCAAAATAATAACTAATTTCCCCTAAAGACAAACTTGGGGGAAATTCTACCTGGCGGTGTGACAGACACAGGGGCGTCCCCATATCCGACTGCAGGAGCAGGGCAGGCGGGTGTGGGGGCCGGGCCTGTGCCATTGACGGAGGGCTGCAGACCCAGGGATCCTTGACTGGCCATGGCCGTTGGAGGGACTCCAGGGGAGAGGCCAGGACCAGCCAGGGGCGCTGAGGTCTGTACTTTCACTTGAGCCATGCTCTATTCCTGAAAGCAGACCAAATTTGAAAGCTTTTGTTAGAAATACACTTACTATACTGTAATTATAACTACTGAGTAGTTTAAAAATAAAAGAAAATCAATATTGATTCACTAGTAGTACACAATACTGCATTAAGCATCTGTGAGTCTGAGCACAAATGCACATGCACAGTTTAAAGCTAAATGTCATTTGACAGATTTCTCTGGGCTAAGCCTGGAGAACAGACTTCAAACTGAACAGCCCTAGGCCTATCTCACATTCTGATCCACTGGCAGCTAATACACTCAGACAATGAACCTTTATTTGAAGGAGCTTTGCTCATGTTACGGCTGAAAAAACTCCCTGGCAAAAAGGAGGAATCCGCTGGTTGTAGCCTGAACAATGCAATCTATATTAAACCACATTTTGGGACTAAAGAGAGGGACACAGCCCATTATCAAACAAATGAGGGTCAACAAATATCAAACAGCAGAATGAATTGTAGTATTTTTTTATCTCTTAAAATATGCATGCAATATTTAGCAGAATGCAATTAGACACAGTACACAGGCTGTGACTGTGTAATTTATGTAATATATGCATATATGCTACTGTGTGTTTCAAATCATGATTAAGGTGATAAAAAAAAGTCACCCCCCAAACACACACACACACACAAAGTATCACAATAAATTGCTCCAAAATGGCTCCCACTTCTGAGTCACACGAATAAGTGGCAGACAGTGATGGGAAATGAAGGAAATACTTTGAACATCCCCACAGAGGTCAAAACAAAAGGTCAGAGCTGAGCTGAACCCCTGGAGTTTTGGAGAAATTCAGTGTCATCCCTTGGACACTGCATGAAATGCTAGCTTTGAACATGGCACATTCAGGTTATTAAATATTGCATACCTGATTTTACAGGTGTCACCTCTCTGTATTGTTTAGGGACCATGTTTGAACTGCTGTAAACATCAGTCCAGTTTGCACGGTCAGAAAACAGCAAATGTGGTTTAAATGCACTACAAGTGATGCATCACTTACTGTAATATGACTTTTATTCATTGCATGTCATGAAGTTATTCCTATTTAATTCGTAGGTGCATCATGCCTGCCCGTGGGGTACTTGTGGTGATAGTCCCTCTTGCTTTTCTTTTTGCGCTCTCACAGCAACACGCACAAATACAGCGGCAAACAGCTGCCTGTTTGGACGGCTGTCTTTCACTGCAAGTTGAACGTGGGGGTTGTGTTACGTTGGGGTTGACTGGCAGAGCTACAGTGCTGTCTGCAACCCCTGAACATTCATTACTGTGTCCAGCTTAGCAGGAAGCTAACGTTGCCAACAAGATATACGCCGTTTCTTCCCAATGTCAGCTCCTAAAAACACGCAGACAGAATAGGCAAGCATGCATGCTGTCATGAATATGCCTTTATGGTTTCCCCAGATGAATAAATCTTATCTAGCCACCCCCAGTTGCGATACTTTAGCCGGTTAAAGCTCATCATGGCTGATCGGCCGAGCACCCTTCTTGCTAGCATCTCCAAACCGCCCCATCCTTCTCGAAATTCTGGGGATTTTCAGTCAACCCTAATATCACATACGAGTTGGCGACAACGTGGCGAATAATCCAGAGAGTATCCGACAACTATGGGAGAAATATTTCAGGACATTTTTTTACCTTTATCCAGGGCCAGACCCCAGTTACACCTCCAACATTGGCAAACACTAAAGAGAACTGGATGGAAGAGGAACCGACCACCTTATTTGTCTGGGTAAAAAAAGAAATGAAAATACGTGTCACTGGACGCAACATGACGTATCCATGTAATATTTCACGCATAAAGCTTGTGTTTAGCTAACATAGTTGTGGCTGCATATCGCATATCGCTAACGTACTATGAGTGGAGTTTGAGGTGAATTTTGAATGAAGCCACCCCCGCCGCGGTAAGGATGGTTCAGTCCTGGTGCGCTTCCTCGGATCCCACACTGTAACTTTTGATTCAGAAACAAATGTAATATTTCCAAAGTTGTTTTGCGCACATTTGTGTCACCAAATTGATTTTTAGTCTTATTTATAAGTTTTGCATTTTACAGGTCCGTGTTTCAGTGAAACTTAAGGTTTTGTGCTGACTCCATAAAATATAGTTTTACTTGGAATATTTCTCCAACCATCCATTGGGAATTTTCTCTATTTGGTTAATTAGAAAGTTAGAGCAAACCCTAAGAGTGTCTCACAAACAATCTTGTCAGAATTCTGCATCAAGCTTTATTTGCAAAAGTCCACGCTGGGGCAGTGGCATTGTTGCCAAGATGAGAACTTAAAAAAAAAAAGAAAGAAGATGGGTAGGGGTGGATGGGTAACCCACATACATTTTATATTTAACAAGGAATAGATACCCATAAAGGGAAAATATCAAGAACTGCTGATCCTCAGATTTGACAGCTAAAGCGTCTCCAATAGCTCCAATAGAGGGCGCCACTAAACCACTTGTCCCTGTGTTATTTTAGACAGAAAAATATCCAACAAGAAATAGAGCAGTCTAAAAAGAAGTAATTCAAGCAAAATAAGTGAAGTAAGTTTCCAAACCTGATAGCAGATTTTAGTTTAACTTGGCCAAACGCATGTATATTTCTTTTACAATCTGAAATTACCCTTCCCCCTTTATTTTTTTTTTGACTGAAATCATTTCTCACACTGTAACTGCTTTGAGGACCAGTTAAAAAAAAAAAGAAAAAAAAAGCTTTAAATGAAAGCTCAATTGCTTTCAAAAGTGTCAGATCATCAGTGTTCCTGTCACACTACATCTTTATCTTTGCGCATGTTTCACAAACCCAGTACAATTCCACAGACACGCCTGAGATCTGTGCCATTCACTTTTTACAGACAGATGGAATTACGTGCTTCTGAAATATGCAGTTTACGTAATGTGTCACTGTCACACATTTATCTTCTTTCTCAATATGGTCATCATCCTTCTGCCTTCAGAGCAGAACTACTCAGTCTTTTGCAAGCTATTCAAAAAGGAAAAAAACAAAACATACTGTGCAGACTGAGGTTGAATAAAAGTGAATCTTTGTTTTTATTATTGATTATGAAAATGAACAGGCACCTATTACATGGAGCTTGCACATCCCAGAACAAAATTTCAAATATAAATAACACACCCTTATTAGTGTTGATCACTCACAACAACTTGCAAGCTAAGAGTCCAAACCACATTAAAAAAAAAAAGTAACTAAGGGAAAAAAACAAAAAAAGAACAGCCAAACCCTGTAACATAACCACACGCATGTTTTTAAAAAAAAAAAAACCTTTACTGATCCATTAGGTGTCTCTCTGCACTGATGCTGCTGTGACTACATTTACACAATCGGTGTTTCAGTCAGTCTTATTCTCGAAGCAGTGATAGCAGATACGACCTTATATAATGAAACTAATAAAAAAAACAACATTGGTTAAATAGATGTCTTTAAATTATCAATATAGTTTTGTTTTTAAATCTTCTTCAGATAGCTGTGTGCTGTGGTAATCTCCTCTACAGAATAGAGCATCATCACATTCACGCATGTTCATTCAAGAAACTCAGCTAGACCCTGGAAAGGGGGGGAGGGGGGGTTAAATACAAACAACTCAAGATGGAAAAAATTCAAGTATCTCTGACTGGATGGCGATAAACATGTCTTTAGGAATGGAGTGATTACACTTTGAAATGAGCACAGCCTCTGGAGGTGAGCACTGTTAGCATCCATCCTATAAACCGTGACCTCAGTTATGGAACGACAAAGTTGCCACAATGTTAGATGCCAATAAAAAAAAAAAAAAAAAGTAGGGCTTGAAACTGCATGCACCCCCACTGTAAAAACTACCTTTTTTCTTCCAAAACCAACTTTACACGTTTGTTGCTGACTGTACACAACCTAATTGGCAAAAGATGCAAAGTTCCAAAGAAATAAAGCACTCCTATCATCATTCTGCTATAAAGTTAATGCATCCTCTGCCAGGTTCTTGCACATCATCCAACAATTTAAAGACGCATATATGTACAGAATAGTTTCAGACATGTTACAAGTTTA
Organism: Oreochromis niloticus; assembly: GCF_001858045.2. Lineage (NCBI taxonomy): Eukaryota > Metazoa > Chordata > Actinopteri > Cichliformes > Cichlidae > Oreochromis > Oreochromis niloticus. The sequence continues at coordinate 20,361,452 of NC_031974.2, forward strand.
CAACATAACAGTCTCTTTTGGTGAAAATATAGTTAAATTCAAAATCTCTGATAGGTGTCTTTTTAGAGGTGATCTCTTTATTGAAAAAGTACCTGAGCCAAAACTCTGACCAGGGGGAAGAGAGAGAGAAAGAAAAAAAAAAAAAAAAAATTGTCTTCATAAGTTCTAGAAAGACATTCTAGAGATCAAGATGAAGACTTAAATTTAAATTATAAAAGAAAAAAAGAAAAAAAAAAATCAAAAACATACTGACCCGTCAAAAGCACCCCCTTTTCAAAGTATCAGCTAGTTGGGGAAAAAAATACAAAAAAAAATACATAAAAAAAAAAAGAAATCGAACATTTCAGAAGATTAAAGCATGAAATAATAATAATAAAAATATATATCATACAAATACAAATGGATCATGCAATGACATTCTTTAAATGGAAGAGAGGCTGATGCAAGTCTTAAAAGGCTGGACCAGCAAAGTTCAGCCCAACTTTATGAGGAGACAAACGCCGAGGTCACTGGATGACTCCTGGATCTACCGTCACGCCTGTGCTATTCCCGTGCGTACCGAATTTCAGTCCGATGGCAGGAAGAACTGCAACCAGGTCTTAAGAGTTGGAAGATGAAGAAGAGCGTGTGTGCTGTCGATACAGTGGTTAAAAAACTAAAACCCTTAAACCTGATAAGCGTAAAGGACTGCTTACAGTACACCTGCAAGTTGGGAATAACGTAATAGTGCCTTTTTAAACTAGATACCGTCACAGTGCATGTAGTACTACTACTACTACTACTACTAATAAAAACAGATGAAGCATTTTCTTGGGGTTTTGATGGTCAAATCCCTTCCAGAAGACTGTTAGATTTGGATCTCTCTTTGTAGGCCCCAGCATGCATCCATCGGTTATTATTGCACAACACAAGGACCTTAAAATGCAGCCACACACAAACAAAAAAAAGTAACAATAATAATCTTAAAAGAGGAATTATAAGTATCAGTACAAGTCTGCCTTACTTGCTCGCTGCATTGTGACCCTTTTGCCCTCCCCTCAAAAAAACGAAACAAAAACAATACACACAAAAAAAGGAAGTAGTTCCATCTTGGGTGCAGCTAAACGTTCCGTTATTTTCTATTTTACAACAGACTAAAACATGCAGCCAACCGGCCATGGGGGAAAATGCAGCCAAGAGCCTCCAGCGCATGGTGTCCATTGTTCCAGTCAAAGGTCAGAGTTCAAAGACTGAATGATTAAAAAGTGCTTTACGTAGGTCAGTAGGACTTCTCTCTTCTACCATTAATACAAAGTTTGTACATTAGCATGTATCATCTGTGAAGGCAAACAAGACAGCATGAAGATTAGAGGAAAAAGACAAAAACGTTTCAAGTTCAAGAAGCGCTGAAAAAAATAAAACCTTTTTTTTTTTAACTCACCGTGATACCACCATTTTGTTTTCTTTGGATTTTTGTTACATGTTCTTACATAAAACGAGTTATCAGGCGGTCGTCTCTGCAGAAAACAAAAAGCAGCGATTACATTTAACATTTAACACGTGCCCACAAACCCCTGCCGCCCACACCAGGTGTCGCACACTTACCTTTTCTTTGCAGCTTGACAACATGCTGATAATGCTAAGACAAACTGATTGCACTGAGAGCGCTGGCGACCAATCTTCCGTTAGGATAGATAGACAGATGTGACCGTTGCTATACACATGCGGGTGGACAGGTATATTCTCTCCTGTGAACATTACCTGCACAATGAAAGCAAAGCAGACCACATCAACACAACTGAATATGTACAGATAAAAATCCCATGAGGCCGGCGAGCTTTAAGATCCTAAAGAAAGAAGACGCATAAAAACCAACTTTGGGGTGGTTGGGGGTTACATGTGTGGTCAAAGATCCAGCTTGGGGATGAACTTTGGAGAAAGCTAAAACATTCATTACCATCAATTAATGACAGCAAAATAATTAGACTTGCTGCAGGGTTAACCCACTACTGCAGGGATATCAAACTCATTTTACTTTGTGGGCCACATGTAGCGAGCTGGACCAGTGAAGCTTTCCCTTTCTTTATTGTTGATTTAGTGACCGTTTTACATAGTGGATATTTTGTATACCTTGTACAGCACTTTGGTCAACAGACGTTGACTAGTTTAAAACGTGATATATAAATAAACCGATTTGACTTCTGTCGATGTAAAGATGCTTAACTATGGATTTAATCTCAGATATTTTAATGGAAGAAAAACAAGTGTAATTTCAACAGTATGTATCAGAAATGCTGATTAAGGCAAAAGTTCTCATTGCTCATTGTCCATGTTGTAAAATGACCTTGTGAAATTTGTGTGAAAAACCAAAACCTTTTCTGTCGTTTAAATCCACAAAGCTGATTCTGTTCATCTGGATGTCCAGTTTTCAGTGGGAGAAACGTTTTTTCACTTATCCAAGTGACTTCTTAAAAAGTAAGGAAATGTTTCACCCACTGAAAACACAATGTTCAGATAAACAGCATCAGCTTTCTGGGATTTCCTTACTTGGATAATAGAGCACAGGGGAAGTCTTATCAGTAGGAAAAGTTGTAAGGCTTTGGGAAAACACAGTTAGTCCAAAACTGTTCAAGTCCAAAATGTATGCCTTCTTTCACATCTTACTAAACTGTCCAGTTGGTTGGACTGAAGGCTTTGCCGGGCTGATTCTGGCCCCCGGGCCTTATGATTGACACCACTGCTCTACAGGGATATGAGGCTCTCGGATTAGGACAGAGGGGCTGGGACACGGTGAGAGAGAGAGAGGAAAAGCAAACCGCGTAGGGAGAGCTAGACAGGAGATACAGCATGTTTTATAAAAAAGTAGACACGTTCTATAAAAAACACTGGGCTACATTTGACTTTAAAAAAGGCACACGAGTGAGGGCCAAGCAGGAAGATATGGAAAGTGTGAGAAGCAAAAAGCTAGAGTCAGAAGTGCTAAAGCAGAGAGAAGGGGGAGCGGGTAAAAAGGGTAATGAAGGGTTGAGTCAGTCTGGCACCAGACCGGGCCTCACGGGAGAGTGCAGGCTCCACATCATGAGGGGGGTGACTGATATGAATGGAAAGCACAGCTAGCTTTATAGTCTAAAGATCAAGACCAAAAAAAAAAAATCTCTTAAAATATTTACTCAAACCTCCAAATCACACCAAGCCAACAGCGTCTGTAGGTAACCTAAATCTTCTATTTCACTAAGATATCTAGTCTTAGGTCCATGCTGTGCCTTGTTCTAGTGCTGAATCTGTGCTCACCACAAGTTTCAATATCTTTAACTTCAGAAAAAGAAAAACAGAAGTAGCCCCCGTTTTGTTTCATAAGGCAGGCCTCTAATTTGCATGTGTACAACTGCTCAGAAATTGGAATCACCAAAAAAGAAAAAAAAAAAAATATATAAAGCTTTTTATTAAACTCTCAATCATTTTTACCACAACTGAAAATTGCTGTGAAGAAGCAGCAAATTTTGACAGTTCAGTGTCTGGAACATCAGCCATTGTGGGTTCAAGTTCAATGAGGAAAAAACACACAGAGGAAATTTCATACTAGTGTGTGTACCATTCTGTCAGCAAAGTGTCTCTAACCAGAACAGGGGGGAGAGAAAAAAAAGATATGAAGCCCCAGTGAACACAACACCCATCTCAATGCGACAGTGAAGAGGTGATTTTAATGACACTAGGCAGAGCTTCAATGGAAAAGGCCAAATCTGAGACTGGCCAATAAAAGAAAACCAAGACTGCTCAACGCTTCATGCATTCGACTGAGAAAGGCTGGAAAATGGTGGTAAGATCAAACAATTCCACCTTTAAAGTGTTTCCAACAAAAATTGAGATGGTTTGTTTTGTAGTGGGTAAAGGAAAAGATTTATATAAGATTAAACGAGATGTCGAATAAGGAAGGATTGGAAATGCCATGCTGTAATCTGCTGGAAGCAGCATGATTGGACCGAATGCAGGACAGTGATCTAAAAAACAGCTCCAAAGTACACAAGAACTCTTTATAGAACTGGTTAGCTTGGGGTCTGTCTTTAATGGAGACGTCACTGCAGTCACCAGATCTCAACCATACCCATTAGATTACCTCAACAAACTTGAAACAACTCAAATGTCAAATGTCTGATGTGTGCAAATAAACGGTTCTTTGATGAAAGCAAAGTCTGAAGGCCAAAAAACAGATGTAAAAACTTTAGGTCGTGCCCAAAGTTTTCCTATTCTGTCTTCTTTAAAGCTGAAGTTATTATTGGAGACGGATTTTAATCTTAAAAATTGTGTAAGCATTAAAAATAATATAAAATAAAAAATTCTAGAGAATACTCTTTGATTTCACATTTCAATCTGATGATGATGATTAGTTTTAATTGCAAAGCTTATATTTTTCCCCATGTGAATGACACAGAATCTGCAAATGACTGGTGGAGTGATGTGCAGAGCTTGGATGGCTAAAACATGTCATAAAATGAGTAAATGCACAAATAAAAAGCCTTTATACAATTGTAACAATCTAAACTGTAAGATTACACAACACTGTTTAAAATTTGACATCTTTGTTTTAGAAGATGCTGCACAGGGTTAAAGTTCTGGTAGGAAATCTGTAGTTTCTCCTGTGCGCATGTAGCTATGAAACTCAATAAAAAGGCTCAACAGAAACTGAAGCTGTTATGCAAAAATTGTCAAGTGATTTTGATCAGACTTTGTTTTCTTTTACATGACAATAAAAGGATATAAGGTGAAAGAAGTTCTTCCAGAGGCCCCAGGAGAGGACTTCAACAGTGGACAAATCTGATAGTGTGTCCTTCCTATTTGAGAGGGTAACAGCTAAGTAGCTCAATTTATCTAATTTTCTCTACCTATTTTTAGACGGGCAGGCTCCTAATCAGTGAAACAAGACTGTTGAGTCAAACTAATCCCATCAAACATGGCTTCAGTGAGACTTCTGCACTGCTGTCTCTCAGTGATTCCAAGCCAACATTCATTGCACTAATGACCATAGAACCAAGATGTTTCATGAGATTACAGCAGGTATCTAGCCGATGAATATAAAAGACTGTTTCTACAGCTCTTCAGTTTGTGAGTTTATTTCAATCGGAACCTCACTGTGGACCACGAACTCAGGAATATCAATCTTTGATATCAAACTAGGAATGGATGTGGGACATTAGATCAGAGTAGCAAACGGTGTAAAGGAAACATCATCAGACCAGGTTCCAAGTCCTTTGTTCATCTGCATCTCTTGCACCCACAGTGCAGACAAAACAGATCCATAAGAAAAGATGGTTAATAAAGTGAACTTATAGAGAGCTTCAGACAAAGTGCTTTAAAATGCTTAACATTTACCCACACACCTACACACAAACAATAATGACTGCTGAGCTTACCTGAGGTGAATCAAAAGGATATCGACTACTAAATTTGAAAAGCAGCTGAAATTTCTCTCCTTCATACAGTGTGCCGGGTGCTCCCTCCATATCTACAATCCACCTAAAAAAAATAAAAGCACAATATTAAAATATGTCAAACAAAAAAAATAAAAATTACATAAAATAACACAGATCACCTTGAGATAATCAGGGTCTAGTAATCTCTGACTAGAAATCAGAGTGACACATAAGGGCTTATGTAAATATGAAAAAAGGCCATTTTTCTTTTAAATTTATGAAGTGGGGGAGGGAGATCCCATGTCATTAAATTGCAACATTAATTCTCTCAAATTACAACTTACAATAACTTACAAAAACTTACAATTTTTAGCTTATAATTTCATTAATTTGCAAGAAAAAAACAAAACAAAACACATTTTTAGAGATTTACACAAATCAGAGAAAGGAGGAAACCACAAGGAACCACAAAACCCTGCAAGGTTGCCCACAATTTGCATGGAGGAAATGAGCAAATTTAGCCTTGATTCACCATATTAGCAGAAAAACCTGCGCCTTTAAGGGACTTTGGGCCTATACAGATAAAAACAGCACAGTTTGAATGAGGTGCACCAATTAATTTTGCTACCCTCATTACTGTGTGCAAATCCAAATTGCGAGAACCAGTTGATTTGTGGTTTTGGGGGGTTGGAGTAAAGATCTTACAAATTTTTGACAGGATAATCTCAAAAACTACTCAGGCTTTTTCCTCATACGTAGTGTACTTGACAATGAAGTTATGAATTTCCTCCTTTCAAGTGAGAATACCAGGTTTAGCACTTCCTTTCAGACATAAACCTTCAGTGCTTTGGGAGAAAATGACATTTCTATAAAAGCAAAGTTTGGTTTATGAGCGATAATGTGCTCTGTGTTCAATCTTACAATTCTGGAGTAGGTGGGAAACACAATGACAGCTTTGACATTATTTCTGTTAATAATGTGTCATTTTATAATTTGGCAGCAGATTAGCTAGAGACAAGTACAGAACCACATGTAATTATCATTAAAAAAAAAAATATCATACACAATGTGAGATGCCGGTTCTGCAGTAAGTGTGTGTAATCAAAAGCTTTCAGTCTGACTCATTTCAGTGACATTCAATATTCAGCTGGGTTATGACAGTGCTTTAGTAATAATGTGATATTCTATTGATCTACTGGACAAAATCTATTTTCGCTTCTGTGGTCAGGCTACAGAACTCTGCTGACTGAGCTGCTAGCAATTCAATCCTGCACAGATGATTGCAAATACAGAGTCTTGGGCCCCTGGGATGAAAGACAGCCTACCTGCACCGCACACTCTTTACACACACAACTCAAGACTGCTGAATGTAGCTTCACTGGTGGCAAAAATAAATTGAGTGCAGAACAGTTGTGGGGCTCATAGTAGAATCCTTAGAAGAAAAAAGCATCACAATCTCTGACCTAATTTTTCCATGCAAGCAGTGCAGACATGACACCAGAGAGTCCTGTGGCTGTTAGCCAGGTTTATAGCCTCATGCCTCATTCAAATCTAGACTGGTACACATGATCGTTTAAGCCTACATATAAAGTCTGTCCTCCTTAAAACGTTGCCCTTGGAAAGGGTCAGTCACAGTGTCTAAACAAAGCTCCACTTTTCCTTCAAGAAGCTCCGAGGGAGGCCTGATCGCACTACCAACTCATGCTGAATACAGTCAGGGACTTCAAGGACATCACGCTCAACGTGCTCAAATTCCCTATAGCCTGGTGATTATATGATCCAGTCAACAAAAATAACACTGAGACATTTAGTGAAAGTGTAGGGACAAGGACAAATGGAGTACACCTGAGAGGCCCAAGAGTGCCTTTAAGCAGCAGTTTCCCTGTTTACATTAAGTGACTCATTACACCATGAAGCTAACCAATATAGGACTAGCACACAATACACTTAAAAAACAAAACAAAACCATTGTACTGTAACGAGCAACACTGAGAGTCAAAGTGTACTATATAAACAAAAGGTGCAAAGCTGAAAACACACCGACCCCTTATTGCGGCAACATACTGGCTTGTGTGCTTCTATGCCAAGCAGAACAAGAGTACGTCATACTCCAGTCAGGATAATAAAGACAATTCATGACCACAGTCAATCATGACAACAGAAAGTAGCATAAAGAGACCTCGTGACATCAGAGCCGAGCATAAAAAAGGCACACCCACACATGCCTTGTCAAAGAAATGATACACAAGGATCACACAAGCCAGCAGGACTGGTTAGGAGGGTTAGGAGACTTGTCAGTCATGCAAGGCATTTGTCAGACCAGGTGATTGTTATCTAATGAGGAAGATGCCACCATAATTGACCAGTGACAAACACTCCAACGTGCACCCTCTCTTTCAGACGGCATTGGAGGCTAGAAACCATGCCATACAACTCTAAAAGTTAGTAACCTAACAAGTTCTGATCCAGCTTAGAAACTATTCTCAAATCCATTTACAAGACTACAATTCAACTCATATTTCCTGCTTATCAGAAACAATATGACATGGCAACAGTAGTCATGGGGTTTAAGGGGATACACCACGACAAACAGACAGAAAGGTCAGCTAAGCAGCCTCTGTTTCTAGCCCAACTCCTGCATGCCAGCCATTAAATATTTTATAAGGATGAATAGTGACACTGTGCATTAGAGACACTCTACGAAGGGCCTGTGGCTGCCAGTTGCTGGAATGACCCCAATTCCTCACCACTACACACTGCTGAGGCCGTGGTGTCTTACCTCCAACCACAGCTACCTTTATGGCATGCCGCATGGTTGCCACACTACCCTTTTAAAGAGATGAAACCTGGCATTTCACAAAGCCACGTGGTATTTGAGCAAACACGATAGGCATATTGGTGATAAAAACCCAGAAGTGCTGCCACTCTGAAACAAATGAGTCACAGGAAATTTAAAAAAAAAAAAAAGAGAGAGAGAAGGACTTACTGTGTAATGGTATTCTGTACACTTTTTTCATTGAGGGTCATTCCTGGGGGTGGATCGTTTTGCAAGGCTAATAATTCCTTTTGTAGCCTTTTCTGTGGGAGAAAACATGATTGGGTTTATACCCCCCAAAAATAAACAAAAAGAGTTGAAATACTGGCTCAAGTCAAGTCAAATCAAACAGAGTAGTGGCTGAGAAATTTAGCAAATGGGTTCATCAATTTTATTAAGAGGCCCATACCCGGAAAAACACTGATACATCAATGGTATTCCAATGAGAGGTTACCGTTTATTAGTAGTTAAACGTGACCCAAACAAAACTATTTAAAACAGGTAAGTGTTTAAAAAACATGTATGAAATTAGCTTTACGAGTTTGATTTATTTAGACGGGATAACAGTCAGTCGACTGAACACCGCAATTTCTGTGAAAGCGATGCACCTGTTCAGCTGTTCAGGAGGAAACTGCAACTGTTCGATCTGCGCACCGTCTGCTTAGCTCACTGTGGTGAGAGCCCGGCCACTTAACAGCCAACATTTACGGGAAACATCGGAAATTTTTCCACTTCATATCCTTGAATTATCACGCCTTTCTGAGAAGAACTTACACACGGGCCAAGTCATCGACATACAGTTCCAGGAAGCTAGCTTCTACTAGCTTTGACTTGCTGTTGATGATGATGATGATGATGATGGGCTAGTTGTATTGCTAGCAAAGAGCAGCCGCTAAACCTGAACAGTTGAGGATAAATGTCATCGATTTTACTGTAACGTCACCACCACTTTGGGCAAATACGCGTACGTAAATGAAGTGGTCGATAAAGTGCCAGGAAAAAAACAGCCGGGAGGTCCGGTAAAAATCACAAAATAAGCGATCGCTGTCAATTGTGTTCTTACCTGCATCGACGCCATGATGGAAACCCCCCCTCCTCCTGCCTCAGCGCAGAGTGTAGAAACGTACGTCAGGCGGTCACGTGATTTAAGTTGTTTTGACAGCAGAAAAGAAATCCACACGAACGTGTGTGTGTGCGCCACCGTCACCGCCAAGATGTCCGTAACATTTAGCAGATTTATCACAGCATTTCACCAGCGATAAAGACAACATAATATTTTTAAATGGGACTTCGGGCACCTCCAGTGACCGTTGCTAAAGGATGTATTTTAGTTATTAAAAGACAGAAACTTCCTGCCTTTGAGGTATAACATGATCAGACGCTCTGGTGGAGTAAACGTACCTAAAAATGAGAATAACATTGGTTTCTGCAACCTCTAAGTGTGACAGCAATGACTCATCATGACAAAATGCTTCAAGGAACAGACTTCCTGTGATCATTATTATTCGTTTTCCTGATGATGATTTTTATTATTTGAGCTGCTTTAGCTCGTTATGTTATCTTACTGTCATTTCTTTTGGGTGTCAGTGTCTTAAGCACAGGAAGCATATTCATTTATCTGTGTAAGCAAAAATTTTGAACATTTCATCCAGTTGAACTGCAATTGGATCTAACCTCCTAATGTTTCCTACAGAGAAAAGGTCTCTTGGTAGGCAGAGTTGCATCAGATGTGATATAAGCTCTCGCCTCACCATGGGAATTAACGCTTGGGTGTATCACATGGCATGGCTGGTAAGCACTCCATATAGGCACCAGTCAAATAGATGGATGCATGGACACAGGCAATGTAAATTTCTAAAACTTGAATGTGCAAGGCAATGTTTATTCAGAGTAATAAGATCACATCGATCAGCTTTCCATTTTTATGTAGCTTAAGTGATCACTGACTTTTTTATTAGCACAGAAATTTCTTCTATAACATGCAACCCAAAGCCCTTATGTCATATCGCTTTATGGGACTTTAAGAAGTTTGTACCAATTATTTTATCCTAGAGTCATAAATTCACTTCTTGATGAATCAGTGTCACGCTGGAGCACTACGAGCATACAGCGAGTCCTTTCATGCATTTGTTCAGTATTTCCTATAAGTTTTTATTTTTAATCCACATTTTAAGTATTTTTATTCTAACACAATATTAACAGTGTTTAAACTACAGCAGTCACTGCAGTTCTCCCACGATAGTTTAAAAAAAAAAGCAGTATTTTCAGATTCAATACACATTTTTATTTCAGCATTGCCATGCTAATTAAATTACACACATCTGAGGTTCATTCATTTTCCAAACATCCCTATCTGATCAGTATAAAGAGTAATCCCTTTAAACCCCCTCCAACTACTGATGTGAAAAAAACCCCAGTGAATTATCTATTTTAGTGTATACAACATCCCCACTGTTGCCTTTATCTCAAATATCTTTTTTTTTTTAACTTAAAAAAAAAAGAATAAAAATAGGAAGCATGTTCATTGTGGAAATGGTATTTCATTTCATGAGGCACAAGGTACCAAAAACTGGAAACAAAGTGCTCACCAAATACGTCTTTATTAAGATGGTGAGGTGAGGAGAGATTTCGGGGGGGGGGGGGCACATTTGTCACATTCTGCTATATCCATTTAACATGTTAAAATGACATCTTTTAATACTAATGAAATAACAGCAAACCAAAGAAAAAGGATCATTTTCTTTTCATATGAAGTGAATAGCAAAACAAGTTAAATACTCAAAAAAAGAAAACAAAAAGAAACTAAAAATGTTTTAAGCTTTTTTTCCATTATCTTTGTAACTTTAGCAATCCAAAAAGTTTGCAGCCATGAGTAGTTCCAGTGCGATCTCCGGTGCGATGGGGAATTCGGGTATTTCTGTGGAGCTGTTGGTGTAACGGACCTTGTAGGTGAAATACATGCAGACCTTGGAGAGGACATGAGATGGAATCTCTCTGAAATTCACTTCGTTGGTTTCATTCTCAGCAAATTGTCCTGCAGACAGACAATATCATGTTCATACATTAAAAGAACATATACAGGAATTTCCTCTGTGTTGAATTCCTGTCATTGCTCTGCCATCGTGAGCAAAACTGAGCTCTTAATGTTGGTCATGGATTTGATAAATCTGGAACTAAACAGTTACTTTTACAGAAACCGTGAAAGGAGAAAAGATATCGGAGCCAACTGAATCTATAAACATATTGCTAGACTTATGAAAAAAAGAAAAACAGTTTTCTCTGCACTGATGCTACTGGAATAGTATAATGAACAAGCTAGATACAATTACTGAGGTATTATCCTGCTAATGTGTTTACACCGGATACTGCTACCAAACAGCCCTATCACAGTGGTTCATGTCTATGCCACTGTAGTTACTTTTCTGTTAAGGTGCACATCAGCCTACAGTGTAAAGTAAAGAGCTACAACATAGATTTAAGTCATGCACTGAGCATGACACCTAAAAACACCTTATTAACCAAAAAAGTATTCTGAAAGCTTTCCAGTGTACTGGCCCAAGTAAAAGTGAACAGCAGCATATATCTGACGACTAATCAATTGTGTGTGCAGGTCTTGTTTTTAAATGTAGATGCATCCTCTGATCTTTTAAAGGCGTAATGTTACTAGTGTGGGTTTAATTATAGTGAGTTACTCAACATTAAAATGATTTGATTTGCCTAGCTTTGCCTTCGGGGCCTGCAACAGCTACAGCAAGCTAAAACTGTACAAAAGATTCATCATGAGCAAGGAGAAAATACCAGAGCTTGAGCTTTAAAAAAAACAAAACACCAAACACCCACTCTCCATACAACACCTAAGCTGGAGAAAACCTTGAATATGTACACTCTCATTATGGATGGAGTCAATAAACAGAATTCTGCATGATGATCAGAGCAAGATAGGTAATCAAGTAAAGTCGTGCAAAAATATTTGCAAGTTAATTGGAAAATATCAGACCATATAATAGATATTGATATAACAATACTTATTTTAAAAAGTATTGAACTGTCCAATTAATTGTAATTATATACACCTACAGAGATATTTTTGATCAGGGATAAATGAGGTAATGAATAATGGCATTTGCATCAATGAAATCCTACGAATAGTATTGCTAACAAAGGGGAGCACAGTGCCATCAACTGGAGAAACAGAATTAACTTGACTGAGAGCAATAACACCATCTCCTACAAGCACCACTATGCACATCTTTTACAGAACCTCACACTACCTCTAACAAAATTAATAAAGTAATAGATCACATGATGATCATGTGGTTGAGGTACTACAATGGGATTTCTATATGTGCGTTGTTTTTAAAAATGCGAAAAGAGAAAAAAAAAAAACAATCCAGAAAATACTTTAAATGCCAGGGGAAAACAAATAAAGTAAAAACAGCAGCAAAACAAACGTTACGTTCTTCACTGTTTAAATACACTTGGTTCCAAATTCCAAATAACTACTCACACTGGATTAAAGAGGACAGCAATCCAATAGCTTGCAGAGAAAACTGTGGAAGCTGTTTCTGCCACAAATTGTTTTTCTTTTTCCCCGATCCGTAAGTCAAAATTTTGAGTTATCCTGAAATTTTGGCTAACTCAAAATTGGGGCTGCGGTACAGGTTAGCATTGGTCTGAGACTAACTCAAAACACTAAGAAAACACCTCAAAATTCACACACACAAAAAAACCCATTAAAATTTTCAAATTACTTAGTGATTTATTTATTTTTTGTTGGGGGGGGGGGGGGGGGGCAATTTTTAGTCGCTGATTTATTTATTTTTTTTAAGCAGATTGGCAGAAACAAGCTACCACTAGAAAAAAAAAACCTGACATGATCTTCAAAGTGCAACAAAATTACTGGAGAGCATGACCAATGATTGTATGTATGTTACCATTAGATTACAAATCATTCAAGTTAAAAAGTTAAATTTGCTCCTTTTTAACAATGTCAGTGTCTGAATTCTCACCTGGCCCACTTAACATGGCTTTGATAGTCCCAGATGTCAAGGCATGTTCTCGTTTCACAATGAACTCGTGGCCATCAGACGAGATCAGCTTCACATACATGGCATCTGGCCCTTCGCAGCCACCATAGGTTCTCTCTTCACCATCTGTGAAGTAACAGAAATGACAACCGACAATTTTAAACAGGTGTACGACAACAGCTACTGAAGAGGGATGAAATGAGAGCTCAGTGTGGCTACTTTAATGTGGAGAAATGGGAATAGTGGATTTCTAGCCATCACTCACCCATGTTGTTCCGGGATTTCTTTAATCCTAAAAAGGAAAAACATTAAAACATCACTCTTTTTGGGGTATAACTTACAACTCAACATTTAATTCCCTAGATTACACAACGATTGCCACAGTGTTTGTTATACTGCCGGTTGTTAAATGTTAACGCTGGTTATTCCGTCGGTTATGATTTATGACAAACGCCGCGTAACGTTAGGCCCATTAAAACAAAGCTAGCTTCCGTTAAGAGACATATGAACATCTTCACCTGTAAATCCTCTGCGCCCATCATATCTAAATCACACAGCAATGGTTGTGAATTTATTCCTCTATCTTACGTGTACCCAGCCGTCAGGGTTAGTCAGCTCTGGCTAGCCTGCTAAAACCTTTCCAAAAAATTGATATAACTTTTTTATTTTACCGCTTGTTTACAATGTAAAACTCAAACCACATAGTTGGCTTTGACATACGGCAATACATAAAATCACGTAACGGAAAAGATACACGGATTCTTACCACTATGTAGCTTAAAGCGTAGAGAAGATTGTGTTTCAGCTAACGTTAGCTATCAGGATGTTGAACCCGGAACCAGTATGGGCGAACACACGTCCGCAGTAAATTTGTTCCGCAGAGTGGCTAAAGAAAAGTGTCCGGTCTTTGCCAGTTATGTGTATAAAATAAATAAATAATAATATTCATATTACTATGGCGAGCAAAGTTTAATTTTTAAAATAAAATATTGTCTTCTACGATCACAAAATACGTGTCAGGATAATGAGCGTTTAACTGTCCGCTATTGTATATGAGTCAGCATATCGAAATAATACATTAAGGTAAACAGATAAGGCTAAATAAGCAGAAGAAGTAAGAAATTTTCTGGGTTTATTATTATTATTATTATTATTATTATTATTATTATTATTATTATTATTTTATCAAGAGCTCAGATGACTAAAATTGGTTTACGGGCTAATGCCTTGTTAATCCTATAGGGAGCGCCTGTGTTCAAGCTTAACCTCCCCGACTGTTTCCACTGCGTCTGTGACGAGCGACAGCAGGTGCTGATTGAACATGACAGAGACATTTTATAGGGCCATAAATCTGGATTCAAGAAAGAATGAGAGAGGCGGGGGAGGCATGTACTCTGTGCTTTTATATCTTCTGAAGTCCAGCCAGTACAAAATATCATAAGAGTACAAAATATCATAAGAATATAGAATACATAAGGACAACATCACAGCAAATGGGTACCTACGCTCAGGTTCAGACTGTGTCTTTGCCTGGACCTCTCTGCCTGGAGGTCTTGGTAAAAAAGTCATGCAGGAAAAGTGATGACTGTTGAAATCTGAGGCTCACAAATGGACGCAGAGTTATCTGAGCTGGGACACTAAGAGTAGTATACTGAGCATGCCTGGAAACTGTACAGTTTGATGCAAGAGTGATGAAGTGTATGTTCCTTACGGATAGTATTGTGGGACTGTGATATACTTTTTTCCCACTTATTCTGATATCTAGGGATCCAGAGTTCACTCACCAGTGGGAGAAGGAGTCCATTTTCCAAGACATCACTAGCCAGTTATTTATAATTGGCTGTGCTGGGTTCTGCCATAGATATCAGTGAAGAGGCAACACCAAATCTGGTATTTATTTTTTATTGCAAGTATTACATGCTGTTGCTTTGTGCTCCAGAAGGTTCTATCACCTTTGTTGCCTGTTAACTTTCTTTCTCTCTCTCTCTCTCTCTCTCTCTCTCTCTCTCTCTCTTACACACACAGACACACAACCAAAAACAATCACTGACCTTCCAGTCCCCCATTACACCATTAGTGCTTATGATCAGAGAGGGCGGGTGGCGGCGGCCTCTTTGATGTCCCTCTGATACGACCCACCCGGCTGCAGCTGCTCTTGGCTCTATTTTGGGGAGGCTGTTGTGGGCCCTTACAACAGGGCTTCCTTAAACCACACAAACACGCAGAACACATGCAAACACTCGTGTCATGTGCAGTGATACCATTCATCCCTGTGACAACTGAACTCTATACAGATCACACTTTCTTGTACCCATCTCTGGTGCTATGGAAAAACTTGAGCCACCAATTATTTCTTTATATTTTTCTAGGAAAATGAGAGACGGCTGCAGCTATTTATTGAAAAGTGGAAACATACATGGAAATACAGTATATAAGGCAAAATCTGAGTTTGTGTAATTCTAACAACCTTGAAATACAGCTTTATTCTTCAACACAGCCTGAACTCTGTTGGGGAAGCTTTCTTGTCATTTCTTCAGGAATAGTTCTCCAGACTTCTTGAAGGACACTCAAAGCTCTTCTTTCGATTTTGTGACTTTTGTTCTGTTCTCCGTCAAGATGATCCCACACTGCTTCAATAATGTTGAGGTCCAGGCTCTGGGGAGGCCAATCCATGACTGATAGTGCTGCATTGTGTTTTTCTATCAAGGCATGCTTTTGTGCTTGGAATTGTCAAGCCATGTCAGAGTTTATTCATCACTCCAAAAGACCTGTTGGCATTGATTTTCAGTCAAGTTCTTGTAAAATTTAGCATACTTCAGCATTTCCTCCCTGTTTTCCTTCCTCAAGAATGGCTTCTTCACAGCCAATTTTCCACCGAGGCCATTTCTTATGAGGCTTCAGTGAATAGTAGATGGATAAACTAAAGGGCCAGATGTGTCTCTCGGGTCTTTGTTGGATTTTATTCCCATTTCTTAAGAACAGTTTCCTCAGTTTTTAAGGACATACAGCACATCCTGCCAAAATATGCCAATATATATATATATAAGCTAATAGTGCTTTGTGAATCACCTTGTTGGTGCAAAAATACTTTATACCTTTCAAACTGTGTTACATTTGCCATTTTCAATAAAATCCACTAAAGAAATGGGAATAAGCAGTGTGTTTTTGTGAGAGACTGCTATTAACAAAGTGACTAAAGATACAGTTTAAAATTGGTTCTTTGCTAAATAGTCTGTTATGTGAAACAACATTGGTTCCCCCCTTGAGTTTGGTACCGTTTATATTCTTGCATGATTCACAGGTCAGTGCTAAGTGGCTTAAAAAACATCCTTCTGAAAATGTTCAGGTACAAGAACTGCACTGAAAATCAGGAAAACCAGCCAATGTACAAAAATAACCTTGAAAGTCTTCCAAACAGCCTGGGGAACCATTGCTCAAGATCACTTTAAAATATCAAAAAGAAAGTCTGGCTTCTTAGAAGTTAAATATAAAGAAGTGAGGGGTGACTCAAGACTTTTGTAGTAGCGTAAACACGGTCAGAGTTTCAAATAATGGAGTAAGTGCATGTACAAGTAATCCAAATGAGGCAAAAGCACAAATGTCAGGGTGCTCTAAATGATCAGTTCATCTTTTTGTTCTGCTCCGCTTGCCTCTGTATTGTGTCAGTGAAAGGGGATAGCTTCATGTGGTCATCTGTGCTGTGCACTATACCCTTGCCAACCTCCTGTTCAAAACCTCTGTTTGCAAAGGCTAGCCAATCAGTAGAGACTCAAAGAGGCAGTGGTCTTAGACGGAAAAGAGCCAAAGCAGCTTTTTTTCAAACAGATCTTCAACTGAGTGGCCACACCAAAGTTGAGTATAAGATAATTAACTGTGAATAATTCAAAGCTACACTAATGGAGTCCAATAAAGAAAATATGCATATGGAAATGACAATAGTGGGCATACTTTAAACATTTATCTGCTGATTTTTCCATCGTTAATGATAAATGGTAAAAGTGGATATGGTGTTGTGGGAAGACTCTGTCTCACTTGTCTGTATTTACCAGAACACACAATTTCCTCTTCTATATACCACAGTTTTTATTCCACATCGGTTGTTCATATGTCAATACAGTAGGACCATTTAAGGAGCAGTACAATAGCTTTGGTAGAGAAACCCTGAATGAAACCAGGTCAGCATTACAGTCATGATAGGGAAAGATGGGGGATGAATGTCTTTTGGCAATTCTTCTTCAGTGAAAAGAAGGGGAGGCTTGTCACAGTGAATCTGAGTGTACTGTTCCTTTAGCCTGCAGCCAGCCACAGCGCCCTGCACTTCTCATGTTGCTCTTAATCCCATGAAGCTCAGCATCAGCAGCCCATGACATGTTTCAAAACAGAAGCATCTCAATAGCAATTTATGCTAATTGTTTAAAAGTCTTAAAATCCATGAAATAAAAATTGTATACGAACTTTTTATATAAAAGGATTTGTTTCTATTTCTTCCACAATAACTGTGTTTGTGTAATTCGATTGACCAGAAAATTAGTGAGAAATTAAAAAGTATCATGTGTGGCAAAGTGCTGCTTTTGATATCCTGTCTTTGTTTGCCTTGTACGGTGGTTGGGTCCTCTTTTGTGTTCCTTTGATAAATAGGCGAGCAGGTAGAGCTGTTGATCAAACAAATGGGTCGTAGAGAAATAGGCACTGACTTAGTAGTATTTAGCCAAAATGCCTTTGAAAATTGCAGCTAATGGTGAAAGCAGTAGGATGAAACAATGCACTCCGAGTCAGTGAAGCACAATTATCACGAGCCATGTATTAACGGTACACTCCTGGCATTATGACGATGAGCGTAAACCACCAACTTATGCATCCGTTAAGACGAAGCCATTCGCAGCAAATAATGCATGAGGAAAAATAGCATCCTCCAAATCTTTGAGAAGTCTTTTCTGGCTTGCCTCAAGTTTATATATTTATTTAATGTAGTTCACGCACAATGAAAGCTTCAGCAGACAGATAAGTGGATGTGACAACCATTTACTTTGAGTAGCTTGAGGCTAATGCGTTATGTTGAGGCTTGCTTGTTTGAACTATTATGACTCACCCTACAGACCCCTGTGATAAAACCTTCACCATGACTCACATGTCACTAAATAAACAGGACATGGAGGTCCTTGTGTTTAAATGGCACTGCGTTGCTCTCTTAGGGTCCCCAAGAAGTGGCACATTGAGGCCCGACAAGTGAAAAAAGAATCTGCTGCGTGTTTAAATCAATGCAGGTAATTGTTTACTTAAAAGTGACAGGTTTACAGTTTGATAACTGCTATTTGGTTCTGTTTGTGTAAATATGAGGAACAGATGAGGTGATGCTAAGCAAGGCAAGCTATGCCAAGCATGGAAAGGGGATCTGCTTAATACTGATGTCTTAGCAACACTTCTGAAAAACGCTGCCCACTGATATCTCCTCACTGCTTACTAGCATTAATCCAATTTTAGAACTGAGTTGCTTTTTGCTCTGAAGGTGGAGGCTTGGTCTCAGTTTGTTTGACCAATCGGCAGCAAATTTCAATTTGCTACCCAAGTTCTTAGTTTCTATTAAGGCTACCTGTTTAGAACATAATTATAAGCACTATATAAATATTGTTTTAGAAAGGCTAAATATAAGGGGAAAAAAATGCACGTCAGGCGTCTGCTTATGTGTTTTCTCTGTTCTGCCATATTGAGTCGCACACTCACCTCACGCCCACTAAACTGGGCGTAGAATCTCCACCCTGGTTCAAAATTATAGCTGTCAAAGAATTT
The DNA here is from genome assembly GCF_001858045.2 of Oreochromis niloticus. NCBI lineage: Eukaryota > Metazoa > Chordata > Actinopteri > Cichliformes > Cichlidae > Oreochromis > Oreochromis niloticus. The sequence goes on from NC_031974.2 coordinate 20,380,468, forward strand.
TGTTAAATGGCCTCTATAAGAAGGTACGATATGCTTATAAGGTTTTGGTTTATATTTGTCCAACTCAGCCTGTGCAACCAAATCTGCCTTATTAGAATAGTAACAGAGATATTCTATACTATTACTGACAAGTTCTGCTTCACATAGGGGTTTTAGTTGCCAGGAATATATACCCTCCAGAATATTCCAGAGGCACACAGTCTGAACAGCAATACGACACCGTAAAACCGTAAAATTAAAATTAATAACAAAACAAAAATCTCCCAGTTTTGCTTTTTTCTCTTGGAGTCAGGGCAGAGATCACAACAAGTGCAACGACATGGTGTTGCTGATTCCAGGCAGGTGCCCCTGCTGGCGTAACATGACACTAATCCAGGGCTGATCAGTGGTGGAAACAGTATAAACTGACTCGAGACAAACTGGGGCACCTGCGTGCTTCTGAACGGCTAATGTGAGACCCTGACGAAGACACTTTGATTTCGTGCCTGGTGTTTTTCCCCCTGGATCTCATTATCAGAAGGTCAACATGAGGTCACTGTTGCATGGAGATAGGTAGGAGTGAACATGAGGCTAGAATTTAAAACATTTTTACAAGCCAAGTAGAAATCCTTGTATCCTTCCAATGAAATCTATCTGTTGATTTTATTTGGAATTACTTGTGTTGCATGTATGCTGTTCCCTATAATCCACTCACCAGCCATTTCATTTGGTATCAGGTTTGATCCTGTTTTGCCTTCTTAACCACCTTCATTCTCCATGGCATAGATTCAGGAAGGTGCTGGAAACATTCCTCAGAGATCCTGGTCCATATTGACATGCTTGCATCACACAGTTGCTGCTGATTGGTCAGCTGCACATGCACGATGCCCGTCTCCTGTTCCATCACATCTGAAAGGTGCTCAAATGGATTGAGATCTGGTGACTAGTGGAGGCCATTTGAGCACAGCGAGCTCACTGTCATGTTCAAGAAACCAGTTTGAGATGATCTGAGCTTTGTCAGGTATTATCCTGCTTGAAGCAGCTATCAGAAGATGGGTACACTATGGTCATAAAAGTAGACATGGTCAGGACCAATACTGAGGCAGGTTGTAGCGTGTAAATGATGCTCAGTTGTTACCTAGAGGCCCAAAGTGTGTCAAGAAAATATCCCTCATACCATTACACTACCACCAGCCTGAACCGTAAATACGAGGCAGGATGAATCTATGCTTCCATGTTGTTTTGACCCTACCATTTGAATGTCACAGCAGAAATCGAAGCTCATCAGACCAGGCAACATTTTTCCAATCTTCTACTGTCCAGTTTTGGTGACCCCTGCGAATCTTACCCTCAGTTTCCTGTTCTTAGCTAACAGGAGTAACAGGAGTGGTCTTCTGCTGCTGTAGCCCATCTACTTCACAGCTTGACATGTAGCGCATTTAAAGATGCTTTGATTGTAATTACAGCTTTTTTTTAGTTACTGTTGTTTTCCTATTATCTTGAGGCAGGCTAGCCATTCTCCTCTGATCCATGGCCTCAACATGGCCTTTTTACCCAAGGAACGGCTCCTCACTCGTTTTGGAGCATTCTCTGTGAACCCCGGAGATGATGCTATCCCAGTTTAAAGTGGCCACTGAGTGTATACCATGATACCTGAAAGGTGAACTGAATGGTAAACGAGAATCAAAATACAAGAAGAGAGCATAATGTTGTTTAACAAGGCATAACATCTTTATTGTTATACACATAACTTCATCTCCAAAGACTTTGCACAAATCAGTGGGGTAATATGAACCTTGCGATATCAAAAGTCTCCCACAGTTTCTTGTTATTTCCTAAAATACTCAAACAAATACATCTGCTTTCCACATCCCCAATGGTACATACAGTACATCCAATTAGAAATAAAGAGTTTTTTTCCACTGTCAAACATTATCATATGTGCATTACATTACCAATTACAAACAAGTTATATTCATTGTCAAAATAGGTGTGCAAATTGTTAGAAAAATACCAACTCATACCAGATTCTGGATTGTGCTCTGTAAAAATCCTTATAAATAGTATATAATAATCTATATAAATGTCTCTAACATGCAATGTTGCAATTCAAAAAATATCCCATAAACAGACTGTTCAGGTAAACCCTCTGAAACTCCAGCCTTAACCTTTATTTGTCTACACCATAGTTTTCTTTAAATAAATGTCAGTAGTTAGTTTTTCAGTAGTTCTGTGGACGGTTTGCAAACATCAAACTGGTAGAAGTGTTCTCGAAAAGTAACGTGCTCGTCATTCCTCCACCAAGGCAGAAGGATGTGATGGATACCATTTGTGTGTTTGCCAGCAACGTTATGCAATAACTACTGAGGCCAATTTTCATGAAACGTGGTGGAGAGGTGGACTATGGGCAAAGGAAGAATTTATTGAATTTTGGTGCAGGTTTGGATCACTTCCTTTAAAACTGTGAAACAGGGTGCTGGCCTTGGTGGAGGATGAGCGCTCAACTAGTTTCATAAGAGACATTATAGTAAAGTTGACCTACCAAGAAAAAAAAAAGACTGCATTAAAGAAAATCTAGACATTTTTAAAGCCCTTTCTGTGATGACCAGTGTTCACAAACACATCAGCTATACAATGAATAAATAATTAATCTTGGTACAGGTGACAGTAAATGTCCGCCGTATATAAATAACCACTTTGAAAATCAAAGAAACTCATGCCATACCTGCAACAAAGACTACAAGCAGCTACGATGAGGCAAGTTAAAAGCATGATTCAGGTGATGACAACAGTCAGAGTATTTCCCACATACAACAAAGTTAAGACAAGGATGGCATTTCTTTCCCTCCCCCCGCTTCCTCATCATTTTTGAGGTAAACAGTAGTACTGTTAAAGACTTTTGAAGGCATCTCTCTTCTCCCTGCAGCCACATTCCCCATGGCCTTGACCTGAATAAACTGTCCACAAAACTGTCTCGATTCAGTCTCATAAGCAAGCAAGCATTTCTGGGCTTACACAAGCAGCTGTGCGAGCTGCGTTTTTGCATCTTATCGGTATAGTGAAAGCAAAGAATAGTGACGAAATCCAAGCTAAATGGTCTACGCGTGTACAATGAAATAATTTTCCTTCCGATTTCATAAATAAGACATTTGTTACCCTCAGAGTGAGCAAGCTTTTAAAGTACTGCTTTCCTAATCATAATGACTGCTGTCAATTACCACTTCTCTCAAAACCAGCCTATTAAAAAGATGCGAGTCTCACAAACTAAATGGAAATAAAAAAGGATGTTCATAATGGCCATACTCCAACCTTTTGAAAGTATAAACATATTGCACTTTCAGTTACGTGGTTGTGTAATGTCAAATTACAGCTCAATTGTTGGAAATGAACAAAGGGAAAGCAAAATGTATTTATTCGTTCCGAGAAGAGAACAGATTTTTACAAGCAAATGACGGCAGGTAACCAACATTGATAGAACATCTATGAACAAAAAACTACGTTAGAACAAAAAAGAAAGAAAAACAAAGTGTTCAAAACTGTACCATGCACGGGGAGTGTTTCAAAGCAGTGTATCCTGGATCACAAAGGACGGAGCTTGAGAAAGGTGCAGTGATGTTTGGGTTAACAGAGTAAGACTGGCTAGTGACCGTGCTAGCACTGACTGCTGGCAGCGGCCATGCCCACTTTCCTCTTGCAAGAGTGGCTAGAACCCCAGAAAACTCTCCAAACACCCAAAGCGCACTCCTGCTGCGACCGTCCCCCCTCCTCAACCCCTTCCCCCAACCCTCGAGCTGGGCTCACATCTCCCCATCAAAACGTCAGATGGCAAAATAGAAAGGCAGCTGTTTGCTCCCGTCATCTAAAAGTGCATCTCCACACTCTTTCAGCCCACTGCTATCTCTGCCAAGGCAGTGGAAGTGGGCTACAGAGACCTGTGCTTGGATCAGCACATGTGTGGGTTTCAATTACGTCTTCTTTTTTTTTCATTTGATTTTTTTTTTTTTTTTTTTTAGATTGCGTATGTTTGGTTGCAATTTTTAAACATTTTCTTTATCGCACTAGACACAACATTTCACCTTAGCTTTTAGAGAAGCCAAAGGAGTGCTAATTCACGGGGCTGGCCCTAAACGAGGCCAGTGTCAGGTTGGTGTTATCGTTGCCTTCCTCTCGATTCTCTTCGGTTTCATGCTGATTCCTGTGGCCATCCCCGTGTTTCACTGGCGGCATTTTCATGTTTCAAGGCCGACGATGCAACTGTACCAGTTGCCATGGTTCCGCTGAAACATAAGACAGTTTGTTTGTAACTTTCTGGATTTAATTGAGCCCTGTCACATTTCAGATGCACGCTGAGGCGCATCAAGGAGACGAGACACGAGACATTAATTCATGCTGTGATCATCGATTTCTGTTGGAGAGCAAATATGGGATGAAACAATACAGTAAATCAGCTTACCTGAGAAGCAGCATCATCATGTCAGAAAATGGACAAATATAATTGCGAGGCCAATATTCAACAGCATTACCATAGCAACAAGGACTGAGTTAGGACCCTGCAAAAAATGATAAAATATATAAAAATCGTACAGTAGGGAATCAAATGATCTGTACTGTAATGAGACCTCAACGTGTACATTAGGATCCCTGTATATAAAAGATGGCCGTAGCCACCATGACACCACCCACTGATTCACTGAGCCTCAGTCTGGCGTTGTGGCCATTTAAGACTTTTCAAACCAAATGTCACAAGTGACATAAAAAGTTAAAAAATTCCAGGAAAGTGTACCCTAAAGCACATCCTGATTTAGCATCTATTTTATTTTAAATGATTTACAAAACACAAATATTAAATGAACGTCATGCTGTATTAAATAAGACTTTAAACTAGCAATTGAGCTCATCAACTCCTAGGAAAATGTTTATTCAAGTCATAAATCATGTGGGAAGAAAAACTGTCATATTGCAGTTTCCAAGTTCCAAACGTTTATCCTCTTTCACATTTGCAGACATCCATCTTTTATACACAGGCCATGTTTCAAAGTCAAAAAATGAATGTGAGTCAATAAAATATAAAGAATAAATGGGTATTGAAGGTATCACGCTACCTTTATCTTTCAAAGAGTTGTTGCAGTTCAGATTTATAGTACTAGCTTAGTACAATACAAGATTAAAAGTGAGGGTAATCAGTCATTATTTCATACTTTCAACTGGAATTAGTCATCAGACAACTACTGCAGAAGCTACCAAGAAGCAGTCTGATATTTAAACCTGCTTAAGACAGAAAATTGGTTAATGAGATACGTGTTTGTGTCCCACCTTTGTGCCAAACTGAGCTAATCCACTACTGGGTGTAGCTTCTCATTTACCACACAACTTTCAGCAAAAAAGCATAAATGTGTGTTTAAGTCCGATATTTTTTCCAAAACCTTTGCTTTAAAGCACACTTTCCCATCCTGTCACTTACTGTTTCTTCCGTGCTTTCTGCAATTTCCATGCTTGCTTTCTTTGTGTCTGCGAGGCTCTTTGGCTTTAGGGAATCCTGCTTCCTGAGTTTCTGGTCGCTCTTGCTCTCCCGTATAGATGCTGGCTTAGGAGTGGGTGTACTAAAAGATCTAGGGGGTTGTGGGGGCATACGTGCCAAAGCCAGGGCACTAGGCTCTTCTTCTGGATCCTCAGGTTCTGGGGGTGGAGGGACCCTTGTAGGGGCCTTGACGTAGTAACTGTGATATTCAGTGTGGAGCTGGCCATTGACTGGAATTGCGGGAGGCTGTGAAGGGGGCACAGATGCTGGGGTGGGCTGCTGAACTTTAGTGGGTTTAGGTGGAGCCTCGATTTGGGCCTGAGAAGCTTTGGGCCCATCGGTGACAGGCTGCCGTTCTTCTTTACTCAGCTTCCTACTAGACCGCTCATCCTTGCTGGTCTTCTGACTTAGTTTCTCTTCTTTGCTAATCTTGCGGGAAGGTTTTTCTTCTTTGCTGGTTTTGCGGCTGGTGCTGTTGTTGGCGAGCTGTCCTTTCTTCTTGCTGGATTGAGGTGAGGGGGGCGGTGTGGCTGCAGGGCTGGTCGCAGGAGAGTGGGGAGGCGTTGTGCCTTTTCGGTAAAAGTGGGGAGAATCTCTCGGAGAGCTGTCCTTCTTTTCAACAGGGACCTCTTTAATCTCCACTGGCTCCTTTAACTGCTGTTTTACGTAGTCGGGACCTGAAGGGGGGAGACAGGCAAAACGCATTAACGTGACGTACTGTTTGCCTTCAACACACAGACGAAATTTAAACCACATCTACCCTTAAGCGCAGTTAAACTTTCAAATAAAATATTCATCAACATTATATTGAAATTCAATAACTCCGCAAAGCCTAGAAAAGAGGGTCACGGGGAGACAGAAAGAAATGGACTGATTAATGCAAGGTCACAAACACCATTTCACAAAGAACGCCTCCCCTGCAGGCTCATCTTCATCATCAGTCATTCTCTTTTATCAGCATGTCGCTTTCCTGGAAAGTCTTTTCAGTTCTTAGCATCCAGTATGGCCACGCAGATAATGAGAGGTGACCCCGAGGTACAGCACTGACACGCTTCGATGCGAGGAAGATCATTCCTTTTACTACAAAAAGAGCTTATGGACTGCCTGGGTTAGTGGACGCTCACGGACCTTACGATATTTCTGCTTCGAGACTAAATGAAAACTTCTCTTTCAACTATGTAGATGTTGAAATCTCCTCTAATATCCTTTTTAACGTGTGGACAATAAAGCTGAATGTAAATGTAATTTCGCATGTGGGTAAAGTGACACCTTATCTGTCCCTTCTGTTCTCCTGCTGAATTAACATTTATTAGAGACATTAGGCTCTTTGTTCGCCTGTTTTTCTCCCCTTCGCCTGAATTAGATGGTGTCAGAGTGACTAAGAGGAGGGATAATGCTGCTTTGTTTGAAGTACATCAGACGGTATGAGCAGAAAATGATTCTCTGCATTCCATATGATAGAAAGAAATAAAGGAATTATAGAGAAAAAATAATATATATATATATATATTTGGCTGTTATGCTCTATCTGCACGTTGACTTTTTCAGCACAGACTCACTGGACTGGAAAATGGTTGATCTCAGAGATCAGTCTTGTCTCTTACATTGTCTCATACATGCCTGACACCAATTAAGCTTGCACAGTACGATTTAGTCTCAAAGAGTTAACATTAATTTGCCACTCATCAGTTCTTGGAACAATTACGCAAATCCACAAGGTAACAAGTCCATCCAGTCTCATACGAGTGTAATCGGCCTTACTGGGGAATCTTTCGGGCCTCAGTACTCTTAAGCCCAAAGTACTTTTCAGCTGCGTGGCAGCCTAATTTGTTTCATAGCCACCACAACCAATAAGACCCACTACAAACAGACATGGGGACATTTGAACATCTGTGGGGCTTAATATATCTGCTGAGCTTAATTTCACACCATAGCTCAATAAGAGTTAGGGCCTCGTGGGCGGATCCAGGCAATTTCACTATGGATGGGGACGGATTCCTTCAAGAGGTTCCAGGCATTTTCTGAATGGTTCTTGGCACTTAAACACTCACCCCTCCCCAACACCACAGCCTCAAACAGATAGAGGACCACAACAGTGGGCGTCAGGAAAATCTACACTTCTGCAGCCATGCTCAATTCCAAACTATGCCGATCATGCTTTTCCTGTTTCAAAATAAGACTTGTGAATGTACAGGAAATATTTAAGTTAGCTGTATGATTGTTTTGTAGATATTTCAGGATGTCTACATCCTCTTGACAAGTTAGTGAAGATTTATTAGAGCTGCTCTTCCAAGGAATCCTGCCAGGTCAGCTGGAACATGTACTGGGACTCAGTTACCCAAATGGCTGTGGTGTTTCTTTCCGTTGCGAACATTGATCAACTGGGCTGAGTCTGCAGCCGTCTTAAAGAGGGTCATTAAAATAGGCCATGGTACCCAGCCATGACCAAAACAAAAATACTCGAGATACAAACGCAGATAAAAATGCGAGATTTCTTTTGTATCCTCAATTTATTTATTTTCACCCCAAAAAACTCAGACACTTTACTTTCTTCTCACACGATCGTTGCATCTTTGAGTTGTATGTGAATACGAGCTTTTGTTTAAGCTGCAGGATGCCAGTTCAGTTTATGTTAATCCACAGCACATTTTCTGCTCCACTGCACTCTTAGCAAAACACACGCTCTTTCCCTCTCTCTGGCACCCACACGCACAAGATCATACACACACAAAACACAACAGATTGGCTGCTTAAGACCTAACCACCCCTGTCCTTAATATGAGATGAACAGCAGTAGCAGGGGGAAAAGCCTCATTGAAGCCGGGGTAAGTGTGGGCATCAATGTTTATGTGTTATGGGGGGGAAGGAGTACAGTATATGCCATTATCACATCTGCTGCCATTGTGCATCTGAGTATACCTCAGCTTAAGGCTCATAGAAGTCAAGAGTTTTTGGATGAATGATGACAGGTCTACATGGAAATGCACATTTCTGCGTAGCAAACTTTTGGCTTTATTTTTCCCCACAGTAGTTAAATGAAAATTCCTGGTTCATCTGCTTTGACGACTCTTTTGCTTATGTTTAATGTATTCTTACATGGATATACTGCGTTATTCTGTACATGTATTAGTCTGTTCTGTGTGCTGTGATCTCAGCTTGCTCGGTTAGATTTAAGATTCATAACTCCATTTGCAGCTTTTGAGATTTTCTCTTTCTTCCTCCTACTCACACTGGCAGATGGGCAGAGGGAGCTGTTATTGTTTGGCCAGATTACATTCACTACGGTTACATAGCCTACGCAGACACACGCAGAAATTAGTGACAAACTAAAGAAAAAGCTGAACCCTTGACCCCGCACTATGAGGACACGCTGTGAGGGGATTTTGATGGCAAGGTTTGGATCCACTTGTCCCCCACTTAGATGGAAGGATCACTGCAAATCAATACAAGGCACTTCTCCGTGATCACCTTTATCCGATAAAGAAAGTGGTCTTTTCCAGGATTACAGTACCCTCATTCACAGGGCATTAAGGGGGTCACTGAATGCTTTTATGAGTATAAAAAAAGGATTAATATTTTATGCTATGGTTTTTACAATCACCAGATATTAGCCTCTTTACTCTCTCTATATCTTTTAGACGAATCATGTTCAATCCCTTCAGTAGGTTTCCAGAGAGGCTCAACACATTACTAATAGCTTTAGGTTTTTTTTTCCCTTTTGATTTGTTACCCATCTGTATGCATTTGAAATTATGTAAATAAAATATTTCCCTACTGTCATTTGGTAATGGGTGAATGTGATCACTGTCTGACTGCACTTTGTTTGCAAAAGCCCACATGCAAAGAAGAACCTTGAAGGCCTCTCATGCACACACGCTGACAGGAGGGACTGACAGTAATATATCACCACCGTAATGCAATGTTTTGTCTCTGTCTGTCTGCCTTATTGTCCTTTGGATTACGACCATTTCAAAAAAGTGGGACACATAAATATGTTTTTGAAATCTGGGAAGAGATGTGACTATCAGTCACTTAAGGTCATTTATATCCTGTATCCCTGAAAGTCAAAAGAAGGTTCTGAGTTACTTTAAACTTCACATGAGCTACTGCGGTAAAACTTACTGCACACCTGCTGCTATGAATAAACAGCAGCACCTGCCAACGTCTGATTTTCAGCCTTGACAGGTCGAGGCTTTTATGGTTCCACCAGGTCCAAGTGCACCTTGACCGGGTCAAACAGGGCAGAGCAGGACCCCCTGCTGGTCCCCTCACCCTCCAGCCCCCCCCCCCCCCCCCCCCCCCTCCCATACTCCGCCCCCTCTACGACCCACTGAAGGAAGGAACAGCTGCTGTGCCTCGGCCCAATGGAGGGGACGAGTCCGGGACTGAGCTCGTCTCAGTGCATAAGGATTTCAGCTATGTCTCCATTAGACACCAGTGAGCACACATCGGCACCAAATATAGCCCAATTAACGTCACGCCACAGGCCACGCCCAGCTAACCCTCTCTACTGCCCCTCCAGGGTGCTGTGTGTGAATCAATCATAAAGGTCAGGGTCCCGTTCCCTATGACCCTCACATTGCTTTTGAAGTACACAGTCCCAATCTTGGTGATAATCTCCTACGAGTACAAAATGCCAGTTATGAACAACAGGGGGCTTGGGCCCGTTGTTGCTACCCTAGAGGATTTGAGTTTGAACATCTTTGCCTCACTGTGACATCATGACAGACAAGGTTATAACAGAAAAAATATTCCAAATAACTATTTCCATATTTGAGAGCAACAACTGCTGTAGCTGCCTTACAAGAAAGCTGCAAATAGGGGTAGCTATTTACACTCAAACATGGCCTAATTAGCAAAAGGGCAGAGCACAAACCAGCAACAATCCTAGAAAATCTGAGCTAGACTCTACAAAAACCAGCTAGTTCATAAACGAGATATAAATTAATACGCGATTTGACTCTTTGCAGGTGCCCCTCTGGCTGTCAGCTGGGCTTACCAGACACGCTTACGTAACTTGAACGTTTAAATGCTGCGGCTCAGATGTCGCCCTGCGCCGCACATTATTATGACATCGGCCACTCTCTCATTCATGATCTGACTTATAAGGCAAGGACACTCTCCGCACAGACTTGTGAACCTGGAGATCACCCAGCCTGCCAAGCATGACCACTGTTTTCCACAACACAAACAAGTCTCCCGATGTCTCTGGCTCCCTGGCAGGCCATTTCTGCGGCTTAGTGAAGGGACATGCTTGAATGGGTCCCATTGTCAATCTATTTCTCACCCTCTATTTTGCGGTGGCTTTTGGCAAACACCCAAGGTCACTAGCTCATAGGCGTAAATATATTACACCAAGTGGAAGAGGAAAGCATAGTATAGGTCTTACACTGTAAATATAAATAAACAAAACAAAAATAAAAAGGTGTGCAATAGCACCTCTCTGGGACTCAGTGTTTTACCTGGAGCCCACCTGCACCACAAAGTTTTTAGCAAAAACACATCCCGCTCTCTGACTATTAATACAGTAGGATATGACTCTAAAGCTCAGCTTATCTTGTAAATGACATAAACAGAGTTGAGTCGACGTCTCGACTGTGAACTAGTGTATAGTGTGAAAGGGTTAGCTGTTCATCCTTCACGTAGATAGAAGATATTGCTGTCTGGTATTAGGAACAAAAGACCTTCATAGGTTTAACTCACAACCACCCATAAGCCATTTCTACACTCCACCAAAGGACGAGTTTATGTAATACAAAAAAAAAAAAGAACAGAAATGTTTTACATTCACACTTTTTTTTTTGGTCAGAGTTTATCGCTGCAAATTTTAGCAAGCATATCTGAGCTGTTACTGCAGGCCTTTGAGGGCTAAGACAAAGCTTTCGGCCAGAAAACAGTAGCCTGCTTCAAGCCGACTGTGCTTTGTCTAAGCACAAACACAGTCCTCCATTGTGGTGCTACAAATCATCTTCAGTACCTCTAGTCTTCGATTACAGCCCCAGAACTCCAATCCCTGCTCTTTTGTGCACCCAGAACAAGCTCATTACTGACTCGCACACAGTCAGTGTAAACAACCCTAAAACTATGCAAATACCATCATTCACACACAGTACCCAACCCCTTACCCATTACCCAGTCCCAAAAATGTGTTTTCATGGACAAATTAGTTGTTGGATTTTAGATCAGCTTGATTTTTTTCAATGTCCCACCGATGGTGTGAATCTCATTCGGGCTCCTGCGACAGTCTTTGCTTTAACTGCAGATTCAGTGCTGGTTTAGCACACCTGCGGTCTGTTTTCTATTCCGACCATAAAATAGTAAGAGAGACTACAGTTTTTGATATTTAACACACTCTAAAAGCCTGTGATGGGAACATGAAACATAACAAGGACACAAGTAAGATTACCTGGCTGGTAGAAGTTGGGTGAGAGCTCCCGGGCAACCGCCCTGGCAATTTCAGATTCATGCACCGCAGAGATTGCGGCCTGGTCTGCAGCCTCACTTTTTGTCCTAGCATGGGCTGTTCTGCAAATGCATAAACAAAAATAAGTATTAGAAAAATGGAAACAATGAAAAGCTGCTCTCCACCATGTGCACAGTAACAACACAGACATATAACGGGCACACTGGTGAGCAGTGCCAGTGTAATCTGCTGCTCTTTATCTGTCATCAATCATCAAAGAACCTTGTATTTAAACCTTTTTCAGATCTATACATAAAATAAAATCCAGAGACAGAAGAGTAACATGTTTTGAGATCAATATAGGGGTATTATGAAAATGTGCTGTGATGAAGCAGAGAGAGGCCAAGGGTGACCAGCTTAACAAAGCCGTAAAAAACACTCAGGTGAGAGATATTGTCCACATGTGAAAACACGCAAACCATGGCTATAGGCAGTATCTCCGTGCCAGGGAACGAAGATGTCTCTCTCTCTTCTACCACTGGGGTTATTTAAAAATAAAGAGACCAAACAAACACATAAAGCTCATCAATTAAAGGAGATTGCTCACTTAAACATAAAAATGACAGTGACAAAAAATGCTCAAGTGATATGAGATGAGTGCAACAAGGAACGTGAGGATCCAGATGGGAAGTTCAAGTATCACTTTAAGTATTGACAGCTGTGCCCGCTGCCCTGCTTAACCCCAATCATCCATCTTCCTCTCCATCTATCTCGCACTGTCCTGTGTTCTCTCTTTCAATCAATGCTCCTGTTTTTGGTTTTTTTTCCCTCCGATCCTGCTTCATCTGTCTATTGGCACATGCCATCATCCCTCTGCATCCCTACTCCTCCCCTCCCTCCCACCGTCTTGCTGTTAGAGTGACCCCGTCCGGACAGATGTCTCTATTTCTGTCCTTGGACTCTGGGGCTGTCCTGTTTCAGAGGACAGGAACAGTAAGATATTAAAATTCATGAGGGACCAAGAAATAAGCAAACAGACAAAGGACATGTTGAGGGTATGTTTGACCAGCTGCAGATAAAAATTCCGATTCAAGAATCTTTAACCGTGACACAGTATAACTCATAATGCCTTGGTTGTTGCTGTGCTACAGGAGTTTCACTGGTGTGGCTCATACCAGGCACACTGTAGCATTCATTGTCTTCCTTAGGAAAGGCAGCTAAAAATTGACATTAAAGCATTCCAGTTACATCACACCACTGACATGCATACTGCTCGCCGCACATGCTACCAGAAGGACACCGAGGCTTCTATTTCTGCAATGTGTGAAATATCCTGCTATGTGAATGGAAGCATGAATGTGCCTCGAATGTATACAGCATGCCCATGGCATGTCCTAAGGATCTTCACAGAGGAGTGGGCATTAATTCATGGCCAGACAGAGGAAGTGATGCAGACTGTTCCCAGACAGGATATCTGGTGGTGGGAGGTGACAGGCGGAGAATGATGGGAGTAGAGGTGTGATAGAGCACTGGGACAAGAGGAGAGTGAAATGGAAGGTGAGAAAACATGGGCATGTAGAAGAAGGAGATGAAATGCATGGTTCTTTTTTTTGCCTGACATATAGCAACTTAATTAAACTTGCACTGTACACATGGACAGTTCATGGAGTGAGAAGCCTGTAATAACTGTTGCTCACTTTTTACATGTGACTTTTGTGGATTCATTCATCTTCCTGCTTCTGAGGGAAACATCTAGATCACCCTGTAGATATATTAGAGGGTTTTCCCCAACAGGAGCTCCCGATGAGGTAATGAGCTGTGAGAATTGCAGCCATAAAAATCTGAGCAGAAAGACAGCAAAATGCTTCACCGAGCAGATGATAGCTCTCTGTGGGAATAAGTACAGCATGCATCACCCCAGCCAGTTAGTGGCATGCAAATCCTTCCAACAGAGAGCCAAAGTATGCATGAAAACAAACTCTTCACACATTATGAAATGAAATGCACTGTCTTTGCCATGGTAGAGGAAATGAAAAAAAAAAAAACCTGGGTAAACAACAAACAAACGCAAACTCAGGAGTGACCTTGAGGAAAGTTTTTGGAGCGGCGACTTGTAAGACAGTCTGCCCATGAATACAAAGCAACACCTGTTCACGTCTAGCTTCTGGGCTGTGCAGACACACCTGTGTGGGGATGCTGGGGAGCCTGCTCGCACACGCGCAGGCTGTCACGCACAGACACACTTGACAGTTTGTAGACATTTGGACAAAGCCTTAAAAGGGTGCAAAACCTTGAAGTGACTCCTTCTGGAGCGTCATCTGCGAGATGATATTGATAAAGCCCTGCGGCTGGCTGTTTCATTAATGTGACAAATGAAGAGTGTGAAAACAGTTGAGTCAGTTTGGCAGCGAGTGTGGCGGATGGTCTTTCTGTCTGTGTGTATTTGAAACATGGGGGAGAAAAAGAAGGGGGGAAAGGAGAGAATAACTGAGCCAAAGGAGAAAAGGGGGAGCAAGAGAAAGAAAGAGGGGGCGAGAGGTTGCCCCTTTAAAGACTCTTCGGCATTTAGAACTGCTGAGGTATGCATCTCAGCCCCTCTAATTTTACTGTAGGGTTAAATTTCAGTCCTCAGGCCACAGGCAGCACGGTGCATCACGCTATAAGGGCGGTCATGCCTCGGTCGCGTGCTGAATACAGTATTATGTGTGTATGCGCCTGTTGTGTGTGTGCGTGTGTGCAAATTCCCTATAGTGAGGCTTCAGTCCATCACTCCCCAGGCTATGGCCTATTTGAGAAATCTCTTTCACATATGCTGGCATAGTTTTGAACCCCTCTATTGCCTTTCGGTCCCCTCTGCGTCCATCCTGTTTTTATTTTCTGTCATTTTTCTGCTCTTTACCACACTAACCTATTCCCCTTCCCCCTCAATCCAATCTTGATAGCTTAACTGGAATGCTGACTAGTACAAGATATTAGATGAGTCTTTACCTTGTCTGTGACAGACAACAGCTATCCTTTAAACTCCATCACTGTCTTTATTTGCCAGCAACCAAGAGCAAAGTATTGCTACTACAAAGCAAGGGTCATGTTCCATTTGTCTGCTCTGAGTGCACAAATCAGTGCATGAAAGGATATAATAAATTAACAGAAACTGCTGTCCTATATCTTGGCCAAACAATCCCCCGCTCCAAAGCAGCAGCACAGACAGTCTGCACAAATTAGCACTTAGCTTGCCCCGCACATATATCCATGCAAGGCTGCTATTGAATTCCCGGCTGGTGCTAATTCAGGATTACTCAAGCATGACTAACACCATTAGTGGTTAGCTAAAACCGACTCTGAAATTATTCAGGAATTATTCTCGGACTGAGGCCTGGGCTCATATTACCAGGGGCTGCAGCAGTGGGGGACACAATAGCTTTTGCAAATGAGGTTCAAAGGGAAAGATGGAGTGGCTGTTATTATGAGATAAGCTAACATTATGCTGAAGAGAGAGCTGTGTTGCTGTATAATGGAAATATTTATGCACGCTCATGTCTGACCGATAACATGTATTGTACTGATGTTTGGAGGGGACGGGCTCTGTGCTCAGTGCTTTCTTCTGTTTTGTATTGCTTTTTTTTGTACTGTTACTCTTTTTTTAGGACAAATAAAGAAATCTTTGTTTTTATTTCACTGTCAGACTGAAAGCTTTGTTCTCCGTGATATGCCACAGTATGCACAGACCTATCCATAAACGTCAACGAGGTTGCTGAGGCAAAGACTCAGTGACTGCAGAGGCTCAAACCTCCTCTGGCATTAACATCAGCGAAAAAAACTGTGCGCCTGGAGCTTCATGACACGGGTTTCCATGATAGAGCAGCTCCCGTAGGTGTGATATGTAGGTAGCATGTGACAGTGTTTAGGCAACCAATGTTTAACACCTGTTGACTATGCGCACAATAAGAGGAGTATGTAAAATAAAATCCTGCAATTAATCGAGTAAACATGGGGTTAAATATGTGTGGAAAAAATAGCAATGATTCTGTACTTTTTGCCAATTTCTGATTTCTGCCATCATGACATCATTTTTTCCTCCCCCTCAGATTTTGTATTTTTCATAGAGGTTGAACTAACAGGTAGAGACAAACTGAGAAGCTGTTCCCAAACACACTTCATTTCTGGGAAGAAGAATGAGTAGAATCAGTTTTGATTAAACAGGAAAATCCCCAAACTCTGCCAACATTTTTGGCTGTGGATTACAAACAGACCTAATCTCCCGCTGGTATTTTTCTACTCAAGAGCTATAAAGTGAACCCTCCACCTCGCCTAACCCTCATCGGGTAACGGGCGTAACATGCAGGTATGTGAATCTATCAGGATTTTATCATGTTCTTCTCAACACAGCACTGATCTGTGGTACATGTTTGGACCTCTGAGATGTTGAAGGCCTGATACGCTCTTCGTGCCGTTATGAATCCTCGGGTGTGTTGAGAGAGTGACACAGAATCTCTTACTGAGATGATCCCTCTGGTTTTGGTGAAGGGCAGTGGCAGGGATTCAGACCTCAGCTCTGTGTCAACACTGCTGGTGAAACATGGCCACAGCTGATACAGCTAATGACACAGAGGGGGAGGGAGTGATGTTGGCTAAAGAATTCGCAGCAGAGAAACAGCTTATATTTGCTTTTCCAGTTGAGCAAAAGCAAATATAAGCAATGAAAATATGAGAGGCTTGATGATGAAAAAAAGATTTGTGACAAATCTGTCAATTCAGATTCACTCAGTTCACCTATGTGTTCCTAAATATTTATTTTATACATATTATATACATATAAAGTGACAAGTAACTCATATAAGAGATCGGGAACTAATAATATGAGTTACTAATAAATACTGGGACATCAAATTAAAAAAAAAATTCTATTAAAAAGACAAAGTAGTTATTAAATATCTCACAAGCTAACCTGTATATAAGAATGACATACAATCCTTAGAAAAAGTTAGCAATGGAACCATGTTCCCATTTCATTAATGGTTATCTTGCAATATATCGATTAACTGTTAGATATTTATAAGTTTGAGGTATTTTCATATTCAATCCAAAGGTGATCCACTGGTGATTGGAGCTTGGTGACATGGCGCGTACTAAAAGGCCCAAAGTGTGCCATGAAAATATCCCCCACAATACCACACCATACCGCCACCAGCACCAGCCTGAACTGCTGATAAAGAGCGAGTTGAATCCGTGCTTTCATATTTTCTATTCCAAATTCTGACCTTGCCATCTAAATGTCGCAGAAAAAAAATCTAGATTCATCAGACGAGGCAACGTTTTTCCAGTCATCTTCTTTCCAATGGCAGTGAGCCTGTGTGAATCAAAGCTTCAGTTTCCTGTTCTTAGTTTACAGAAGTGTGCTCTTCTGCTGCTGTAACCCAACTGCTTCAAGTGTTGTTTGTTCAGAGATGCTGCCTGTCAGCAGTCTGGCTATTTCACTCTGACTTTTGACACCAACAAGCCATTTTTCACCCAGAGAACTGACGCTCATTGCATATTTTCTCTTTTTCAGACCATTCTCTGTAAACCCTAGAGAAGGTTGTGTGAAAACTCCCAGTAGAGCGACATCTTCTGAAATGCCGTGCCACGTTTAAAGTCATTTGAATCACCTTCTTTCCCCATTCTGATGTTCACTTTGAACTTCAGCAGGGTCATTTTGTCCATGTTTACTTGCTGAGTTGCTGGCATGTGAGTGGCTGATTGCCTTAAATAACAGTAGACACAGGTGTACCTAATAAAGTTTACATACCTTCTATGGTCCCACAGAGTAGGTGTAACAATTTTAAATTTAGGACAAAGTTGATTCTGGTATAAAAAATTAGTGCTGATATTTAAATTGTGTCGCGGCATTAGATATAAGGAGAACAAATGTACATTGAAATGCCCACAGGTATTCACATTAAAATAATATCAGATAGACTAAGGGAAGTATTCTATTTTTATTCACCTTTAAAGAATAATCAGTAGGCAGAACTGATAAGAATTGTTTTTCCTGTTGCCTAACATGAATTCAAGCTGCTCCAACACTGACATTGTAAACACACATACAAAGCTCCCATGCAAATCAAGCCATGGCGATTATACAAACATTATGCACGCACACACATCAATCATATACATATTCAAACATATACATGCAAAAGCTTTTGACCTGTACCTTAAATAAAATGAGCAACCTCCCATGCAAATGACTGCGCTAACTCCAGTTTACTCTCTCTCCCTCTCTCACATATAAACACAGATTATATCTGCAAGAAAAACTGAAAGGCCAATTAATGAGATGTGCCCTAATGAGGTCTACTGGGAATAAGTGTAAAGAAAGGGCAGCTATAAACTGCTCTTGCATTATTGCATTAAAGCAAACATGGCTGATAGGAGTCCACTGTAAATCTCCAACTGGAAACAGGCGTGTTGCACAAGCCTTGGAGGATGACTGTGTTAAACTAACGGCGCTTCTTCACTCAGCTAATTTATAAGAAAATCATCAAATGACTGACATGACGATGACGGCGGTGAGGCAGTAACCATGGTAACCACCAGAGACACTTGAGCGAGCTGTCCAGCCAGGCATCTGGTCTGTATTAATGAATCTGCAAATGAACGAGCACACATTAAAGCCCAATGTATGGGAGCGCGTTTATGCACGTGCAAACAGACACAACACAGCTATTTTTAAACTCTATAGAAATAAAAGCACTTAAACTGACTCACATAATGCATAGCTTTGTAACATAGCTGACAGAAAACAAACACCCCCCCCCCCCAAACAAACAACTGCTCCACGGTGTGTCTAATTTAACTACGACGCTCAACATCCGAAGCTGAACCTGCATGAGTAAAGGTCACATTGCCTGGCAACCACTTGAGCTTAAGGAATAGTTTTAATTATGGTCTGTTCTCTCTTTCCTCCAATCTCCTGCCACTATTCACCCCACTGTCTGCACACACACACACACACCCATCAATTTCCTTTTCAGTGCAAAGCCAAGCAGAGCATTAGCATTAGGTTACATCTGCCCACTGCTAAATAAATTGTGATGTAAGGTTCACGCAATCTGCATGTTCTGGCTGTTTCATGAACTAGCCGGAAGACCTCTGCAAAAAAACACCCAACCCTGATAATGACACATAAAGTCTCCTATTGCAGCAATCTTGTCTCATTATCAGCAACTACAACAGCTAATGTTACAAGTGTCAATCTCTGCATCAGTTAAATCTTCTAATTGAGTGCATTAAAACAGATGTGGCTGACTGATTCGATTTTATCAACGTCCCACGCATGAAATAGTATGCCCAGTGTATGAAAAGAAGCTCACAGGACACTCGTAGCAATTATCCAGACCGATAGTCAGAACAGCAACATAACTTCCAGGTAGTAAACAGATAATGCTACCTGCCATCTTTTCCCAGATTAGAAAAAGTAGGCGGCTAAGTTGTAAACATCTCAATGATTAAACAACCACTTCTGTCATTATCAGTGACATTTCATTAAATGTAGGCCTGAAATCATCATATTGACGGTACAGAAAAAATGTGATTCATTCTCCGCTTCTACTGATTCACATAATTCACACAGCATGTCATCCTACAGGAAGTATTTAAATCTGCTACCTTCAAGGGCAAAATGTACTATTCTCCTTGCAGCTGCGCAGTGAAATTAAAGATCTTTGACTTCTTGATATGGGATTTGGAGCCATAGTTTGGGTTGATTTGATATGATTCATCTCATAAGGAGCAGTCTTACAAACATGCCCCGATAACCCCACCCTTGCAACCCTGTTCTGTGAAAATCTGGTCTTGGCAGATGGCTACCCCACCCCGAGACTGCTTCTGCTGAAAGTGTCTTCCTGTCAAAAGGGAGTTTTTCCTTCCCACTGTCGCCAAAGCGCTTGCTCATAGAGGTCACATGATTGTTGGGGTGTTCTCTGTTTTCTTTGTATTGCAGTTTCTACTTTACAATATAAAGCACCTCAAGGCAACTGTTGTGATTTGGAGGTATATATAAAAACTGAACTGAATTGAAGTTAACTGAATTTAAATCATCTTGTCATTTAATATAGGGAATACACATGCATCATACATTTGCAAGTAAATGAAATACCCAATATCTACTTCTTTTTAACTTGTTGACATCTCCCAGAGTGCGATGAAACAGATGAAATGTCCTTACAGACTCCCTTCTACTAAAGGAAATGCATCATGGGTATGGCCACACACACAGCATCATCTCTACATGTGATACAACAGTGGATGCATGCTTCAGGAAGAGATGCTGTGTGGAAAAGCAACACTCTTATTCAGCAATAGAAGTGATAATTCTATAATCCAATCCGTGAACAGCTGGAGTGAAAGCAGCCTAGCTAGCCAATCAGAGTGGCTGAACAGATTTAGTGGGGCAGTATCCAGAGGTTAAAGACCCACGGCTGTGTTAGCTGTAGGTACAAAAACAAAAAAATGCTTTTAGAGATTTCGAGATTTGCTTCGGACAAACTTAAATGACAGATGTAGTGTTCTTGGTGTCACAGATAAACAGACATTTGCAATTATTGTTAAATGTTTGTTGAAGCCATTTGAAGATCTTACTTTGGATTAATGTATTTCAATGACATTTTAAAATCCATACAAATGTTGAAGAAAATGACCAGAATGGACCTGTAATAGGATGACAGCCGTTCCTTTTGTACCCCTGCCTCTCACTCTATCACAGCTGGGATAGGCTCCAACATCCACACGACCTTGAAGGATAAGCTGTTAAGAAAATCAGTGGCTGCACTCGTACTCAGGGTTCGGTTTAAGGCGATCCAAAGTAACGTGTTTCGTAATCACATTACATTTTTCAGCAACACAGTAATGTGATGTGTTATACTAAAATTAGTAATCAAAGTATGTCATTGCTTGTGTTACAATCGTTCTTCAGGTACCTGCAGATAGAGTGAAAAAAAAAATCATCAAGCATCCCTTTTTCTTCCAGAGCTCTTAAAGTACAATCAGCTGATTTCAGTTCATGTGCAGAGGAGGAAAACTACTACAACTTTTCAGGAGTCGGGATATAGACATTACTTTTATTTTTATTGCACACAAAAAAAAACAACCAAACAAAAAGAAACCAGAACATGATGGTAAAGTGCATCCAAGGCAGAAACAACTGCATTATGTTGCTAACACAACTTCGGTTGTTTAAAAGCATCTGCACAGACAGCGTGCTAACACAAACTGAGAGAAGAACCCCGAGTGATGACAAAGCTAAAAGCATGCCGACACCAGCCCAGCAGCCAGAGCCTGAACTCCAATTTGTAACAAAGGCAGGGATGAGCAGTCAGCCCTGTAGCATTGTAGCCTGCACACATTTCTATCTTTGTGCTGGTTTTCAACGTTGCATTTTGTTGTTGGTTTTGCGTTCTAATGTAAAAACTAAAAGAAATATTGTTTGTGCAGGGATTCACTGACTGTAAAATCCAATACAGACAGTGAGAACTGTCTGTATTGTACATACTGCAAGGCTAAATATGGCAAAAGCATTGAACTTTCGGAGTAAAAGTCTATTAATGCACTGGAGAGACTGTCACAGTCCACATGCTGTGGATACTATTTTGAGGTGCTGTTAAGTTTATTCCCTGCTGGTGATGTTAACCCGTAAATCAGTGCATTAAACTCAGTGGCACGAACATTAACTTACACTCAATCAGCAGTTCTCCAGGATGCCTTCCTGAAATCTAGCAAAGAATTATAAACCACAGCTGACTGATGCTGATTTTACAGGATCCCATTTACATATTTCCCAGGAAAGCTTATTTAAATTAACACACACACACAGTGGCCCATTCTCTGAAGTCTTAGTTGCTCACTTTTCAGAAAAACTGCTTCTCTGTGTGTGTGTAATACAAAACCTGACCTACTCCACTAATTCCAACCCTCATTAACTTCTATTACATACACTATTAATTAGACAAGATGATGCACCACAATGAAGAAGCAGTTCATCTATCTGCTGGTTAATAACCAAGCAAATGTAGTATTCTAGGACATTCATCACAAACTAAATTAAGGAGCAGCTGAACAGGAAATAGAGGAACGGGAAAAATAAGCTGTACAGGGAGTACTTTTAAATATTTAATGACCGCAGGTGAACAGCTACATGAGTTAACCTCTAACAGCCACGGCCTCCACATGACTCCCTTCTACTGCCTGCCTCTTTGCCTGGCTGGCTGACTCATCTCAGTCTTCCTCCAGAAGCTGCAGAAATATGTGCCATTCTCCAAGAGATTACAAGACACAGTCACACACTTCTGGCATGTAGGTGAAACCCAATCCTATCGCCACTGCTGTGGACACAGCCCAGCACCCCAATCCTGCAAAAACACAAGCCTCTGCTCTGTGTGGAACAAAGCTTTCTTACAGTAAGTCAGCAAATTTAGTCTATCCCAGTCCTAATTTACACATATTCCTCCTACTCTTGTTAAGATGTATCTTCACGGTGCCAGGAAACGGTACGAACTCCTGTTCTTGGAGGCTGTGGACTGATTTCATGCCAAAAATCTTTCTTTCTCGCCTTCCTACTGTTTCCCACCAGGGAGGAAAAATATTAAGAAGGAAGTAGAGAGAGAGAGAGAGAAAAGAAGCTTTCAACTCTCACTCTTGACTTTTTTCCTTTTCTTTCTTATACCCACAACTTTCAAACTCCACTTCAACATAACCCCGATGACATCTACAGGATTGTTTTTCAGCTCTCCTCTGAGCCACGTAAGACATCAAACAGCTGTTTTTTTACAGCTTTAATAAGTGAGTAAACTGACTTTGATAAATGAAATTGCTGGAGCGCTCTATTGTCCACTATATTAATATCCTTACTAATACTGTGATAATGATTTCAACCACGTTGTCCGGCCAACAAAAACTCAGCCCCTGCTTCAACTGCTCGCATGCTTTTCATCCACCGGCATCTTTCAGAAGCGCTTACTATGACTTAATATATTGGTAATGTGTTGAAGTACAGCCTAATATTGCATTACACAGTATAATTTGATTTGGTCCGTGGGTCATGTGAAACTTGCTCAACTAAGTCGTGATATATGTGCCGTTGCCTCAGCGACATTATTTATAGATCTTTAATAGCCCTAGCTGGGAAATGACTCCGGTCATTAATGATAACGATGCAGATAACCTGAGGCACACGTGGCAGGTTATTTTACGTGTGTGAGTGCATGAGCATTGATTCTGTCAGCAAAAAAAACCAAACAAAAACGCAGTGTTACGTCACACCATCGCACTGCCATAAATAAAAGAGAGGGAGCGGTTTAATGTGGGATAAATATAATGTATGATCCTGCTCGCTTTACTCTGACCCGTGATTCGGATCGCTGGCAGCCCCTCACATGCTTACAGTTGCTGCTGTATACCCGCGTGCCTTTTTGCTACTGTACACGCCGTCACTTCGTAAAGAGCCAAATTTGACTTGCTTTTTAAGAGGCGTGTGAAGCTGGTGTATGCGAATGCAGACACAGGGGGAAAAAAAGAAGCAACCTAACTTCACCACTGCGACTATTTGAAGCAGCATCGAGGGACAGCCAAGATGAAATCTTACATGATGTACTGACTGTTGGGATTATTTTGTTCACTTGTTGAAACACCGGATGATCTATAACTCACTACAAAAAGGGCAGGTGGTGAGTGGCTGAGGTCATCCCACAGCAGGTGACAAACAAACAGGCCGGGGCACAAACGCACCGCACACATTGCGCTTTCTTTGTTCTCTAGCCAAATGATGGCCGTCTTATCTGATCTCTCTATGCCCAAACAGACACGTGTTACTTTAAATCTTTTCACTCCCATTTATACGGTATGGACACACATACAGCATTCTCACACACGCACACACACATTTGGAAGAAATGATAGTGTGAGTGAGATGGCGGGCTGCTATATCAGTGTTGGGACGGGTATATATTCTTGGCTGGTGCTGATAAGCCAACTGATGCCTTGCCTTATTTAGGCAGTACTCGCTGCTGACACACTAGCAGAGAAGCACACGCTGCATGTACTCTGACTGTATGTGTTTGTCCAGCAGTTTATGTGAGCTGGAGTATGTATGTGAGGCATTCCTGTGGGGAGATAGTTAGGCTCCGAGTATGAATGCATATAGACAGAAGTGTGTGTGTGCGTGTGTGTGTTTGACAGAGAGGGAGATACATGGACAGAGGGTGAGATGTTACATGGATACCTGTGCACATGCTATCTACTGTATCTGCTATGCATTTGATCAAAAATATGTAGTACACTGATTTTAGTCTGTCATTCTAGATAGCATGCTCTAGTTTCAACTCCTTTGCTTAAAGGTAGAATATGTAAGGCCTAAAAAAGATGAACTAAACTGATCAACTCAAAAAGAAAAGCAGCTAAAACAATATATCTACAACTGTTTAACTGTTGAAAAGACGTAAAGTGCCTGCAGAGTTATTGACAATGGGCAGACTATCGGGTGGCATGGTGGTGCTGTGGTTAACACCAGTACCTCACAGTGCGAAGGTTGAGAGTTTGATTCCATTCTGAATTTTTTTTCCCTGACTTCTCTCTGGGTACTCTGGCTTCCCCCTGATAGGAACCTAATTGGTGATTCTAAATTGGCTGTAGGTGTGAATGGGTTATGAGTTGATCGCCAACCTGTAACAGACTGGTGATCTGTCCAGGGTGTATCCTGCGTTTCATGCTATGACAGCTGGGATAGGCTCCAAGTAAAAGAAAATACTGAGAAAGTGTTACATCCAGGATTCTTAAGGTTGTACAGATTACTCTGTTCACGTACTGCAGAAATTATAGAAGTCTAAAGGGCAAAAAAATAAAAGTAGCATCACTTAGAATTAGGGCTGGGCGATATGAGGACAACCTAATATCAGGGTTTTTTTTCTGGCTATATAACGATACACGATTTATATCACGATATGTTTAAATAACCTCCAAAACCAAATGTTATTTTGGTTTTGGAGGCCTAAAATTCTACTGGTATACTCTACTGGTATAATCGACAATTCTATATTTTTTCCCATTTTGCAATGGATGCCTTTTCAGCTCGTGGAATACATTTGTACTATTGCTACCTTGTGCGGCAATAGATTTATGACATGTTTTGCAAATTGGCGCATTTTGTTTGACATCCAAACGAGTCTTATTCCTTCGCTCATCTAAAACTCCCACTTCCGCTATATTTTTCCCTATCTGGTAGTATAAACATGCATGCTCAGCTCAGGGCGCCAGGTAGAAAATTTTCCCGTTGGGAGCGAGGGAGGGGTTAACGATGCATTATCAGCATGAGGGAGGAAAAAAACTCAAAGTGAATAACGTGCAGACAGCTTAATACTGCCATGGCAATTTATACTTGGTGGTTACGATAAAGCTATTTTAACCATCATACGTGGAAAAACTCACCATACATCGAGTATATTCGATGTATGGCCAACCGCTACTTAGAATCCGGACCAATTGGTGGGTGTTTATTGCAAAACAAACTACTGGAGTAAGACATCCTACATAATGCATCTTTAACAAATCAATTGTCTCTCTCTCTCACATTTCTTTACAAATTAAGCAAGTTTAACACGTACAGTCAAATAATCCACGGAGTATCATACACAATGATCCTGAAGCATTTTAAATATGTTGAATCAATGATAGTAATTATAGCTAGTTTTTATATTATACCAAGTCCTATTACTATTACTGACTACAGTTATAATGATCACAGATGGTATCAAAGCTGGGCTCAGCTTCCAGGAAAACTGAAGCCAATGAGCTACCATACAGATGCATTCTATTTATTGGCCACCAGGGGACTGACCTTGTGGTTGTAAAGAGACTTCTTCTAAAAATCCCGTTAGCCACTGTGTGGATCATGACCAAGAAAACGGCAAAGGTGCAAGAGTGAGGACATAATTACTGAAGGAACTACTCATCCCCCAACGCACTGCAAATCCAAGCTTCTTGCAGCAGAAGAAATATACAAGGAGGCAATGAGTGATGTCATAATGGCTACATCCATTTTTTTTACTGTATATGATAAGACTAGATTAATCAGACTCTCCACAGCGTGTCCTTGTCCCATCTTCCTCCCCTCACCCCAAACCGGAAGTATCAGATGGCTGCTCCTCCCTGACCCTGGTTCTACTGGAGGTTTCTTCCTGTTAAAAAGGAGTTTTTCTTTCCCAATGTCGCCGAAGCGTTTGCTCATAAGGGGTCATACGATTGTTGAGGTTTTCTCTGTTTTATTTGTATTACTGTAGATTCATTACCTTAAAATATAAAGCACCTTGAGGAAACTGTTGTTGTGATTTTGCGCTATATAAGTAAAATTGAATTGAATTGAATTCACCAGTACCCATTAAATTATTGATTCTGGTGATCGACTGCACCCATGCAAAGAAAAAATATATACATCCAAAGATGTGCTGCCAGAAATCTCAGAGATGGGCCACCAATAAATCCAATCCGAATTCAGACTCATGTCTATTAAATTTCATGAAGAACTGTAGATGCATTTGACAGCACTATAGACACTATAAACACCCTGTCAGAAGTGAAACTGTGATGTGGAAAACAGTTAGTCTGAATGTTTTGCTCACTGGTGTGAAGGAAAAAATAGGCATCGTAAAAATATCATCTGTGCATATAAGGTGTTGGTTAACCTTTTACTGGAGCCTGCAGAGCAAACAGTGCAATTGAACATAACACGCACAGTAGGTCTCTATGAATGCACTGTCTTTTTGGCCGTATTTCTCATTCTTAGCATTACAGAGGCAGTAAGCCAAATTAAACTAATATGCAAGCATTATTGAATTTCTGTGCTTAGCAGCTTTTCGTAAGGTCAATTTAACATCTCTGCTTTTATTAGATAGCCTACAGAGTAACAGTTTAGCCAGGGATGTG
The DNA here is from genome assembly GCF_001858045.2 of Oreochromis niloticus. NCBI lineage: Eukaryota > Metazoa > Chordata > Actinopteri > Cichliformes > Cichlidae > Oreochromis > Oreochromis niloticus. The sequence goes on from NC_031974.2 coordinate 20,407,317, forward strand.
TAATAAGGGTGGACTGCTCTGTGGATATACTGACAAACTGCTGAGTTCCCAGGATACCCAAACTGCTGATCTGTAACAAAAAAACAATTTATGGGAGAAGCATCATGACTCGGTAAACTCTTCAGTGGCACATAGAGTCACTTATCTCAGTTCACAGGCCTGATACAACCACACCACACCACTCAAACAAACACACACACACATATATGCATGGACACACTGAAAGAGCTGTGTGTGTACAGAAGGTCACTTTACACAGATAAGGGCAAATGACAACTGTGAATGAGAGACACAGAACTCCACTCCACTCTACCACATTGCACTAGCTCTCTATCGACTGGCTGATCACGAGCATGAGGTCATCGGCTCCACCCCAGAGGCTGATGGGATAGCTCTTCTGTACAGTAATCCACAAGGGAGAGGCCGGTGTGTCCTCTCTATGCCCTTTTTATTATACTCTCCCTTCATTTCTGTCCACTCCAGACTCTTCAGAAACCTCTTGCTCAGCGAATGTGCTGCACTTCCGATTTCATTCAATCAACATCTATCCCCGGCTTTCTCATTTCCATCCATTTCACTCCCTGTCTCCTCTACGAGCCCATCTCTCCCCCATTCCCTGTGGATCCACTGGGTACACTCCACATTCAAAGACAGAGAATCATGTGACTAGAAGTGGATCGATACGAGTGCATCTTTTGCCCGGCGCTGTACTGTATAACGATACTTACATAACCTGCTTACAACAGTGACAGTCTGTCATTCTGGCTCTTTATAACACAACTGCACTTTTAAAAAGAAAGAGAAAAAAAAATCCCGATTCCACCCAGACCGCAGAGGAACCTGCTTTGAGATTTCCAGTTGCACATGAAGTAGCGGCACATGGCATCCAGTAATTTGATCGCTTACTTCAGGGGACCTCGTTGACTGCCGTAAACGCTTCGCATGAGCTCGAATGCTTTTGCTCTTGTTGCTTTATTGCTATGAATTAAGTCATGTGCTTCCTTGTGTAAATTGTTGCTCTAATGCGCAACCAGACAGGAGCTCAGATGGCTCAGTGTTATCAAAACATTATCCCTTTTTTTATCTTTTCACTGTAGGTTAAGCTCTGTCTTATTGGCTGTCACTTACAAAGATGGAAGTCCCATATTAACAACTATCCACAGTTTCAAAATAAAGTATGTTCAATCCAGCTAATGTATTCTGCATGTTATATCCTTGAAATTAGCACAATAAAGCATCTTCCCTTCCTGCTCGCAGGAGATGAGCTATTGTATTAGAAAAAAACGTCATTCAGAGCACCAACTGTGGTGCTCTGAATGACTGGGTTCACATTTGAGTAGCAATGCTCAGTCTACCTTTAACCTTAAGATTGAATTTTTTCCTGGTTAAAAACAAGCTTTTGATGAAAATTCATTTAGTCCACAAAATGTTGAAATAATGAATATGTTTGTAAATCATCGAGGCAGTGGTGACAGTTTAATACTGTTTAGTTGTAGAGCAGCCCAACATGTTAAAAACATTTATCTTTATCCAGATTAATTGTCGGGCTTTAACCGTGGCCGTGTTCCTGTGTTGTTTAGTCAGTCTCTACTTTTATGGGAGGCCATGTTGGTCTTCATAGAGAGAGGATGTCACTGATGGGGTCATCTCAGACGCTTAAGCACAAAAGCCAAATGCAACTGGAGTTCAAACATTTGGTTTGTAAGGGATAGCCAATCAGAAAGACCTTTTGTCGGACAAGGCTCAGTAAAAGGTAAAAACAATAATTAATGATTTAATAAACACAGCTGCAAAGTGCTACAAGGAGCTTTTTCTCAAAATACACACATTAAAGTGAAGCATGAATATCCCACTACACAGCTCATGCAAGCGCTGGTGTGAGCCATAGCCACAGCTATAAAAATGAGTTTTCACTAGACGCATAAAATGAACCACTGATTTAGCTCACTGATGAGCTGAGGAAGGCTGCTGCTACAACGTTAAGTGTGTGGCTGCTTCTGGTTTTAAAATAGGAGTGTTGAACAGTTGAAAAAAACGCTTGATTAGATGATTGATTAGACCGACTGCTGGAATAACGTCTTGGCAATTCTGCTATAGCAGTGGAAAGGAATTGCAAGGGTTTTTGCATGATTTCTAAAATATTAAAATGAACACCTGTGGATTTCACTAGAAGGCAATGAATGGAAGCAAGGAAATGAGAGGCTAGCTCAGAAACTCTGATAACTGAGGAGGATGACTAGCTTGGTGAGAAAGATGATTTCCAGGGCTGAAGTCCAGTCTGATACCACTGATGTTGTAGACAAAGAAATGTAGGAATTTGTGTGTCGTCAGAGGAGGTGGCTGGGAATCCAGACTGAGCAGGATTAAGGAATCTGGGATTATGTTTATTAATGTTAGTTAGGTCAAAGAAATAAGGTATTCTTATATCATTTAAGAGATGACTGAAGGTAGTTAACAAAGATTTCAGTCCAAGAATAAAACTATGAAGCTCATGAGCATAATAAGCTCACATTAATGAAATAAGAAGGAAGATCTGATTCTGCAACCAAAATGAGATGAGTACAGTGCTTTTGTTTTCTCTGGTCAGTAGCTTTGAACACCAATCTGGTAGACGCTGGAGCACAGCAGTAGCTGTGGAAACGACCCGGTAAAAGCAAAAGAGTCTCGTTGGTGTAGGAGGCAAGACAAAAAAAGAGGGAGGGGAGATAGAAACAAAAAGCCAAACACGAGCAAACCTCAACACGAGCTGTGGGAGTCAAGCAACCTTCAGGTGAAATTATTTTTAATAGATTAGTAAGTTAAAAAATGCTTATTATGCCAATGCCAACAGGTGTTTTAAACTGGAAAGCAATCCCTGCGGAGGGGTTCTAGCCCATGAAATCCAGTGCAGTCATGGAAATGTTCATGGATAAACAGGAATAATAAGTTATCTAATATTTTACTTTAAAACCAAATAAAAATGACATTCCCCACACCCTCTACTGCTACTTTGTAGTTAGCGTATTTATAAAACATAGGCATTTTAAACTTATTTAATCACCTAAAACATAAAATCTGCAAAATTGTGAAGCTGTGCCCAGCAGGAAAAAAAACTCACAACTGAACTGATTGGTACATCAAGGTAAAAGTCAAATGATGGTTCATTATGCTGTGAACTAAGAAACACACGTGTGCTTTTGAGTCTTTAAAATGCTTGTTGATGTGTTTTCAGGGACGCAAATTCATGCACACGACTTGAAAAGGGGTTTGGTGGTGGGGAAGAGTGGGGGAGGGAGAAATCAAAACATGGTTGATTGCAGAGAGACCTTTTCACAGCTTGTACACATCCCCTCAGTCTTCAGTCTAATAATTCCCTGATGCAATGAAACCAGAGGATGTCAAAGCGATGCTGCATACCCTGAACTGTGTCCCAGTAGGAGGGAGGCTTTAAATGAAAAGGTCACATCTCATCCACCTGTTAAAGAGCAGATGCCACATCAGAGCAATGCTTGGCAGCGGGAGCAGGTATTGGTACTGGGTGCACAAGATGAGCTTGGCATAGGAGCAGGTATGGCTATACAGCTCACGCACATGAACTCACAGACACTCGGCTACAACGCAAATACACACACACACACACAGACACGCGTGCAAGATGCCTGACCCCTCTCCCTAGGAATGAAAGACACGGGCAGAGAATAGAAACAGAACCTTTTCCAGGGATGATCACACTGGCAACACAAAAGCCTCGACTGTTGATGTTGCATAAAGGTCGGAGCTGTTGTCATGGGACTTCACTTATACAAGACTGAACCTTCAATCAGACCAGGAGATATGTGTCAAACAGGACACTGCTGTGACTCCTCAGTGGTGAAAATAAATGCCTGAGGATTTTCATCTTGTGTGGGCTTTTTTTTTTTTTGTATTTACACAGTATACACCCACAGGCACATGCAGGAGCATGAATGAACACACACCCACACATTAACACAGTACCTGGATGCTGCTATTTCCACTTTACTCCTCGCGATGGCTGCAGCCCTCTGTGCCCCCTCCACAGCCCGATCTACCTTCTCTTTGGTTTTGGGGTTCTTAAGAGGAATCAACTGCTTTCTTATTCCACGCACCAGCACGTTATTTTTGTACTTCCCTTCTTCTTTGGTGCCGTCTGGGAAAACCGTGCACCCGTAACCATGGCGCTTATTGTTAAGCCATTCTCCTTCATATTTCATCCCGTTGGATCTCTCTGATACACCAAATCCATTGCGCTTGTCATTCTTCCACTCGCCCATGTACGTCTCAGTTGTGGTGGCGTCCACATGGTCCTCCTGAGGTAGGTCCTCATCTGGCAGCTCGCCGTCACCGATGGATATGGTAGAGTTGGCGTCGCTTGAACTGATGCGGCTCATGGTGGCGTCACTTCTCGCAGAGCTGCGCTTGCTGGAGATTGAGGTCCGAGAGTCAGACTTGCGCAACTGTCGCAGGCTGCCAAAGAGCGAGCCGCGGCGGAACAGGCCCTTCTTCTTGCCGGTGACAACTTCGCTGTCCGAGTGGAAGTTGAGGACGAAGCCACCGCGGCTGCCCGTTGGAGTGTCTGCCGGGGAGGAGAGGTCCTGGAGCACTGCACCATTGCTCTGCTCAGAGCGCAGGGAGGCCATAGATGTACGGAGTGGAGAACGGATGACAGTGGCCATACCATAGGGAACACTCTGACGCACACCATAGCCATGTCGCATACCACCCATCCATTGGCCTTGATAAGTTCCTGAGTAAGAGGAAGGCATAGATCAATGAGTAAACACTTGGTCTCAGTCGCTACTTCTAGCCTATAATTCTTCATGACTTTGTAAACTAATATTAACTATAAGTTAATGCTTTAAGCTGAGTTGACCTTGTGATTGGTAAGTTGTGACTGGTCAATAGGGCATAAGTATAGCAACGACATGCACAGTATTGTGTGCATTTACTATAAATATCCCTAAATTTGATTAGAGCATTGTGTAGTCATCTTCAAAGTTTGCCCCATGTGCAATGTGTTTTCAGTTCATGCTTCAGTTTACCTATATTTAATTTGCTAACCAAGCTGGCTAACTAACACTAGCATTAGATGATAACCTCCACAAACCAGTGGGGTGACAACAAGCTGGTTATGTCCATTTTCTATTGCTTGCAATAAAACCGATGATAATCTGTGATTATATACATGCCTGAAAAGCTCATTTCGTTTTACAACAACTTTAAAGTCAAAGCAGGGTAAAAAAAATTTTTTGTAGGCTACTTATGGTCAGAAGAAAGCTCCTCTGCTTTGTTCTGAGCTCCTCATGCACACCCTGCGTGTTGTTGACCAGTAACTTTCTATATCAGTAACAAGACCTTGAAGCCTTGCTTTGTTGGTGCAAGAGTATGTCAGCTAATGAAATGTTTTCTCTCCTTCCACTCAGATATGGGACTGTGAGCATAGCTAACTCAATCACAGAGATTTGATTAAGGTACAGATACTGAAGATCGCTTGGGATGAATGTGAATCACTTAGCCAGGGGCCTATTTTCAGGCAGCCTCTAACTCCCCCACTGACAGTAGGCACATTCACCACCATCCGTTTGTCTGTGACGACAGGGAATTGCTATGAGTCACATAATGAGGAGAATACTTCATTAATCCCATTTGGTGCTGCTGAGCCCAATGAGCAGGCTGTCGGCCTACCCTACTGTTGCTTCTTCAAAGTGTCATATTACAATCCTGAGCCTAATAATAAGAAAGGCTTGTTAATCCAGTGCCTGAATCTCATTCACCAATGCAGTGAAATAAGCCATAACGGTCAGATTCTAACAGAAAATGATATACTAGTCAGGGGAGGAATTTAGATGGATAAACAGGGTGAGATTAACAGGCTGGCTCTGTGCTGCAGTTCAATTTGGTGACCCTGCAGATCAAGTTATCAGGATGTTGCGGAGTCAGACAGCCAGATGTTCTGTAGATCCTCTAGGATCAGCTGATTCCCAAAGCCCAGCCCTCTGTAACATCATATGTGAGGCATTTATTCTGCACCATAAGGCCTCCATTAGGGGAGGATGATGCTCACAAATCACCCAAAGACTTGCTTGTTTTATAACAAGAGAGGCCTGAACAACAGGCAAGCACTTGTTTTTTAGGCTTCCTGCGATCTTGTCTCCCTCATCAGACACAGGTCCTTACATAAACGCAATCTGTGAACACACCAATGATTAGTGAGATCAAAGCTCTGACTGACCTCTCACTTTCAGCAAGTACAAGTCCTGCGTGGGACTTAGCTCTTTCCACTACAGATGTGCGAGTTCTTTAGTCTAGACGCATGAAGAATAACTTTAAATGCTACCAAAAATTAGCACCTTCTCATGCTTTATACACATTACATTTCATTTAAAACGGGAGCATGTGCACTCTTCATGAGATGTGTTTCTATAGTTAAGGTTCAAAGGGAGAAAATGAGAGGGGAAGCAAGTGATTTGAGTTTGAGTCTTTAATTGACTTTAAATGGACTGATTTGCTTTCCAAAATCCTTCTCCAGGAGGCATGTTTCCAGTGAGGAGCAGTCACCCTCCTCCCACTGTCATATGAGGAGCAACCGGTAGTTGCCAAAAGAGATGTCTCTTGGAATAAAATAGGAACCGTGATCTTAAACGGTATCCAAAAAGTTAACGTTACCACCGGGGTAAAGAGTCGGTTATGCTGGGTAAACGACGATGTGACTGACCACGATGCGCAGTGCGCAATCTCAGCTTATACTCAGCTCATATCAGATGGAGATTCATGCGCTGGTGTGTTAAGGTTAGCCTTCCTCAGTTTGAGTCTGAGCATCCTACACACGAGCTACATAACACATTACCACTCACCGCCGTTAAAGCGACACGCACGCTAAACAAGCGATGTGCCATATCTATTAAAACCTGGTGCCTTACCGCCATCTCCATAGGTTTCGATCCCATATCCATCCTGTAGACCGTTGCTCCAGGTCCCGTCGTATCTAGCAGGTGTGTTGTGGCTTTGCCGGACGCCGTACCGACCCTTAAAACCATGACTCCACTCTCCTCGATAGATCCACTTTCCTTTATTCTCCACACCCAGCCCATGACGCTTCCCCTGGGACCAGTAACCCTTGTAGGTATTCCCGCTGGGCCAGGTGTACACGCCAACTATCTCAAAGCCGTGCGACCAGGACCCGGCGTACTCGCCTTGGCCCTTGGGTCCGGTGCAGATCCCATGTCCGTGGGCTTTGCCATCCTCCCACCCCCCGCAGTATGTGCCACCATCGTCGAAGTCAAACCTTCCGCCCGTCATTCAGATATAGACTGGAAATAAAGCAGATGGTGCGCTGCTGCAGACTCAGGATTCTCCAGGACCTGGGCTGGAGGATCCAGGACCGGTGGTGTGATGAAAGGATGAGCCAACAAGATGATGACTACAAGAGCAAAAAATAGGAAGGTGAGGATGGTGGACTGGCGCTTCCAGACACTGACATGTAATACAAACGGCATGCGTAACGGTAAGTGTAAAGGTATGAATGGTGGGCGTCATTTACCGGAGGCGCACGCTGGACTCTCCGTTGTGTGTTGCTCGTCTCCCCCCTCTCACCCACTGATCAAAGGAGGGAGAGAGAGAGAGATGTACCGAGCCCCTGTTGAAGAAAGGCGCTGGGCCAATCGCAACGTCACGCCACAGGGACCTCCCACTCTCCTCCTTTCCCCTCTCTCTGCAAAGCGCCCGAATGCCTCAACTTCGCCAAAATAACGCGCCACTGCCAAACTTTACATTTGAAAGACCCGCCTCGCTTTACACAGACTAAATTCCTCAAGTATCACTTCCCATAATGCCCCCATTACAAAAATATAAGCTCGGCCACATATGATTCAATCCTCACCCATATTACATAATATTATTATATGGCCTATTTTGTGAGGCGATGATCTGATGCTGTTTTAGACGTTCATTCTTTAACACACCCATCACGTTTCTCTTGTATTCGATACGCATCTTGAATTAAGTAGCCATATACTTTGCTTTTCTAAATTAAATATTAATATTATTATACTTATTATATTATTTAAAAAAGATCAATCATACGCTGGGCATACATTTTAGGCAACAACCCCTGATTTACATAAGTATTAAAAAATCTAATCTAATAAAAAAATGAGTCAATGTATTATGTAGAACATGAAAGAAACAATAGTTTAATTTAACTGTGTTTAATGAGTAACAACAAGTATCGCTTTATATTATAGCATTGACTTAAAAAAAACATCAGTTTTTGTATCAGGCTGATAATATTCAAACTCGAGTGCACCAGTAGCAGCCACAGTGTTAGATTACAGCGACCTCTGCTGTACCAGCGTATTCATTGCAGTGCCTCAGATGAGGAAGGGTGGCCTGTGATGTAGTAAAGGATTGAAGTGTGCACTTTAAAGGGTGTTATTTGTTGTCTGACTTTGTTAATTATTATACTTGGGATTTTAAATTTGGTACCGTAGTTGTAGTTTTTTTTCTATTAATTAAAAGAAACCCTTAGTAAAATATTTCCACTATGCTAGTCTCAACAACAAGGAGCAAGAACATGAACTAGCAGGAAGGGAGGGGGGTAAGGGTGCAAGAGAGCCCAGGTATTCAAAAAGAAGGAAAAGCGCAGGTTTAAAGTGCGTCACATACACATGAATACCAACACGTGAATGCGAGAATGTATTTAAAAAATAATTACTTTTATCTTTTAATTTTTTTTTTTTAAATAAATAAAACAATAATTTCAAGTTACACTCCGAGCCAGCGGGGGGAGTACTTTGTCGACCGCGACGCCCCCCTCTTACAACAGTAACGGATAAAATGGCGTCCGAAAACAGCTCTGAATCTCAAGATGAGAAAGCAGCTCTTATAAACCCGGACTCAGAGCAAGATGTTCATCAGGAGTGCGGCACAGTCGTAAAACAGCGCGAATCCAAACTGACGCTGTATCACTGGACGCAGTCGTTCAACTCTCAGAAGGTGAGTGTCATTAGCGTTTCAGCACCACAGTTCAGTGGACAGCTCCCCATTACAGGGTTAATTATGACACTGTCGGACTGCAAAAACAGCCCTGCTGCTGTAGGTGGTTTAGGCTTTGTATAAACCCGTTCCTCTTTGGTTTTTTAAATAATTAAAACAGTTGGTGGCTTGACTGCATTTCAGCTCTGTCAGGTGTAACAGCAGCTCAGCAGCACATTTCAGTGTATAGACATGAGTTTTCCATCTTTCAGGGGGGATGGTGTTTCTCAGAAATACAGCAGGTTTTCAGACATGCTTATTTTCACTTCTCATTTCCATTACTTCTTAACAGAATCATAAGGAGGTTCAGCTTCTTCTCAATCCACCCACCTAACTATTCATGCATTTTTGCTGTAAAAAATGCATCTGTAATGTTTAATTAAAGGCAGGTTCTGACTGGATAAACGAGAAGCCAATGATTTATTTGAAAATTGTGGGAGGAGAAAAGAGAGCAAGATTTTGTTGACAGGGAAATAAAAACAAGCTTCCTCCACAGTCCCAGTCACAATAAGTTGTTGTTTTCCAGGTGCGTCTCGCCATAGCAGAGAAAAGTTTGCACTGTGAAGAGTACGACGTGAGCCTTCCTCTCAGCGAGCACAACGAGCCGTGGTTCATGCGCCTGAATCCGGGTGGCGAGGTTCCAGTCTTAGTTCACAATGACAATGTCATCTGTGACCCAACGCAGATCATGGACTACCTGGAGCAGAACTTCAATGATGGTGAGACTGATGCGGATGTAGCTGCTAGTCCCTAGAGGAGCTGCAGCCCAAAGCTCTCATTTATGACACCAAAACTAAAATATTATATCAAGCTTCAGCTTCTTAGAAGCTTCAGTTTCTTAGAACCTTAAAAGGTTCTTAGAAGAACCTTTTAAGGTTTATTTCATTGTATTTTCTGTCTGTTTTCTTATGCATTTCCTTGTATCACACATTTGTTGATTTTTCAATAATTTCATTGTTTTTTTTCTAAATTTTTATTTTCCCTTGGTGTGCACTGATCCATAATAGCTAAGGGTCTGCATCAAATCACCTTAGAAGGAAAGGACATCTGGTAAGCATGAAGTCATTTAAGGAGATACCCAAATGTTTTTAAATCCTCAGGGATGAAATTGAACATAAAGGCTTTGCCGTCATCATGTCTTCTCCCTAACCTAAGTCAGTAGAGTATAAACCCATAAAAAAAACCCATAAGAAAGAAAAACATTAAATTCCGAAATTTGATCCTTTTCCATGACTTGTTTGTCTCCAGAGGGCACTCCGAGGCTGGTCCCAGAAGAGGGCAGTACCTACCACCTAAGAGTGCAGCACTACAGAGAGCTGCTGGACTCACTACCCATGGATGCCTACACCCATGGCTGCCTACTGCACCCTGAAATCACTGTGGACTCCCATATACCAGCATATGCTGCCACATGTGTACGAAGTAAGATGATCTGAGCTTCATAGCTGTACAATTTTCAACTGAATATCAAAGAGACTGTACACTATACCCTTAGTTATCCTAAATCAATTTCTGCCTTATGAATCATTGTACTTAAAATCAGATAAAAGCCAAAAATATATATTTTGTAACTTTACATCGATGTGCAAGGTAACCTTTTTTATGATTTAGATAAAAACCTCCCATTCGCACATGCTGATACTGGCATTTCTTATTTCACTGTAAAACTCTGTAACAATGGGATTAATTTTGTGCCTCATCATGTCTAATATTTTTCTTATTACTATTTTTTTGTGGTGACAGCACAGATCGGAAGCACACAGTCAGAGCTGATGAAACTGGCAGAGCAGAACCCAGAGCTTAAAGACGCTTATATAGCAAAACAAAAGCGCCTGAAAGTAAGTTACTCTAATTACCAGAGAGCCAAATGTCTCTGTCAAGTGTCCAAATGAGCCTTGGCTATAGAGACACACTGTCCACAACATGTTTTTGTTAAGTAATTTACTACAAATTATGTAAGAGTCACTCAGAAGTACACTGAGTAGTGAGATTTCAGACACCTACTAATCTTCCGTAATTTAGTGAGTGTCATTATGCCATCTGGTCTTGCATAGCAAGAAGTGTACAACTTTATTTTTGTTCCATTGTGCAATTTTTAATAAAACTTTAGTGAACACATATGGAATAAATCTGGATATTTATAATTGAGCTATTTGTATATATTAGAGCCATTTCTTATATTTTGTAATTTGGTAATATATCGTGTTATTTAATTTCGTTTAGCCTGTTACGGTTCTTATTGTCTTGGAGCAACTGTAACCACATAATTTTCTTAGGGGTTAATAAAATATTCGGATTCTGAAATATAAGTTAAAGAATTCAGACAAACAAAAGAGTGCACATCAAATGTAGTAAACCATAAAGTAAACAGAAGCTAACTAATAAGCTAAAGAAGTGGTAGCTAGCTAGCTAGCTTTAGCAACACTGCTGTTAGTAGACTCCTAATGTAAATATGTGAAATGTATATGTAAAATGTAAAAACTTACTTTTTTCCCCACACATGCAGTATGATCTGCAGCAGAGGCCTTTCATTTTTGAGGAACCAACCTCCTTGCTAATCACTTTCTTTTAATCACTAAGCAGATTTAGCTAACTTCCGCAGTAGCGTAAGTTTCAGTTAGAACAAAAAAACAAAACAAAACAGATAAACCAAAAAACTAGATAGACCAAAAAAATTAACATTTCAAAAAATGCTGTGACACTGTGTAAAATATAAGTAAAAACAGAATGAAATGTTTTGCAAATTTCATAAACCCAAATTTTCATCAGAACACAAAAAACATATCAATTGTTTAAAATGAAAAAGAAGAATACTGGCCAATTTTGAATTTGATCGCAGCAACATGTAAACAGAAAACAGTGTGAGGCATCCACTCTTTTTAATAGCAGTATGCAAATGTCTGGGAATTGATATGCACAGCTGCTGGACCTTTAGGAGAGGAATGTTGTCCCATTTTTGTCCTATAGAGGATTGTAGCTTCTCAGCAATCCTGGATCTTCTTTATCATATTTTTCATTTCACTATACATCAAATATATCTAATCATGGAAAGATCTGGACTGCAGGCAGGCCAGTTCAGCACCCAGACTCTTCTACTACAAAGCCATGCTTTTGTAATAGATACAGTATTTGGTTTAATGTTGTCTTGCTGAAGTTTGCAAGGCCGTCCCTGAAAAGATATTATCTGGATGGGATCATATGTTGCTTTAAAGCTATATATGTCTTTCAGCAATGGCGGTGCTTTTCCAGATGTGAAGCTGCCATTATGCACCCCCATGCCATCATAGATGCAAACTTTTGAACTGAGCGCTGATAACAAGCCAGGTGGTCTCTCACCTCTGTAGTCTGAAGGACACGGTGTCTGTGTTTGCCAAAAAGAATTTCAAATTTTGATTCATCTGACCAAATAACAGTTTTCCACTTTGCCTCAAAGAAGATGGCGGTATTTCTGGATTATGTTCACATATGGCTTCTTCTTTTCATGATAGAGCTTTAACATGTAGTTGTGGATGTCACAGTGAACTGTGTTTACACACAGTGATTTCTGTGTGTATTCCTGAGCCCGAGCAGTGATTTCCATGACAGAATCACCCCAGTTCTTAATGCAGTGCTGCCCGAGGGCCTGAAGATCACAGGCATCAAAAATTGATTTAAAGCTTTTTTCCTGATTCTCTGAATATTTTGATGATGTTATTCACTGTAAATGGTAATAATAATGACCCAGTCAGTCTTTTTAAACCCAGTCATGTTTTTGACCTTCTGCCAGTTAACTTAATTAGTTCGTCTTTTCTTGCCCCTGTCACAACTTTTTTGAGATCCGTTGCTGGCGTCAAATTCAAAATGAGTTAATATTTTTCATGAAATAGTAAAATGTCTCACTCTAAATATTTACTATGTTTTATATATTCTATTGTAAATAAAATATTTAGTCAACGATAGTTACAGTTCTCATTCATTCTGTTTTTATTTACCTTTTACAGCATCTCAGCTGTTTTGGAATTGTTGTACCAAAATGAAGACATTACAATCATTCTGTGTTGTAGCGGCCTATCTGATCATTTTAGTCACTTTCTGTACGTCCACTTGAAGTAAATATACGCTATGTGTTTATATTTTCTGTAGTCCAAGTTATTTGACCATGACAACATGAAGTACCTGAAGAAGCTTCTTGATGAACTGGAAAGCGTGATGGATCAGGTTGAGACAGAGCTACAGAGAAGGGTGGAAGAAACACCAGGTAGCCACAACTGTTTGCCACATAGCAGATACTGTATTAATCAGTCAAAATTTGAGAGCTGTAGCTTTTTAAATAACATGTAGGATGCTTTTCTTATTTTCTTCTCCACTTGCAGAAGAAGGCAGCCAGCCCTGGTTGTGCGGTGACTTCTTCAGCTTGGCCGACGTCTCCCTGGCAGTCACCTTACACCGGCTGAAGTTTCTCGGCCTCTCTCGTCGCTACTGGGGCAACGGTAACCGCGTCAACGTGGAAACATACTACGAACGTGTGGTGGAGCGCCCGGCCTTCAGGAGAGTACTGGGCCACGTCAACAACATCCTGATCTCTGCTGTCCTTCCCGTGGCCTTTCGCGTGGCCAGGAAGAATGCACCGGCTATTGTTGGTACCACTCTGTTGATAGGCGTTCTAGGAGGAGCCACATACCTCGCTTTTCTTTACATGAAGAAGAGGCTGACTGCCTTCAGCTGAGGGAAAGTGAAGTGGTTTGAGACCAAAGTGGGGTTTAAACAAACTCAAAGTGTCTAACTCTATAACACCCAGCATACGAGCAATTAATAAACATATGTTGCCTGAAATTGTTTTTTTGGGATGCTGGTTGCACAAAACACGCTGCTGCATCACGCATGTTTTGTCATTAATCAAAGGTGCCACATCTGATGAGTATGCATCTGGATAGCACTCTGCATATTCACCAGCAACGATTTGGTAGGCGGTATGAAAAGTATGCCAATATATACGAATGCTAAAGTAGGTGGCCTGAAACAGATAATAATGGAAATATTATTGGGTCTTGCATCAAAAAGGCCATTTTAATGGGCAGATTGTTTTTACAGCACATGTGGCTGCACATGAATGCGCCATCCCTCTTTGGAAGAATCTGGATCGTCCAATCATAACACAGCAGTGACGCAAATATTAGGAAATACGAGTAGACTTTCATACTGTAGTTAAAGTGATGAAAGAAATTACTATCTGAAAGCAACATATTTATAAATCCTGCATAAAAGGCATACTTGATATATATTAATGAACTAAGATGTTCACAAGCGCTGAATAAAGACATCATTGTGTGTATTTTTTAAAATTAAGGATCAGTTTTGCTTAACGTGTGCTTTTCATTTGTTGTTTAATCAATGCCAATATATGCATGTTAGGAAAATAAAATAAAGTAAAATCTCTGTGGGCAACTTTTTCAAATCTACATAGGAGGCTGTCTACTTTTTAGGAAAGCTCATTTTCACTGTATCCCCTGCCTTCACATCTGCATATGTTTTTCTGTATAAATTATGCTTCCGTGTTTGATAGATTCACCGTGTAACAATGGTCGAATGAGTACCGTTACAGTCAATATGCAGACCATCCTGTCCAACATCTGTCTAAAATTAAACTGCTCCCAAACGACCTCCAGTGTTCCCTGTCATTCAAATATAATTAGGATTGCTATTAAAAATTCACTGCACACCATCGCTTAATAAGCTATCATATATCCTACAGGTTTATTCAAAGGGAAAACATCTAGAAACCACTCACATTTCCCAGAACCTGGATGCAAGTCAACATCTACAGTAATCTGTTTGCCCAGTCACAACCTCCAGGCCAACGCTGACATTTAACATATGCTCCCCTTTGATATAAACTCCTCCTCACGTGAGCTCAGCCCCCACATAAAACAGACACATGCTAGACCTTTCAACAAAGTCTGGCCTTTGTTGCACGGAGCTGGGTAGTGTAGCTGTCAAAGAAATGCCTCACACGTGTTAAAGCCACATGTGAGCAAAGATGTCAAAAGACTTAAGTGAGGACTAGTGTGCAAGTCTGGAAAATGCTGCTCTTTTGAATGGCAACCATAATGACATCATCATTTTTGCTCCAGAGTGCAGAGGGGTGCTGTCGGGAGCTCTGAATGCATAAATTCTGCTATAATTTAGCAAAGTGAGTGACCTACATTTCAAAGATTGTTGTACCATGTTAAAATTAAAATTTTCATTTGTGATCCATGATTACAGGAAACGCTAACAAAGAAAGAGTAAAAAGACTGCTATGCTAACAAAAGCATGCCAGATTATACATATTATTTATTAAATAGAAGACGGTATCATTAACCCTGATTCTGCAACAAAACTGCAGTACTGTGACCCTATAAGCATGCATATTTACCACTAGAGGGCAGTGTTTTCTCAAAAACCTACTCATGCCAGTGAGGCTTATGGGAAGGGTCCAAATGCAGCCTTGCAGACCCAAGAAGCCAACTTCATGATACTATACAGAACAGTCATGAGGAAGTGGGGCATGCTCAGTAAACTTCTGTTTGTTCCAAAATACACATAACACTGCTACTTTTTACATATGTAGTGGAATGTGCTTCAGATACATTGATTTTTTTTTTTTTTGAGGACTTCTATATACAAGGGCAATATTTGAAGCCAAATGTGATTCAGCCCACTGACCAAATAAACCTCTTTGTAGTGCTGGATGTGATCACAGGTTGTTCAAACGATTGGTCCTGACATCTCGGTATTCCTGTGTTTAAAATCCAGCAGGTGGTTCACAAGAACCAGCGCCGTACTTTTCAACAATGGTGACTGTTTTCTTTGTTGCAGACTCATTATGATATATTATGAGCAGTGAGTATACAACTGTATCGCTCAACCCTCAGCACCTCACCCAGACATGTGCACCAAAACATTTGGATTGCTCCAAACACAGGGTCATGTGTTTATAGGCACTGGATTTGACAAATTAGCAGATGCATTTAAAACGACCTGTTTCCAGTATTTTATTGTAAATGTTCTCTTCCCTGGCTTTTAATAGTATGTGGTTGTTTTCTGTCAAAACTGTAGATAAAATAGCTTCCTTCTTGAACTGCATTGCATTTACCTGCTTATTGAATGCGAGCAAGTCTTGTCTGAGCACAGGGGGGTTTCTAAGAGTATTAAAAGGCTTTAACTGTGGGTGAACTGAATCACACTCAAGGATAAAATTCTTCACATGCAGAGATACATACACACTTTAAGCCAGTCGGGCCTTGAAGGTAACAGCTTCCATTACTTTGCACCAGGTGCCCACCAAAATGCAAACTGCGTGAAGAATGAAACATTATTTAGAGAGAAGGTCAGATTTTGCATACTTCCCTACCTCTGAATACCCGACTAACCAAACAGAAGGCTGAAAAGTGGTCAGACACAACCCTTTCATTTCAAATAAACACCCCCTTTTCAAGTGCACTGATGCCTTTAATGGTACCACCTAATGATTGGAGGCTGTGTAAGGTCAGGGACTGACTGGGGTTGTGAGCTGAGCAGAATCCATGTAAGGTTTCATGCCTCTACCTGGCAGAAGACTATTACGGATAGAAAAAATAAGACACCATGCTGTGGCTGATGTCCTTGATG
Organism: Oreochromis niloticus; assembly: GCF_001858045.2. Lineage (NCBI taxonomy): Eukaryota > Metazoa > Chordata > Actinopteri > Cichliformes > Cichlidae > Oreochromis > Oreochromis niloticus. The sequence goes on from NC_031974.2 coordinate 20,423,976, forward strand.
ATGTGGCACTGGAGTGGAGGCTGCTTTGAGCTGGTGGTTCCTTTGTGCTGTAATATGTAGGCCCGTAGATTATTTGAATCTCTGTTTAGTGCCTCTTTAAACCTCTTTGGCATACTTTAAAGATGGTGACTGGCATCAAATCAGACCACTAAAGCAGAGCTGTATGGAGCCTCTTTGCTGCCATTCAAATAAACAAAAATAACTGCATCACCAGCTACCACTAGTTCTTCATCCCCCTTCCTTCCATGAAATCACTTTTCTCTCAACATAGTTCTTCTCACTCTCTTTTCTGTTGCTTTTCTCAGTAGGGAACGTCTGTGTGTTGGGAGGGAGTAGAGCAGGTGTCTGTTTTGGAAACGGAAAGTTGCATGGAAACCCCCAGCAGACGTAAAGACAAGCAGAAATGAGCGCAATGGAGGCTTGCGGTACAGTGTGACTGAAAGCGATGGATGGAAACGAGAGGCTTGGTGATGCAAGACAAGGGAGGGGTCAAGGACATTACTGACCTCAGGGCTAAAACGACTTGGAAAACAGACCACAGAAAGCTGTGAAAGCTGCAGAATGACCTGAAATTAGGGTTGTCAAAATCGAAAGCAGTAAAAAAAAAAAAAAAGAGAGATAAGAGTGATAATTATTCTTGCTAGAGCAGGGATTTGCTTGCAGGATTGCAAGTGTCTGTGCAGAAACAGGAGGCAGGTGGACAGTTGGGGTGTTGAAGTGAGAGCTGTGCTGGATGTCCACAGACAGGCAGACTGGGTAAACAGCAACCCACGCAGCAGTAGCTCGCAGCTGAGCCGACTTCCCTGTGACTCCTGCACTGCCAACTGAGAGAGTGGGATCATGAAAACTTCGATAGACTTTTTACAGCGAGAGGCTGTGAGCTGGGGTAACATTAGATTTGGGGAAATGTGGGATGCAGAAGGAAATGTCATGACAGGAAAGAAAAAGTGGTGATATAAACTTCTTCGTAACTGTTTTCCAGAAACTAGTGAAGTAATCAGAAAAGTGGAATCATCTAATCATCAAACCCTCCATCACATCTGCAAAACCAGAGCAACAAATCGTGTCTTGCTCTCTGATTAGTCCAGACAAATGTCGAAGATGTTGGAGAAGATGATGACCTCCATTTGTTCCTTGTATATACAGTGAGATTACATAATAATATTGTAGACAAGGCCAAGAAAGACTACCTCAGTCAATAGAACAGCAGCTGTTTTGCTCTTTGTGCAACTGCAATTCTATCACTATTGTTGCATCACACTTCAGTCCTCCTGTCTTCTATTTCATTCTCTGATGGTTACTTTGGACACACAGTTTAGAACCAATGGGGAGAGATGTCCAGGGTTTCCTGGCGCTATCAATAACGTTCTAAAAAACCACCAACCATTTCCAGAAAGCAGCCGGCACCACCTCTTTTAGAGCATCTGCGATATACTGTTTGCTGAGTCGACAGAGGTGGGACCTTGTGATGTTGACACTACTGTTAAAATGACCCCCCGCTGGCTCGCCCTTCACAGCTTTATGATGAAACCCTGTGCCACTATTCATCCCCACATGTGCTCCTCAAATATTTAAACTTGGCCTACATAAACACTGCTGCGCAGGGGAGATGGTACCCGACGCCTTTTGGAGCCGACCTGCTGCATTATAAATCTCTGTTCAATTGGCCAGATGTGGCCAGGTCAAACACACCATCAGGTTTTTATTGTGCAAATGAATTTTCTGTGTATCATGAGGTTGCCATTTCCAGGAAAAACTACTGCTTTCAGTGGAGATCTAAGGAGATGTGGGAAGTTATTTCTCAGCAGCATTTTCAGTTAGTTAGTTTGTTTGAAGTGGTAAAACATCCATGAGTCAACTGGACACAGTATACTGCTACAGAGGTCGCTACACCTGCAGTCTGTGCCTGTGAAAAAACTCTATGAGGAGCGACACAAGGAGTCCATGAGGAGTCCATCTTTCACACTGAGAACACTTCCACTCCCATGATCCCCCCCCCCGGCGATAGGGTGTGACCTTACTGGAAGGGATTTAAAAGGCTATATAACACCTGTCATATGCCAAAACAAAGGAAAGACATTAAATTGTCCTTAGATATCAGAATTGTTTAAACACAGTAAAGTAATGAGCTTGAATTGCTGAAAAAGAACTATTGAGTGCTTATGGGTTCTGTGACAGGTGGCGCATAGTGTATTATTTATCCCTTCAGTTCCCTCAAAGGTGCCCTTAAATAACCCAAAACTCCCACACGTGTGTGTTCATCTTCTGTAAGTAAAAGGTATAACCTGGCATTACCTGGCAGCCTGTGGTTTGGATGCATGCTACAGCCAGACTGAGTCCTCAACTCTGAAAGAAGATGCAAGGTTTACACACATCCCTCAACTCTGAGGTTCTCAATTTGGTTTTACAGCTGTGACTTAAGCAAGCCAGTGAACTAGCAACATCTCACATGAGACCATTTTTCTACACTCGGCACCAGTTCTCCCCGTGTTTGCTTGGGTTCTCTCCGGGCACTCTGGCTTTCTCCCACAGTTCAAAGACATGCAGTGCAAACTGGTGATACTAAATTGACCATAAGTGTTAATGTGGGTTTGCTCTTAGCCATGCATCGGACTGGTGACAAGCATAAAACAGTAATGCAGAAACATCAATTAAAGTGGAAAGGATCATTCCAGATATTTTTACTGACTGTCAGCACACAGAAGAAATATTAGAAATATTAATGGTTTCGCTTCCTGTGAAATTTTATTGAACTGTTAGTGGTTGTAACACTGACTGTAAAGATGTCAGATGCATGCAGTTGCAATGATATCATACAATAAAGCTACACTTGGCTGCTCCCTTATTCACAATGTTCAGATTAGAAGATTTTTTTGCACCAGATGCCCTTTTCATCCCAGGACTGAACTGGGTATCTCTTATTTGTGTATGTGTGTAAACTACTACACTATGGATCCACCAGGTAATGATGTCATATGATATGAAATTATTTGATTATATAAACAGTAAAAGAGAGCATTGCTTGGCATATTCAAAACCTTCCAATCTATCAGCACAACAACTTAGCATGACCACATTACCAGTTTTTGTTAAGGTTGGCTGTGTGGCAGGCTGGCAAGGAGGAGTGGTGGACCCAAAGTGCAGACTCAGACTCAAGGGATGAACTCAAAATACTCAGCTTTATTTGCTGGCACAGGGAAACAAGCATGCAAAGCAAAGCAAAGCAAACTAAACTAAACTGGGAAACAACATAAACTCACGGGAAACACAGGGAGATCCTAACAGCATGGGGGACGACGCGACACTGACTCAAAGAAACACAGGGTTTAAGTACACTGGGAAGTAACGAGGGGAATGAGACACAGAAGGAGGGCACAGCTGGGAGAAATCAGAACTAACGAGACAAGGAAGCAAAGCAGGACACATTCACATAAGACCCGGACCTTCAAAGTAAAACAGGAAGTAACACAGACTGAACTTACAGACAGACTCACAGGCAAGCACTACAGAGGGAACAGAGGTGGGAACAGGGCAGACACAGACACTGACTGGACACGAGGATATAGCCGACAGGGGAGACAGCAACTAAGGATAACACAGAGACATAAACCATCAGACAGAACTTCAAAGAAACCAAAGACTAGAAATGATAAATATAATAAACTCAAAACCCTGGGTCAACGACCCAGGCATCCTAACAGTTTTCTGTGCACACAGCCATACACTGTAAATAAAAGATGGACATGACCACTTTGCTGTGTCCCATTGGTTAGTAAAAGCAGGTTTATATCCTCAAGGTGAGCGTTCAATGCCATCTTGCTGGTTTGAAATTGGACATGATGAGAGATGAGTAGCTCTAACTGAAAAACCGAGTGACACTGTAGGCCTGCCCTAAAGCGTTGTCTGCTTTATCATCATTGTAACAGGTACCGTAATTAAAAAAACACCCAAAAACCCATCACGTTATATTCAGTTATTTAATTTAATAGAACAAAATAATTTCACCCACCAGGAAAGTTTTTATATTGCAATCACAGATCAGTTGAAGGAGGACCTGATGACTTCCTACTAGCAGACCATTCAAAAAACACGCTTCTGCTTCGGCTTTGCCTTTCACACACCAACAACACACACAAACATCCTTTTATGTTGCAGTCTATAAAGCAAGCCCATTGGTCTTTGCCTGATTTCTCCTTTCTGTTTAGAATGGCATTATTAGACGTTCATTTATAATGTGATTGTAATTGTCTCCTTCTGTTATGCCAATGAGATTGTAATGAAGTTATATATTGCCCTATCAATGCAATCTCAATTAGCCTTTCCTCATATTGATAGCTGTGAATGCTACACGCAAGGCAACGAGAAAAATCCAAGTGAGGAACCGAATCGATCAAAATCAGCTGAGCTGGATTGCTCCGATGGCAGCTTGTCCTCTCTGAACTTGTAAAGGCAACAACCGAGCACAATAATACAATCTGACTGTTGTTGCAAAAACTCTTTTCCTGAGGGGAATTTCCTTTGACAAAGTGAAGATTTGAAAACAAATCCTCTTTGAGGGGGATGGAGGGGGGTGGGATGTTTTTTTGTGGGCATCTGATTCTCACTGGGACAGAAGCCTTTGGGATTTGGGGTTATATTTGATCCTGCAACCTTTGAACTGGTGGTATAGTTCTTTATATGTCCACTTATCTTCACACAGACGTTCCATTTGTGTCCCAAATTCCACATCTCTGTTACAAACCAACATGCTATTTTCAAGATGGCTGCCAGGAAAGGAGCCTTACCAGGAGTGCGCTGAGACTTGAGCGAGCTTCAAGCTCAAGGTGATTCACTGCTGACGGTGAATGCAAATTGCTGCTGCTGTCACAAAAGATCTTCTTTTGTTCTTTAAAATAATACTTCAGACAATTGCAGTGCTACAGGAACACTGTTGTTATTATTAATCTTTATAAGGTTCTTCTCTTTTCCACGATATTGACTATGCATTTCTGTTTTTTCCAAAAGGCCAATTAAGGAGGTACACACTGTACTTCCACCAGACTCTTGAGGTCACAGGGGACAAACCAAGAAGCTCAGAGGATTATGCTATGAAATTGAAACAACAAAAAGAACACGTTGTAACCGGCATCAAAATTAAAGACATGCGTGACACACTTAGTTTCACAGGATGTCAGCCATAACATACCCCTAAAAACTTAACAAAGACATGAAAACATGCTGACTCTGTGGATTATCTCTGAGAAGTGAGCAGGATAACAGGTGAAACTATATATGGTATTCTAAGCAGGCACTGGAAAAGCAGATTATGCATTGGCAGGATTTTTGCAGCCTCCTTGCCAAGCACAATACTCGACATAATGAGAAACACTTGTTTCGGCATGAACAATCCACCAAGCCACACAGCATTCGAAAGGAACCGAGCGAGCTCGTGTTTTACTGTGTGTCATTAACACTGATTATTTTCGGTGGCCTTGGCTCGCAGCCACAGAGTTCTCCCAATGTGACATCTCCTATAAAAACGTCTGGCTTTATAAATGCCCTCGAGGTGTAGATCGCGAGCGGCGCACAGGAGGTAGTCTATACGGTAGAGCATTTTTGAGGAGGAAACAAAACATTTCAAAGGAAATGAAGAGAAAGGGCTGCGATACAAACCATATTCATAACTGCTTCACAGGAAACTGGCTTTTCTTTTTATTGCTGTCTTACGATGAATACTTTGTCTTGTGGAGCCCATCTAACACGAGATACTGTTACTGAAAGAACAAATGAATAAACAATGTGTTTCTGTGTGACCAAATGTTGTCCAAGCGAAACAAATGAAACATAAAAAAAAGCCATAATAAAATCACAGCTTCTTCTTTCTAATCACAAAACCCTCCGCATGTTGAATATGAAAAAGAGGAGAAATAGCTAAAGGACAGTCAGTCTATCAGGGGGTTTCTGTGATGCCAAAGGTTAATGCTCTTCTTTCCATCTCTTATGAAACAGTACTGTAACTACACCACTGGGATTTTAAAGTGAATGCATCTGTTGGGTAGGGATGAGGAAAACTGCATGGCAATAATCCTTCAACCAGAAACAAAGAGACCCATACACAATCCTCTCGTGTCTGTTTGTTTGAAGCCCATTTCAATTCTGTTGTTTAAAAAAAAAAGCCAGCTAAACTGAAAATAAAATGAGCTTTAAAAGTTTCTTGTTCGGCTGTGTATCTCAGCAGTGCGGTACAAAGAGAAGAATTAAATGGCAGAGGGTTTTATTGACACGGCTGTATCCATGGAGGATTAGAGAGGTCTGTTTTCTCTGACTAGCCTGAACCCATTAACACTAGCCAAGTGGAGAAAGACATTTTTTCCCCCCATTGCTTGGAGTTCCTAATCTTCAAGCTACACTTTGGGGAATGAATCAGGTTTTATATTTTGAAGCTCCTGAGCCTCCTTTGGTTTATGGGCAAGAAATACATGAGACATGTTTCTTTATCTGCTTTATCTGCCACAAAATACTAGCGTTAGCAAGAACTCACACCACTGCCCAGCTGTAGTTAGGAATAGTAATTGTTAGTTATAGCCTCTGGAAGAAGGACAGGGGGAGCCAAAGTACATGGTGGTTTGGTCTGGACTGCATTATGATGACTTCAGTTTTAACCACAGAATCTGACCTGTAGCCTGACACGTACGATCATAACCACTGCAGTCACTGCACAAAGCGTGCATCTTTGAAAGGTCAAGTTGACATGGTCGTGTTTTCATTTCTAATAGCTGAAAAACTCTTTTTGCACTTTTATGACTCCAAAATGCAAAACGCTTTTGAATTATTCTTATTAGTCTCATTTCATCAAGGCCTACTTTTTTGGCAGGTAGTTTGGCGTCAACCTCTTCTAAATCCAGTTGTTATTGGTTTAGGCTAGTATTTAGAATAGAATAGAATAGAATTGCCTTTCATTGTCTTTGTTACAAAAACAATGAAAGGCAGTTTGGCATCTCTCCATGTGTGTGAAGTACACAATAGCGTAAGTATTTACACAATAACACAGACAAATTTACATGAAAGATATGTACAAGTTATACATACACCTGCATACATACGGATACACCCATACATACATACATGCACATACATACATATATACATGCATACATAAGTACACACACATATTTCCACATACACGCTTACATCATGACATATATGCCATCTGAGGATGGCATGTATGTCATGATGTCAGATGGCTTGACTAAAGAGACTAAAGAGAAGACAGATTATCCACCTTGTACTCAGTTCCAAAGCCTTCTCTGATGGTATGGAGGTGTGTTAGTACCTGTGGTATTGACACTGTCAATCCTGAAAGGTACACACAGGTTTTAGAGCAACATTCAGACATTTGTTTTTAGTTAAGGCCTTGCATCTTTCAGTAAGACAACGCCAAACTGCACTTTGCATCTATTACAACAGCTTTAAAGCTGTAATTTTGCTATACTTCTACATGAGAGAAGAATGACAGAACATTGCTCGTCCAGAAGTCAGTAAACATGATCCTGTCCCAACTTTTTGGGAGTTTTTTTTTCTTAAGATGGTTCATTTTTGAAATCAAGCATTTGCTATGTTTTCTATGTTTCATTCTAAATTGAATATGTTTTTTAAAAAAACTGTCTACAAATGACTGCACTTTTTAAAAATGTATTTATTTACATTTTTATTTACACTTTATCCAGCGTTGAAGTTGGGAACTGGGTTTGTGTTTAAAATTGCATGGCACAGGGACATCTACCTTTTACAGTTATACTTTGTATTTTTACACTCTTATCTGCCACAGGGATGTATGGGATACTCAAAACTGTTGAGCTGGTGAGGTGAGGGCCACAACTGGAAAATGTGCCACACACTGATACAATATAGTCATTTTGAGATATAAGTTCCAGTCATGCCAATCTGATGCTGAATTCAGCTGTTTAGTTCAGGCAACAAATTATCTTAAAAAATATCTTAAAAAGCTGAATTTAAGTAAAATGAATTAGTAACGTTTTCTTGTGTTTTCTTGTTTTATTACCATGGCATTCAAGGTGAGAAGTGCAACTGCATCGTGGGCTTCATGCTTTTGGAGGATTGGTGTGAAGACTCCATTCCTGGATGGCAGTTCTGTACTAACAAACATTTGCACTGATATGGAACTCTACTCACACCAACAAACTGTAAATGCTGAGTTTCATTCCTTTGAGTGCAACCTCTCTGAAGATGATGCCATCTGAGTGATTCCCTGCTGTTTGTTATGTTGAGTATGAATTATTATACGTCCTGGATGACGTGGATTGATCATCACTCCTGACCAGTCATGCCCACTCATGCCCTCCAAATATAACTCTCCTCAAAGTTTATCATAATAACTCCTAACAAACATTTATTGCCTTTTCCATTTTTTGCAAGTCAAATATTACACTCAAGTAATAGTGTATTATCTTTAAAGTTGGAAGTATTACATTTAACTGACTTCAGTTAAAAGCTGTGTTAAAACTAGACATGGTGAAGCTGGATGGTGATAATCTAATGGTTCATTACAAATGCTACCAAGGACTTATTTGAAAGGAACCTTGTCATGCTGATTATAGACCTTTAAAACTTACACACTCACTAGCTGCATTGTTGGCTCTACCTGTTGAGCTGCTCTCAGTGCAATTAGGCACATAGACACGAGCAAGACAACCTGCTGAAGCTCAAACTGAGCATCAGAATGGTGCGGAAAGGTAACTGCTTCAAGATCTGACATATTATGGGCTACAATGGCAGAAGACTACACTGGGTGTCACCCCCGATGAATAAGAACAGGAAACTGAAACTTGGACACGGACTCACCAAAGTGGACAATGAGAGATCGAAAGAACATTGACTAATCTGATGAATCTTGATTTTTGCCGCCAATTTTTTGTAAGTACCATGAAAGCATAGATTCGTCCTGCCTTTTATCAACGGTTCAGGCTGCTTTATTGTGTAATGGTGGGGGAAATATTTTCAGGGAACACTTTGTCCATCCCTTATTGACCACAGTGTGTCCATCTTCTGATGGCTGCTTCCAGCAGGATAACACACCGCGGTATAAAGTACAAATGATCTCAAACTGATTTCTTGAACATAACATTGAGTTCACTGTACTCAAATGGCCTCCACAGTCATCAGATCATAATCCAGTAGAGCACTTTCGGGATGTGGTGGAATGGGAGATTGGCATCATGGGTGTGTAGCCAACAAATCTGCAGCAACTGCGTGATGCTATCTTATAAATATGAACCAAAATCTCAGAGGAATGTTTCCAGCACCTTGTTCAATCTGTGCCATGAAGAGTTTATGCAGTTCTGAAGGTGAACGGGGGTCCAACTTGGTACTAGCAAAGGTGTACATAATGAAATGTTCAGCAGTTATATATAATAGGTTATAGGTTATGTATTTAGCTTTCTTCCTTTACACTTAACGCATGCCTCAGGCTGCCTCAGACAGAGTACTCTGAGTTTTTCAGAATAAAAAGTATATAACAGAGAGCAGAGGCAGACAGACATGGGAGGAACAAAGAAGCTGGAACTATCCACTATAAAACCCTCACCCGCACCTCTGACTTTTACGTTCACTTATGCAGACACATTCAGATACAGAGTTTGACCACTGCTTGTCCCTGCCCTGCTCTTCTCTGTCAATCCAAAAGCAATTCAGACTAGGCTCAGCCCAGCAGAGCCCCACATTACCACAGGTCATGCGTTCTGCAGCTCACCTAATAGACAGCCACACCAAGCTGACCGCACTGACCAGAAGTTGAGGCTGTGGCCACAGAAATGAAAAGGGGCTTTAGGCAAATCCAAATAAATTCCATCATCACATGCATGAGTTGAAACTCAAATGCGCCACATAAACAAAGGAAAACTCCTACACAGCTGGAGAGTATTTTTGTCTAAGAGGGAATCCGCAACCTATTGAGGAAAGAAAGGCTGAACTTCCAAAGTGTAAAATGAAGGTAGGAAGGGATAGTAAATTAGGGAATTACAATTGTGCTTAGTGCTATCTGGCCTATTTGACTCAGTTATATTGGCTTATGGTGAACGGATTACTGCTGTACAAATATAACAGTGTGTTCACCATCAACCCGCCCTCACAAACCGTTACTATTAATAAGGTCACAGGGACTACACTGTGTAAAGAGCCTGCCACATTTCTTAAGCATTAAGTATAATGGGTTTTAATAAAAATGTTTCTGCCTTAAGGCTTCATGTTGAAAGAAAGCCTCTATATTTAACCAAATCCAAATAATTCTCTGAGCAACTTTGCTGCTGGATGCCTCCAAACTCCATAAATATGCAATAAACTGGTTTGGACTGTAAACAGAATCATGCTTTCCATCTAAATTATTTTGGTTTGTACACTAAAAAGACTTCTGTAAGGGCTGTTGAACTGCTCCAAACGATGACTAATTTGGCAAAGTGTCTGCAAAGTCTCAGTAGGATTGTGATTTCAGAAATATTCCCAGTTGTTCTGGGAATATTTTCTCTTTTTTTTTTGTTTGTTCCACTTTTGTCTTTTGTTACCAGTCACCAGTGCCAGAATGTTAGACTCCAGTGAAAAGTCTATGAATCTGTGCCATGATGAACGAAAGCAGTTCTGAATGCAAAGGGGGGCCCAACCCTGTACTAGCAGGGTGTACTTAATAAAGTGTCCAGTGAGTGTAAAGGTGGTTTTTCAATTAAGAAAACGGATGAAAGCCTTTAATTTTTTATTTCCTAGAGCAGGTGCTGCAGAGGATGATGATTTGTGCTGAAAAATAGAAAGTCCAGGTTTTTTCTTTTCAGAAAAAGCAACTGCATTGAGTTAGAGAAGCAACAGTTGGTCTCTGTGTGAGACTCACAAAAAAAAGTATAAAATGCATAACAGGTGCATTTACAGCCAAATATGGGCATGTGCACACTTTTTTTTTTAAATCCCTGCTCCGCTGGATGGAGTTCTGCCAACAATCCCCACAGGCCTATTTAACAATCTCCCTCCCTCAAACTTTATATCATATGCTCTTACATGCGTGCGTGTGTTTGCGTGTGTGAGTGTGTGCGTCACTGTGTGAACTCTGAATTGGGTGCATTTTACGGTCTTTCTGCCAGGCTACGTCATTTCTCTAATGGCTCCGTGCTTTCACATTGGCAGCGTTACGTTACATGAATCATTATTTACAAAGATATGGGCAAAGGACCAGTCATGAACACACTTGGGTTCGGTAAAAGCACATTAACTAGTAATTGTGTGGCTGTTGTAGCATTAATACAAAGAAACAGCATCAGTTTTCTCCTGCATGACATCATTTCTGTTTAGTTTTCTGAAACCAGTGCAGAACAACAGTGAGAGAATTTAATAAACTGAATGAAAGCCAAACAAATGTTTAGCATTTGATTTTTATATAATGGCAACTAACATTTCTTTGCTATTTACCAGTACTTGGAGGTAAACATTTTATGCTCTAAATGCTGCAGATAGGTCTACCTGGTTGAAAGGGAAAGCAGAGAAGAAGGGAATGTTGTTTCGGGGGTCTTAATAGTATGTCCTTTGAGTGTGTTTTACGTCACTACCACCCACGGCTTTTCCTCCACATATGGTGAGGTTCCAGGAATCTGTTTCCTCAGCCTGTTCTTGATGACATGGGTCACATCACTGACACTGCACATGCTGAGGAGAGATGGACCAACAGCTCCAGGCTTAGAACACTCGGAGGGTGACTGTTGGCTTTAGTGTTGGATTATGTCCTAATCTTCAATAAAAAAGAAATAAAAAGGCTTACAGATCGATGCACATGCACTTTCGAAGCTAAGAGCTTTTACTCTGGTTTTAGTGGTGGTTTTAGCGCATTATATTTAATGCCTGTAATAAACCAGATGTTTTCCGGCAAGGTGGCAGAATCATCAAAAGTAAATAGGCTTAGTCACTCTTATTTTTTATTTTTTTGCTATGAGCTTAAAGATTGCTCTCATACCCAGTGTACGAAAGGAAGCAAACAGCACTTCACACAAGGAAAAGGTAACACAAGCATCAAAATCTCCCTCCCAGTACACAAATCAAACATTATGTCTCGTTTGCATAATCTGTAAAATATCAACGTATAAAGCAACAGTTAATGATGGAATAAAGGAATAAAAAACACATCATATGTACACTTTTTGTGTGTTATTTTTTGTTATGGTCCTCGATTTTGACACAGGGTTTTTGTTCTTCTAAATGCTGCTTTTTAATAATTGTCTTCACTTTGATTCTTTGATTGCTTATTGTGTTTTCAGCCTTGTTTCTTTTGTTACAGTTACTGTTGTGTTTGTGGTATTCCTAGCCTTCCCCGTATTTCCAATGTAAAGTTAATTCTCCAACTCCATGTTAGTAAGTCCCTGTTTCGTGACTTCCTGTATTATTTTGATAGTCATGCGTCTGTAGTTTACTTCATTGTGTCCAGTTCCAAGGTGTCTCCACTTTACCCTCATTATCCTTAGTCGCTTAGTAGCTTTTTCCTTGCTAGAGTTTCCAGTTGCTCTAGGGGCAAGAGAGAGGTATCCTCTCTCAGCTCTTGATTACAAAGCAAATAAAACAATTTCTCTAAATGTCAAGGTGGTCTTGAATCTTTTAGGCAATAATGTCACAGTAGCTGTCTGATGTCATTTTGGCTTTTTTTCCATGACAGGTAGACAAACACAAGAGATGGAAGAAGACAAGCAGTATAAATGACTTAACTTTCATTGGCTAGATGCCTCTTTTTTTTCTTCACTATATTCTCTGTAAAAATACCGCAAATCCCAGAATGAGGGACACTATCAAAATAAAACTTGACCCTTTCTGAAGGGTGGAAATCCCCAATTTAGTGGACTTTAAATCAAATCCACACTAACACTTTGTTAGCCAGAATCTGCCTCATTCCCATATTATAGTAATATCTGCGATGCTGAAAAAAATTCTGGATAGGTGGCATATGCAAAGTAAAGATATCTTCATTAAATAATCCATGTCACACCCGGTGGTTCTTGGTGTAAAGGCTGTCTCTGCATCCAGCTGCAGAGGATTTGAGGGAAATCTGAAGCTCAAAGCCTTCCAGTTAAAACAGAATGAAGCAGCCTGTGGATTCCCACTTAGATGCCACTTGGATGCAACTGAATGCTAAATTGAAATATTTATGTACACTTGGCCTCTATTTACATACTGTGGTATTTGCACTTTCCAGACTTTTGACCACATTTGAAGGATCAGCTAATCCCAGAAGTAGGTGTTCTTGCAGATAGCAACTGCAGATTTTCTCATTTGAAAAATCCTTTAACACTGATACAGTATAAGAATACAAAAACTAACTACTGACACTGATGTCTCAATACTAGCAATAAAATAACTAGTATTGGTTATGGCGTTTATCCACACAACTTCGGTGATCCGCCGATATGTGAATGTGGATATTGATATTTGAACCAAGTTGCAGCTCATTTTAAATTTTATACTGGATAATTATTAGTATGCAGCTGCTGCTATCATGAATTCTGGAAACTTAGTCAGTCGCTCATATTCCACTGGTTGTTCATGCAAACGTCTAATCAACCAATCAGCATTAGGTTTGTAGAAATGGTCACAATGACCAGCTGAAGTTCAAACTGAGTGTCAGAATGGGAATAAAGGTGATTTAAGTGACTTTGAACGTGGCATGGTTATTGGTGCCAGATGGCCTGAGTTTCTGAGTATTCCAGAAACTGGGATTTTCCCACACAACCATCTTTACAGAGAATGGTCTGACAAAGAGAAAATATCAACTGGGCTGCAGTTCTCTGGGCAAAAATGCCCTATTGATGCCAGGCAGTTCAGAGGTCGGAGGAGAAGAGTCAAACTGTGCCAAGCTGCTAGGAAGACAGCAGTAACTCACATAACCAATCATTCCAACCACTGTTTGAAGCAGAGCATCTCTGAATGCACATTATTTCTGACCATGAAACAGTGGAAGATCACACTGAGTGCGCCTGTTAGCTAAGAGCTGGAAACTGTAGCTATAATTCACAGGCGCTCACGTTGACTGGTCTGATGAGTCTCAATTTCTGTCACATGTTAGGGTCAGAATTTGGCATAAATAACATAAAAGCATCCATCCTGCCTTGTATCAGCTGTTAGAGCTTGTGTCGGGGTGATGATGTGGATGATATTTTCCTGGCTCACTTTGGGCCCCTTGTAACCAGCTGAGCACAGCCTGCCTGAGTATCATTGCTGACCATGTCCATCACTTTATGAACACAGTGTACCCATCTTCTGATGAGTGCTTCCAGCAACTGTGTGATGCTATCGTGTCAGTATGGCCCAACTATCTCTGATGAACGTTTCCAGCCCCTTGCTGAATCAATGCTGTGAAGAATTGAGGCAGTTCTGAAGGCAAAAAGGCAACCGATCTGATATTAGCAAGGTGTACCTAACAGTGTGGCTGGTGAGTGTATTTTAGTTGGGCCATTTTAGCATTTAGTGCATGCTCTGCTTCACACCACATCCCCATTTCCTCTTCCTCTATTACCACACTGGATAGGCTCAGATCACGCCAGCATTTTCAAGATAGTTAATTTGCAATATCTTGGCAACAATGTGCTTTTTTCAAAGACTTCAAATATCTGTTCATTCCACCCAGCGTGGAAGCAAAAAGTAATCCAGCTGCTGTATGATTCATGGAAACATTCAAAGCTCAGTGTCTTACCATGCATCAAGAAAAGCCAGTGAAAAAAAGAAAGAAAATTTTGCCAGCTGATCTCATTGTCGAATTTTATGAGTAGGTAATATTACATAATTTGTTGAGCATATGCGTCCTCACAGCAGTTGACACCACCGGGTTCTGTGTCCAACACAGAGTTCGGACCACCTTATTCTCCCACCATCCACAATCATGCAGCTGAGTGGATGCTGATATGTGAATGGAGAGTGCTTAAAAGAACACCTGTTTTTCTTATTGACGGCCGTGTTTATACCAGTAGCATATCCACACTTGTTGGACAGATTCTGAATAAAGTTCACAGACTGTGTTATTGGCAGAGGGGAAATGTAACTGGGTGAGAAGTTATTTGATAGCAGACACACTATCCTTGATTAAATGCATTGTGCATTGCATATTGATAGGAATGACTTTTACAGATGCTATAAAAGCTTTCAGAGAAGAAAAGTGAAGTTGGCTCTTTTACATATAACACCTGGTTCTGTTTTGGTAATGGACTTGATTGTCTGCTAGTCTACATCAGTCAAATAGGTCACAGTAAAATATGGTCATGAATAAAAACAGTTCAAGGCAAATTTGGGCAAATAGCACCCGCACTCTTTAGTCACTGGTTTGACTGGAGCTTGCTAGTTTTGGAAAGAAATTAAAACAGGAAATTGTGGCGATGATGCTCTAACAGTGACGGACTTTCCAACCGTAGACTCCATCCATCTGGAATCACTCCGCTACTGTGTATCTGGGGACTGAGCTGTTCGGGTCAGAGGGCAGGGAAAGGTTTGTCATTAAAGGAGTGTTGAGAAATACCTCGGAAGGACACTGCTACTCTTCTGAAACGTGGCCCAGCCAATAATAACAATAGACATAGAAGGCGAGGTGTAATGTTAGATGACGGGAGTGGTTGTAGAAGTTTTACAGACGTTTTCCCGCTGGTTGTTGTTACTTCTCTTGGATGTTTGACCTGCTTGACTGTGCAGAATGATGTTTACAGTTTGACGTTGAAAGATTTTTGCCAAGTTCTTCAGCTTAAGCTAGAAAGTCTCTCTGTGTTTACCTAAAATTTGAATTTGAAACCTGTAAACATGTTTGCGTTGTCCACTCTTGATGATCAAATATTGCAAATGGTTCTTTTAGAAGTCCTCCTTTGAAACTGGCTGATGTTCAAGAAGTAGAAAGGACATCCACTAGTCACAAGGTCCATGGTTTTATCAAGTCTTGTCACTTGAAAGCTGGAGAAACCCCAACACACAGCCACACACACACACACACACACACACACACACACACACACACACACACACACACACACACACACACTCCAAATGTATGGAGAAAGAGCTTTTAATTTCATTGATTACAAGAATGTAAAACTGCATCTACAGAATGACCTATTAAATCTGATATATGATCACTTAAAAGTTTAGTAGGTGGCCTATGGACACAGTAAGCCACGATGAATGATTTCTATACTTACCTACATTTTTACGGTGATAACAACAAAAATCTGAAACTGCTGTGAACCTCTACGGTTCCATGTGTTAGTGCAACAGCATGATGGCATCATCTGTTACCCAGTTGAGTCACTGGAAAAGCAATATATTAACCACTTCGGATGTCATGAAGTATTAGTATAAGTACTTTAATGGAAGAAGGAGATGTTCCAATATGTCTACATTTTAATTCAATTTCATGTCAAGGAAAGCAAATTTTGCATAAGCACATATTGCATAAGTCCCAGTGGGCTTTAGCAGCCTTCAACAGTGACACTAGTTTAACAGAAGCAAACAGTGGATGGATAACCCAGGTGAAAAAAAAATACATAAGCAAAATGATAATCCCACCGTGCAACATGTAGTTAAATTGCTAAAATAAAAATTCTGAAAATGCTCAAATTTGATCAAATTCAAGGGGGCAGATGAGGTAGGGGTTAAAGAGAAGGTTGAGTGCACTGGGAGTTTTGTAGCGTGTCTGAAGTGTCAGACAACTTCAGGCCAAAAAAGAAGGGAATGAACTCAAACTGAGAAGGATATACCAGCAGAATACATGACAGACATATATGCTTCACTGTCCCGATTTTCATAATGTATGTGAAGGACATCCCAGAAGGACCAAAAAAACCAGCCTTAAAAGTCAGCTTTAAAATGACAGCTAATATGTTTTTTCTCCAAAGTTGCCTGAGCTCTTAAAAAATCTCACTTTCTAAACTTACAATATAAATAGTGGTTGATAAAGGACAAACTATATAATAAGTTATTCATTTGTGTGTATGTGTCTATCTGTGTTTTTGTGTGTTAGGGTGGGGCAGCGATGGACATTTCAGACTCCCTGATGAGCTGCAAGGACGGTTGTGGATAGTCTGGCCTGGAGGAAGGGAAATCACCATTTCACATCTGTCAGTGAAATCAGCATTACTTTCCCCCCCGTTTTTTGTCATTTTTGGACAAATATCAACTGAAAAAGGACAGACATGGTTTGATTTAGTGCATTGAAAAATGAGTATGGCTTTGAATTCCATGCCTTTTCATATTTCATTGGACCCTGCTACTGTGAATTTTCTTTCATTGAACCGACAGCTGTAGGTTTTTCAATACATTCACACAGCTGCTCCAAGAGCTGTAAATTCTTTGGTTTCTTTTGCCAACAATTCCAGAAACCAAAGTATCTGCAGTTTAGGTTTGCTTTATTTTCTTTTCTCTTATGGCCTGCATTTCAGTCTTATATCCTGAGGTGCTGCTCATCTGCTTGAAAGCAATAAAAACAGATATTAAGACAAGTTCTTGCATTAATTGCAACCATGTGCAGCTGGTGGGAACTGTAGCTGCACGTGCAGCAGCAGTGTGTCTTGATGAGTCTCTATAGCAGTTTGATATTCAACAGGAAACAGGGACAGGAAATGTGCACTGGCTTTGCAATGCTGGGATACATTGGACTCACTGCTGAACAAGCTAGAACAGAAATCCAGCAGCTGGTTGGATTTGTTTTGGCCCAGGGCTGACCAACTCAGGGCCTACCAAGACCTAGATAAATGTCCTCACTGATAACAAACAGTTTCTGCCACAGTTCTAAAAGTTCTATCAGCCCAAATTTATATACAGTCATGTAAAAAAGAAGAAGAAAGAAACTCTACAGTATGCAGTCATGATAAAAACTAAGTATACTGTCACTGCTTCCATAGGAATTAAGATGATAAGTAGCAACCAGGTGCTGCTAACCAAATGTACCTCATTAGCTGATGAAGTGTGAGTACTTGGAGAGGTGTTTTCTGGTCTGGAGCATTCAGGTGTGTGTTAACACAATGCTATAGTCCTCGTAGGATTGGACGTTCCAGCAAATTCACCCTGCGGCCGGGCCATGCGATGCTCAGAGAAACTGGGGGATGTATGTTATGTTAAAGTTCATGATAGTACAGTAGGAAAAAGACTGAATAAGTTTGATTTGTTTGGAAGGGTTGCCAGGAGAAAGCCTCTTCACTGATCTCAACAAAGGACATTGCAGCATGGTTTATGTTTGCAAAGTTCAATTTCAAAGTGATGATGTCTGGCCATAATACACAGTGCCGTCTTTGGTGAGAACCAAATGCTGCATATCAGCACAAACACCTCATACCAACTGTCAAACATAGTGGTGGAGGGGTGATGGTGTCGGGTTGTTTTATACCCACAAGACGGCCACCTTGCAGTTGACTCTGAACTCCTTTAGCATTTTAGAGTCAAATGTGTGGTCAGAGTGACTGAAAAAGAAAATAAGAATCAGTGTGTTGCAATGACCGAGTCAAAGTCCGGACTTGAACCTATTGAAATGCTGTGGTCCTTAAGAGAACTATGCAAACGAATGGCCACAAATCTCAGTGAGCTGAGATTTGTTCTGAAGAAGAGTGGGCCAAATTTCCTCCATAAGGCTGTGAGAGACTGATAAAGTCAAAACATATAAATTACTTACTAGTTACAACAAGCCTTTGAATGATTGGTGCCCAGTTTTGTATAAAAACGAACACTTTCGCATGACTTTATGACTGTGTGAAAGCTTTAGTTTTTCTAACTTTTATGAATAACACCATACAGATAGAATGCCAATCACAACAGTGATAGCATAAAAGGCTTAAACTGCTGCCAATCGCATCAAAACATTACGCACAAGTGAACACGTTCCTCAGATCAGGCGCAGGGCTACGTAAAAGGAGCGGTCTTCAATTACACAGTGATGAAAAATAACAGTGACCTTTGGATTGTCCCCGAAGTAACCTGGCTTAGTTTTCATCTTTTCTGATAAGCCGAACTTTGGATGTGCACCATTGCTGTGGAGAAACATGAGAAGATCTGCTGCCAGTACAATGGAAAGTCATCACAGGAAGTGGTAATTTGTTGTCTTTTAGAATCTGACTGATCAATTCCATTGGTAGAAGATAGACTGTATATCAGTGGTATTATCAATTTTCTGATCGTGTTTACATGTGTATGCATAGGAAGACTCAGAATTGGCCCAATCGTTTGAGCCAGTTGAGCTCTAATGTGTGAAACTATTTGGCACATGGGATTATCATGAGAAGCAGTGCCAGAAGAAGGAAGAAAATGGGAATGCTACCAAGATGTGCATGAAAGTCAAAACACTTGCTGATGCAATACAGGTTAAAACCACCACCACAATCCACAACAGCCAGACTTACACTCTTATTTTTACACCGCATTGGCTGGAGGTTTATGGAAACAAAGACAAAGTTTACTATGTGAAGCAAGTCAAAAGAGTAGAATTACAAAAACATCCCTTGCATGATGTCAAGTTTTGAATTAAAGTTTGACAGAACTCATTAATATTGGAATTTTTTCACCTGGGCTCAAAAAGATTTTCGGGATAAGTGGAAAGACGTAAGGAACATGTCTACAAAAACATGGGGATTTTTATTTATGAGGAAGGGAAAAATTACACTATGAACTCTTAGCTCTTGCCTGTAGAACAACATGTTTTCAGAGACTGTTCAGAAACCCTTTGGCAACCTTTGGTCTCTAGGGAAGAATTTGTATTCCTGATTGGTTGGCAAAGTTGCAAAGAGGGTACTGGACCAAAAAACTCATTTTGTTTGTTTTGGTTGTTAGTAGATTGCTGTAGTAGCTCAAAGTTTGCATAGATGATGCCACTCACTTGAAAAAGTACGGCTCAAACTGGCAACGGAGAATGTTTGACTTCAAAGTAAAACTTGTGATGTGTTGCTGGATAGGCAAAACTTTTCCTTTGAAGGTGAACACTCTCTGCATCCAGTTTGTGTTGTACTTTTTCCAGTTTTTCCACATTTTTCATTATCAACCTGTGGTTATCAGTTGGTCTACCTGTATGACTGGGCTTTAGCAATTAATTTAATAAATGGTAAATGGCCTGTATTTGTATAGCGCTTTACTTAGTCCGTAAGGACCCCAAAGCGCTTTACACTACATTCAGTCATCCACCCATTCACACACTGGTGATGGCAAGTAGGGGGCAAGCTACATTGTAGCCACAGCTGTGCTGGGGCACACTGACAGAGGCGAGGCTGCCAGACACTGGCACCACCGGGCCCTCTGATCACCACCAGTAGGCAACGGGTGAAGTTTCTTGCTCAAGGACACAACGACCAAGACTGTCGAAGCCAGGGGCTCGAACCGGCAATCTTCCGATTACAAGACGAACTGCCAACTCTTGAGCCACGATCACCCTAAAACCAGCATTCTCCATCAACCACTTACCAACTGATTGGGCAATATACATTTTTCCCTTGTGAATGGCTGTTGTTGGGGAGGTCACCAATCAATCTCTAGGCCTGTGTGACAGGGGTCTTAATGGACTTGGCATCCATCATTGACAATTTCTGTAACTTTACAAAAACCAGCAGTTCAACATAAGGTAAAGTACAATCCTTTCCCATGTAGGAGGTGGTAAAAAAAGTTGTTGCTCACACTGTAACTTTATTTTTGACTTTCTATAGATCCAGTCAAAGCTTTGTGATGCAATTACGAATTATGGAGAATGGAAATGAGTTGATCTGTGGCAATAAACACTGTTTGATTGACCAATAGGTGGGAACTAGTAGAACTGCTTTTCATGAGTTTCCATGAGCGCCTTAAAACTTTCATATTTTCCAAAAACATATCACAGTTACCACAGAATAATTGAAGCAATGTTTCTCTATCATGGTGGTGACCACAACTGCTCAGTATTTGCTTCATAAAACTTGCCTCGTTTGCACTGACCTGAAGAACCAAGCCGTAAATTCTTACAAGGGATGCCACCTGCCATAAAGCGTTTAAACCTTATAAAATGAGTGCTGAAATACATCAGAGGCTGCCTTAATTACATACAAAGAGTTTTGGAGAAATGACTAAGAGTGGGTATCCAGCATTAAACCTTGACTCTTCCTCTAAATGGATATTTTCCAACATATTCCCATCACTGACCCCTAAAAACAACTGGGTTCTGGCTACGTTTTTGGGAAATACTCAGTAAAGTATGAGACACTGTAACCGGTCCAAACTGTGCTTTGGAGAACTTTGAAAAACCTAGAAACAACATAAAGTCTACTGCAAGGATGACGGAGATATGGGGCCAAAAGAGGGGACTCCCAGAAATCCACAGAGACTTTGCTTGATCTTTACTGAAAATCCATCACTTTCATGGAACACAGAGCACAGGAAAGCTCAAGCTTTACAGATAAGCTGGAGCCAATACAAGCACTGATGTCATCATAAATACGGCCTTGGCAAGACCTTGCTAATGATGGATTGATGATTCTTCATTCAACGTCACTGACCCAAGCTTAAGTGAGATAAAAACCCAAGAAGCCTGTCTGATACTGAATTCTTACGTTTCTTTTATGATATCTTTTTACGCACAAATGTGAGAAGCTGAGAGGCTGAATTCCAGGATTTGAGTTCTTTTAGTACACAACCTCCTGAACTCTCCTCGGACTCTGTGGCTTGAAAAGAAAAATTCAGCACTTCAGTATTAAACAAGCTTACAGTTTAGTAGCATCTTGATGATTCTGTTGGGTTAAATATCTAATACAGAACCTAAACCTAACCACTGTAAAGGGAAAGCTTACATAACAACTAAGATCATGAAAGGAGCAATCAAGAGTGTAACAATGGTATCACTGGTGTTATTGTACTTTGTTGCACGGGTTTGCTGGCAGGTAGCTAGTTGAACGGCCTCTAATAGGATCAAGGAAGAAAATCTGACATAAAAAATAATCCAACATAACAATTTGCATATTCTTTAATGATGAATGGTACAGTTCACCAGATGTCACCGCTGCACTCTGAACAGGAATTCTCCAAGCTGCAGGCCCGTGCTTCCCAGCCACATAAAAGCTCTTTCCAGGTGCCAAATAAGCAAGGATCAAGTCTTTAACCACCCACGTAGGTTCTGATACTCAAGCCTTTTCAGCAGTTTTTTTTCCCTTTTTTTGAGAAAAAGCATTTCTTTAGGACTGTTAGATGATTACAAATCCTAAGCAACATTATGACTATATGAACTGCAGCACATAATTTCAGTAAGGCGTGAAGGTGGTAGGTATCTGTTCTTGCTTTTCATCTCTATAAAAGCTACTGCAACAACTTATTTAGAATCACAAAAGCTAGATTGTGCCTTCCTTTTATTATTATCAAGAGCATGTATTATTTCTATCAGGAACAGTAGTCCCAGAGGCCCGGCCCTGCTCTGCCCATGAGATAACCAGCAGCAGTGTTGGTTTGCCAGGGCTGAAATAATTGCTCATCTGCTATCTAGACTATTTGAAGCCCTACCCAGCCCTCTTTGAAACAGTCAACCAGCATTAAACCATCTCTTCTATTTTAAAATGGCTGCAAAATGGATACGATATGTAGGTTCATCAGATTTGACTAGATTTAACAGGTTAGTGGCTGAACTTTGTTAAAGGGGCAATTTTAAAAGCTATAAAAGCTATAGCTGCAGGAAACAGTTTGGCTCTTATACTTCTTATAGTGCTACAACTTAATCTTTACGCTGGATTTAGCTCACGGTAACACATGGTGCCAGTAGCCGCATCCTGGA
Organism: Oreochromis niloticus; assembly: GCF_001858045.2. Taxonomy (NCBI): domain Eukaryota; kingdom Metazoa; phylum Chordata; class Actinopteri; order Cichliformes; family Cichlidae; genus Oreochromis; species Oreochromis niloticus. Next base: position 20,446,726 of record NC_031974.2, read on the forward strand.
TACTTTCTAATTACCTATTGAGGTTTCTCCCCTGACCTCATACATACTGTCTGCTGTAAGAGATTTGAGCCAACCACTTACTGGAAATGTGTATTCCCTGACTGGTTGCCATTGGTCCTAGGAGTTGCTAGGAGAAAGAAACTGCTTCACCAAAAACCTCCTACAGATTGCTTTGGTTGATAGCTAATGACAGCAGTTGCCTGTAGTTTTTATGCGTGTCTGCAAACACTTGCTAACTCCTAGCCAAGTGGTAGTACAACTCAAAAAAACTTTACTAGGAAGCTTCACCTTCAAAGTAAAAGTTGTGCCTCAAAGCTACAGCCAACATGTTTGAAAGCGTTTTACTTTAAAGGCAAACTGTTTCCTCTTTTGAGTTTTGATGAACATTTCAGTTTCACTGCGTGGAGAAGCAGGACAGTGCTAATAGACAACTCCGTCACTTCCATTCAAACTGTGACTGCACCACTATGCAAGTGACCGAAGCAATCACAAGTGTCAGGGTCGGACGGTGCCCCGACCGGTCGACCTGCCTGAGTCCACTCTATCCTCAACTGTGACAACAAGTGGGTTTTACAAACCTTTGGGGAATACTCATTTTTCCCTGGTGACAAGTGGTTGCCAGGGAATCACTGACTGGTCTGTAGGTCTGCGTAACTGGGGCTTTAGCATCATTTTCCAGTGACTGCCATCACCATCCAGCAACCACTCACAGCTGGACAGGGAATACTCATTTTTTCCTTGGGACAGCTGGTTGCCAGATGGTCACTGACCAGTGTCTGGGCCTGTGTGACCATGGAGGCCTTATTTACTTGATCCAACATTGTCACTATGAAAGTTACAAAATGGTGGACAAGTTCACATGATTAGTGGTCACATGTCTGCAAAACCTCAATGCATCATAAAATAAAGACAACACTGCTAGCATTTATTTCATCTAATTTAGCAAGAAACTAAATTAGCAAATACCCGAACAACTTCTGTAAACATTAAAAAAATAAAAGGCAGACTTTGTTGGAAAGAAAATCACAGATGCCAACACAACACTGAAATACTCATGTCAGAAAATATTCACAAAATTTACCATTAGGAGATATCTCAAAGAAGAAATATTGGTTGTCTTGATTTTTGCCAGGTCACGGCTGAGTCCAAAGTGATAGTTTTTTTGTGGCTGCTGTCATAAAGATACATCATAAAAAGTCTCAGCTCTAAATTTAGCTCTTGCTGGAGTTTTTCATGTTTGCCTGTCTCGCTCTCAGCTGACATCTGAACCTCGTGAGAAATGTCTGTCTGTGACCACAGCCATGTCTCTGTCCAGTCTAACAAGGCCCAGGCATCAAAGATGGCTGTAGATGTCTAATAGATGGGTGAGAATATCTGGGGGCAAAGGAATGTAACATGTCAAAAATAGATACGCAAGCTGAGTGGCTTATTCCTGAAGAATCCCCTCCGCTCGAGTAATCGTCAGGTTTTTCCCACACTCTAAACAGTGTTACGGGAAAAAGGGTGTTTAATTGTGTATGCTCTGCTGACATAATGTTTGCTAAGTTTGTCTGTAGTACTTTATAGGCCATTGACCAAAGTCGTTGGTACAGCAACTTGCTAGTTTGTCTATTGTCTCTCATGGCTGTCAGGTTTATTACCTATTTTACATGGGAGCACACTGGTCTTTAAATGCTGCTGCTCTTAACCTCAGTTGATCTCTGCATTATTTGACGTATAGTCTTTAACTTACCTGGATGGTCTTTATAGTCCGTTTCCCTCCTGTGATAGGACAAAATCACTTTAGATTTCATTGAGAAGTCAAAGAAAAGGCCTATGACTTTGTTAAATTGGGTCATCTCTCAGAAATAAGTATTTTCAGTACCAACTAGCACTGCAACAATCCTCTTGTGGGTTAGTCACCATAAAAAGTTACTTTATCAGTGATATTATAACACCACGATGTATACACAGTCTAAACAAAGCAGGAATTTAATTTAAAATCAAACTAGAGCTCAGTAAGGGCTCTCTGAACAGAAGACTGAATTATTTATTGACTTAATTACTGCGCTTGTTTCCCTTTGGACAGCAAAGGAGTAATAATCCACCCCTGAACTTCTGATGAGGACACTGGGTTGAAGTTTTCTCACCCTTTGGGATTTTTTTCCCAGTAACAACTGCTGTTAAAGGTACCAGACTGTGTGAAACATACACTATTTGCTATGTAACTGTATATTCCACTGATACAATGTTTAACAGCTGCGTGTGGAAGAAAGCAGCCGAGACAGCTTGGAGTTAGAGGCTGGGCTCTTTACCAATGTAAACTAGTCTTGAAATGTCACTATTTCTTTCTGCCCCATAGCCAACAAAAACCAACTCATGACATCACAACTTCCCCACCCTTGTGCTGCCCCAATGGCAAAAAGGTAATGTTTAGCATAAAGTTGGTGGTTTGTTTGAAGTTTCTTTTATAAAACTCAGAGTATAGAGGTTTTAATATGAGTTTGGGATTCAGTCACATGTACTAGTCTACATGGTTGATTAAACGAATAACTTGACTTTCTAAAGAATTTGATATCGAGGCGAGAGCTTGCAGATTGTTAACTTAGGTTAGCATGACACCCATAAACTGAGAACAAAGACTGTATAAAACTTAGATATAACCAATGTTAGGTCACCTATTGGTTCTGGACTCTACAATTTAAATCCTCAGTGTTACTCTCTGCTTGTTTTCTCAATCCAGAAGTGACCATATTTGAAGGAAGGTGCAGACCTAAGTCATCAGCTACCTCCAGCTAGCTAGCTTGGTTAGCGAGCTGCATTCACAAACTGCACAGACACATAACTACTAAGTGGTGCTATGAAACAGGCTGAGCAAACTGAAGCATCAATTTCTTGGATGTTATTTACCAAACAAAGCCATAATATTAGGCAGATATGTCCATTTAAAACTTTCAAAAGGAGCCAATGTGACAATCACGGCCGTGAGTGAGTTTAGGACTTGGTCTTAGCAGACACAAATACTGCCTGTGCTGGAATAAGTTATTAAAAAATAATCACCCATGTAGAGCTTTCATGATGTGAGAAACTATCCAGAGAGGTCAAAACCTTTTTTGTACTATGCTTTAATGCTTTTAATGCTGTAAAGTTGGGGATTTTAAGATGATAACCTATGAGCTAGGAGAGGACAGCTAAGTTAGTCCCGCTTTTGAGAGATCGACATTTTTGCTTTTTTTTCCATTACATACATTTTGATAATAATCTGAATTTATTGCTTTGTTGATTCTATGCTTATCCAACCCACTTTGTGCTATCTGTTACCTAGCTCTATATCAAAACAGAAATGAAAGGTAGTATTAATCTTTGAATCTAACTTTCAGAAAGAAAGCAAATATGCATATTTTCCGAGCCATTATTCACATTACATTTAAGAGTTAAGAGCGTAACTCCTTACCCAAATGTAAACTATCAGGATAGCCCTGTTAAAAAATTATACACATAGGCAATCCACTGCTATAAAGCTTTTCAAACTGCTCTGAAAAGTGTTGGTCTTTCAAGTCATTATGCCTCTTTTTCATACGTCCATTCACATGCTGCCGATCTCTTTCCCATGCATGGTGGATTCTGCCAGCGAAGTAACAATAACCTTGGGTGGAGTGCACAGCTGAGCTGGAGTCTACAGCATGTGCTTTGATTGCTGGAATCATGGACAGAGCAAGGAGGCATCCTCAGGAGATTGTGTTACTTATTGAACTGTCCAAGTCAGAGCGATGTACTCCAGACCATGGGTCAAAAAGTGTCCAACAAGACTAATTTGCTTAAACTTTTATGAACAGAGAGTGCATAGTTGTACGTGAGGCTCTGCACCATTCATGCAAATTCTATTTACTCATTTTCCTCCCTGCACTTGAGTTTTGAAACCTTCTGCCATCTAGAAACGTAATGAAACACTTGTTGAGTATTTCTATGGTCTGCAGGCTATTCTTTCTTGCTTTCCCTTTTCCTCACTAGTGCACCTCATCCCCTCTGCTGTACTGGCATCAGCTCTAGGATTCAGGAGGCCTCTGGAGAGGGGGGAAAGCATGAGGGAAACTTGGAACAATATGTTGTAGGTAAATAAATGCGCTGTCTAAAAAAGAATGCCTTTTCAAAACATACCCAGGCCCCCTTGAAGAAGCATGTGCCCCAAATAATGCCCCAATTACTCCACTGATAATATGATAATATACTTCAACCTCTTTCGAAGTCACTGGGTTCACTGCGCAAACAAGGACCAGCACTCTGAGACTGAGGGAATATCATCTGGGGCCTTGAGGAGCTGCACATGAAGGAGTTGTGTGTGTATGTGTGTGTGTGTGCTTGCACTGTGTGTGTGCTTGTATGGGAAACAGAGCAAGGGGGATAGACTTACTGTAGAAGTACAGTATTCTATTCAATCCCGTCGCCAGCTTTTGCACATTGAAACTGAACTTTTGACTCTGTTATTTAGTCTTGGATCAGAGGCACACAGCTGATTAAACAGTGTGAAATTCAGCGAAACAGGTGTATCTTAAGCTAATCTGATGATATGGATTATAATATGGCAATAAACCCGAGGATAAGATCTCAGCACTGTGTTGATTAGAATCTTTGGCTGGTGGGCTGAGCTGGCTGGAGAGTGGCCTGACTATTGATACCATATGAGAGGATGAGTCAAAATACTGAGCAGATGTGATGGTGCAGAGTCACAACAGGAAAAAAGGAAACCTAATCACATTATACCTCAAAAGGTACTGAATTGGCTAAATAGAATTATATGTAGATAGATATAATTCCAACACAATGGCTTTAAAATATGTGCATGAAAAATATTTTTGGGGTTAAATGTACTTTTTCGTCTTTGACTAGTTTCTACAGTTCACTCAAAGGTAAGTACAGGTCTCATTGAGTTACTAGAGTCAATCTCACATCTCAAAACCTGTCATAGCCTTTAAAAAAATCTGATTTATTTCTGAGAAAAAAAATCTGGGTTCACATCTGAGTATTAAACAAAGTGCTGGATCTGTGCTGGGAAGTAATTAAACTAATCTGTCATGATTCACCCTCTTACTCTGACGATTTTCCATCCCAGTGAAACCTTAAAGAGCGGTGGAGAGTAGGAGCAGAAATGTATGGATGGAGTGAAATGAAGGAGAAAGTCTTTGCCGTGCAACCCGCTTGAATGATATATCCCTTCCACCAACTGCACCACCTGAAAAAGGACATCACTTCCAAGAAGATTTTTTTTGGGAAAGCACCAGTTGCCGACTGCAGACGAGGAGGAGAGAAAGAGAAAGAGAGAGAAGGGGGAGAAAAAAAAGTGTTCCTGCGTCACGTTGCTTTAATTTGTTCACCAGCTGCCAATGAAAATGATGACCTGCAGAAGGTTTTTTTTCTTCCTCTCTCTTGGCACTGAATCTGCACTGGCAAAACACATAGCTGGAGGCACACTCAGAACAAGTGTAATCTTTATAGTATGATGAATACCACAAAGAAGGCTGATAGGACGACACCCAGCTCTCACACTGATTTTACTGATAAAAGTGCTGAATATGTGATCAGTGGCGCATGCGACAAGTGCAAGTGCAAATCTGCCACCTGAATGTGGAGCTAAAGTGCCAGTTTGGTTATTAAAAACAATTTAACCTCCAGTCCAGTCCAGTCCAGTCCATTTACTCAGTATTAGTAAGATAACCTCCTCCCCCCTCCAATAAATCTGTAGATGAATCCCATTAAAGCACGTGCATGATAAAGACCTGTGCCACAGCTTGCTTTTCCTTGTCGTTTTTCTTTATTAACGCTTTGAGGAAATTAGGCACATTCTACAGGGAAAGGATTAAGAGGAAACAAACACAACGCCTCTCGGTGATGTTCTGTTTCAGGTGTCAAGGAGGGGCTGTGCGTCTACCTCCGAGGCAGGCTCACTTCCTGCATTCCCCATTACCATATATAAGCCCGAAAAAACGGACTTCTGAAACACTCACAAAGTTTGCAAAGCGCAAAAACTACCCACTTGCAGCCCTCCCTCTCTCCGATCCCTCACAGAGGCTTTAGAGGTGATACCGCCTTGGCAACGCAGGGACAAGGTACCGCCGCGCAAGGAAAAGTAAGAGCAAAGAAGGAATGCGACCGGTGTTTCTGTACTGTATTGTTACAAAGAGGGAGGTTTGAAACTTGATGTAAGTTGGATTGTAGTGCATCGCATTTTCAAACGACAATCCATTAAGTCTCTCTCTCTCTCTTTCTCTTTCTCTTTTAATTTTTCAGAGTCATCCAGGACGCGGGATATTCTCTTCTGCGGTTTGCTAAAGAGCAAACATGAAACCTCAGCTATTTACCTTAGACTTAGTACTCTTGTGCATATCTTGCGGAGCAAGTGCACTGGCAGTGACTATTCCTGTTGTGTCCACGTCCCCGCCGGCCGCCAATATCACCAGCTTTGGCGCAGCGCTCGACTTTGGAACAGACACTGTGACTTTTTCAAAAACCAGGAGGAAGCGTTACATTAGTCAGAACGACATGCTCGCCATTCTTGATTACCACAACAAAGTGAGAGGCAAAGTGTTTCCTCCCGCATCCAATATGGAATACATGGTAGGTGACAGATTTTGATTTAAAAATATATACACATATATTTATTGCGCGATTTTACTGCAGCCATATGTTCCATGAACAGGATATTTCACCTCGTAAGTCCAACATGCACCAATCAAATATAAGAGCTATGAAAGTAATGCTAGCTCATTTTAATAGTCGCCCTACTTTATTCAGGAAGCGTTTTTAGGGTCTACTTGACATCATCAGCTGTTCAGCAGATCATGCTGCAGCAGACCACCAAGGTAGTCACTTCCAAAAGAAGAGGGGTCATGTATGATACCAGAAGCCTGCTGTAATGGAAACATCCAGTTGACCTGTTAGATGTTAAAGAGTTTCAAGTCCAAAAACAGACTTGATGCGTGCATTTTGCTCATTTGGACATATGCTATTTTGGCTGACAAACATAAGCACTTAGATTGATGTGTTTCCATTTAAAACAGCTATTTCCAGCTCTTACATTGTGTCATCAGTAAAATATTATTAGTGTTGTCCTTTTCCTTGATAAAATCATTGGACTACTTTTGTTAAAGGGCTCCAGTCATGATCCATTCCTAATGGCACCCTTGTGTACAAGTGTACAAGAAGCTGTTCAGCCTTCATTCATTATAATAAAAAAATGTATTCCTCGAAAGGGTCACTCAGTAAGGGTGACTAGGAAACAAAGTTTCTCCTCTTATGCAACTAATTTGATGGATGATTTTTGTGTTTTGCCATAGTAACGCCTGCAACATTGCTAAGAGCTCAGCGTGCCAACTCTTATCTCATATCGCGCTGCTAAATGAAGATCTTGTGCTGATATTTTCCCCTTGGTTATGTAATGGGTTTTCTTGCTTCCACCTAATCTCTCTGTGTTTTTAGGTGTGGGACGACACACTGGCGAAGACGGCCGAGGACTGGGCTCATGCCTGCCTGTGGGAGCACGGGCCGCCTCACCTCCTCAGGTTCCTGGGTCAAAACCTCTCAGTCAGGACGGGACGGTGAGTGACCTTTGACTTCCCTCCCCCTTCCCTGACATCTGCTGACCCTCTCTCAGCAGTCATGGTTGTTGCCTTGTTGCCCCCTTCTTCTTTCCCCTTTCCACTGTGACCTGGTGACTGGCTAAGGAATGCTCCTGTGACCCTTCAAATAAACACAAAAACCTTGCTTTCAGCCATGACCCATGAGGACAAAAGCCTGTCCCTTTTACTGGGTCTTGATTTTCCATTTGGAAACAGAGGGCACCTTCATGTGTTCCTGCTTTTAGATTTTATTGAGGAGGCACATGGAGTACAGGCTATTTGAACATGTCCTTCTGAACTCATTAATACATCTCTAAAAACACAAGGAAACTGATGTTTCTTGTGGAGCCACAAAAATTGGTAAAAACCCTTTTTTTTACTAAAGCCAAGCCGATGGAGGAAACTAAAATATCTTCACACATACCTGGACAAAACTAGTTCAGGGCTATAGTAAACAGTTCTTTAATTTTCTTCCAATTTGCCAAACAAAATAACTGATTTTCATAATTTTCCCATCATTTCCCTTGCTGCTAGTAATTGCAGTTCCTGTGATCTCTCATTTGCTAGAAAGAATTATAATGGCACAAGTTACAACCGATAATATGAGGCTTGCTGAACTTTAAGTGTTCTGTTCACAGATATCGATCCATTCTTCAGCTGGTGAAGCCGTGGTATGATGAGGTGAAAGATTACGCCTTCCCCTACCCCCGTGACTGCAACCCTCGGTGCCCACTCAGATGCTATGGACCCATGTGTACCCATTACACACAGGTAGTAGTTGCACACTTACTCAGGCTACAGTAGAACTCCTGCTGGGGGGACTTCGAGTAACAGCTGATCTTTTTAACTTGCAGATGGTCTGGGCAACATCCAACAAAGTCGGCTGTGCCGTGCACACGTGCCACAACATGAATGTGTGGGGTGCGGTGTGGAAGAGGGCGACATATTTAGTTTGCAACTACTCGCCTAAGTAAGTGTACTTGCTAACCTGACAGTTAACTGTGTGGTTTACGTTACACAATCTCACATAGTGTAGCTTTCACGCTGAAAGGAAACCTTTTATTTCTAATGAACTTGTTAACCTGATGACGACACGCTGACGACAGGCTTAATCCTGACACACTTTGCTCTGTTCTATGCTTAGCTGCGAAATGCCACCCATGTTGGTAGCACCGGAGGGCCACGAACCAAAAGAAAAAGTCTCTAAATATTTCAGAGAATCAAAGAACACCCAGACTTGTGACTGACTTGTGACCCGAGGTTCTTTAATCTCACTAGTTTGAGACATACGTGTGAGAAGAACTGGCTCATGACCCATTTTTAGCTTGCTAACTGGGAATGTGGTCTCCGTGCTCTTGTGTTTTACACAGTCCTGCAGAGGTCACTGTTGTCACAGAAGTTCTGTGCATGATGCCAGCTGGCACTGCAATATGTTAAATCTAGTTGGTGTCGAGATTTAGTTCAGTTTAATGGCAGAAACTGAAATCTGAACCTTGTGTTTTTTACACATGTAAAAAAGGCAATTTCACACCCATTTCCATTTAGGGATCGTACTCAATGTTTCAGTCATATATCCAAAGATCTTCTGCTAATGAAGACCATAGAATATGACTGAAAGCTGCAAAAATGGACCTAGAAACTATCGGTTTGCTACTTCCTTTCTAGCTCTGTGGTTATCTTTGTGGTTCATTCACACTAGATGTTACTGTCTTCCAGGGGTAACTGGATCGGAGAGGCTCCCTACAAAGTAGGCGTACCCTGCTCTGCATGCCCTCCCAGCTATGGGGGCTCGTGCAGCAACAACATGTGCTTCCCCGCTCTCAAGACAAACTACCTGCACTGGTTCAAATAAACAAAGGTTTCCTCTCAACATAAGCTGACAACCTACAATACCACAGAGACATTATTTTAATCCAGTAAGGATTTGCACAATAGTTGTGGACCACACTAATTTGTATATATGGGCTTATTTAAAGACAGAAACATGCATTTAAAGGCAGCGTAAAATTTTAGCTTTGATCACTTGTAAATAATCTGTAAATTAATTTGTTTTATACCGAAACTGCAAAGACTATTTTAACTGATGCAATATATTTAAATGTAAAATGGGTCCTTTTAACAGCGCAGACTGTACAGTGCGTGGTGCTAGAAACACATTTGGTTTTTACTATACCAGTTTACAGCTGACAGTGTGGTAATAAAGGACATTACTACCATCACAACTCCTCATAGCTGCTCACTTTGGTGCTACGGGCATCACACCACCATGCTGTGTGCTCTGCCTTCACAGGAATGCTCTGATATAAGGATCAAAGCTTTTGACCTCAGAGGGGAAACCCCCCACACTGACAGTGTCAGCAGCTTATAAGCTCAAGTGTGCTGCAGTTCCAGCTTGTGTCCGGCAGCAAGTTTGTTGACAAAAGTGCAGAATATACATCAGTTAGAGTGGGAAGTGGCCGTGTGAAGGCAACTTGTCAAGTTACACAACACCTCAGTGGTGGGACGTTTGTTTAAAGTGCAAAACAATGCATTTTCAGTGCTTGTGTACCATTACAGAGACTTCATCCGTTTGGGCATTTTACAGGTTTCATACAGTGTTCATGTCATTTTGTATTCTAAGAAGCACATAAAATCATTTGACCCACATATCTGTTATGTAGTCATATTTGTTATGGAGACTATTGGTATCCTACTGTATATTACCACTATATACAGTCTATTGATGTTGTTTATATATTTCGTTATAATCACTGATGTAGCCAAGCTTTAGGCACTTGAGTGCACCTTAATTGTTTGTAAATTTCCAAAATACTCAAATTATTATTTTTTTGTATATGTAGATAATCATTATACTTTGACTATCTTCAAATATACTGTAAGTTATTCATTTTTATATTAAATATATATATATATTTAAGTGATATTAAGTTTTGTTTTGTTTTGTAAAAGGATTGGAGTGCAATGAAAGCATTTTTAATCAGTAAGATAAAAAAAAAGAGTTAAAAAACAAAAGAAATTAACATTTTCAGCACTGATTGTGAACCTTTTCTCCATTTGTGTTTTGTACTTGTAATAAAATGTTCTATTTTGATTGTTTGTTTGTTCCGTTGCATGTTTTGGACAGCTCATGCTGTGCCTCTGGCTAAAAGCAGTATCTTTATCCAGCTTCTGCTCTGTGCTGTCTTATATTGATTATCATTCTGACTCTTTGATTCTCAATTAAAGAGTGTCCTTGAAAAGCCCCACGTCCTGCGTATCAACAGCAAAAACGAGGAGAAAAGAAAACATCTTCAGGCTACAACTGAATCCTAATAAGAGAAGGTTGACTTTGGCCCTGGCGGTCTGTGTCTACATAAATGAACAGATAACTGATAGGGTTTCAGGGGACTGTCATGTTTGGGTTTCTCCACTGAAACCATTGACCTTACTGAGGGGGAGAAGCAAGGAGCAGCAAGAACGCTGGATGTAGAAAGAGGCGTATCATCGGAGACAGCCAAATTGTAAGAATGAGACGCTCTAAAGAGTTGAGGTAGAAAAATTAGGAAGAGGTAGAAACACAGGGATAGAAGTCAGGATGTAAAGACGCTGATGTGCGCAGCAGCACTGCACTATTAAACACTTTCACGATAACCTTTGCATAGCGTGACAATTTCAAACCACTTCCTGCACATTTTTGCAGCCAGATAGAGCAGCGCATTCCCTGGAACTAAACAGCAGAGAGTTTTCGAGGAACGCATTAGTATGCATGGGAAAAAATCTTCCCGTCTGTGCAAATGCCAGGTCCCGAGCCAAACAGATGATAGGTGAGTGTTTAAAAAGTCACATCATCAGGATGCGGAGCGCGATGCAACGACCAGTTAGACAGTCTGCTGTGGACTGTCAGAGGTTAAGGACATGGGTTTGGGCTGGGATGAAAGCAGCTTGTGATGGCTCGAGGGCATGAGCAAGAAAACACCTGCAAATGAAGTGTAAATTGGAAAGGGAACAAATATGTCCATAACATTCATGAGTTTGGACTTAATTCAGCTTTTTTTCTTCTTCTTATTACTAATGAATGAGTGGAAACACTTTGAAAACTTCTACTTGACAGTTGATTTACACTTGAAACCTGATGCCGTTTGTTGGAGTTTGTCATTTATGTCATTTTTTTTCCCTGTAGTGACACTTTTTAAGCTGCATCGTTGTGCAGACCCAGTACTCTGAAGGACACTGTTATCAGCTGGTTGGTTCCACAAAACAGACTGGCTAGTCTTAACGTGACCCCTCAGCTCCTTTTAGCAGTGACACATCAAATGACATTTTAGGTGCTTCTGTGGGCAGCTGTTGCTCAAGAGGTTGAGTAGGTCATCTACTAACGGGAAGGTCAGTAGTTCAGTCCCAACTTATCTAGTCTGTACCTTGATGTATCCTTGGGAAAGATACTCAAGTTGGAATTGTCCCCACTGCTTTTGTGTGAGTATGTTATTGTAAGTATAGAAAAAAAAGTGAACGAGGCTTGTAGTAGAAAGCATTTTGAGTACTCAAACTGAAAGGCCCATTTGTTACTCTTCAAATGCCAATTTAAGATCAGAAATTTGGTGCAAGCTACCAAATTTGGGATTCTGAGTGAACGCCTCTAAGTCAGAATGCTGCCTAGATGCATTGATACTGTATCGCTATGGATCTTCGATTTGTCTCAGATAGCTGGCCTGCTGGTAAAGGACAGCCATTTGATGGTCACCTCTCCCCAATCGAGAATCCGGTGCTAAATAACTTGTAAATGACCTGATTCTGGGTCAGGCTCTTGTGGTAACATCTATTTAATGGCAGCTCTCACTCTAGTAGGGATGGCTGTACCTTAGGTGGTTGAGCAGGTTGCCTACTATCCTAAAGGTTCAGTTCACTGGCTCTTCCAGTCTACAAGTTGCTCTCTGATGATGATGATGATCAGAGTGTATACAAAGGTATAAATGAGGCATGTTTAGTGCTTTACCAGGAAAGCCTGCAGGTTTCTGGTAGCCAAACTTTGTCAGTGCACCTGGTCAGTCTAACTGCTGGCTCTTTAAATACTTTTTCTTTGGATGGCTTCAGCCTGGTTATTTTAGGTTTTATTTTATAAAACACCATACACCTAACAGTCAAACAGCCAAAAAACTGCTGACACTTCAGCTAACATGATTGCTTTGTTTTGGGGTTGTTTTTTTTTTTTGCTTTTTTGGTAAATAAATTGGTACATTTTGGTTAAAACTATGTTTCTCCCATGATTTTTTAGGGCTCATGATCATAACAACCCACACATGGTCTTTCAGTCGACTTCATTCAGGGAAACAAGCTTCAACTGTTTTCATAATTAAATTCAGATATTTAAGAGTTTATATTTAAATGTATTTTTAACCAGCAAGAACGTTGTCCTAATTTTTTAAAAGTATGATGCTGCTAATCCCTCACCCAGCGCGTGGTAGTTAAGCAAGAAGAATAAAATCTTATGAGGACCCACTCAAAGACCAAAAAGTACGAGTTAAACACAATCAGAAAGCTGGAGAGGTAAAACAGATGTTCAGTCCCCAGATGCTGCAGCAATAAATCCACTTCAACTGGCTTACAGTGTCGGCCTGTGCCAGCATCTACCGAGGCGATGATGATGCATCTGCGATCTCGTCTGAAGGTGCACCACTTTTCCTAATAACACATGTGAATTACCGACCTGTCAGATAAACTGTAACTGCTGAAACATTTAAGTCTCCCTCAAGTGTGAAGGTGGTGAAATGTTTATTTACAAAGAGGATGGAGACTTCATAAGGACCTTGGCAGGTTGATAGATTATGAACCAGGAGCGGGTGAGTGCGAGGAGTCAGTTTCCAAATGTGCAAAGAGCCATCCAAATCTAATAATGGCGAGAAGTATGAGAAAGACTTTGTCACAGTTTGAGTATAATAACGAAGAAGAGGGATAAATCTTTTGTGTGGATGGTTAGAGGGTTTTTTAAAAAATATATATTTGGTGCACAGCTGTAGAAAAAGTCTCCTCCACTTTATCGTCTCTGTACTCTACAACCTCTGTGCCCTCCCTGACTGCACAGAATGGTTGAAAACTTGGCTTCGCTTTGCCTCAGAGGGGATATTGGGAGAGACTTTGTTTTTATTCAGTGTATTTTTTCTTGTTCTTCAGTCCCCCCCCGAAGCACAACAACTATGTTTACTTTGTTCCCCTTGCAGCTCAACCATCGGAAATGCACCCTGTGCCCTGTTCAAGCCTCGCTCCGTCTGCAAACCTCCCAAAAATCCTTTACTGGCATAGCAGCAGAGCAGCTTGAGGACATCAAAATGGAGCTGCTATTAGGAAAGAAAAAGCTCAAATAAGGGCTCAGTGAATTTAAAAAACCAGCAGTGTAAATTCTGTTACGCACAAGATCATAAATCACCTTGTAATGCAAGCATAAACAGGTTGGGTGAAACTGGCTTTTAGTGAGCTTAGAGAGAGGAAGAGTGTCTGCATAGATTTTTTACTTCCTTGTGCTCATGGGGCGAGGGGAAAATAAATAAGTCAGCAGAGTTTTATTGCCAAATAAAGATCTGTCACCCTCAGGAGCTTAGATGTTAGGCTGCTGTAGGCTGAGATAGACACATCATTATCTTTAAGAACCACACTCACTACAGAGCTAATGCAGCTAATCCAGAAAGTCCTATACACAAGTGTTTTGGATGATAAGGAAAATTTTGCATATAAATTATTAGAAATTAAAACTGGCAGATTACCTTGATGCTTGACTTTGTCCTTCAACTCAATGAATGTTTTTATTTTCTAGGCCCGTCATGACATCGGCTCATCGGGATTCGATTGGTCAGAAGACGGTGAAAATGCTCAAACATTTCGTTTTTATTGTTCGTGTTGGTTTAAACAGGAACAATGAAATAATAAAATAGAAACAGCCTCTCAAGTCAGCGTCTAATTTTGAGCTTTATAAAACATGCGGACAAGAATCAAACTCATGCTCTGTTTGCTCACGTTCATTCTCCTCCTTACAAGGTGAAATGAAAAAGTAATGGAACTCTATTTAAATATGGCTCCCTTCAAGGTCATTTTCTTGTGCAGCTCTGCACCACATCCAAGACTTTTCCTGGTAGGAGTTCTCTTTTGCCCACTTGCACTTGCGCATTTGTAGTTTTTAGGAAGAAGGGAGTCTGGCCAGAACGGTGGATGGTGAGCAAAAAACTCCTTCAGTGCAGACATGGACCAAAACTCAGGTACACATGTCAGGATGTTACCCTGGGGGATGAATTCTTTGCAAATGTGAAGTGTACACAAGCAAATCTTCCAAAGAGCAATCCAGACATAGCAAGGATATGTGGTGGTGCATTGCTTCACAAGGTGTTGACCTTGAAGGAGAGATTGGCTTAAATTAATAAAATGCATGCTTTTCATCAGCTGGATTCCAAAACTTTTTGTGAGTGACGGAGTGAGTGAGTGAGTGAGTACTTTTCCAGTGAGCCATCTGCCATCTCCCTTCTTCAGGCTGCTGCAACCAAAGTGTGCATCAGTCATCATTTGTACTCTGCTTCACCATCTACAAAAGGGTTGAGTCTATCATCTTGCAAATATGTAAAATATATCTAATCTGGGTAAAATACTTCAGTTTTTATTTTGTTTATTCAGCTGCTTCAAAAGTCAAATTTGAACATCCTTATCAATCAAATAATCGCCCACAAGTACACATTCACACCTCCGACAGGTCAGGGATGAGCCTGTTGACATATGTGTTACCCAGAGACTGACATCAGGTA
The DNA here is from genome assembly GCF_001858045.2 of Oreochromis niloticus. NCBI lineage: Eukaryota > Metazoa > Chordata > Actinopteri > Cichliformes > Cichlidae > Oreochromis > Oreochromis niloticus. The sequence goes on from NC_031974.2 coordinate 20,462,078, forward strand.
CTCAAAGTATGTTTTTGGCTCTCCTCAGATGCTGTCATGTCCATGCTGAAACCCCATTGTGTCCATAAATGTCTTGGGGAGTTAAATGCAGGGTGACTTCTTCTTTTCTGCTGGATGCCCTTACTTCAAACAAGGAGTAAAAAATAAAGCATTTCAGGTACACAAATCATTTGCGGTGTCTCAGGCGTCTATTTTTGTCTATAATGCTGTTTATTCAGGACAGAGCTGTCATAATACGTGTGGGAAACATTTCATTTCACAGAAGGTTTTTCATGGCTGGGTTTAAACATGCTCACCACGCTAGAAGTACCCAAGCGAACGCTGATGTTTCTCGCAATCAGCCGCAATGAAATAAGACACCATTTCAGTTTGAGCTGGCTTGTGTTACGGTCACTTTTCTTGTCTGGTGACTTTTCCTTGGCAAAGTAAGTTTGTAACATGGTCTAGTAAAATATAAATAAAGCATATCTGGCATACTTCTGCATAGATATTCAATTTTACAACAAAGCACATAAGCAGGGTCTCGTCATAAAACTGTATAGTCTATATTCACCATATGCAACATTAAAAGTAATTATATGCTTTCAAACTGACATCTCAGACCTGCAGTGGCCATAAGATTGAATCTACAACATGTCTAATGCTGAAACAAACTTCACTTGACCCGTCTCGTTTAGTCTAGGAACACAAACTGAGGCAAAGGTTGCCCGCGTTTGGTGTTTGTCTTCCATATCCTATTGTAGTCTTTGTTTTGGATGGGGCCGAGTTAGCCTCCTCGCAGGGCCTAGCAGGGACTTCAGACAAGCGACATCCTGCAGCTCCAAAACACGGGCCAAAATCAATGTCCTCCCAGAAGCACAGTGCTGGGAAAGTGCTGCCTAATCAGATGGGCTTCCTCCTTCACTCTCAACTCTCTTTTACACCCTCAGTCAAACAAGCTCAGCGCGGCTTTGATGCTGATATCGACTCATGGTACACTGACCCTTTTGCATAGAAATGCGTTGCACTTTCTATGCAGGGTTAAAAAAAACCAAACCCTCTAAATTCATAAAAATAACCCTGTCAACTGTTCTTTTTTTTGTATTACTGAGTTGGTCACCGAGAAAGGGTTTCGACATCCAATGCGGCAAACCAACTTTCGCTTCAAATGCAAGAAACTGCATGATTATGGGATTCTCTCCCGAGGAGAATATAAGGTGACATTAGACCGCAGTGTATTTGGCATCACTGTGTTGAGTTTCTTTTGGTTTCAGTCGGTTTGTGGGCAAAAGCAGTAATCTGCAAACATTCAGTTCAAGGGAGCCAAATTTCTGCTAGGATTACTCATTTGGTAACATCATGAAATCTGACATGAATCAAGGGTGTATTTAGATACCCACAATTCCCCAGCGTCTATTGTCTCTACATCATCACTTTAGGTTTTTTTGTTTGCTCAGGATTTTACCCTAATAGCCTGAGCGATGGATAAGTGCCTCAGTTTACCCAGAGCTCCTTTTGTGGTGTTACAGCGGGGGAGCTGAAGCATTTTAGCCTGTCATCAGGAACTGAGGTTGACTGAGAGATCCACATTGTATATAAAAAGATACTGACACCTGGTGGTTATGGGAAGATTTGATATTTATCATGCATTTCCCTGCAAGCAAATCCAAATGTTTATAGATACATTTCCCTGAATTGTTAGTATCACATACTACATATTATAGAAAGAGCCAGCATTGTTCAGGAGGCAACACACTTGTGATTCAAAAGCCTGCTCGGTGTCACCTCTGTATCTTTTTAAACGGCAGTTACAGAATTTTTACAGATTGCAATTTAAAGCTTAAACAATACCGTGTGTAGTGTGTGACATATAGAGTTTCTCAATTTTGGCTTTTTAAACTGCTCTATATTATTGCTCACTGCATTTCAAAGCAGCATTCATTTTTCTGCATGCATGAAAGCATATAGAGCAACATATGGAGCAAGGCATGGTGGGGTTATTTCAAGTTGTCACACACAAGTGTTTTAAGTCAACACTCACAAAGCAAATTAAATGTTCAGTACTCTGCAAAAGACTTTGTGTCTTTATATTTTGCTTCCAAGGAGCCAGACTTTCCTATGATGTTTTAATGTGCAGTAGCGCTTCAGGCTTTCTAAAGCCTTTCCAAGTTTTTCTTTGGACATTGGCTGCTTTTTCCGACATTTTTAGTCCATGCCTTGTACCTGCCCATTTTCAGATGAGTGGTCTTTCTTCGTTAAGTCACTTATCACTGATCTCTCAAACACTCAAGCATAAAAAGGAACCTAACTCAAGGGATGAATCAGCGTTGTGTCTACACATAACAGTATTTTTGCACCAACAAGTGAATTCCCAAATTAGCTGAAAGCCTGGCATATCTTGGCATTGTGTGCAGTTTGTCCCAAAAGAAGAAGTGGCAGTAGCATCTGGAAGTCATGTCAAAAAAGAAACAAGAACAAATCAAATAAAGACCTGATACAGCACCTGAGCCCTTCCTGAAGTATTCCTGAAGACTACTTAAAGAAATTACAAGAAAGCTGCCCAAGAGAGTTAAGGCTGTGTTGAATAAAGGTGGTCATACCAAATTTAGACTTTCAAGAACTGTACAGACGCTGCTTTTGCCTAATTTACTGTATTTCCATGAATGTTTGCACATTTCAATAAATCACTGGACCTATTTCCTATTTTCCGAGCAAAACATGAATAACTGGCTCAAGACTTTTGCTTAGTATGGTATTACAGGAGAGAGTACTGGGTGTACTGTAAACCAATAAGACATTACAGGCACAAGCAAAAATGATGCAAGGTTTCAGACTTTCAGGGCTCTTAAAAACCATTAAAAAGCAGCGAAAGACTCAGAGCTGAAATTACACATAATGAGTACTTTTGACACGCTGTTGACAGTATTTCTGCTCTTTGACTGGAGTGACACTGTTTTATATTACTTTTACTTTTGTGCAGTAAATTGGACATGTCCTGGGCTGTGAAGTTTGGCAGCGTGGTTTAACACAGTTTCCTGTAAATGAAAATGGAAAGTGAAACAGAGGAAGGGATGGAAGAGGAAAAAAATACAACAGAAATTAAAAAAGGTCGTCTTTGTGAAAGTTACAGGAAAAATAAAATTACATATCGCAGAAAAGAAGTGTGAATCCAACACCAACAGAAGACCAGTGGATTTAAAACAGATCGTTCAACGTTTGTGTATTAACGGCCTCGTATTTCAGTTGGACACATTCTACCAAAATCCCCGATTACAACCCTGCAATAAGACCTGGCAGGAAAACAGAGAACAGTTTGTGCACCGCTCACAGATGCATTGGCATCTCTTGACCACAAGAGGGTAGACACAGACAAACTAATCCCAAGCTGGCCTGCAGGCGATATCTTAGGCAGCCTTCTGCTGAACGCTGCTGATAATGTCACAAAAGCAATGATGTAGAACAGCAGCCAAATGACCTTGATGCTCTTTACTCCCACTTTCACCCCAACGCCATTCCAACACTCTGACCTCAATTGAGCCCAACCAGAACCATTAGAGAGCAATGTGCCAGATAACATGGGCCAACAAAAAGTGTTCTTCGAGTCTGTTTGTGTGGTTTGCTGCTGTGTCCAGAGGCTACTGTTGTGTAGATGCGGGGCCTGGCACGGCCGATGCATTCTCCTGGGTTCATGGGGTTTCTCGCAAGACCACATGCTGAATGGAGGAGGTACAGAATGGAGCATCTGGGCCCACATGGCTTCACAATGACTGTGTGGGTAAGATAGAAAGTGCGAGGAGAGAGAGGAGCAAGCATAGGAGTGGAGAAAGTGAATGTTTTGGCGTGAAAACAAAGGCAGAGAAACTTCAGGTAGAGAAAGCAGAGGTAACAAAAACAGGGGAAAAATATGAAATCATAAGAAAAACAACCCAGTAACAGGTACAAGATAGCAGATGCAAGAAGAAAGAAAATAAAAAAAGAAAGAAAGGCTGCTAACACAAGACGCCTAGGCATGAAATCATTTATATTGCTCTACTGCTGGCACAAATAGTGTATATTTACTGGCAGGCATTGTAATAACATTAATCAGAGAGTGACTTGCGTGTTACAGATGGCCTGACCTAAATTACCACACTATAAATCATAGAAATCCCTGAACAGTTGGTAAATATTTCCTTTATCCACACAGTTTAATGTTCATACTCGAGGTCAGAGGCATCCTTTCACAGTCAGACTTTGTGTAATTCAGCTGTAACTTTCATGTGATTTAGGTCCTTTCACACCCTCGGCCCATAAAACTTATTTTGAGTCTTTAAAATAATTGTATGTTTTATGTATCGGCTCATATTTAAGTTGTGAAGGCATCTGTGCCAAGACACACACACATGCACGCACGGATGCACGGACGACGCCACCACTTTGCCGCCTCACCTCTCACTCTCCTCCTGTTAAACAGAGACAAACACACACCCACTGAGCTCTCTTCCTTCAAGGCACATGTTTTATCTAAATGTAGTGCAGCATTTTATTCTGCTGCAGATGAATGAGTGTTTTCAGAGTTGCGATCCCTCCTGGGAGCGGTGAGCAAAGGTAGAACATTGCTATTTCAGCTGCTGTGATGAGGACTTGGGAAAGTCCTGTCAGGTCTGACAGCGGAGAGGTGGCTGACGCTGGAGCCGTGGTCGAGGGCCCCTCGCAACTGACCCGGGGAGCCGACAGTAAACCCCGGGTTTATGGAAGTTCAGAGTGAGTCACCAAAGTGAGCTCTGTATCACATTTAATGAAGTAGGTTAGACAAGCAGAGGCAGCCTGGAAGAAAGGTTTTTATATACGTCTTGTTCTCAGTTCCCACTGATAGTTCATCAGCTGGGGGCTGTGGTGGAAGAAAGTAAAGGAACTCAAGCACACACTTATTTGTTTTGTTTTTATTGCATTATTTATCTGTCAGATAACAAAATGCATTTTTTAGGATTGAACCAGACGTGCACAGTCAGCTTGGCTTGTTTCACAGCATGACTACGAGATGCTTCTGTTGCAGTTTCCATAAAAGAATTTATTTCAAAGTTTAAAGGTAAAATCATCAGCTGTACATCTGAAAAGCTACTGCTTACACATTAACAATCCAATAATAATAATAATAATACACCAGCCACAGGCCCATTTCTGTGCAAAGATAAACTGTACTTATAACTCTTTTAAGCTAATTTTGGGTTTCATAACTTCATAGTTTCATTAAAATTACACTTTAGTCCACAACCGGCGTTTCATTTGTTTATAATACATCAGTCGTGAAATTTGGCACAGATTATAAACCTTACAACTTCAAATTCACAGGCATCCACACATAGTTGAGTTTTCTGTGTAGTGCTTGATACACCTGATGTGTAAGTGCTAAAAACATCAAGGAGTCATAGAAACAAGGGGATTTACTTAGTGTTGGGGAGCAGGGGAAAAACTCCTGCACATGCTTGTCTTGGCCAGCCTGCGGTTTATTGTAAAACACAAGAACATTGTGCCTCCCCTGGTGGAAAAGTAAGCCTGTCCGGGTAGAGGGGGGGTAAACACACCCAGGTCTACTGTTTCCACATGTGCCATAGCTACCAGTAAAAAATGACCAGATGACAAAAGACAAAACGTGCCTGTTTCCATTATGGAATTCAGTCTGTGTTGCAGGAGAGAGCGGGGAAACAGTGACGACAGGTTCACTGCTTGGCTTGGTTCTCTAGTTATAACACCCCCCACCTCAGAAAAAAAAAAGAAAAAAGAAGAAGACAGAGAGTCACCTGTGAACAGCCAGACCTGGGAAAATGAGGTAGATCTGATTTAAGTTAATGCGGTTTTGAACAAAATCACTTTCCAGGCTGAAATCACAAAACGCTAATGACGAGCCAATCAAAGATCAGGTGGTATAACTAATAAATGACGTCACGATCATTATAAACTCATTGTCAGAATCAATAAATATAAAGAAAACGTTTATCTGAAATCTTTTTGTGCGTTTTAGAGTCTCACAGTATGAAGTTTACTTTCTGCGCGCATTACTGGAGAAAGAAATATGCACGCACTGCCCCGGAAGCGCACAGAGGTCTCGCCATGAAGCGGTGTGGGCTGTTTCCAAAGTTAGGAGAGGCGTGGTCAGGGGCGGCTCTCTGGAAGCCCAGCCAAGTTTAGGATAAAATGTGGATAAGTGATGCTTTGGCGGCTTTGGTGCAAAAATCCTGAAAGAAGAAAGACCAGCCTTCTTCTTCTTTTTCTACTTCTTCTCTTTTTTCCCCCCCAAACTGATGAAAACCGAATGAAGCTACCACATCACATCTTTGATTTACGTGCTATGGCAGCCAGCGACAATCATCACACCGCTCCACCTGAGCTCTGCAACACAAACTGAAGGCGGATTTTTTCCCCCTTCTTCTTGCTGCACAAGTTTCATCACAGCCAGATCTCTGTCAGAACCTCAAGGAGTGGGCTTCATTCCAATTCATTAAAGGTAAATTATTTCCAAAGTCTGCACTAAATCACACCACTCCATTTCTGTTTTAATATGCATTACTCTTCACATTTTCCATTAGATATTGGCTCGTAATATCAGCTTCTGTCATCATCCTTGCTTGCACACACACTTCCAGTGAGAGCTTGTGTTTATATAGGCTTGGTAAAAGCAAAAGCTACATTATTCACCATCCTGTACCCTTAACTGCATTTATTGCAGCTGTGCTGTTTACTGTGATTTGTAATGCTGTGTTCTTTCCTTCTAAAGCTTTCCTTTTATTATTTGGATTTAGGGGGAAAGTTGTAAAAATTGATTTCTTTAATCCAGGCTTAATCCAAACTAGTCATTCCCAGCCTGCCAGCTTACCCTCAGTGAACCCCATTAGCTTACCTGTGGCAGCGCACCAGACTAAGTGCCTGCAAGCCAACACACTGTCCTCACCAAGTTCAATATTGACCCAAGTTATTCAGCAAATTTGATACAGCACTCCAACTGCAAAGCTTCCAATTATCATTTCTTTCTCTCCCCCGCTCTCTCCTTCAGGGTCCTTGTCAACTGACATTGTAGACAAAGTGTGTCTGCGCTGGCACAAAAATATTTTTCCACCCTATCCATCCTGCTCGAGTTTATCGTTATCACCGGCGTTTCCAAGGATGAGGCTTGGATCCCTGCACCGGCTGAGAGGCGTGTCCTTGCTCCTGCTGCTCCAGACGACGACTTCCATGGTGATGCTTCCAAACTCCACAGGCTGGGAGCAGATTTTGGACAAGTATCTGGACGAGGACGGCGACTGGTGGGAGGCCAAACAGAGGGGGAAGAGGGCCATTACTGACAGCGACGCTCAGCTCATCCTGGACCTTCACAACAAGCTCAGAGGCCAAGTTTACCCTCCTGCTTCCAACATGGAGTACATGGTAGGTGCAGGTGTTGTCTGTGCGTCTTCGGTGATTTAGAGTTCATGCAGTTAACGCATGTTTTGACCCTTTTCTGAACTCTCGCACATTTGTGGCCCATATAGCTTAGTGAAATGACCCAGTCACCAGACTGCCTGGCGTTTGTCCCACTTGGCTCACACTTGCAGCATGCCAGCATCTAAGCACCCTCACACATGAGCCCAAACACAAAGAGACACACACACACTTAACTTTGTACCCACGTGACTTTGGTCATTTTTGCCAGAAGCGAAGAATTCTCACCACCTTGCCAATGATCACATTTCTCCAATGTTTTTTTTCTGTTGTTTTCTTTTACTCATGGTAAGAGATTTGTTTGACTTTATCCTTTGGCCATCACGTGTATGTAGAGCGCCAGATCACTTTTCACAGTGCAATTAGAATCAGAGCACGGCACCGGGGCTCGTTTTACCAGCTGCCCCTCCCTCGACTCCCCTCACTAAACGCACACGGGGGATAGCACACCTTCTGAAACTTAGCAATCCACAAATCTGAAACTTTTCCAGAAGCACTACGTGTGTAGGCGCAGCTTGACCACTACAGCGCATTGCCATCTACAATAGTTAAAAGGGTAAAAATCAATGCAATGTGCAGAAAGTAATGAGATTTTATCATCTTTTCATCCACGCTTAAAGAGCTATGGAACAAAAGGCAGTATTATTCTGTGGTAAAGGCAAATAAACAGTTCCTGCTGGGGGCAATTGCTGGACTGTGTAATTGTATAATTGAGAGGTTGGACTTGAGGACCTCTAGTGTGTGTGTGTGTGTGTGTGTGTGTGTGTGTTATAGGTATGTGTATGTGAGACGCTCAGCCTGGCTGCCTTCTGGTTAAGGCCCACGCTAGAGGAGAAACGCTGAGCCAGCAGCACACAGCTCTTTTCTACTGTCTCCTGTTACACTTGGCTGTTTTTTTTTTTCTTAGCTGCAGGGGCACCCAGGGGTGAAATATGGAAAGGCAAGCAACAAGAGTATGTGAGGTGAAGGAGAATGAAAGTTAGCAAGAAATGCAAGATGAAGTGAAATAGAGGTACAAAAAAAAAACAACTCAAAAGAGTTTTTTAAATAGGAAGAGGAGGCAGAGTGAGACAGATGGAGGGAGAGAAAGCATCGCAAAACAGGTGTCAAAGTAACTGAAGTGAAGGTGAGAAAAGAGGAAATGAGCAAAAAGAAAAAAAAACTCTGAAGGGGCACGCAGTTAGGAGAGACAGCAGCATGCAAGAATAGGCACCGAAATCTCATGTGCAATTTTGTAGATGTCAGTGTGTTTCAGGCAAAAGCTGTTCAGGTCATATGTAGAGCAGGTCTTTTGGTGATTTTTAGCACTTTATTTTTAAAAGGGTGCTCCGTATTCCTCCGATTTTCCTTTGGTCCGTGTTGAACTGCTGTCACCTTTCAGAAACCTCACAGCTTCACTGTACTGGAAGACTTCATAGACATGCTCTCCTGCTCTCCTGACACACTCAGGCATGCAGACACACACACACACACACAGACATCCGCACACATAACCATTTGCCCATCAGCTCTGTTATTGTCTGCCATTGTATTAAACCACAACCCGAGTGACCCTCTGTGGCAATCATGACAGAGACTCAGTGATAACATCAATTCAAATCCCCCTCTTTCCTCCCCCTTATCGGCTTCTTTTTCTTGCCCTCTCTCTCTCTCTCTTTCTGCCTCCCTCTCCCTTATCCCTGTGGCTCCGTTCCCATTCTGTCATTATCCAAGACAGAGGCCCAAAAAATTCCCCGGATAAGCATTCACACTCTGTAGCGGTCCACAAAGCTTCAGTAGGAGGACCGCGTTTCTGCCGCTCACTCAAATGTTGACCCCACAGGTATAAACAGAGACGTGTCAGCGTTTGAAGCCCTGTAAGATAAACAAATGGCATCCTGGGAGAAAGAGCCCCACCTGCCTTGATGTTTAACTTGGCGCTGCTGGTCTGCGCTCAGGTCTGAGGTTACAGTGATGTTAGCAATGGATGATAAATGAATGGATGAATCAAGAGCTCTGCTGCCAAATGTTGAGCCTTTTAAATCATTGATGCGTAATGTGTTTAAAAAACCAAAGAAGCACAATAAGAAAACAATAAAAAAAAGCAGGATAATACATTTTCACCGGGTTAATGTCTACAGCTATATGGACGAGCATATGATGCAACGTTTCTTGCACTGGATGGTTCAGAAGTCATACACCAGCCCGGAGATGAATTCCCTCCAGTGTGTGTGTGTGTCTGTTTTTCATTACAGGTTTGCTCAGTCACAAGGCGTGGGGAAGAGAGCATCTGCCACAGGTGCTTAAAGCACATCCAGTAGATCCTATGTACAGTAATTTGGAACAATCCACCCTGAATTACTTATAATTAAACTCCTGCAAAGCCTAACAGACAAACTAACAGAAAATATGCTCTCTTGGGACCTCACCTGCACTGGTTGCCGAAAACAAGTGGCACTCTTGCATTGTCTATAAAAACATTTAAGGAGCTATGACGAGGCCTGCAGTGGCACTGTTTGGTGACGGAGATAGACACGTTTGGAGACATAAAAAGCATCCCCTGTGTTTGCTAGCTTCACAGATTGTCTTTGGCATTCCCTGACCTATTGAAAATACTTTCCGATTCCTTTTTGTGAAACCTGAGCCGTTACGCTTATTGGCACATCCTTCAAACCACCTGTTCAGAGGATTTTTTTTTTTTGATTTACGGAGGTCATCCAAGTGCTCTTTTATCCTCTAGACAATGCCATGAACTGAGGCCAACATTCCCCTACGCTGACTTAAAACACTTTGGCCTTCCATCTAGTCCTGACTCATCAGCCTTTTTTTAAAAGTCCGTAGAACCTCTGAAAGCCATCCTTCACTGCCTCCTCCAACGCCTGTCATGCGTTTCGAGCTACAGTTTGGCCAGCTCGCAATTGAAACGGCTTCCTGTCATTTGGTTCATCTGCAAAACACTGGCTGCGTAACTCCTTCTGCAATTTTGCAAATGCGATTTTCTCATCCGACAATGATTTGCTTTGCAGTGTTGCTCAAACCATGCCCCCTGTTACAGCACAATAATAGGGAGATAATGGTGTTTGCTCGGCGACAACATTCAAACAGTGGTCAGCCCCGGGAACTTTGATGTGAGCTGGTGGGAGCTAGAATGCACTGCATGAATAATTGCACGCCATCTCAAGCTGCATATATTGCTGTGGGAGTCCAAAGCTCTCAGTACACTTGCTTAATATAATGCCAAGATTATAAACATTGCTCTTCCTGCAAATGCTCACTATGAATGGGTTGCAATTGCACTTTTCATAAATATTTCGGGGAATGTCATCATAAAACTTTTCGGACCATTGACTCCAATGACGACTCAGTAATGTGTAATAGAATAAAAAACGGCATGGGTATAAAAATGAGCAGAGACACATTTACACAAACTGAGGATACACATCTTTCCTTTAATTTGTCTTATTATTTTTCCCTTGTTGTTGACTATTGTTGCTATACCGTTAAGATTTGTATTGCTGTAAATTAAGTTACCCATTTGCATCCCATTGTTCTCACCAAATCATATCACCCCTTCTGTTTTCTTTTCCCCCGGCTTTGGTTTCCCAATTCCCATGTCTGTTCCCTGCTTTTCAGTATTATTCAGCATGCACCATTGATTATGAGCAGGAAACCCACACTTGCAAAGGAAGTAGCCCTCTGGGCCTTTGGAATAGAATCAGAAAAAAAAAACAAAAAATGGCCACAAATGAAGTGTTAAGCGAAATAAGCAATGCAGTGTGCACGGCGCTGAAAGACTCAAGCAGAGGAGGTGTTTTTCTTTACGGCCCCGCGGAACTGTGGTCGAAGTGGGTGGTGGGCGGGGTGGTTCGCGGTTACAAGGCCTCCCCTGCTGGGCGAACTGTGCAAACAGCAGCGGCTTGACAAGCCAGCTGCACTCTGTACAGACTCAACAGCTGAAAAATATGTGTCTTGGTCAACACTTTCTCAACCTGCTTTCACTGCAACTTTTCAAGACAGTGGAATGAGTTTCTCAGCTGGACGGTGCCGCTTATTTTATCATTATTTAAGACGTGCCTCGAAATCATCGCACATCACGTCTTTGTGATACAAACTGTAATCTCCAAGAGCTCCAAGAAGCTGCAGCCAGAATTTGGGGTTCTTTTTCAGGCTTGAAGCCTATTGTAGTTGCAGTCACAGTAAAATGTTTTAAGACACGGAACCACCAATTTAGGGTGGAAAAAAAACACTGAACAGACCACACTCCTCATGTGGTTTGCAGATCATTCTACAGTTAGCCCTGCATACTGTATTTCAGTCTGCTTATCAGTCTATTTTTTTGCACAAAGATGTCATTCGTTGAGAAGCATCAAAGGTAAAATATTCAGATATAAATCAAACTAGAGTTGACTGGTCTCCATTAGGATTCTTCTAGTGCGGATGATGACCAAGCTTAAAAACCTTTAGTGCCTTTGTTCCAGCATTGCTGGCTATTATCCTGCCAAAAAAAGGGATACGCAACAGATAAGGCAACACTTACGTTTATTTGCGGCTCACTGCAAGCAGAGGTCACGTCGGAGCGAGATAGGGTTTCAGGTAAACAAATTCTCATTCCTGTTTTAGCCCTGCGTCTGTCACTCAACATCTGACCTTACTGTACAGGAACGACCACAGGCAACTGCAGGAGAGGTTGCTGTAACTCTGCATCCCTCTATTGGCGATGAATTTTTATGTGTTTGTTCAGTTATGTAACCTTCCCACAAGGCTCTGTTTTAAAAACTGACATTCAGCTCTGCAGTATCACGTTGGCGTCGCTGATTTTTAACAAATGCGTTTAACGGGAAGAAACAGCTGAAGAAACTGCTCGGAGTTAAGAGTTAATTTGCAGCACTGCCAGACATCCTGTTGCTAAGTAGGTGTGCGGGGCAGTTGTTTCTAGAGGGACTGAAAGTGGGGGACGGACAGTGGAGGTGGAGGTGGCTGGTGGAAGTTGAGGGGGGTTATTTTAGTATGGTTAGTGGATGAGATTTCAGTGAAGGTTAGCTGAATTCCAGGCCCCAACGTGTGAAATGCGAATATTTCTCACACCTTCACCCGTATACTCCTAATACATGTGCTCACACCCACTAACGCACATCAACTAATTGACTTTCTGGCAGAAACCTGTTATATAAGTCATCCCACACTGGAGCTGGGAGTAAACGAACACATGGCGTCCTTCAGAGGAAGTACAGTTGGTGTTTTTCTAGCATTTTTATAGTAGAATGTAGGTCAGCAGGGAGGAAGGACGCTCTTTGCATTCCCAGAAAACCCCAGAATGGGAATACGATCCCTTAGTATCCAACCAGAGCTAAACTTGACTGAGAGGGCAACTCACAGAGGGAAAGTGAAACAAAAGCTTGTACCCAGTCATCTCACTAGAGACATATGGAAGTTATTACCAAAAAAAAAAAACTTCCAAAACTTCCAACTTCCAAGAAAAGTCAGCTGAGTCGAAGTAGGAAAGGCAAAAAGCTTTACAGCAGCAGCGGCTCCTAGTTTCTCTTCCTTATCACACATAATGAATATTGCTTATTCATTATAGGTTGAAATGGTGTGCTATTTCCCCTCATGTTACTGACCACAGAGCAGTGTTTCTCTAAGCTCCTTTACCCTATAACACATTGAACTGGTTTATATGCATTTTATCACCATTTTGTTACTTTTATAATCCAGGAAACTCATTTCTTATTTGGCCTCGTGCAGGTGTGGGACACAGAGTTGGAACGTACTGCAGAGGAGTGGGCAGAGACGTGTCTGTGGGAGCACGGGCCCGCCGGCTTGCTGCCGCAGATTGGACAGAATCTGGGGGCACACTGGGGAAGGTAAATAATCGGTTATTACAGACAGTTTATGCATGTAGACTTTTATGCTATCAAACACTAAAGTTAAATATGTTTGTGGACTTCAAAGGGTGCTCTGTTGTACTTTAAGTGACCAAGTAAGCTGCAGTGTAAAAATGGTGATGATCAAGGCTGTTCAAATACAGTGAAGCCACTCTCGTGTTTAAGTGTGTTGTCCTGCTGGAGGCAGGCATCAGAGGATGGCTACACTGTCGTCATAAAGGGATGGTCAGCAACAGTACTCGGGCATTCTGACATTTAAACAATGTTCAGTTGATACTAAAAGGCCTGAAGTGTCCAAGGAAAATATCAGCGCAACATTGCACCACCAGCAGACTGAACTGTTGATAGAAGCAAGGATGGATCTATGCTCTCGTGTTATTTACACCACCAGTTAACACCAGACACAGCAGAAATCAAGACTTATCAAGTCAGACAAAGTTTTTCTTCTGTTGTCCAATTTCGGTGAGCCTGTGTGAATTGTAGCCTCAGTTTCCTGTTCTTAGCTGACAGGGGTGGCACCCAGTGTGGTCCTCTACTGTTGTAGCCCATCTGCTAAAAGGTTTTGATGTGCTGTGCGTTCAGAGATGCTGCTCTGCCTACCTTGTTGGTAACAGGTGGTTATTTGAGTTACTGTTGCCTTCCTGTCAGCTCAAAGCATCCTGGCTGCTCTCCTCTGACCTCTGGCATCAAGCAGGCATTTTTGAACAGAGAACTGCTGCTCACTGGATATTTTCTGGTTTTTGGACCTTTCTTTGCAAACCCTAGAGATAGGGTTGTGTTGGAAAATTCCAGTAGATCAGCAGTTTCTGAAATATTCCAAGCAGCCCATCTGGCACGGAAAACCACGCCACGTCCAAAGTCTCTTAAATCACCCTGTTTCTCTATTCTGATTGGCAGATAAGACATTTGCATTAACAAGCACTTGAACATTCACAAGTAATAAAGTGGCTGGTGAGTGTACAATATGTTACCCATGACTGGCATTTACCTACTGCGAGTGAGACATCAGACGCACACTGTGGCATGTATGAGAGTGGACTCAGACTTAATACAGATTTCTTTGCTCCTTTATTTCACTCAGTCTCCCGCAGAGCTCCCGAAAACAGCGCTGCTTCACACAAGAGACGCTTGTTCTGCATCTAATCATATCACTCCACAGTCGAGATGTCTGCTTAATTCTAATCAGATTAACTGGCAACACCTGGTGCCAGATCAGTGTCCTTGGTTACTGAGCACAAATGTTGATTTTCAGTTAGAGCACTCTGTTTGCCAGTGGATGATAACTATAGGTGGCACTACATGGGTTTATTAAGTGTGCTTGCCTCAGAGTTCTTGTGTCAAAACAAATCAAGCACTCCTTATCTAATGCTCAGTCATATTTACCATATATATATATATATATATATATATATATATATATATATATATATATATATATATATATGCATTTTAATATAACAGAATATCCAAGCAGAATATCCAAGTTGCAGTGAGCAGTGAAGAGCTTAATGCAAACATCTACACCAAAGGACTCATAAGACACAAGAAATGTTGCTTGGAACATTATAATCATAGATGTTCTTACCGATCTCTCCAGGTATCGTCCACCCACGTCCCATGTTCAGGCTTGGTATGATGAAGTGAAAGACTACTCCTTCCCTTACCCTCAGGAGTGTAATCCCTACTGTCCCTTCAAGTGCTCTGGCCCAGTTTGCACACATTACACACAGGTAGCTATGGATCATGACTTCTGGAAACCTTACAGATGTGCAATGAGAACATTTAAGTCATCTGTTTCTGCTTCTCCGTGTTGTCCTTCTTTTGTAGCTTGTCTGGGCTACCAGCAGTCGAATCGGCTGTGCAATCAACTTGTGTTACAACATGAACGTGTGGGGGCAGATCTGGGCCAAAGCAGTCTATCTTGTCTGCAACTATTCACCAAAGTAAGCAGATGTGTTGTGTACCAGCACTGTGAAGAGCTAACTATAGTCTCAGGTCATTTTGATGTGACATCACAGCGATCACTTGTAGTTAAAGCAGTACTGGTATGTCTGTGTTCAGTAGTTTTTGTTTGATGTTTCATGTGCACAGGGGAAACTGGTGGGGTCATGCACCTTACAAACATGGGACCCCATGCTCTTCTTGTCCCCCCAGCTATGGAGGAGGATGCAAAGACAACCTCTGCTACAAAGGTAAGAAAAAGCCACAGAGAGAGAGAGGGAGACAGAAGTCGATGCAAATGACTCCTTATCATGCCTTGATTTCTGTTTTATTTAAGGGCAAGATGACAATTCATATCCACTGCAAGAGGAAACTGAAGAGAACAACTTTATTGAACCGGAGGTCCCCCGTACCACAAATCCCCGAGCTCGGGCCTCCAGACCTGAGCCTCCCAGTTTCCCCGCTCCAGCCCCTACACAGCCCCCCGCAGAGGACCTGCAGAAGAATGAAATGGTCAACACACAGCAGATGTGTAAGCTGCCATTTGACTGTTTATTTTGGATCTAGTTTCGTCTCGAAATGGGGGGTGTACAATATGGTTTTAGGTCTGGGAGGCGCAGAGAGTGGAAGTGGAGGACAATATGTGCTGCAAAAGAAAAAGAAACCTGGCTCAGAACCAAAGAGCTTTAGAGTAGCTGCTTGCTCAGTATTGAGCTAGCGATACTGAATAAGAAGTGCAAAAAGTAGACTTTGACCTTAAATATTTTTCTTGCAATTTATCTTAAATTGCTTTGATGCTGTGTAGTCCTTATCTGTCATCTCCCTGATTAACCCTGGCACTTTCTGGAGTCTACTCAATATTGCAAGTCACTCTTTGGAGCAGAGAGGGGAGGTCTATTTTAGCATGAGCCCCTGAGTGTGTGTTTGTTTTTGGCTTGCTGAGAAGGGTTGAGGGGTGAGAGCGGCTCGCTGTGGTTTTTAAATGGCTTCCTCTCTGCAGCACATTGGGGCCTGTGCTCGTAAGATGAGACACATCCTCTAGTTTTGCTGACCACCCTGAACCTGAATTCTTGTCTTTTATTCTTGAAGCGTCTCCACTCGAGTCTTTTAGGAACTAGTCATCTGCATAGGAGCCGCTAGTTCACGCATGCTGTTTCCTGCAGGAGAACTCAAAGACCTCTGTGTTTATGTGTTCCAGCCCAGCTAGTGACCTGTGACACTAAGCTTCGGGATCAGTGCAAAGGAACAACATGCAATAGGTACAGTGAAGACGAAGCATTAATAGGGTGCGGTGCAGAATGTGCAGTTCACATATTCACATGGTTATTTTTGCATTGACACACAGATACGAGTGCCCAGCTGGATGCCTAGATGCTACAGGAAAAGTAGTTGGCACAGTGTACTATGAAATGGTGAGTGCACATGTAGCTAGTCTACTCTGAGGGAAGATTAAAAAACATTTGGACACTACAGTGTTTTTTCATGAGGTGTGCAAGATGAAGCTTTGGGGAAAAAGATGTTTTATACTTTGAGGATACGTCTTAATTTATCCAAATTTCTTACTAAATACAGTATAAATGGTGTTTCTTTGTATCTCTTTTGTTGCAGCAATCCAGTGTGTGCAGAGCTGGTCTACATGCTGGTGTCATAGATAATGATGGAGGATGGATGGATGTAACAAGGCAAGGAAGAAAGCACTTTTTTATCAAATCCTACAAGAATGGCATCCAGTCACTTGGGTGAGACAGCAATAAATTTACACCAATGACAACTGATTGTTAAGTATAATGAAAGTGAATAGAAATAATAACACCTAATGTTGCTGTATTCATTTTCCCCTTGACAGAAAATATCAAAGTGCTAACTCCTTCATAGTCTCCAGAGTGACAGGTTAGTCTGGCGACGTCACGCTGTGCATGTAGATATGTTGTCATTTGTTTCCAGCTTCTCATTATGAGCTTTGCTGACACTCGCTGTGTTTCCTTCTTACAGTCAAAGCCATCACATGTGAAACCACAGTTGCACAACTGTGTCCATACGAAAGGCCTGTAAAACACTGTCCAAGGTATGCACCTCCCTGTATCGCACGCTCTCTCTGGTTATCAGAGCTGCCTAGCATCATGTCTGTTCATCATTCGTCTTAGGTTATACTGCCCGAGAAACTGTGTAGAAGAGAATCCTCACATATCCAGAGTGATCGGTACCAGAATATACTCTGATGTAAGTCCCTGTTTTTGAAGGTGAACTTGTCAGACACTAATTCACACTACTTTGGGGCTGTCAGCATTTTAGAGACAGAAATGAATGAACATTTCTGACATGTTTTCCTTCCTCTTGCATGCTCCTGTAGAAGTCCAGTATATGTCGAGCGGCCGTCCACGCCGGAGTCTTCAGGAACGATGTGGGTGGTTACATCGATGTGATGCCAGTGGACAAGCGAAAACACTACATCGCCTCGTACCAAAATGGCATTTCCTCAGAGAGGTATTGGATGACTAACCTCACAATCTTATAAGAGGGGAAAATATTTCTCTCTCTCTCTCCCTACATATATATATATATATATATATATATATATATATATATATATATATATATATATATATATATATATATATATATATAGATATATAGATATATATATATATATATATATATAGATATATAGATATATAGATATATATATATATATATATATATATATATATATATAGATATATATATATATATATATATATATACACATACAATAAAAGAAGGACAAAATAAATAATGCATAATGGTATCCTATCTCTGTTTTATAATACCAATATAGATCTATTGTTTGGGGGGTTTACTGGTCCTGTGTCAGCATTCAGCCTTAATACATGACAGGAAAGTGAAGAGGTTAATGCACTTGCACCCAGAGTGGAGCAGTAAGAAATCAATGCCTCTCAGGTATCCACTCTCCTCTCCTTGTGGACCTAATCGTTTCAAGATGCAGGCAGTTACATCCTGTATGCAGTGCACGCGGTAGAGTCATTTGCATTCTTGTAGTTTAAAATAATGAATTGCTTGGCAATTAGTGTACACAAGAGGAGTGCATCTTCGTGTAGTTCTAGACGTGGTTTGCTTTCTGGTAGAAGGTCAAAAAGGACGACCAATAGACAAGGATTTAAAGCTTAATATAGTTAAACAGATAAATTAAAAACGACAACAAAAAGGACAGAAATAAAAAGGTAATGCATGTAACCGAGGAAACAGGGTCTTGTTACCATTTATCTCAAAGGAGGTCAATACTGAATGAGATTTTAGACAATTTTTTGCTTGGTCCTAACAGGAAAGTGGATGAATTAATGCAAATCGGGTTGAGGAAAGAAGCTGCAAAGAAGGATTTTGTTTGGCAGAAACGTATCTGGTTTCTTGTACGGTCACATGTGATCTAAATGAATCTGTGAAATGGCGTTCGATTGCTCTAATTTGCTATATGGTATAGAAATAGAAGTCGTCATCACCGAAAAGCTGACTTGCTGCATTTGAAGGTGCTGTGTTGCTGAATATTTAGTAAACATAATACAGCTGAAAAGTAGCTAGCATCACAAAAGCTAAAAAGATGAAATATATGCGGCACAGACAACTAGTATCTTCAAAGAAATTTTTGTCTGTGTTTGTTTCTTTGTCTCTCAACTCCTCTTGGACCAACAGGAGTTGAGCGACCAAACTTTGCACACAGGTTTATCTTAGTCCTCTGAAGGTTCTCATCTATATCAAATATTATGACATCATCATGTTGCCTATGCAACTATAACATCTTGTAAAAGCATTGTGTCATTTTAATTGCTTGGCAGTCAGCTAACAATGGGCTGGAATGGCCTGTTTGTAATCTTTTGTTCACCCAGAATGGTGGTTGCTAATGCTTACATCCGTATTAGCAACCACAAGCTAAAATAACCAATTTTTAGCATATGAACAACACCTAGCATCTCTGTTGTTTTTGTCTCCCCCTTCTGGCAGCAAAAATAATTACATAAACACAGCTGACAACAGTTAGTAACTTTTTTTTTAGACTGTAATTTTTTCTCTGAACGAGTTCCTTTTCTGTCTAGAGCACCAGAAACTTTCCTTTTCTTTGGGCGTTTCTACCACACGCCTAGCTGATATACTCTTCTCCATCCTGCTCTGTGGTTTCTCCCTTCTTCAGTTTTAGCAAACCGGTTATTTTTTGTTAATATAAAATTCATCTCTACTGGAGTGCCAGCATGGGAATGTCACCACAGATGCCAGATTCAGAACTCTGGTATACTGGAAAATACACATCCATTTACATGGCTCTGATAGGTTTAATCAGCACTGTGTGAACCCACTTGGCGAGCGCTTGGATGTAACAGCTGGTCATGTATATGTAACAGCTTCTCACTCCAGCTTTAACAATGCCACAGCCAAGGACAGCACTATACATAAGATGAAACACCTCAGCTAGTTTGCAAATAGAGCACTTCATCGTCGACATAGGGGTGTACATCTGCTTATACCGCCCCGACATTTTTCATTTGTCTAATCCGACGAAGAGGGTTGAGAGTAGATTACCTTGTTTGGTGCCATGTGCTAACACAGAGTAGGAAACAAGAGATATCACTGGTTTTTACGGTGGCTGTTGGAATGTTAAGAAGCTTAAAGCGGCCTATAAAGTACTCAAACAAATTCAAATCTGTGCTGTGTAACGCTGTCTTCTGAATGTAGAAGAACCAGCAGATGTGATCTTTGAGTCAGGAGACTCAGTGTCTCTGGTATAAAATTAGAGATTGCTGTTATTAAATTCTCCTGCACGCCAAGGTATTGCTATGCTAATAAGGTGAAAGCATGTGTTGAATTTATGCTGCACCACCTTGCAACAATATTAAGGCCACAGGTTCATACCAGCCACTCTTCAAAGTGACCTAGATACAGTGTAGTCTGTTCCAGTTTTTAAGAGAAATTAAATTGCACCTACTGTGGTCTGCAGAATCACTACGCTTCCCATGACCTATGTAGAGGGGAGACTTGCATGCACAGCCTCATTCATTCAAAGCCCTTTCCTCCTCCTTTTCATCTCCTTGCTCTTACCATGCCTGTCGCCACTTAATTTATCTTTGTCACTCTGCTAAGATACCTGACGTCTGCCCATCATTTATCTGTCTCCCTTACCTTTACAACATGTCTGTCTTTGCTGGGTGACCACATGAAGTTCCTCGTGTTTGTGTATTAATGGGTGGTTTACCTGTTTTTTTTTCACTGAACTTCAGCCTCCATCTGTTTGTGTCCTGTCTGTCATCAAAGCGTCAGACAGCACACTGCCACGGACATTTCTCCACAAAACCAGTCGATCTGTTTGTGTGTGTCTGTCATGTAGGCTGGGACACGTTCTGTATCTGACACATGCAGCACCCAGACTCACTCTCCCTCTTGTTGTTCTCCTTCCCTGCAGCCTTCAAAACCCTCCCGGAGGGAAGGCGTTCCGGGTGTTCGCTGTGATTTGAGAGCCCCAGAGGGCAGCTTCGCCAAACAGAAAATCGCACTCGTGCTGTTGAAAAGGTGGTAATCAAGCCATGTTGTCAAACTCAATGACTGAAATGTTTCTGGCTTTGCTACACTACACGGGTTAGAGGTTGTCACTATGGCAACGGAAGCCCTGCAACAAAAAAGAAACTTGACATGCACGCAATGAGAACCATGAGTTTTTGTCAGCTTTAGCAGGAAATGTTAAAAACTGTAAATATTGCTGATTACTTTGTTGTACATATTTGTTAATATAGTATTACATTTATATTGCCTTTGTAGCAAATATCTGTGTATGAATATTAATTATAGAAATGTATTATATGACCTTATAATGGCACTTCAGAGATAATATCACTTTTATATTAAGTCTGGCACATTTATTGGTGCTTTTGCTACATTTAGTACTTTTGGATTGGGGAAATTTGTTATTCATTTATTTTTGTATGGTTAGACACTATAACATTATGACTTGTAAAGGATGCTGCTATATGTTTTAAGTATTGTTGCTGTGATCACCTGTTCGATGAATTTCTTTGTAATTTTCCAGAAAATGTGGTTTAGTTCAAACTGCCTGCAGGTCGGGAAGTATGCTCATCTCTCTGGGATTCACCATTCACCTTTCATCGTGAATTTCATTTTACTGGATGCCGTTGCTCCAAAGAAAAATGATGCCCGATTAGTAATCGTTTTTGACACTGATACAGAGAAACAAAAGCACGTCTTAAAAATCTCATAAAGTATGTCGTGCAGTATACTTCCATACAGCATGCTTTCTTTTAAGCTGCAGTCGTTACAACGGGCAAGTAACTCTATTCTCATCTCTGTTTTCCTTGCATATAGATTTTCCTACCTTGGGATTGTTAGGAAAAGTTCATTTTGCAATAAAACAATAGAATGACCACATATTTCTATTAGCCGCTTTCTTCTTCCATTTTGAGTCTGTTAAAGTTAATTTGATTTAAAAAGCTGTTTGCATTATACATTTAAATACTCTCACTTGCTATTTCATTAGTTGCACCTTGATTGTACTGAGTTGGACCCCATGTGCCTTCAAAACTGACTCCACTCAACAAGGTGTTGGAAACAATCCTCAGAGTTTTTGGTCCATATTGACATGATAGCATGACACAGCAGCTGCTGATGTTTCATCTGTGCATCCATGATGCAAATCTCCTGTTTCCCAACATCCCAAAGGTGCTCTACTGGATTGAGATCTGGTTATGATGGATGCCGTTTGAATACCGTGAAATCATTGTCATGTTCAAGAATCCAGTTTTGAGATGATGTGAACTTGTGCCATGGTGTGTTATCCTGCTGGAAGGAGAAGATGGGTACACTGTGGTCACGGAGGGCTGGAAACGGTCAGCTAAAATACTCAGGTAGACTCTTATATTTAAGCAATTCTCATTTGGTTGAGAAAAATCCCCCACACCATTACACCACCACCAGTCTGAACTGGATGTTTTCATGTTGTTTACACCAAATTCTGAGCCTACCATCCAAATATCACAGCCTGTTTAAAATGCAGCCGCTTCTGCTGCTGTAGCACATCTTGTGTTCAACTTGTGCTCTTCTGCATACCTTGGTTGTAACAAGCGATTATTTGAGTTACTGTTTCCTTCCTTCAGCAGTCTGCCCAATGAGCTCATTCATTAGATTAATGAGCAGGTGTATATACCTGGTGACTGTACATAGGAATTTTTATAATTATTAGGTTCACCCAACCCATATTACCCAAATAATATGGAATAAACTTTTGATCCACTGCCCTAATATTGTAACTGAAAATATATTTTTGAAAAATTAGAAATTGTTCAGACTTATTTTGGAATACCTCCTGAGTGTCTGCCACCAGGGAGAGAAGCTATCACTCCTCATTCACTTGGGAGCAACAGTCAAACAAAATGACCAGTCAATAATAGATTTCACCATGTCCATGTCCGGCAGCGTTATGATGTCTGGAGGGCCGCAATAGGTCTTGAATTAAGCCGTCAGTCTTTGTTACTCCCCAGACAAGTGATACTAAATTTTATGGCCTTAATGTACAGCCACTGGCCTGGTGACACCAATGTGACAGAGTATACATGGATTTATGTTCAATTAATTGTGTCTGTGCCAGTGCGTCTAAGCTTAGGATTCATAATTACATATCTGTGTAAATTAGCAAATGTCAGTGTACAAATAGAAAAATACAGGCAGACCCTCACAACAATTGGTGAACAGTGAAAACATTTAGAGGAGGCTGACTCATGTTTGTAACTTCATTTAGACCATATAATTGCTCCAGAACTAGAGAACAAATACAGTAAAATAGCACTGAAATATATACTAAATCCAAGCAGCCGGTATATAACATGCATAGATGTGTACACTTGTATTGTACATAAGCCACTGTGTATTGAGTTTTACATAATGGCATTATTTATCTTTACTCTGACAAACCATTGCTCTGTTCATATTTATATCAATGCTTGCTGCAGTGTCAACACATAAACACATCATGTTTTGATTAATCTTGATCGCTTGCCTGATTGGCCGAGCTCCACAGCTAAAGGGGCCGTAGAGAGACTGATGCAGAAAACAGAGCCATACATCAGACAGGTGTCAAAATTCACAGTGGGATGGAGTGATAGGTGGCATTCAGAGGCTCGGAAGAATGAAAAGTAAGAGGGTGAGCAGGACGGTGAAAGGGAGGGAAAAATGGGGGAGAGATAACCTGAAGGTTTGAGAGAACGGTCTGAACATCTTAATGATGTGATGACGCTGCATTCCCAACTGTGGGTACGTTTTATGAAGATGTAACTCTCATGAAAGGCTTTGTTGGACAGTTAGCCTATTTATTTAAAAGAAAATCCTCTGTGTCTTCAAATAATTAAAGAAGAGGTGCAACACATTAGTTGAAAGTGATGGATTATTGTGTGCTTTCACATGCAACCCACCGAGACTGCCCACTGGACCCACCAGACAGCCGAGGATGCATTAGGTGCAAACTGACAGAGCGACAGCTATGGGCCCATTAGGACCAAGGAGACTGAGTGCCGTGAAGACAGATGGGATGAAAGACAAGCTTGCAGCTAGCAGGGTCTGCATGGTGCCACCAGTGTTTTCAGACTGTCGTTTAAAATAAGGAAGGCCATTAATAACCCCCTCACTCCGCTCTGCTCTGCTGCAGTCTGGCACTTCTTGCGAAGCTAAATGTGGCGCTGCATGGCAGCAGACTGGCAGACTGTGTCAAAGAGACCGCATATACCTGAGGAGAGGGGAAGAGAGAGGATAGACAGGCAGGCAGCGATATGTGTGTGTGTGTGTGCGTGTGTTTGTGCATGTGCTGTACATTTGGGTTTAATTGTATTTTTTTACTTACTCACCTGTTTGTTTATGTACAGTGTCTGGCCCAATATAGTTGGATGGGAATCAGATAGCAGTGATGCAGTCAGGGAAGCCGTCAGCACCGAGGTGAAAAGTTATGGTTGCCAGTGGTAATGACTGGATTCCTTCTTGTCAAGCCTTTACTTTGGCAGACAAACAAAACATAGCATTTGACAGGGAGTGGGCTTTTTTTTTTTTACTCTTATGATCCAAAAATATTACATGTACATAGCCACACTGTGAATTAGTTTTTTGCAAAGATGGAGTGGGTACTTTGGCGGAGAAAAAAAATACGCTTTTCCTGAGTGGCAAGGTGAGTCATATAATTATTGAGTTATTTTGGGCCTAGATGCTTTTAAAACAAACCTCTGACAAATCTTAGACATTTGATTTATAACAACCATTCATTAGCAACCGTGACCAACAAACCCGACTACTTGAGTGAAGTTTGAAATCATACAGCATGTACTCGAAATGCTGCCGCAGTCCTTAAAGCTGGAGAGTTGTGCTGCAATAACAAAATATCAAAAATAATACTTTGAATGTGTCAATCAAGAGGCCAAAAGGGGATCGTTCAACATCAACGGCTTCTGTTTGGCTCGTTGCCCGTGCTTGTGCGCTTATCCACCTTAAAAACACAGAACAGGTTGCCTGCACGCTTGTGGTCATTATTTCTATCCACGCCTTGCAGAAGCGAGAGCAATGTGTGACACGCTGAGCTGCAGGCAGTGTGATTTAACAGTGTCAAACTAATGGTTAACTTCGTGTGAATGGCTATGTGTATCTGTTACATGAGCCTAAGTGGTGCTTATTGGATCCTAGAACCAAACAGTGCCATTCGAGAGCGCTGTACCTGCAGCGGCTACACAATGTCAACAGCTGAGCCTCGGCCAATGTGTTGTACCAGGTTAATTGCGGGGCGCTTTAACAGATCAAATACACCCTCTGTCTTCCAATCCAACACAAATAAAAGAGGCTTTCCGCAAGAAAAGGTTCCTTTGTTTCACAGAAAATTAAGAAATGTGAGCTCTTGTGCTGCAGAAAGATTATTTTGCCCTTGTATACTCAGGCCAGTAAAGCTAGTTAAGAACATCTGGCAAACTTTTTTTTTTTTTGCTTTTTTCTTTGCACATTATGCTAAACACAATACTGTGCATCTACATATTAACATGGTAGCTGCTCCACGCTCTGTTTTGGTTTTCCTCTCACTTGTACTCTGTGTGTAAACACTGATTAACATAAATGAATCTTACTTCTTCCATGGCAAAACTGCAGCTATATTTTAAATGCTTCAGCGCTAAGAGGGGGAAAAAAAACTGCCCACAGATGGTTTATAGTCAACAATTTGCACACATACAACACCAGCAGTGACATTTGTTCCTGTATAAATAAAGTGAAACAGTTTTATGCTGTGAATTCAGATGTGGGCCACATGTAGACGTCTTTTTAAAACAAGCACTGAGGACCAAAGTTGGGAAAGTTGGGCTTACAGTACCTCACCGGGAGGGGCTGGCTGCCTCCCAGACTGCACGGCTGGTAGATTTGCGCCTCAGCATAAATAAGGACAAGTCTGCATCAAAATAGCTTCTTAAAACAACAAATTAATACATATTTATTTGTGAAGTGTAGGTTTTATTATTTAATTGAGCCACTGAGTCCAGCATCTCTCTCTTGCCAAAGGATCAATGTTTAACAGCAGCCCTACTTTTGAATATAATATTTCTAAAAATCAACAGCTAAACGGGCAGAGGTTTCCTGTTTATCCTCCAAATGCAGCTCAATTGAGAATGAATGAATTATAACTATAATAAGAGTGCTTTAGCTGAGATATGTGTCAACCTTTATGCATAAAGCCATGGATAACAACAGGAAATGGACTGAATTTCAAAGAACCCTGCCTCTCCGAGGCACAAGCTGCATGTAAAGCAAGCACAAGTCTGCAAAGTGAAGCAAAGATACAAATGTTGAGACAGAGCTGGGACAAAGTATAACATACCTTCCAATAAAGCAAGAAACAGACTGAAAAACTACATGCTGCAAAGTTAAGGGTCATGGCCAAAAAAATCAGGCCAAGCACAGCAGATGGGCACACACACTTCTTTGCAGTCAGTCATAATACTAGAAAAAGGAAGTGGAGGAGTCTTGGGCCAAGGCCTAGAGGGCTCAGGGGTAGTGGAAGAAGAGCAGAGCATGGAAAGTGAATACTAAGAGAACTCATGAAACAATGCAGTTCATAGTAAACTACATCAAACAGAATAAAAGTTTATTTTCAATTTTTTTTGTGCAAGTCAGCAAAAATTATTCCTTTTGTAGCCGCCTGCAACAAATGGAACAGTAGAAAGACTTGTGAGCAGCGGGCAAACACACATTTCTATTTCAGAAGTGTAGCACCGTGTTTATATTGGGATCATGGTCAAGGTGCACTGAGTGCAAAATATAAAGAGCTGCAGCGAATCAGGCACCGACGATGGGCCGCAAAATCACGGACTGGGCAGTCCCTGGACTCTGACGTCATCGCTGACCTTTCATGTATTTATGGAGGAGGTTTGATTTCCACTCTTTTTCCATCCTCACACACGAGTCGTTGTAATGCGGGCCGTGGAGGTAAAAGAGTAGCTTTGTTCTGACCTGGATGGTGAGCACTGGAGTCGTGTGCTTCTGCCAGTCCCGAAGAAGGATCCACAAGCCACAGCCATTGAGAAAGGCACAAGGATCACCTGTTTTATATTAAATGTGTCAGATTAAATACGGAAGTCAATAACCCGCGGTGCTCGAGGCGACGTTTTAGCCAAATTTCATGCTCTGCTGCTGATCATGCTTCCAACAACTGTTTCTAAACTGAGCCTTGGAAGAGAACAAACAGCATTTGGAAACTCATACATGAATCTGCTCTTGAACACTGATCCACCCTCACACTAAATGAGGTGCACAATGACTAATAACAAGCAATGACAAAGCAGCCTGCATCTTCCTATTTGAGGTAACAAACTTTTTTTTTGGAGGATTTAAAACATATGTGAAAATGGCTTGATCTACAACAGACTCATTTTTGACTTCATGCAGCGATCTGTAACACAGCTTATGTTGATTATTCATCACTTTAGGAATTTATAGCACAAGAAGAGAGTTCTCATTACCATACAGAAGAAATATGAAGACATTTAAAAGGCCCCTTCAAAGTACTCCTAGCACTGCAGACAATATTGCCCTCTACAGGGCATACACATTAGTCACGCTTGTCTGTCCCTGCTCATTACTCTTTTTTTTTAAGTATAGGAGGCTGTGATCAGTTAAACAGACTCAGCATCACATGGGCTAATTAATGTATAATTACACAGTATTTAAAGAGCCTGAGGACCAGTAACTGCAGGGTGGCAATCTGCCACGCTCTCATCTGTCCTGCACCGGCACCTGTTTATTTAAAAACCTTTAGCGACCTAGGATGTACCAGTTTACTCTGACCTTTGACCTTACAGTAGAGGGCACACAAGATGAAGTGCTGCAAATACAAAACATGTTGTTGCCATTATAACTTTTAAATTAATGCGATGCATAAAAAAGGTGATGTTTTAAGACAACTAATTATAAACTAATCAGAATAACAACTCCAGAAAACCCGATATCTAATTCCAGGCACACCAGCTTTAATTCATCAAGAGTCTCCTAATATAAAAGATCATTAAAATGAATGAGGTGGCCACATAAAGGACCTGGTGAATGATCCAAGACCAGCCCCTCCTTCACTTAGAGAGTTGATAAATTCAGCTTCCGGTGTCCAAATGAGCTGTGCAGTATCAGAAAAGAAGACCAAACAGGCATGTCATCACTCTTGGGGGTGGGTGGGTGGGTGTGGGTTGAGTTGAGTCACCTATTTTACTCCTCAATCTTCTATAAGGGGCTGAGTTTGACAAAGTATGGATTCAGCCTCCCCTGGTTATTTTCTCTGAGAAGTGCCACAGCAGCACAGCTATTCTCCAGAGATCCAGCTCGGGGTTCAGGCTCACCGTGACACAAGATGGACCCCAATTTAAGACACAAAGAGTGGGTCAAACCGACATGAGGCATAGCCTTTCTTTCCTTGAGAGTCATCTGTTCCCTTTCAATTATTGTCCCTGTGTCCTTGCCTCTCCTCTCCCCATCTTTTCCTTGTCCTGTCTGCATCTTTTCTTCCTCACAAACTTTTTTTTTTTTTTTTTTTTTTTTTACCAGTTTTCTCTTTGTGTTTTCGTTCATCCTCTTCCATTAACATAATGACCACTGGTGTAATTGCAGACTTTACACCCCAAAGTTCATTGTCTGACTAATGCACTCATTTACAATTATAAATCACCCCCGATGCAAATGCGCTCTTTAATTCATTTTCGATGGTTAGGACTTTAAAACAAAAGGTGTATCTGCTAAATCACCTTACGAACGAATTTGCAGAAGCAGACATCGTGCTGCAAATTAAATCTTAGCCTCGGCGCTGCTATTTTCAGTTAATTTGTGAGGAGAACTCGTAAGAAGCTTATACACTCTGTTCATACCCTTATCTGTGACTCAAGTAAAGGACCCTCTTGACTTGCCCACTCTCATGATTCACCTTCTATTGAAGGACAGAAAAGCCCTCTAACCACTTCTAGCTCTAGCTGTTATGGAGTAAATCACAAACATGTCATGGCCTGATCCGCTGGGACTAACACAACCTTTGCTGTCCTATAGTGTGAGACTAACCAATGTCCTCCTTGCATGGGCAAGGACCCGCTGAGCTCAGAACAAGCCACATCTCTTATTCTGAGAAATTGACATTTTTTCTCCCCCCCCTTTCCACTCTTGCTTTTCTCCTTCAGGCATTGACATTTAATCAAACCCAAATCCCATTGTGCCTATTAACATATCAGGCTGATACGAGTTGCTGTAAAAAGCTTGAGTACAGGAACCCGGAGCAGATCATTACCATAACTCTGCCTGTGTGATCTCTATTTTCTCGCCTCCGCCTACGTGTAAAAATGCTTACCTGGCAAACAACGAAGCACAGAGACGCATTTCTCTCCTTCGCTCTCCCCCTCTTTTTCTCATTCACCATCACTTATCTTTTTCGAAACGTGTTAATTATTAAGCTGTTTGTGCTTGTGAGTGCTTGCCAAGTAGCACTGAGACAAAGTAAGCATTTAAGGCAGTTTCAATATTTCACCACACCATAAAAAACATTTGCGTTTACCTCCGCAGTGACCGAATAAACAGCTCCGGGGAGGTTTTTTAGGAATGCTTGGTGCTTTAATGGATGCTGCGGTTTCTCAGTCTTCCCCCGTATTAATCATCATAGACGTGAAGGGAATTAGACAGGTGATGCGAAACGTGTATGAAAAATGGTGATGATTATGAGGTCAATATTTGATAAGTTGCCATATTGGAAAGAAGCTGTTTTCCACAGCTCAGCAGATTTTGGTTACTGACCTTGGTGAAGGTCTCTCTGCTCCTGAGCGAGTCTCGCCACATCTGACCCCCGTTGGCAGCCGTTCATGTATGACGGGGCCATATGTTGATTTGCGTGGCAGCCTGCATGCTGTGGAGGCAGCCCCTCTACCTGAGACCAACATGAGACCGAATGATTGCTGTTCATGTATCACGGCAGGCAATTATTTCCCCCAAAACTAGGACAGTCCTTGGTAATGACAGTCACCAGAGCACAATATTTAGTGCAATAAATAAGAAATTGTTGCTGTCAGCATTGTTTTCTTAGAGAGAGGATGACAAGGCAGTGGGAATGGAAGAGCGCCATGTTGTACAAAGAGGATTATGAAGACAAAACAACTTTGACAAGTCTGAAATTTGAGGACACATCCACAGAGATATGAAGACTATCAAAGTCAAGCTGTTTGTTGGAGGGGTGGCAGCTTGCTGTTCTGCGTGCCCCTGTGAATGTGAAGAAAGCGACACAAAAAAAACAAGAAAAGAAAAACAGAAACTGAGTTTTACCTCTGGTCTTAAAAGCTGACACTTGACAGGATGACACTTCTCAAAGTGGCAGCCGTCAATGCCGCACTGAAAAAGGGCCTCCAACCAGCAGGGGATATTTCATTTTCGGTGATACACAATAAATAAATAAATTAGTACTCGCAATAGGATAATTGTGCCGGGATAAAACGGGAAAAACACAGGCTGCTCTGGAGTGTTTCTGTCCTCGTTTTTACAATGAAATCTGTGGCTTTCTTGTTAGAATGCAAAGTGTTAGACAAAAGAATCTGGAAAAACCTCTCCAGGAATTAAAAGCCTTTGATCTTTATTTAGAGTTTTGTATACTTTATATAACTCTGTTACATAAGCCATCTCTTTTTCCCCCACATTTTAAACAACATAAGCAATGACAGCCACTCGTATCACTGCACCTGAAGCATCTGCTGTCTCATACCAAGGATTTCACAAGCTACGGCTGTACAACCTGAGCTACGCCTCTCACTACATCAGGATTAAAGCTCTGGCAGGGATCAGAATTTGCTTCTGTGCTTTTATTTTCGGTGCTTTTTGATTGCCAATCTGCAGCATTGTATCTGCTACTTACAAGCTCCAGCCGGCGGTGCTATGCTTTCTACTGTCTGGTTTCCTACTATTCATTTGATCCTTTAATAGGGCACTCACCTATCTGGTTGCATTATTCAGCAAATCAAACAACATCAATTCGGGGCCGCCTAATAATGACAAAACACAGAGCTCGCACACTAGCAATCTCAAATTGTATTTCCTTATTAGCGGACTGTCTGGTGAAAAATATGGAAATGCTATTCATACTGAGACAGGTAATAACCAAAAGGCAAGGTACAAAGTGCGTTGCAAATTAGTCTGAACACCAAGCTCTGTTGTGTATTTGCATATTTTCTTTGAACATTGTTGAGTAGAGAGCCGAGGACCGAATTTGAGTGGTTACTTCAGGTTTCAAAAGT
The DNA here is from genome assembly GCF_001858045.2 of Oreochromis niloticus. NCBI lineage: Eukaryota > Metazoa > Chordata > Actinopteri > Cichliformes > Cichlidae > Oreochromis > Oreochromis niloticus. The sequence continues at coordinate 20,493,120 of NC_031974.2, forward strand.
TACAGCAAAATTCAGTAAACAAGTAGTCTTATTGAATTCACTGCATGTTAACAGTGATCAAGGAGAGCATCTTAATCTTGACCTTGAGGACCAGCTTATACACAAATTTAGTGATAAAAAGGATGAATGGCAAATTCCTATAATGACTAAAACAGTCCAAGTCTGTACAGAACAAAGGAACATCAAGATGTTGCAGGTAAATCAGTTTTGGCTACTTGTTGTTGAGTCACAACCTGATATCTATTATATGGGGTTAGCAACAAATAATCACTTGAACTGGTTACTCTGCTGGTTGTTTTCTCTATTAACTGATAGAAGAAACAGAAAAAGACGCTATTTTTTTGCTGCTCTCTTCCCTCACAAAGCGTCAACACAGCAGGTAGCCCTGTTTGATTTGGCAGTGTTTTACACTGGATGCCCTTCCTGACGCAACCCTAAAGGTGATTTTAAAAAAAAAGAACAAAAAAAAAGTTAACTTTGCAAACCTGCTGGTGACTTTGTACGTTTATTTATCTAAAAATACTTGTATTGGAAGGTAAACTAGAATAAGGGGGTAACAATTCGCGTTTCACGTTAAGAAATAAGGAAAAAGTTTTACTGTAAACAATTTTGGGTAGTGCGCAACTTTCAATACTAACTAAAACAGACTAACCTAATGTTAAAAAAAAAGAAAAATCTGAAGTTACAACCCAGAAAACACTTAATAACTGTGGGCTGGCAGCCTTTTTTCAACATCTAGCCGTGGTTGAAAAACAGTTTAAAAATGTAAGTTCGAGTTTGCAGATGTTACCACGATGGTCACACCTTCAACGTTGCCTAAATGTCCTTGTTCGACTTTCTATTAAGTGAAAGTTTGTGTTCAAGAATGGCTTTCTACTATATCTTAGTAAGAGGTTTCTTTATAGAACAAATAAGGCAAAGAAACAACCAGCACCTCATTATTGTCTCAACCTCCTTCTCTCAGGTCCATCACACGAGCTAACAGGTCCCTCTGAGCTGACTCACATATGCAAGAGCGTTCCCGGTTGATGCCGACATCACACGATCACAGATTGGGAGAGTCCAATGTGTTAATTTCATCGTGTCACAAATGAAATAGAATTTAGATGAAAAAAAAAAATGTACATAATGTTTTGTTTTTTTGTGTTTTTGCTTTTTAAACAGGCTGGTTATGTTAGTCTGTGTACTGTGTACAGCAGTCACTGTACACAACAATGTACCAACCATATTAATTGTCATTGTTTTAAAGAATATACATTTAACTCCCTATTTACCTCTATTCTACACTCCATGGCTCAGTTTTTGGTCTAGTAGCACAGTTTTCATGAGGAAGATGAAATCGTGATATTTGATCATGTGCCCTGTTTACCTACCATAACAGTGATAGTCTATTTTTAGGCACGCACCAGATACATTTAAGGAGCCATACTTGTGTTATTTACTAACAAAAATACACTATTAAAATATAGAACAGTAGTAAATGGTATATTTGGATGCTTCCTCTAATTTCTATAACACTATACAATGATCAGATGAGAAATTTAACCAATTTTCAACATTTTCCGGCTAGAAAGGGTACAGTGGGATCTTTTTTCTGATGATCTTATAGTTTAACTACTTAAATTGCACATAATGGTGTTTATTTTTACTTAGTGTTATTATTTTAAATTAATTTAGTAATTGGGTATTTGTAATTTATTTAGGAAAAATTGGTCCCATCAGTAGTTATTATGTTATTTTTTAACTTCTTGTCATATATTTACAATTCCCATGTCAGTGTATTTTGTTTTCAGTAGCACAACACTTCAGTGTTATTGTTTTCCTTCAAATCTGGCTGGATATTGACAAAAACCTGTTTTTCTTTTGCAGCTGTCTGCTTGGCTCTTTTATGGAAGTCAACCCATCAAGTGCTGTGCCATAAAATAGAACAGCCTGTATTAAGGTGTATACACATGCTCAGTTCAGTAGGTGAACTGAAATGAACTTAAATCTCTGAAGAAAATATCATGTTACCATGATACAGCATGTTACCATGTTACTGTGAAGTAGCTGCCTGTGACTGATCAGGGTTGTGCTTTAATATGTTTGTTACAGTTTTGGACATTTCCATTGTGAATGAAGAAAAATGTTTATAAATTAACATTACTTTAAATGTGTTTTTTATATGTTTTTTATATACACACTTCTTGGGAAAACGTATACCCTAAAAGGGGGTGAGGAACCATATTATGGTTATTTCACTGAACTAGATTTGCCATAAAAATGAAAATAAAATTGGAAAAAGGCACGCAAGTAAAAAAAAAAAAAAGTCATGTAACATGCTCTAGGGTTGAAATTTTGAATTTCCATGTGTTTCCTTTTAACCATAAAGGGTTAAAGGTAGTGCTGCCTGTCAAAGGAAAGACATTATTTTATAAGGCTACAATAAAATGAGCACAATATTCTGAGACTGAGAGCTTAGTCCTGCTAAAATAGACTAACAGAGGAAATAGAGTCCAGCATTTTGGACTAATGCCAACTAATCCAGTAGACAACCATTACAGTTTCCACTGATTCCTCGGGGATATTAATCACAGTGGGTATGACTCCCACTAAGTGACTTTCTGAATTACAACAATTGCAAAAGGGAACGGGAGAGGAAGGGGATTTTGTTTTTGAACAAAGTGGGCTTTTAATATGAAACTAAATAAAAATGACCCCCCCATCACCACCTTCCTCAGCACATAACCTCCACGCCCCCCTCGCCGGTGCGTGGTGGTGTGGTCCAGGAAGCGCGCCTCTGCTCTCCTCTCCGGCTGAAGTGAATCAGCTGACGAATGGTATCTCCCTCCTCTCCCGGATGGATCGCGCCGCTGAAGCCGGCCAACCCAAGCGTCATACTGGCTGACACCGGAGCAGGTTGCCCACCTCTCGCTCTCCTCCTGCTGGATGTCACACGGACCGAACCTCAAGTAAAAGACTCCGCTACTCAAAATAAAAAAAAAAAGAGAGAGAGAGGGGTTACTTTATTTTTCTTTTCTTTTTCCTTCTTTCGGACAGGAAGCCACCAGCTTCCCTCTCACCATGGCTTCTAACTTCAACGATATAGTCAAGCAGGGATACGTGAGGATACGGAGTAAGAAACTGGGGGTGAGTACTGTTGCACTTGCTGTCTAGCGAGGCGGAGGAGAAATAGAAGGAGGAGGTGGTGTAGGAGGAGGAGGAAGGGAGGAAAGGGAAGAGGACTTCCAGTTGTTTGCAGTCAAGGGCAGCTGGATTAAGAAAGAGGCTTTAATTGCTCCACGGGCAAAGCGTCCTGCTGTGAGCTCTTCAAGAGGGAAAACAGATTAGAGCAGCTCCAGCAGCCGCCAAGTTTCACTCGGTGCTTTGTGCACAAATACTTTGGAGGTGATGGTGAAGTCTGGGTGATTGACAGCCGGTGTCATGTGCGAGGGGTTTGTGAATCATACCCTGTGCTTGTTGTCAGCCATAACTTGGTTTTCTTCGAGAATGTTAGCCTGCAACTAGTATTATGAATGTATAAGCTTGAAGACAGGGTAACCAACTTGATTATAGACTAGACTACAGGATTATAAGAAAAAATATGTAAAGTTCTAGTATGATCAGTCATATGGCATAAATTCCTGTGTGTAATAAGGTAATGTTAGTCCCTTTATGGATGATGTATGGTAAAAATGAACACTCTTTTATACAGATGGTAAGATGGGAAATGCTTGTACCTTTATCATACAGCACAGGCTGCGCTGTACTTTACCCCTCTTTCAGCCTTCATGAATTATTCCCAGCAGAATTGAAAAGTCTCATTGAAGTGCGCCTGATTCATTATGATGGCAGCTCCTCAATGCATTGATTAAGGATTTCTATTGAGATACAGAAAGGAGGAAAAATGGCTTGACTGCTTAAATTGAAATGAATGATATAGATTCAATTATGAGTGCCTTATTGTCTGACTCATAAAGCCATCTGCTTTTGTTCATACTTCCAGCTCATTACGCTAACAGAGCGGGCACACTCCCTCTACTCTGATGAAGTGTGATGATGGGGGCTAATGATGTCTGCCTCCCCACATCATCACCTGGCTTCATCAACACTGCTCTGCCATTGTTTGCTGCTGTTCAGGATATCTTTGATTACTCTTTGATAGTAACAGTGGCTTTACAAGCCGCACGAAACAAATGAAGGCGCGAGACATTTCTCGTTGTTAACATGCAAATCCGCCTGCTCGTACACAGCTCAGTTGACTCAGTGTGTTTATTTCGCGCATATGCTATTAGTCAAATGTGGTCAGAAGATGTGGATAGCCTATGACTTTGCAAAGCAAGTGTGAGGACGCATGCTGTGTTGGCTGAGCTCGTGGTATGGATGCCATATCGCTGCCAGCTCCGCATCTCATCCTGCTGTTTGTGGAGAAAAGCAGTTTGTGTCCTGCTCGCCCACTCCCTCAGCCCTCCACCGCTTGCTGCTGTTTCATCATAGAAAAGTCATGCTGCGATCGCCTCAGAGAACCCTGGTGTGGGAAGATGGAATGCATTTATCTGTCCACGCTAGGGTTAGTTATTCCAGGACAATTCTCATTCGGAAACAGGCAGAACAAAACAACAAGACCGAGCAGGATCGGGCATCCGTGCGCCTGAATCAACAGGCGATTTTTTTTTTTCTTCTTTTTCTGTGGCATTATTTTAAGTGTTCTTGGGAGGATTTGGAGAGGGATGAAAATGAAAATGCGTGTCAGATACACTGGAAAGATACACCTCGAGATAAATGGGAGTTTTGCAGCTTTTCTCAACATAAACCAGAGATTCTATTAAGCTTAATTCATTATTTTTTCAATTTTCCTCCTGTTATCGATGACTCAACACCTCAGTAATGTTTATGTATGTAAAACAGAACACACGAGGAACTTACTGTACAGAGAGTCAGATTTGGATAGAGAGATGTATTTACCTCTTTGCTTCTTTGGGTTCTTCATCAATAAAATACAGGCAAATCTACATAATGGACCTCATTTCAGTGCAATCACACACAGCTCTGAAGTAATAAGAATACTTATTTCAGTATTTTTGCTTTATTTATATTTACTTATGTTCACATTTTCTCCAACAGCATTCCTGCTGCAACTTACCAGAACACGCAGAGCCTTTGTTTTATTTGAGCAAACTGTCTAACAGTTGTTCCGCTTAATATTGTCAGACAACACGACAATGTCTACACATGTGACGAACTGGGACTGATGCCTTTTAGACATTTTTAGTGATCACTAAGGCAGTTTTCATTGTATTAAAGTATATTCTTGAATGTGAAATGCACAACCCAAATTGCGTCCCCAAAAAGCTGGAACACTGTAAAATGTAATTAAAAATAGAGTGCAATGATTTTCAAGTCTCATAAACTCACATTTTATTAAAAACAGAACATAGAGAACACAATTTAAGCTGAGAAAATGTACCATTTTATGAAAAATATAAGGGGGACTTAACGGTGATGGCATCAATGAATCTCAAAAAGTTGGACAGGGTCGTGTTTACAACTGTGCAGCGTCGCCTCTACTTTAACCAACAGTCTACAAAAGTTTGGTAACTGAGGAGAGCAGCTGCTGGACTTTTGCAGTTAAGTTTGTGTCTGATATAAGACTACCTGCTCAACAGTCCTGGGTCTTGTTGTTATATTTTTCATTTCACGAAATGCCAGATGTTTACAACTGGTCTAGGACTGCAGGTAGGTCATTTCATCACCCACACTCTTCTACTACAAAGGTATGCTGTTGTAATAGATGCAGTATGCAGTTTAGCATTTTCTTGCTGAAGTATGAAAGGCCTTCCCTGAAAGGGATGAGAGCATATGTTGCTCTAAACCTGTATATACCTTTCAGCACTGATGGTGCTTTTCCAGATGTGCCAATGTGTTGCCAAGTCCACAGGCACTAATGCACCTCCATACCATCAGAGATGCAGGCTTTTAAACTGAGCGCTGAACAAGCCAGATGGTCTCTCGTCTCTTTAGTTCATGCTTTCTATAAAGAATTTCAAATTTTGTTTCTGTCTAACCACAGAGTAGTTTTCCACTTTGGCTCAGTCCATTTTAAATGAGCTTTAGTCCTGAGAAGATGGTGGTGTTTCTGGATCATGCTCACGTGTGGCTTCTTCTTTGCCTGATAGAGCTTTAACCTGCATTTACGGATATACACAGTGTTCCTGATCCCATGCAGTGATTTCCATGAAAACACCCTGTGTCGCCTGAGAGACCGAACATCACAGACATGCAATATTGATTTTCAGCCTTTGCGCACAGAGATTTCTCCAGATTCTTCTTGCTGATATGATGTACTCTACATGATAAGATATTCAAAGTCTTTGCAATTTTAAGTTGAGGAACATCTGAAATTGAGCCACCATCTGTAGATCCAGGTTTTGGTAGATCATGTTACTCACCGATTGCAAAGTAAGCCAGTTACTTTCAAGCTGTTTCTTTTAGTACCACCTACTTTTCCAGCTTTTTTGAGACATGTTGTTGCCATCAAACTCAAAATGAGCTAATACTTTAAATGAAAGAGTTAAATGTGTCATTTTAAGCATTTGATATGTTTTCTGTGTTCGACTGTGAATAAAATATTTAGTTTATGGGATTTGCACATCATTGCATTCGGTGTCCTAACTATTTTGAATTTGGGGTTGCATAAACATTGGTGAAACAGCCTCTCGAGAATGTTGCTACAGTGAAATGTAAAAGTGGATGTAAATAAGGATCTACTTGGTCAAAAACACTTGACACAAGTTGACAGTTGACAATTTCTGATGCTCAGCTCTGAAAATATATCGAGCCCTGCCTGTCAGCAGGCAGCTGAATTTTTCGCAAACTGTCTCTGCTCTGCTTTGAGTCTGAGGTCGGAAAGGTTTCTGGTGTTTTCCTTCTCACGTGATGCTAGTTTAATGTTTTAAGTGGTTTAAAGGTCTCTGAAATATCACATATCAAGACTTTGCATCACAGTTGACCTTCTGGTGCTCCCACATCGGCCTCTATTGTAATGCAGTGCCATTTAAAATGTATTATACTTTTTTTAAATGTGTTTTTTTTTTTATTAGAAATAGTCCAATGGTTGTCCTTATGTGATAGGTGTTAAAGTGGCCACAGCAACACCAACAGCTTTGGCCGAACTCATCAGCATCACTCACTATGATTGGCTCATTTCCAAACCCCATCATGTGTGAAGGTTGAGGCCATGAGGTCAAGTCTGCTTCCTCTCTCTCTCTTTTTTCTTATTTTTTTGGAGGCATTTTTTCTTTTTGTCCATGCACATGAATGTCAACGATTCCTACATTAGCCAACGTCTTTGTCTCTGTGTTGGCTGAAGAGACAACGGTGCAGTGTTCTTGAATGCACAAGCAGTCTCTTTTTCCTTTCCTTTCTCACATCCCCCCCTTCCCCACCTCTCTTCCTCACCTCTAAACCCATTCTCTCACCTCTCAGCTCCCAGTATCTCACCTGTACTCCCCACGCGGAGCTGTGATGCTCTCATCTCCTCTGCGCTATTTTATCTCCCTCGCTCTTTTCTTCCCCTTTATTTGGCTATCTCTCTTACCTTACCCCCTTTCTCCCTCACCTTTCTCTCCTTCACTGGTTTGTAGACAGCTGTGGGGCCGAGCACAAAAGCATCCTATTCATCACCCCGCGCTGCACCCTCCATAACCCCAACAGGCTATTCCCCCTGACACAGTGCAAAGGCAGACACACACACACACACACACACACACACACACACACACACACACACACACACACACACACACACACACACACACACACACACACACACAAGTTGGCTTGGTTCGACATTGAATTGGCACACACATGCACCCGACAAACAAGTAAACAATCTGCTGCCAGAGAACAGTGTGTGGATTCTCAATTAATTTTAATCCTGTGGCTTTGTACCATACAGTATTTTTTTTTTTTTTTACAACATGAAAATAAACTAAATGCTTACAAGAGCCAGAAACAAGTGAAGTGCTTCAGTGCAGAGAAAAGCAAAATCTAGCAGCGTCTAAGAAACAGCAGTAGTGATATTTCTGTCATCAAAACAGGTTCTTTGTTTCCTTTCAGTGAAAAACGGCTGATGCTATCAGTGGGATGGACTCCTCTTGAAAGGCTGAATAAGGTGACCTTTGAGTAATTTGTGTGTCAGTCTCAGTCCAGGTACAGTACATGTTTCCCAAGCTTAGGAACACTGCGGTAAATATAAAAGGTCAACTTGTGAATATTTTTCTCCTCTCCTCCGCGTCTGTCCAAGTTTACTTTCAGTCTTAGCAAAAGCGGTCAATTTAAGTTTGCTGGAGGTGAGTTTGTCTGCCAGTCTCTGTATTCACAAACATGTTTTGACACTTCAAAGAAGCTGTAGAACAGATCCTGGCTCACAGGTAGTTGGGTAGTACTTTAAGAGGACACAGAGTGCTTCTCACTCCCTTAGATAGTATTGGTTCTCACCACATGATAAAAAAACCAACAACAATAGCGACTTCTTTTCCATAAAACCTTAATTTTCTTTTGTTAGCACTGGCTCACATGACTGCATGTTAGGTTAAAGTAGCCGCTCATACTGAACAAGCGTACTGTCATTATCATGTTTTTTTCCTCTCTACTGAGAGCAGCCAAGGCAAAACAGTTAGCTGGAAGACGATATAAAGCTGCACAGAGCTGAGTGAGTGTAAGGAGTTATAATTCTCTGTGGGTATGTGACAACAAATGACCCCATTCACATTACACATATTCATTTCAGTGAGCTGGAAAAAGTTCCTGAGATTAAGAGTGCTGTTGGAAATTAAAATCAGCGAGCGTACCTTCATTGTACCAGACTGCACAATTGGTCAACTTTCACCTTTAAATTTAAGCACAAATAAAAAAAATTGGACCCCGCAAACTAACTTCGATCTTTGAAGCACAAATAATATATAAGCTTTGCTGTTCGTGCACGTCATAATAGCAGTAATAAAATTGAGAGGGACAGCTCTAATGCCATCTAAGTGTATTTTTGAGAGTGCCTTGGTCCAAGCACAGCATTAAATGTCAAAGCAGAAAACACATTAAAAATGCATTATGTCTGGTCCGGAATGAGGAGGAGTGAAAAAACAATCAGCCAAAAAGTCTGAATATAAACAAATAATCAGTAAACCAATAATCTGGGCTGCAGACTGAGAGCTTAAGTTATTCATCATCCTAGCACAAGGATATCATTTGCAAAAAGATGAATACAGTCCTGTTTATAGATTTGCAGAAGTGATTTGAGGTCTTAAAATTAGTTTTTTATGAGTGAACCATTTTGCAATCTTGTGCATGCATACAGTTTGTTTTGTTGCAAATAACCCCTTGCGATCTAGAAACTCGAAAAAACAAGCAAACAAGTAACAACTGCCGGAGTTTATTGCGTCTTGGATTTTCACCACCTTTGGTGTTGGTGGGGGGAATTAGATTTCAGTGTTTGACAGAAAAGACAACGGAAGGATTTGTTAGAAACTGACAGAGGGGAATAATTTGTTGTGACTGAACACATGACATTACATGGAGTAATACTTCCATCAGCCGCACTGGCTCGGGGGTTAGACACTAATCATGAATGCTTACTCATGGGATAAATGTAACATTCGTGAATCCATCCGTATTTGCAACACTGGGCAAGAAACGAAGGCTGGAAATAGAGCTGAACAGGAATTTCCATTCAGAGCTGAAAAGATTAGTCATTTAATTGTTTCGTCCAACAAAAGCAACCTCTTTTTTTTCTTCAAATATAACAAGACACTCTCCAGTTTCACCATCTCACATGTGACAAGCTGCTTTTGGACCATTTTCTGCCTGCTTTCTATCAACAGCTGTGATCAGAGGTATTGCATTTTAAGGTTTTCCATCCATCAAATTTAGTACATCTTCTTAAAATGTGGCATAGCTGTTTACTTGGTTTTAACAATGAACTAATTATAAGTTGGTGGCCATGCTAAAACAAGATTTTTGGCTATGACTCAAGGATTTGTATTCTTGCTACAGCAATATCTCTGAAAGTGGTCTATGGATAAAATTATGTCCAAAAGGTCAAACATCAACTTACTTTTCTGGCCATCATTCAGTGCCACAACTCAACAGCACAGAAGATTGTGGCCATATTTCACTTTTGGTTGGGTCTTGAATTAGAGACACTAATCTAAACATATTAAATTCCTTCAAAGTGGTTATATATTAAATCTATAGCTCTGGACAGATATTGATTTGTACTGGCTGGTAGAAGCATATAAGCACAAGGCCTTTGGGATTGTGTTTTTCTTTTCTTTTTTTGGTTGGAATAAAATTTCCTCTGTGCTACCAAACCACATCTTTAGTAAAACAACAACAAATGCTTTGCTTGCAGCTTAAAGTGCACAGGGATAAAGATGCTAACAACACAAACAAAGCACTTTTGCTCTTTTTTTAAACACTTAATATAAAAGAAGGGAAGAGTTGTTACTCTTTAAGTACTCCTCTGGACTCTCTACCCATCTCAGCGTACAGTCACTGCCTCCATTAGCTGTTATCAACGTCCCTCCTTTCTCGGTCTCAGCTGTTTTTGACTTACAAGTGGGTATTTGTGTCCAGTATCCAGTAGCCTTTATGTGGAAAGCATGTATTGTGATGGTGTGTGGGTATGTCCCCCTCCCCTTATTGGCACACAAGCACCCACCAAAGCAGAAGCAAAGGAGTGGAGAACAATGTGTCTATTGTCCAAGATGGCACAGCCATTTAAGATAGGATCTTGCCACTTCCATGCACTCACTATTAACAATGACAGGCTGTCCAGAATGGTGGATGTCAGGAGATTTTTCATCCCAGGAACTGTACTTGTCAGTGGAGCGTAGAAAATACACTGTCAGCTGTGTTAGACTTGCAGCAATTGAGACTTCCAAACAACATGGATAAATGTGGCTGAGGTTGTGCAATGAAGTCAGGTTATATCAATTAGCAAATCAGTCATTCTTTACATCCAGTGGGTAAAAATTAGCCGCATTCTGCACTTCGTCTCTGATTGCCAAAGGAAATTGGAGCTGAAGAAGACAGAGGATTTTTAATATGACTATCTTTGCTTATGATTTTATTTGTGCCTTGTGGGTGCATGCAGCCTACTTTTAGCTCCTCTTTCTTTGTGCTAGATCGTTTTAGACTCAGTGCATTAACTCACAGATATGCAGAGCTATACGTTGCGTGTTCATTTCCATTGGTTTTCATCAGCTTCCTCCATCAGATAAACCCCGAAGACAAATCGCCACCTCTTATTGGCCCTGATGAATTGCGTCTCTAACAAGATATGGGAACAACAGCCCAACAATCATTATTCATGCTGAAAAATGGGCCTCTATTATATAGTCACGAATAGTCATTAATAAATCTTTGCCAGGACCTCACTTAAATATTTTCACATTATTGATTTCAGTTGTTCCTAATTATCAAAAGAGGTTTTTGTCATGGTAGGGGACGAATGCTATAACTATTTTGTCATTAAAGCCACTCGAATGATTACGACCAGCAGAAAGGTTTTTTCGTTACAAATATCCGTTATATCAACACTGCTTTTTTTCTGCTACTCCTTTTTTTCTCTCTCTCTATATGATGTTAGATTGTCTGCTGGACTGTCTGTCTAGCACTTTAGCCCAGACTGAAAAGTTTTCTATATATACTCACTGGAAACTTTATTAGTTACTCCTATTCAGCTGCTTTTTAATGCAAATATATAATCAGCCAATCACATTAGAGCAATTCAATGCAATTAACCATTTAGAAATGGTCAAGATAACCTGCTGAAGTTCAAACTCACCATCAGAATGGGAAATAAAAGTGATTTAGGTCTTAAAGTTCTGCAGAACTGCAGAACTTTGAAACAGATGGGCTTCTACTGTGTTTAGAAGACACACAGTAGAAGATCGTAAAAAGTTGCCCAGCCTGAGTCTTGATTTCTGCTGCAATATTCAGATTGTAGGGTTAGAATTTGGCATAAACATTATGAAAGCATGAATCATTGCTGTCTTGTATCAACAGTTTATGCTCATAGTGGTGGTATAATGAAGTGGGTGATATTTTCTTGGTGCACTTTTGGTCCCAAAGTGCCTGCTGGCACATCCCTTTATGACCACAGTGTACCCATCTACTGATGGCTCCTTTCAGCAGGATAATGTGCCCGTCCTCAAAGCTCCAGTCATCTCAAAGTGGTTTCATGAATATGACGAACAGCATAGCTTATGCAAATGCCACCAGATCTCGATCCAACAGAGCACCTTTGGGATGTGGTCGAACAGGAGAGTGTCATCATAGGTGTGGAGCCTACAAAACTGCAGTAACTGTGATGCTGTCATGTCAGCATAGACCAAGATCTCTGAGGAATGTTTCCACCACCTTGTTGAATCTATGCCACAATACTTACTCAATACTACAACATTATAATACTTTTATAATATATTTATAATTGCATGAATTTCCCTTAAAATTGCAAATGCATGATCCAGGCATATTATAACCTTTGCCAACCTAATTTTCCATCGTGGTAAATTCATGCTGCTGTGCAAAGACCATTTAGAAAAAGTCATAAATAAAACCTTAAACCAATCAAGCTAACACAGATAAATATATATTAAATAAAGGGCAAACTTTGCCTGTTTCCAAGATAAACTGTTAAAACTGGCTATCCATCTATCTTTACCTTAGCGTAAAGACAGCATGTTCCCATCTCTTCTTGGTTTAGTCTATTTAGCGATAATATATCCATTTTAGATCACATCTTTCTTTCAAGTGATACTTTTAGGGAAAATCTCAATAAAGAATCGCGATTTATGAAGATTCTCCGTCAAACTGCCTCAAGTCATGAACAGATTGGATGTTCCTGTAGAATCACTCAATGTGCTGTCATTTAACCCAAGGTATGTCTCTCAGAAGTGTTTTACAAGAGAACCTTGTAGAGATGTCTCAGTGAAATGAATTTTGCTTTAAACTCGAGCCTGTCTTGTGGCTGAAAATAAGAGCTATAATAATCTAATAAGGTGTTCACAGATACATGTATTCCTTAAATAATGGCTATAGTATGTTGCTCCATATCCAAGTCTATTTGATCAGCATCTCCCCCCCCAAATTAGAGTGGGACTTTATAGTCTGTAGTAGCTTTTTGCTACTTTGTGCAGATACACTGGAGACTCACCTATAAAACAACAGGCCTAGAGGAATCTGTCATAGCTCCATTAACACTTCTGCTTCAGCCTCCTCTTCTTACCTTCCTCCCCTCATTAATCAACAGACCAGCCCTCTGGGTGCAGCTCTGCAGCTAAGCTCACTTTCAGTTTGTGTGTCCCTGCATGTGCGCATTGAGTATGTGGGCATTGTTTGCGTGCGTTTGCATCTGTGCATGGGTGATTTCATGTGGCAGCGTGTAAATGGCTAGTATCCAAAGGGAATTTACTGCTAGGTTTGTTAATTTTTGTGTCTGACTAGAAGTCAGAGATCCTGTGTCATCAGTCGGTCATGCCTCTGAAAGTGTTGCCAAATTCACTTTAGCCATTATGCGATCCAGAAAGGTTGTTTCAAATCCAATCTTCTGAAATGAGCTGTTAAAAAAATGACATTTGTATACACGGATGCAAAAAAGAATCAGATGAAGTTATTCTTGGGGAAAAAAGACACACCAACCTTTTATGTTTGAATCACAATCTATAATGAGTTCTTCTCCTGCAGTTACCTTTCATCAGCCTGCTTGCCAAGCACATTCAGTACAGTGTACAGCCAAAGATAGCCTCAGCTGCGTGTGCGTATCTGTGCTAAAGGGCTTGTCTTTGTGTCTGTGTTCTTAATTTAATCACTGTGGCACATAGGTAAACATTATTATGGAGTTCTTTAATAAATATTTAAATATTACACCTGTTTTGCTTCAGATGCAGCCAAATAACCTTGTTGAATAATGAAAATTTTCCCATTCTGTCAAATGAACACGATTTTTTTTTTACGTGGCACTAATTGCTTGATGCTGTATTATTAATGCATTGTTCAAACAGCCTTGACCTTAGAGTCTCATGTAAACGGAAGGAAAAAGGAAGAAGCTCTTGTCACCCAAAGGTGTGGAAGCTCTTTTTTTTCCTGTTTATTTGTGGCTGAGTTTGTACACTCTCCTTCCCTCCCTCTTTCTTTCTCTAGGGAGTTCTTTTAATAGTAAGGAGGTGACAGTTTACCTCTCGCTGAGCACCGTGGTGACAGTTTGGTACCTGCCCAGCTCGGCATGAAATGCCTCGACTGCCTTGCCTTCAAAAGCGGCCTGCTTTTAAAATTTGCACTCCCGTTCTAATGAGCCAAAATGACCTCAAGTGTAGGCCAAAGCAATCTGATCCCATTTCTATTAAACAGCTTTAATATTTCCGTGAGAATTATTGTTCAGGGAATGAATTTTGGGTAAGGACTGCCAAGGGAAATGGAGCACACAATAGTAGCCTTGGCAGTAGCACTTTGAGTGGATCATTTAAAGGTCATAATGGAGAAAATAGTGGCTCTTAAGAGTCATAAAACCATAGAAAACATGCAGTTATTGGACCAAATTTAAAGTGAAATATAAAATAAAAGAACGAAAGGGAAGTTAATGTGTCAAACTTTTGACCCACGATGTACGCTGGCGGATTAGGATTGAAGTAATTTAACAAAAAGTAAGTTTGAAGTTCAGAGCAGGGACTAGGGCGCGCATTAGCTGCTGTTACACCCCCTCCCTATTTATACACATACACCCCCCTCCCTTTCCCTTATGTTCCCAATTGTTCTCTTTCATTTCAGAGAAATGTCTGTTGGGCAAAGTGATAATTGCATTCCTCAATGATTTCATGCTGAGACACAGAGTGACACTGAATCGCAGCCCACTTATTCCAAGGGAGTGTGTTCTTTGGGAGGAAATGAGACAAAAACAATATGACAAACTCCATCGGACCCCGTTCTTTGACATAAAAGTCCGCATTTTCCTCTCTTGCACACGCGCGCGTTTATTCCCCCCAATGTCCTCTTTGATTTCGCAGACCTAAACGTGGCTGAGTCAAGTTAGTTCCAGCAACACAAATCTCTTGCTTTCTGGTTGTGAGGAAACGGTCATTGCAGACACAGAGCTCGCTGCTTCCCCAGCTAACCATATCAGAGAAGCAGCCTGAACATCAGTGAGCGAGTACCTCTTTAGAATTAATCCTCGGGGGGGATGAATGCACCAATGCATGAGGATTACTTGCTTTTAGGGCTTCTGATGAAATTCAAATAACAAACGCTTGCACAAAGTGTCCTGGAAAACACTTGGCGTTTCGTAATATCCTGCTAAACATGCAAATATTCGGTGGAACGCTGCACAGTGGTCTGTGCCTCATTTAATTTCAGTCTTTATTGATATGATAATCAGGTGGTCAGCTAATGGTAATTAAGCTCAATCAGTGAAGTTGGATCATGGTTGTGGGAAAGAAAAAAAAAGCTGCTTTCATCCTTTTACTTTACATCCTCTTCCCACAGCAGCTAGTCGGTCACTTCTGAAGCACTGTATTTCTAACAGCCCCTCACCTGTTGGCCTAGATGCTAATTTTGAAGCTGGCGGCGACGAGAGCACCAACATACTAAAGTGGAAAATAAGGCTTTGCCTACATTACATCAAGACCTTAGTAGATTTTTGTGCTTTTTCTGCATTCAGCCCATGCCCTCCTTCATTTATGGATTTAGTTCAGTTTAACATTCAGCCTGGCTACTGGATGCATAGCGCTGGACAACTTATTCTAGTATTATAACCAAAATAACACTGCGTTGCATTGTTGCTCTCTGCCTGCGATAGCCTAAGTAGGCTTGTTGGTGAGGCCCACAGTCAAATTCTTCTTTGTCTGTGTGTTATTGTCTGTGAAAGCTCCAGCCTTGTACATGGATTAAATGGAAATTGCAGTGAGTGTGTGTGTGTGTGTGCAGAGGATTGCTGACTTAAGCTGTAATACATAAAGAGGTTTGGATGAGGGATGGTTTAAAGAGCAGGCAATAGTCATAATGATGACTTAAAGCAAAATTGGCCCGACAAAAAAAATGTTTTACACATGCATGCAAGTCCAGCACTGCTTTGAACGCTGTAGCCAACAGTGTCTGCCAACCTCGGTGTCACATTGAAATCAATAGTGGTTAAAATATACGATAGCATAACTTTGCTGCAGCGAGGAAAGCAACATTATAAAACTGTATTGGTAGATTATGGCATTATCATCACAGTGTAACGCTTTATTATATGCTTTCTTAATAAAACAGCGTTAAGTCTCCTTGTCTCCGTGAAGCCGCTTGACACAAGCAATGCGTCACCCTGTTTACACCACAGGAACATTTCCCCACTACTTATCTTCACTCTCTCTCATACCTGGGAGAGAAACTTCAATATTGACCCACATCTCCTTCAGAATAATTTGGCTGCTATTTTTGTGCCGTGCTTAAAAAAAAAAGAAAGAGAAAAAGGAAAAAAAAATGCTCTGCAACAGTGGCTCTGACGCCTGAATCCACACAGTGTGTGACATTTTAACTAATGTTGTTCTGCTCAAGGCTGCGCAGCCCAGCATGGGTCAAACATCTCCCTTGTCTCTCTCTCAGTAATAAGAAATCAGCAGTAGAAACACTTTCTCTGCACCCAACAGTCTTATTTGCATGAGAATTGGAAAGATTTTTTTTAGTAAGACTGTTTGCTGGCTTTCTAGGATGTGAAAAACACTAGTGTATGTCAAGTGGCAACCTCTCTTTGGAGTTCCTCGAATAGTCTCTTGAGGCTTGCCCCAAAATTGACTCATTCCTCATAGACTTCCATGTTAAAATGTTCAACAGCACTAAACATGTTTTCCAGCCTGATACAGAAACGTTTCTTTGGTCTCCGTAGCTTTTTTCCTGCCTCATGACTCCTGTAAAAGGTCCACATTTTAATATAACTTACATCATTTTATCATTTTAGATGGTTTTTATTAGTGGTGTGGCCACTTTAACTGTCATTTCGTCTATTCAGCAGTTTTACTAAAACACTGAGCTGACGTTTTCTTTTAATCCAAAGGTACTATCTTCTTCTTTAAGGTGCTCCCTTTAGGGGATCATCTTCCTCCAGCTCATCCAATCCCTACCGTCCTCCCCCGTCACACCAACCCTCTGCATGTCCTCCTTCACTTCATCCATGACTCTTCTCTGTGGTCTTTCTCTTTTCCTCCCACCTGGCAGCTCCATTTTTAACACCTTTTGTCCAGTATATCCAGTGTGCCCCCCCCCCCGCACATGTCCAAACCATCTCAGCCTTATCTCTCTGCCTCTGTGTTTGTGACTCCCAACAAAATCATCTCCATCTTCTGCCTTTTTGTCAGTGCCACCGTTACCAAACTATACATCACAGAAGGTCTCACTACCATCTTGTAAACCTTCCCTTTCACTCTTGCTGCTATCCTTCTGTCACAAATCACCCCTGACACTCATCTCCACCCACTCCACCCTGCCTGCACTCACTTCTTAACCCCTCTTTTGTACCGTCCATTGCTTAGAATGCTTGACCCCAGTTATCTGAACTCATCTACCTTCACTACCTCTGATCTGTGCATCTTCACCTTTCTACCTGCCTCCTCCTCATCACACATTTCCATCCTGTCTTGTGTCCACTGACTCATCCTCTTATCTCCAGAGCATACCTTTACCTGCCCAGCCTCTCTTCTGCCTGCTCCCAAGTCTCATTGCTGATCATCAGTGTTGTCTGCAAACATCATAGTCCACAGAGACCCCATAAATCAGTAAATTATGGATACACCTTGGTAAACAAGCTAGCGAGGCTGTTAGCTGTTATTTCTCCAGCCTTACCTTCTCATTGAAATGTTGTCAGATCCATATTTGACAAAACTTAGTTGAACAAGGTAGGCCTGTTCAACTGATTGTCATCACATATATCTAATAAATCTATAACAAAGCAGCAACTTAGTGGATTTAAGCTTGTGGACATGGTTAAAACACCTGCTAAAGATCAAACTGGGATTTTCCCGCACAGTCATCTCTAGGGTTTACAGAGAATGATCTGAGAAAAGAAAAAAATATCCAGTGAGTGGCAGTTTTCTGGATAAAGACGACTTGTTGATGCCAGAGGTCAGTGGAGAATGCTTTGACCTAATAGGAAGACAACAGTGACTCAAATAAGCATTCATTACAGCCAAGCATCTCTGAACACTCAATGCATTGAACCTGGAATTGATTAAACGCAAGTATTGTTGCTGACCATGTCCAAATCCTTTTATGAGCACATTTGGGATGCTGTGAAACGGGAGATTCACATCAGGGATTTGCAGCTGTGTGACGGTGTCATGTCAGTATGAACCAAATTCTCTGAGGGATTTTCCAGCACCTTGTTGAATCGGTGCTGTGAAGAGTTAAGACAGCTCTGAAGACAACAGTGATTCCAACCCAGTCCTACTAAGATGTACCTAATAAAGTGACTATAAATATGTTCTGTCTGTGAATTTCAGATTCTTTTAAACCTTACGTAAAAGAGGTCGCTATCAATAACTGTTCTTAATGTTTTTATCACAAGTTCTATTTAAAAGTATAATTTATCTTAATGGAAAGCTGCAGCCGGTTGCTTCTGTGGCTCAGGTCTATTCTTTTTCAGCAGCTGCTCTCACCACCCTCCTGCTCTCCCTTGGACTCTCTATTTGCTGCTCTTTTTCTTATTTTTTCTATCGCCTGGCCTTATCCCATTTTCTCCATTGCTCTCTTTTATTACTGTCCATTACATGCTCTTTTAATACCGCCTGCCCTTGCGTTCTTTGTCATATTGGGTAGACGGACCCCTTGCTTTTGGCGAGGAATCAGCTGGAACCTGTTGTCCGTCATATTTCATGCCACATTGTGACTGGGATCCAGTTTTCGGCTATGAATACTCGACTATGAATACTGTGCGTAATAGCACACAGACATGGCCAAGGCCTTAACAAATGAAATAAGGGTTGCTAATACTCTGATATTACATTTTGGGACCAGTTTGGCTCATGAATGTTTGATGAGAATGTCCAATCATGCATAGACAGAAGAAAGAGATGAGGAATGGGAGAGGAGAAATTTAGAAGAGAGAGACGGGCAAGAGACAAATCAGGGGCTTGGAGAGAAAGTGAGGAGGAGAAGTGTGTGTGTGTGTGTGTGTGTGTGTGTGTGTGTGTGTGTGTTTGGGATGGAAAGGGGGAAGGTGGGGGGCAGTGATTACTTGCTGCTGAGGTAGCACTGCATTACACATGAGGATTTGGAATGGCCCAGATAAAGTAATCTATGATTAACTGGGGCGCGGCTGGCTTGCCACCCTGCCAACAGCTGTAGTCAGGGGCGAATTACAAAATTATGGGATGTCCAAACATTTCAGATGCGGCGGGAAAAGTATTTCGGTACAGGAGGCGAGAAGGTTGGGTGGGATGGGAGTTATGCACGAGGTCAAAGGTGACAGCCAGCGGCTAGAGGACAGAGTGACAGAGGGCGCGGTGGTGCAATTAAGAGAAATTTTGTTGCAACCTTTGAATTTAGCTGAGAATTGTCAAAATGCCGGAATAGTCCTGGGAGGATTTTGGGGAGGGGAGCCGCAGGCCGGGGTCGCGGTCGGAGGAGTGATCGCTGCGATGATTGCTGTAACAACTGTCCGACGGGATAACAAATCAAATTATAAAGATGGACACCCCAGCACAGACCCTGCCGCCGTCTGAAATTGATTGCTAGCACTAGGAGCTGATATTGCGTGGTCTGGTCTGTCATAGTCCATCAGGCATCATTATCACCAAGGGAACAGTAAACCTTATGCAGAGCTGAATGAGGAGGGAAACTTCATCCACACTATGCTGCTGGCAAATTAGACAGAAAACAACAACACAGACAGAACAGTGCTTTTTCAAATGTTTGTTTTTTAATGCGTTCTTATCATTTCAAGGTCAAATTTAATTTCTGTTCGGGATGCTGCAGAGCAAAATTTTCCACACCTAAGCTGTGGCTAAATCCAGTCTGTTACTATTATGTCTAAGTGTCGCGGGCCTACCTTGATTGCAGTGCTCTTATGTTTTGTATTGCCTGTAAGTACAGCAGCAATCATCTTTAAATCATAGTTTGTAAGATATGAATCATCAAGAGGGTACAAACCCTGCCCACATTTGTCCCATCTTTCATCGAGTATCTGAGGGATAATAAAAGCATTTGTGCCTCTGAGGTATTACGATCGTGTTTCAGTATTCACTAGTTCTCCCAATCTAACAGTCAGCTATTTTTATTCCGCTGTGTGATTAGTCATTTAGCTGAAGCGAGCTGTCATTGGAAATCATTTTCACGTCTTTAGACAGTTCCTCAGTTCATCCAAATAACGAGTGATTTTGCCTGTGGGGGGAATAGGGTTCATATTTTATTGAGAGGCGAGACAGTTCCTCAATAACGTCACAAGTTTGATAATGTTCCGTGAAGTGAATGGACTTTGTGTTCGAGGCCACTTACAGAAAATGTCTGTGGCTCAAAAGATGGCTCATTACTTCGTTCCATGAGGTGTCTGAGCTCTTAAATTCTTCTCCAGGCCTGTCAGTCAGGGCTTTATACACCCCTGCAGCTAAAAATCCTAGCGGATAGGAATCCAAGTTGAACTTTAAGGTATTTATGGCTACATTAAATGTCACTACATCATAAAGCAAAGTTATTTTATAGATAGACGGATCTGTTCTCAGCTTGCCTTTGAACCATGAGGAGTCTGCTTCCATGCGATCACACTTTGGCTCTGGTACTTCTTCCTGTCTCCTCATGCAAATCTCAGTTGTAGTGCTCAGTTTTGTACATTTATGGGGGTAACAAATCCACAGCTTTGGAGATCCACGGTTTCAGTCCATACCTCGTAATTTAAGAGGGATCCACAGGAGGAAATTAGGAAAAGAACCTAATTTTATCACATGCATGATTACTTGATCACAATGAAATCAATGAATGAACAAAAAAACAAACCAGATCATACTATTTCCACTCCAGGCTTTACTTGAGGGACCTTTTAAATATAAATGCTTTAACAAGACTATCATCCTTTAACCAGGAGCTACCGACGACTCCAAAAGACTGTCATCTTCATCCTCCTGCTCTGTGCATCGACTGTATAAAACAACATGTAGGACACTTAAACTGTCTGTTCCAACACAAAGCTTAACTAGCAGGGTTGTCCCTGCAGTTACACAGCTGAAGGGAGTCTTCTCTTTATCTGACTTGGCTGTCACATAATCCCCTTGACGTGTCTGTGTTTACATCCATGAACTGAGTTTCTGCACTTTTACAACCTCTCTCCGTCACATGGCCAGCTATGTTAGTGAAGTGGGGTGGCAGTGCAGCATGGAAAAAGGGAATCACAAGACAAGATTATTGAGGTTTGAATTGCAGGTTCACTAGCATTGCACCCTAAATACAATTCATACCAGCTATGATAGCACAGCTGGTGTGAATTGCATGCATTGCGGAATGAGTCTCTGCATGTGTCATCACGGCAAAATGTTGTTCTGGAAAACTGATTGCTGCTGGAATTACAGCGGAGGGTTTTTCCTGACTTAGGATGCACCTTTGGGGGTGACAGTAAATGCAGCAGTAAGCATGAGATTGTCTTTATCAATTGCGCAAATTCAACATAAATCTGTTCCTCTTTTTTATGACAATTTGATAAACAAAAGCCCCATTATACTTAAGTAAATGAAACCTCAATTAAAAAGATTTGAACACTGGTGATTTTCCTGTGGTTCTGACTAAAACCTCTTTAGGGGTGTCAAAAATTCCCATAAGCAGGAAAAAATAAACATGCAGAGGCAGTTAGGAGTTTGGCAGCTGTTTCTATGGCTGTCTGTCTGTGGATAGACAGTGTTTTGCAACACTTTATTATTTCTGAAGTTTAAAGATGGTTGTAGTCCCTGTTAGTCTTGAGGACACATCTAATGATGTAGTAGTGACTATTAAGCAGTTTAAAAATGCATTCAGCCTGATGACTCCTCTCACATTATTTAGTGCATTGCTACCAGCTAAGTAGAAAATCTACTATATTTTATTTGTTGAGAGCCTGCAGTGTGGTGAAAATTACACATTTGCTCAAGGTCAATCCTACTAAGCCAGTGCTGTAAAAAGCCATTTTCAAGATATTCTATTATTCATCATTTTTAGCAGAATTGAAATTATGGCTTACCCACTCCACAGCCAATTCACTGCTTATTTCACAGGTTGCTGAAAGTCATCCTAATCAAAGATCTTGAGCACTTTGAAGCAGGTTGTCATCAACAGTTTGCATGATATCACTCCATGTATTCTTTCCTGAATCCTTACAAGAGGAAGGATACAACTGACTGTTCTTCATGGTAGAAAGCTTACATGGATTAGGAGCTTAGCCTTTCTTTTTGTAGATCCAGACTGTTGCATTATAACTGAAGAGTTTGGCCTGTTTTTTTGCGTTTTTTTTCCCCATCTGACCTCAAAATATGTGCCTTAACAATGCCCCCACATGTTATTTTTGTTGTCACTTTTTTGAAATGCAACCTCTTTTTGCCTACTCATTGTTACCAACTTAGGAAATAACAAAAGATCAAGGTCCTGTGGACAAACTCAGTAGGAGAGGTTTTTTCTGACCTTTTTGAACAGATATAAATAGACCTGTTTATTTATACGTATTGTAAGACGGAAAATACATTTTGTGCAGTGTTCAGTGCTATTGAAAATGAAGAACCTCTCACCAACATGCTCTCATGAACAGTGTTTCTACAATTTGCCACGCAGTTACATGCAATTAAAAAACATTTTGTTCCATATTTTTGTCTAAATTCATGAGATAACTTGAATTCATTTAAGGGTTTTGGACGCGTCTTTAGAGGACTCTTAGAGTCAACCTCTAAGATTTTTTACTTTTTGGGTAAATTCAAAGTTCTTATAGTTAATCTATTTTTTAGATTTGTTGATGAAATACAATAGAAGTTGGTATGAGGTGATAATAAATCCATCATTTTGCAATACTTCACATTTAAATAGATCTACAAAAGCCTATTTTAAACCAATAATCAAAGGATTTCTATTTGCTTTCTTCTGTTTTTGGTATGTTTATTTATGAATAAAGAGGACAGCTGCACACATACACACATATTACGTAAAATCGTGGGCAACTTGTGTTGAAAAAATAATTTTCTTTCATAAATCATTCCAAGATCGTGTTAATGAAGTGTTAAATTTTTAATGACCCAATCTCGCCTGGATTCTAGCGGCCCTTTGGGTTCATCTCGCAGCCCCAAATTTAAATGAATACACAATAAAATGACTGCTTTAAATCTTCATATAAGCCTTTTCATTTTTTCTGACCTTAGCAGGCTGATGGATATTGGGGTTCACTGAAAGCAGCATTTTGATCAGTGGATCATATTAATAATATATGGATGTCTTTAAGAGACTACCATACACGTCTGTATTTAATATATCTGAAAGCATTCTCAAAGCTGCCAATCAAGATTATGGGAAAGGTTCAGACACCAGATTTCAGTTAAGTCCTTGTTGAAGCTGAGGAGGTGCATGATAATTAGACTTGCTCTTTACTCTAATCTGTAAAGCTGAACAAATCTATTAAGAACTTGGTGTGTTCTCAGAATACTGTAAACTAATATGAGGAGAGCCACTGTTGCTCTGGATATGTAGGCTATTTTCAGTGACATCTGCGCCATGACTACTACTTTACTGACAGGTAGATCTGCTTCTGGGACCCTTCTGAAACGCACTCCAGTGCATCTGGTGGAATCGTAAGCATTGTCTTGAGTGGGTGCGATCAGCTCCGGTGACTGTGTCAGAATGCACCGCAGCTGTGCCTGGTGTATTTTAGGGTTTACTTACAATTGCAGCAGTTGAAGCCGTTTTATACCGCAGATCAGTGAGCCTGCTCCCACTGAGACTAAGATGAAGTACGTGTTTTTGGACATTTGACCCATTTTTTGTTTGTAATTTTGTCTCTGTACAGGACCACAGAGGATCTAAAATTAAACAACCAAGATGTGATTGAAGTGCAGATTTTTAACTTTAATTTCAGGGATTTTGTAAAAGTACTGCATGAACTGTTCACGAATTACGGCCATTTTTATAATACAATTCCCTATTTTCAGACGCTCAAAAGTAATTGGACAAACTAACATAACTTTAAAGATAAGGATTATTTTTAACATTTGGATGAAAATCCTTACTGGTTCCTCCTTTGAGATGCTCTGCTAGGCTTTTACTATAGCCACCCTGAGTCGCTGCTTGTTTGTGGGTCTTTGACGTCAGTTTTGTATTTAATAACTGAAAAGCATGCTCTGTTGGGTTGAGATCAAATGTCTGACTTGGCCTTTAAAGATGATCTAATTTCTTTGCCTTGAAAAACTTTTGGGTTGCTTTTGCAGCGTGCTTTGGGCATCATTGTCCATTTGCATTGTCCATGGCTGAGTGTGAGCAGAGAGTATAGCCCTGCAGACTTCTTAACTCATCCTGCTGCATCGCATCATCAACAAAGCCCAGTGGCAGTGGTATATGCCCATACCATGACACTGCCTCCTCCATGTTTGGCAGATATTGTGGCTTGCTTTGGATCATAAGCTGTTTCTCTCCTTCCATACTTTTCTTTTCACATCAATCTGCACAACTAAATCTTTATTTCATCTGTTCAAATACTTTCTAGAACTGCAGAGGTGTTTTGACAATTGCTTGTTCACAGTGGGCTGTCTGATTGTTGGGGTTTTCTCTGAATAACCGTACAATATAAAGTGTCTTGAGGTGACTGTTTGGCCTTAATCAAATAAAACTTAACTGATTAGAAAACTGAATTAATTCCTAAAGTTTTCGTTAAAAAAAAAACCAGTTTTTAAAAAAAATGATGGCTTCCTTCACTTACACCGACATCTCTCCGGACCTCATTCTCCAAGTTCCAGGAAACAGATAAAGAATGCAAGTTCAAAACTTAGAATAAAGTCCAGATCTTGCATTTGCTTCATTTGTTAAGAAATAACAAGGGAACAGGCCTCACCTGCCCATGAAAATACTTGTCAGTCCAATTACGTTTGAGCCTCTGAACATGGAGCACTGTGCATAAGAATGGATCTAATTCCTAAACAGTTAATGCAAATTTGTCAGACACCTTGAATTCAAAGTCTGCACTTCAATCAGATGCTGGTTGTTTGATTTAAAATCCTTGGGGGTGCAGAGGCAAAAATACAAAAATATGGGTCATTGTCCAGAAACTCATGGACTTAACTGTACATTCAGATCCATAAAGTTTTGGATAATCTTAATGAATAGTTTTTATTTTTATCACATTGAACATACAGACTTTATTTTAACATGAATTATTATTCACAGGATTTTATTTTAACCAAACCTGGAAGTGCTAATGCTTTGAAACTCTCCTAATTTAAAACAAAAATTAATGTATTCAACTTTTTATTTTAAGCCAACATTTCTTGAGTCAGAATTAAATATAAATATAAAGCTGAACAAAAGATGAGTTGTTTCGACTAAATTCCTGCATGACGTGTTTTTTTGCAGTGCATAAATTTGCACCCTGGTGTAGTCATCAGGAGACGTGGTATCTCTGTCAGCAGACGGATGACACACTTGATGTGGCTGCATCTCTCTCTGTTTTTAGATTCAGTATTTCGGTGCCTGGATATTAAAACCCAAACAGGTTTTGAGGATTAAAACTGTCTGTTTTACAGCTCAGAGTAAGAAACTTGCTACCAAATGTAATCTTGTTGATTTATTCTGTGCCAACAGGCAAGAAACCTAGTTATTGTGTGGTGAATGCCATCGCATGCTGCTTTTTATGATGATAATAAAACACATTTAGTTTCCATCTTAGACGACGCAAAGAGACAGACTTACAGTTTTATTTTATTGCACATTTTTCCTCCCAAACTTTTACCCCTAAAAGTAAAAATACTCGTCCAGGTTAAACTATCAAGACAATAAAACTGATATTTCCTAGTTATTATTATGCAATAAGTCTAATGGGATTGACTTCCCACCTTCACTGAACAATATGCAGCTTAACCACTTTGTCTCTCATCACCACTGTGGCAGCACTGTTGCTTCTACCCTTTAAAGGTTTATGTAAGTGAAGCCAGAGTCTCTTTATGAAATAAGTCATCATTCTTGCTGATTTGCGATCTCTTTCCTGATTGGAATAAATTGGACTGATTGAAGGCGATGTAATTTCTGAAAACAAGAAGTAGATTAACTTGTTAAAAGCAAGTGATTTGATGCATAAGTGACTTAACATCAAGAGTCAATCACAATTATGCTGTCAGTAAGCAATCAGAATAACCGAGGATGAGGAAGCAAAGTTGGCAGTGCTCAAAGCGGCATGCAGTTGCTTATTTGTTATAGGTTTCTGAAAATCTGTGTAGTGCAAGCTTTGCCTATTTTGTGTAATTAGCCTCAGGTATTTAGTGGAGATGGATCTGCTCTAACTAATCGCTAATCAGAGAACAACTCAAAGCAAATCTAGGTTGATTTATTTTCTCTAGAACTGTCTTCATCATTGCATTGTTTTTTTAAATTCCCCGAAACTGGTTACCGGTAATTGGTTTCTTGTGCCAAGCATTGTATTCCTCACTGTTCTGGCATTAAATGAGTCACACCAAACCAGCAGATAGTCTCATTCACGTCTGTGTAATTACAATCAGTGTAGGAGTGTCTCTGAATAAGACCCACCAGCAGCACCAGAGAATAGGACTGCCTTGACAAAGCATTGACATCTGTGGAACAGGCAAAATCCATTCATACCCCCTAATTCTTATTTTGCAGGAGCTATCTCACTGAGCTTGCTTTTGTGCTGGTATAATTACTTAATCTGAGCACTCCTAGGGTGAATTACTTTGTGTGCAGAAAGCAAGCACCATTGCTTTGATTCACACTCCCAAAGGGGAATTGAGGCTAGGTTTAATTTTACTGTTTTAAAGTTGCAAATGAATGTCCATTGTCAAAAGGGACTCACATATGTGTTTGTGCTTCTCTTCAAGCCGCAGCATATTTTTGATTTTCATCGTCATTATTATGGAAATAAATACAGTATGTTCAGTTTAGAGTAAGATTTAACCCCTCCTTTGTTTCCCCACTTCTTTAAAGGATTTTATGGATGGTGTAGGGAATGATCCACAGTGCATTAGTGCAGAGTGTGTAGTGTGCTGTTTTCTGTTGTTTGCTGTTTATAATGGGCCTGTGCAACACTTAACTAGAATGGAGGCCCATCAAGGCAGACTGATAAGGACCTAGGGATCCACCATAGTCAATTACTGCAAAGTGCCAAGTTCAACTCAGCGGGCCTTTTATGAAGTACACCAGCTGAGTAAACAAATTAATCGTACGGCTGTGGTTCCCCAATCCAACCATGCGACCCAGGGCAATCATACATCAGACAGAGTGAGCGGCTGTCTCCACCAGGAAGGGTCCTACTATTAAAGATAGGCAACCACATAGGACTCATTAGCTATTGGCCATCGCACTTGTTTTGCTTCTCGACTGCACTGTTCTCTTTTAATAGCTTTTAACACCCCGACACTGCCTTTGTATGAAGATGGAGGTGATGTTTAAGAATTCTGCCATTTCCAAATGCCTTGTCAGCACAGCAATGGCGATAAAACAAAGTAATTAGAAAAACATTGTCCTGCTAAAATCTACCGTTAAAGGAAAAAGAAATATTTTTGAATATATATATATTTATAAGGCAAAAATTGGTCTGCAGGTGCACATGCATGAATCTATGTTTTGTGTTCAAATGAAGCAAAGAAGCAGTTGTTTAAAAAGTTCAATATACACTATATAACCAGAAGTATTCAGTCACCCATCCAGATCATTGAATTCAGGTGTTCCAATCACTTCCATGGCCACAGGTGTATAAAGTCAAGGACCTAGGCATCCAGACTGCTTCTACAAACATTTGTGAAAGAATGGGTCGCTCTGAGGACCTCTTTTAATTCCAGTGTGGTTTCATGATTGCAACAAGTTCAGTCGTGAAATGTCCTCTCTACTAAATATTCCACAGTCAGCTGTTAGTGGTATTATAACAAAGTGGAGGTGACTGGGAATGATAGCAAATCAGTCACAAAGTGGTAGGCCACGTAAAATCAGAGTGTGCAGAGGTCGCCAACTTTCTGCAGAGCCATTCACCACAGATCTCCAAACCTTATGTCGCCTTCACATTAGTTTCATGGAAGGAGTGTGTTTATGGTCAAATAAACATGCTCCTAAACCTTGTGGAAAGCCTTACCAGAAGAGTTGAAGCTGTTATATCTGCAAAGGATGGGACGACATCATATTAAACCCTATGGATTATGAATGAGACGACACTCAAGTTCATGCGTATGGAAGCAGTCGAGCAAATATTTTTTGCAATATGTTGGTGAAATCTTCAGCTATAGTGGAAGATTGTCTAAAACCCCTCTAAAGCGGCATCCACACTGGAAGTATGGGTAAAATAACTGCCAACCACACAGGCGGTACCCAAAATAAGCTTTTCTCAACTTCCATGTTGGCGATCAAAGCAATTCCTATGAGATTGCAGAATACCATTGCTTGAGATGCAGATATATACCATAGAGCAGGGGTGGCCAACTCCAGGCCTCAAGGACCGGTGTCCTGCGGTTTTTAGATATCACCCTGGGTCAACACACCTGAATCAAATGATTAGTTCATTACCAGGCCTCTGGAGAACTTCAAGACATGTTGAGGAGGTAATTTAGCCATTTAAATCAGCTGTGTTGGATCAAGGACACATCTAAAACCTGCAGGACGCCGGCCCTCGAGGCCTGGAGTTGGCCACCTCTGCCATAGGGGGTTACCTATACACTATCGAGTTGGACAATCTAGTTGCAACCAGCAGCTAGCTTCAAAGGAATAAACACCAAGCAAATGGCCTGCAGTGTGGATGCACGTTTAAACAAAAAATTTTTATTAAAAAACTCATCAAGTAAAGCAAGGAAACATAATATCAGGATATATACATTTTAAGATATTTTGTTTTCCCTCAAACACAGTTATTTACCCAAGACTTTCTTTCTTCACGATCTTATTGATGACAGCTGATGCACTACTACAACTTTAGTCTTTCCATTATTGGAACCAACTCAAAATGAGACTTTTAAATCATAGTTAAACACTTTTAGAGCCTCTTGGAGTGAGAAAATATAAGGTTAGTAGTCAGATCCCAGGTCCCAGCTTCCCTAGATAATGACTGTTGCTTTTCAGCCCCCTCCACCCCCAGTAATCACTATAATGCACAGTCATCTCCTACACCAGAGAGGGCCACAGTACATGTCTCTGCATGAGCATATTGGCCCAAAGTTATCTGCAATTGCAATCACATTACTCCGAGTTTAAACTAAGTTATAAAATTGCAATGCTTAAACAGCAGTTTGTCCAAAACTCCAAGGAACACAAGTTATTTGTTGAGTTTGAAATGTTTTGTATACATTATTGTCTATTTCAAGTTCTGCAACAATATGTGTTTGTGTAGGCACAAAATCTAAAGTAAAGCTTTATTGCTGGCAGTTTTAGGCCATATTTGGGTTATTGATAATAAATAAATAAGCACAGCAGAGCACCACAGAGAAAATCTCTTCATAATTGGATGAAAATATTCAGAATCTTGGATTTCAATCAATAAGTAAAATCATCTGATAATAAATCAAATGATTTTCCATTCCACCAAAACATTTTGATTTGATTTTCATTTCCCTCATATATTTATCCGCACAGCGCCTTTGACAGCTTAGGCATCAGGGCACCCATTTCTTAAATGATTACCTTTTCCCATTATTTTCCCCCCATGAGTAATTATCTTGGTTATTTAACAGTTTTTATCTGCTTTTATCCCCGTCTGCTCTCTGCTCTGCTGTGAAAAGGTTATGCCACCAAACTGTGCGCCCAACAGGATTTAGCAACATTTTAATCTGAATCTGACGACAGCTGGATGGATGTTGTTTTCTGCCGGCGGTCATAAATCTGATCCAAACCACACCTTCGTAATCCCAGCGCAGCAGGTTTGGAGTGTTTACAGTGAGATTATGTAACCTTTCGAAGAACAACTCACAAATTCTTCCTCCTCATTTCATAAACAGCCTTTTAGCTTAACTCAGCACACCTCGCAGTTTTGCTGCTGTAGTCTGGCATGACTTTAGATAGATACTCCTAGCCTTACTCTACATTTCAGCATCTTTGTCTGATGCTGAAAATTGAATATCCTTATTTAACAAGTACTAAGAAGATATATTTTTACAGGATTATATTTTTCATACTGAAATAGATCGTCATGAATGTTTATTGCTATGACATAAAACGTGCTCAGGGGCATTTAAAATATTGTTCTTCAGAGGAATACAGATAATTTTACCATCAACTTGAAGCCAATTAGACGTTTCCCAATGCTGCATCTCATCAGTAGTTTGCTTGAGGATTGAGAATAACAGATCCTTAAATGTAGCAGGTCCAAAGTCTGAATGTCCTCTGTGCCCATAAAATATTAACATTACAAATCCAAGGCATGCACTTAGTGGAGTTGCCACTGATCAAAGTGAAAACTTAATTTACTCAGTGGAAAAACTGCTAGCAACCATCATAAGCACGTTGGTGTGGGCAGGTTCTCTGCGGTCCTTTCACTCGGAGTGACCCCAGCGAAGGTCACAGGTTAAAGTTGTTCTTCATACCACGAGTGTTACTGTGTCGAGGTGTTTGACTTCCTTTTGATCCTTTCATTCTCAAATAAAATAACATTTCCCAGAATTCATAGTGGTTAAGTATTCAGCAATCAGTGTAAGGATCAGTGTTATCGATTTTTTTGTCAGCGCTTTCCAATTCTAAATTTGATGAATGAGCCCTGAGGTCAGTCTATTTGTCCTTATATAATATCCACAGCTTCACTAATATATTTATTTGCTTTGCTTGGACATTTTGCTGTTTTTTGGTCATTAACGGTGTGTTCCGATTCCAGGATGATCGCTCATCTTGCTAATTTTTCTATCTAGTTAATTTTATTCTGGTCTGACTTTCATATGATGGTGTAGTTTTATATCTGCAGTTACCATAATATTTGTTGTCTTTTGTCAGATCTTCCGGAGGTGTTGGCTGGTGTTCAAGAAAGCCTCGAGTAAAGGACCCCGGCGGTTAGAGAAGTACCCAGATGAGAAGGCAGCCTACTTCAGGAGCTTCCACAAGGTAAACAAATGACTCAAATACATCACTAACATCATTCCTTTTTTATCAACTGTTTGTCTTGATGTCTTCATTAGTAGATAAAATGATTATTGAGTACTAGATCAGCATGATTGATTGTGATTTTGATCCTCTGGCTGTGACTAATACAAGTTGTGATCATCAATGAATCTATCAATTACTTCTTGATTAATCTGTCCATCACCCTATGAAATGACAACTGCATATTCCCAGCCCAGTGTAATGTCTTAGGTTAAGACAATGAGTCCACAATATTTAAAATAATATGTAGAAGACTAAAAAAACTGTAAATGTATAAATTGATCAGGGAATTTTAACATTTCTGATTAAAAAAGGAAATAAATAATCCATCTTCTTAGCTGTGGGGATTAGGATTATTTTTTTATAGGAAAATCTGTGGCCTTATCTGTGGCTCAAAAAGGATTTTCTTTATATCTGAAGATGTCTAAAGCATCATATAATGTTTAAATAATTTTTGTAGAGACGCACTGATTGCAGTTTCAGGTTTCTGATTTTTCTCCTAGTTTGACCTGCTGATAACAATTTTTGCTGATTTTTGATTTTACCAAACAAAACCAGGTGCAACAGATTCATAAAACACATTTTAGATGTTTTCAAATTTGTTTATCTCCATAATCTTTCTCATTACTGCTTTGATCCTTTCCTCTTTGAGGCTGCCGGCTTGTGGTTTGGGAAACTTGTTTTTGCAGTATCACACAACGGTTCACTTTAGCTAACTTTGGGTCTCCGCTCACTTCCATGCTAACAAAGTAGCGTGTGGCCGTGAGTGTGTTCTTTTCAACTATTGTATGACACATTATGGACAAAACAAGTACTCAATAATCAATCTGAACAGCGTAACATATTACATTGTATTTATTTACACAGTGCTGACTTTTTGTGTGCTGTACCAGTAAGTCCAGTGTTGGAGAGAAAATTCTCGTTGTGGGTGGTGAGGTTTAAGGATGCCAATGTCACTCAGCTCATTGGTCGATCATGATAATGCAGCATGTAGTGACCGCATTACCGTGAAATTAGGAATCAATATTCATAATCTCCAGAGTATGATTCGTGATGATTTAGTAACACCCTGACCTTTCGTCTAATGTAATCATTAGACATCACTTTGTATTTGACTCTACTGAAGTCGATGAAACTGTAGCCTCTATAGAAAACCATATATGCAACACCCAGCGGGTATTTAAGGTCATTAGAGGACCTTGAAACTAAAAGTTTGTCCGATCTTTGTCCTCTTGAATCCCAAAATCAGATTAAACCTGCTGTGTGACTCCTCAGGTAGCAGCCTAAGGTACTGTCTAAATGCTGATGACATTGACATGCAGAGCACAATTACAAGACGGGAGCCCAGAGTTTCATTTTGCAGGTTGGCCAATTGGTGGAATTAATTTGCATCAGCTGATAAAATCTGATGGAAGTGGTCCCCCAGTAAAAATGAGATGTCAGGAACTGTCCTTTTAAAATCCTCCTGTCCTCTTCAAACTACAGAAACAAATGTTCTGGTAAAAGTCTCATGTGAACTGATTTTCAAGATTTTTTTTTTCAGTTTCTAGCACGACTTCTAAGAAAAGTATCTGCTGCTTATCTTTTAAGAGTATATTACTCACGAGGTGCTTTTTACACTGCATAAAAAGATTATGGAATATGGTTGTGCACATCTGTGCCTTGTTTTCATCTTGATGTATTAAGTTCTGTCCATTGGCCTCAGATGATGAAGTTAAGGATCTATTAAGACACAGTTTGCAACTTTATCATGTCCTTTGGGGCCTTTTTCCTCCCTTCAGAAAGTAATAATCCAGAGTATAATATCTCACTCCCTGCCTCTTAAGCCCTTTGAAATACTCCAATTATGGCTCATTATCATGGTGAGTGGAGACGATGTTAAAGAGTAGCACTGTGAACTATGTTTTATCATAATGAGGGGAGATAACTGCAGATAATAGGGGACTGTGACATCAGTTTCTCATAAGGCGATATGTTTGAGAGAAGATTTAGTACTCTTTACTACTTGTGATTGTGAGTCAGCTGTGAGATTTTTCATTTCTGGTAGAATTTCACATTTTTTTCCACATTCCTGTCTGAGAAAGCTTGTATACAAGCTAGGTAGGTGTTTTGATCCATTTCCTTAGCTCGCTTTGCTGCTACAGTATCAGCCATGTATTGTGAATGAAACATCTCTATGCCTACTGCATCATGCTGTCACATGGGGCATCCTGTGTGGCTGTAACTCCCCTCCCAGAGGGATCTCATACACCCAGTGCTGGAGTGAGCGATGAGTGCACACATGCACCAGTGCGCCTGGTAATGCATCGCCACAAAGATCAAGAAAGGTCCCGTCTGAGGGCTTCATTCAACGCTGCAGTGCTTTGGGGGGAAATAGGCTGCACTGGTGGCTGATTTACACAATCAACACAAAGGGGATTGGCTTTTTTTCCCTTTCTTTCTCCATTCCCTCTTCTCTCTCCCACTCGTCTCCCTCTCCCTGTGCAGCTTTTGCTGTCTGAGGAGCACTGGTCCACGCAGTAAAAAGTCCCTGAATATTTTTAGCTCTCTGAAAAGTTGTTCTTCTTTGTGCTACATTTTCTGAGCTCTCCTGAGGTCCTGACAGGAGCAGTTAACATGAAATGATGGAGCTGTAGCTAAATGCCTAATTTGTACACATGGATGTGGAACTAACCAGCAAAGCAGGGAGAGCTGAGCTGACTGAGCCTCACTAGTGCAGCTGGTTGTTCCACCAATTTGGTCTATATAGCAAAAATTATTGTACAAACTATGTTGCAGTTTTATAAGAACACTGACTAACTAAATTCATATTTTATGTCTGTTAAATTAGAACCAGATCTCATCTGAACAAAATCATGTAGCCTGTGTGGGGAGGGCGTAAAGTTTAAGCTAGCTATGAAACTCCATAATCAAGATTTGCTTAATCATTCGTTATCAGGGTGGATGTCAAATTGTTGAACCTCAGCTCCTGTGCATAGCAAATGGGGAATGGAGGCAAATACCACAAGATGATCTTTTCATAGTCAAATGTCTTGAGCCACACATCCTTTCTTTATATTTTACTTCCAAGGAGCCAGCCTTTCTTGTCTTGAACAGTAGTTCTTCAAGCTATCTGAAGGTGCTTTTTTTAGCTTAAACTATGAAAAATGCAACACATAGCACGCTTTGATAGGGATAAAATTGTATGTTTATGCCATCAAGTTGTTTTCCAAAGACCTATTAGCTAAAAACCTAGCATATTTGTCAGCATGGCGTGCAGTTTTTTCTTTTAAAATGTAGGGAAAGTGGAAAAGAGGAGAACAAAAGAAATGGTGGATCTAAAAGTCTATTGACAGAAGATGAACTGAAAATCATCTCCTTAAGAAACCAGAAAAAAATAGAGTAAAGACCTGACCCAGGACCTGAGAGATGTTCTGGACCTTCAGTTGATCCATGTACTGTTACCCAAGGTCTCATCAGAAGTGGTCTCAGTAGAAGGGTCACTGTCAAGAACCATTCTTGAGTAAGGAAAACAGGAGAAAGACTGACCTAGACACACTAGGGAACACTATCTGTTATAGATTGGGCTCCCCAGAGATTGGACCTCAAAGCCCAAGGAAGTATTTCTGAAGACTACTTAAAGAAATCACAATAATGTGATAATGTGAATATTGACTGTCAAGCTTGTTAGATGTGCATAAACTCTTGTTTTTGCCTTATATTTTATTTGCTGCAAATGTTTCAATAAATCACAGCTTCAATTGTTCATTTTTCTAGCAAAATATAAAGAAATGAGGGGTGGCAATGCCTAACAGTCTTCCCTGTTTTGCACAGTACTGTATATTCAGGTGGATGAGGACTTGCAGATCAAGTACATGTTTAGAATAAGGATTTCTTTTTTTTAGATCTATGTACAACTGCAATACATTTTACATTAATAATCTCACTTTGGACACTACAGAAAGAGAACCAGCAGTAATACATTCAGCCAGCCAACGCTGGATACTTTATTGTTTATTATTTTCACAGTAGGAAACTGCTGTTTTAGATTATAGCAGAAACACTGTAAAATTACAGTTCCATGCTGGAAAACCAATAAACAGTACTTTACTGTGATTTAACAGGAGAGATCGTTAGCCGCTAGAAGACGAAGCCACCTGATGGAGAACAGCTGTTTTACTCTAACACTGGCACTTGTAAAACTAGCTTTCAGCCCCATGTCGACCGCTGTTAGATCAAATTCTGTTAAATTTAGTTCACAGTTCAACCAGTTTGACTTCAAAATACCTGCAAACCTCTTCAGCCTCAGCCGCTCTTTACGTTTCATGCTAATTAGCAAACATGAGCATGCTAGTAGGCTAAGCTACTTAGAGAAGATGGTACCTTTTATTTAGCATATGAGTTAGACCACACTGAGCCACTAGTATGACTAGAGTTCCAGTTTTCCAAACATGAGATTTCTCTTGCGCCTCATGTCTGCCATGCATGAAGGCTAAACATGAATAAAGATGAAGAGGAAAGAATGGGAGAGGAAATAGGTCTCATCAGAAATGATTCACTATGCTTGGACTCTAGCGCCTCAGGCTGGGAATGCACCCAAATCTCTCATTTCACACACGCATCACACAGATAAAGACTAAAACATGCGCAGTTACACACTAAACACAAACAGGGAAAGAAAGAGACGAGAGGCTGGTGACATTCATTGCTCAGAAATTCCCAGCGTTGACGCTTACTTTGTGTCAGTTATGAATTGCCTGCCCGAGGACAAATTCATACCGTATCTCATATGAAATATTTAGATACCATCTTTGAGAGGGGATAAGAAAAATAAACAAACGGAACAAAAAACAAAGCACTTCTTATCTTTCAGTATTATAGCCTCTGATTTACTTCTTCATCTGTTGTATTTCCAGTTTAACTTCAATATTGCGGGACAAATGCATTACATCTAATACTATCAAACAGAGAAATCTCAAGTCCACATATGCTGTGTGTGTATAAGGTCTGGTCCCTTAACTTTTAACAGACAAGCTTTACTATACAGGGAGCCCAGCTAATTCATTCCCAACAGTCTGGCAAACTGCCCACAGTTAGCACACAATGGACTACACTAATGTAATGGGTCTTATCTAGTAGGCAGAGTGAACACAGAGAAGACTGTTGAACAAAATGGCTTGTAAATGCGGTTTATATTTAATTAAATGTAATCTTCTCTTTTTTTCATTTGCTCAATCAATCTCCTGGTAAAGTGATTTAGATGCTTATGATCGCGCTCCTGTCTATTGACTGGAAGGGCAGCTTTGAGGAGATGAACAATAGATGTGCTGTGTATACCGAAAGAGCACCGGGTCATGTTTATTCATAGGGGTGCCTTTAAAATAAATAACATACTTACATTTTACACATCACGCTGTAGCAGGCTTTCTGCTGCAGGAAGCTGATACTGTGTGTGATTTCGTACTGTTTTAAGATATTCTTTGTAATCAGCAGAATAACTACTTCTGTTTATGCATCCCTTAAGATCACCCCCATCGCCCTTTTTTGTTTTGTTTTGTTTTAATTCACCCCTTTAATGCTAAGCCTCTAACTGCTATTGCAATTTCAGCAAAGCTTTGCAAGGCTGCAATTAAACCATGCTGCTGCAGCTGCTGCTGGTGGCTGTGTTCATTCAAGGCAATATCCTCCTGCCACGCTCTCTTTTTTCTCTTTTTAGATCACTGAGCTCCATAACATCAAGAACATTACCCGGATGCCTCGGGAGACAAAAAAGCATGCTGTGGCGATTATCTTCTGTGACGACACGTCCAAGACGTTCGCCTGCGAATCAGGTAAAGTGCCTTTTTTGTTTTTCTTCCCAGGCAAAAATCAAAATTACTATTTTTTTTTTTTCTTTAGCCACTTCGGAGCAAGGACAGCACTGATTTCAAGTGTCATTTCTTATAAATACGCCGGCAGGTGTAAGGTGAGGACTGGCAGCGTGATTTTTTGAAAAGTTTGACGAGAAGTGGAAGGAGAGTGAGAAGTGAGAGGTTGAAGGAGAAAGACAAATAGAACGAGTGAGATGAGGGAGGCAGCGGAGAACTGGAGTTTAGCCAAGTGATGCTCATTTGCCGCTATATTAAGAAGTGGGAGGATCTGTTCCGAGATATTGATTTTCATAGTGCAGGTATGAAAACTGATATTGGGTATAATTTGCGGCGTGTTTCAACTCAATTATAGACTGTAACAATAGAGATTGCTTCTAATACGTGGATAGGAAGCCAAGAAGGCTCAGGATCTGCACACGGATGGCGTTTTTTGTGCAAAGCTGAAAGCAGAGGGTTAGGTAAGGTGGATGCACCTTAATTAACATCTTAACTCCACCTTTGCAGGTGTGCATTTGGGAATATGCGCATGTGAGATGGAGAGTAGTGAACTCATATCTTAACTCGCTCCCCCTATCTCTGCTGGATCAGTCCTCTCACCCCAACATATGAGTGTCTTTTTCCCCTTTTTTGACCGTCAACCTTCCACATCTGATATCCTTCATTTGCCTTACATCACATGATATCCACAAGTGTTAAACTTGTGGAAATTAGCAAAAATGTGCCATCTTGTAAGTAAGTAAGAGGTTCAGGTTGTATCAGATTTAAATTTTGCATGCTGCCTATTTTCTACAGTGCAACAACAGTGAGGGTATGGATTTAAAAACTGGCATTTGTAAAGTGCAGTCATTTCTTAAGGCATTCATACAAATATGCCAATAATTGGCTCTTCACTGTTTTCTAAAAGCAAAGAGAAAAAGCAGATAATTAGGTCTCATGAAGCTCTCTTGATATTTTAGCTTTTTAAAAATAACCATTTTATGCCTCCATCTAAGCAGTACCGTGTTGTTTGGTGTGCTGTTGAGGAAACACGGGATGGAACAAAGGAAAAATCATTTAAAATTCCTGACAGCTTTGGGTGCATCTGACAAATATGCACATAAAGAGAGATGAGCATGACCTGAAGAGATGAGAATCCTGTCAAGTGTGCCAACTCTTTAAATTCCACAGCCGAATGGGGCCTGACAGCACGTATACAAGTGGATATACATTTTGTATTTGTCTGGATAACGGCACCTTCTCCCGAAACAGGAAATACAAAGAAAGCTCGACTGTCTTTTGATTTGATTCTCACATACTGTCACTCCAGCTTCATCTTGCCAGCACATCCATCCTTTTCCACAGCACACCTCCACACTGAGACATCCTCCCGCAACATCTCTTCATGCATGGCACATGGAGTTGCGAGGTTGCCTCTGTGCTGATGAACTGTTTGCTTAGCTGATTTTCCACTCACTGGCCTTAAAAAGTGTGGGAGTTTAGAGGCCAAGAAGGCCATGGCAACTGAATGAGAAAAGCTGAATCTGGGGAGGCATGAGGAAAGAGCTCAAATTCGGAGCTGCTGGTGCTGCCTGTAAATGTGTGGCTCCAAAGTTTCGCTTTTTTGTATGTGTGAATGAAGCGCTCCAGGCAGCAGCAGACCTTTCCTTCACCCTGCAGAGTAATGTAGATCTGTCCCATTGACAGTGTTTGTCAGAGCTGAGCTGACAAACAGGTTGTCTCACAATGCCGGCAAATACGCCAGGAAGACACGCCAATGCTCTCTCGCATTTTACACGAGCGCATGAGGATTTTTTCGTAAGCAAACACAGAAACATGGTAGAATTCCCACACTTGCACATGTGTCTCTGTACACATGAGTGGCCATAGTTACAAATCCCAGTGCTCCTCAGGGCCAGGGAGCTTCAGAAAGATAAACAACTCTGGCGTTTGCCTCATTTCGCACTTCAGTGACTTTCACCAAACGTTCATGTAAGACAATTGGAAATCTTCTGCACTGTAAACACAATTTTTCTGACTTAACAGGAAGGAAAATTGGTATTCACACGTAACACACTGCCACACTGACTTCCAGATTTGATTCATGAAATCATTTGTTTCCACTTAGCCTTAAATTAAAAAATCTGTCTCACAGTAAATGTTCTGCTTCGTTTCCGGCTTTCATCCGTAGCAGGCGCAACTTCTTACACGCAGCTCATTTCCTTAATCCAAGATTGTTGTTTTGGAAGGAAACAATAATTGTCCTAATTGTCCAAATTTCTCAAAATTATCCAACAATGCTCATTCACTGTGGCTCTATGTTACTAAACATAAATTTGGAAGTTAAAGCCCCAACACAAGGCTCGTAACCCCGTGTGCCCCCAAAGGTGTCCTGCTAAGGCACCTTTGGGGAATATTAATACCACCTATACATTAAATATGAATACAGCTGGTTAGCTCACCTCATTACAGTATTTCAGGGAGTTATTGGATCGGATGATTCTGTGTAAAACCTCAGCTGCACTTAAAGCGGTACCTTCACTTTGCTTTCTGTAGGGATGAAATAAAAAAGAAATGGTAAAAAAAGAGCCCTCAAATCTTAACTTCAACATTTTGGATACATTCTTATTTTCTCGTTAAGAGAGGGACGTAACAAGGGTTTAGAAAAAATAATAATGTTACGTTACTAAGGTGCCCATGTGCACACTTGTAAAGAAGGACATGATCCAAGAGTTGCATTTCAATCAAATCCAAAAATTTTGCACTTTAAAGGACGTCAATTTGTCCCTCTGTGGGGGAATATGGACGATGAATGTTGTATGTATAAAACAATGAAATGGAACAAAAAGCAGCAATTATTCCTTTAGTGGAAATTAAAATACCACGAGGGAAAAAGTAATTTACTCTGTGGCTCTGGACCTGCTGCGTCTCTGATTCACTCCTCCAGCCAATTACTGTTCCTTGTGAGTCATGCGTCCACTTAACCTGCTAAACACAACCCAATCAGAGGCACTGCAGGGCGGTCCATAACTTTTTTAGCCTTTTCAAAGTAAAAGCCATCTGATGCGTTACACATTCATGCTAATTTTGACAACCTTATTTTGAAAAGTGCAAAATGATTGTAAAATGATACCGCTGCCTTTCCACACTAAATATGACTCTATAGCCAGGTAATATGTTTGATTGCTTATCGTGGTGGAAACATCCACCCTAACTATGTCTGAAGGGAAAGAGAGTATAAAACTTCTAAAAAAAATGTTGAATTCATGTATTTCCTTTCCAGCTAACAAGCAAAACTCCTTCTTCAATTTGGGAAATAGCTTATTGATTACCTGAGTAGATTATCACTAGTTTCAGATTTACTCTGGCCATATTGTTTTAGCTGTGCTACTTATATTTTATAGCCTTAGAGCTGAGTATTGGCAGATAATGGAGGAGAAACCCCGTCTTCATCTGGACAGAATCCACTGCCTTTTTTTAATCTGCACCAAATCAATCAGACTGATCCCCCCCAGTCCTTTCACTGTTTGCTGTACTCATGCCTTGTGCATGTAACGCATTGCTCCTGAAATTCCTCGGATGGTTTATTTGGTGGCATACACAGCACAGGTATGGTAGTGCAACATGTACAGCATGTGTTGTCGTGTATGTGTGTGGTTAATGGTGGACATTCCTTTATGCTGTGCTGCTGTGTGCAGAGCTGGATGCAGAGGAATGGTGTAAGCTGCTGTGCATGGAGTGCCTGGGCAGCCGTCTCAATGACATCAGCCTGGGAGAGCCAGACCTGTTAGCAGCGGGGGTGCAGCGGGAGCAGAACGGTGAGTGCCCAATTAGTCCCTGCTAACACGGGGCTAACACAGACAGCCATTCAGGGTCAATCTCTCTCACTCAGCCTGCCACTGAGCAGTTAGCTGATGCAGTCCAGGCCTTTATGTGTTAAAGCAACTAAGACCTCAGAGGGTTAGGTGAATGGAGAACAGCCGCTGTCCAATTAGGCCGGGCTAATAATGGCCTTTTTCTTTTTTTTTTTTTTTGCCAATACCTGATTCGATGTCCCCTGTTACAGCCCATACTTACATTAGCACACACGAGGGTTCAACTTAAGACTTCAGAAGAATGTTTGGATGTGTGTGTGTGTGTGAGAGCACAGGTCAGTCACAGGCTGCGGCCGGGGCTCTGTTCCAGGGCTAATGAGAAGTGCTGTGCATCACTGGCTTCCCTCATAATGAAGCTTGTCACAGAGATGGATGAGATTATGGCTCCTAAAGCCATGTGAAATAAATGTGCCTCCCCACATATTCCACTTACAGGAAATGAAAATGGAAAAGAGAGGAGACAACAGGGCTCTGCTATCACAGTGGAGCTCATTCCCTGTGTAATTTGTAAAGTCGCGGAGGAAATCGAAAAGGCAACAGGCAAAAACCAGCAGTTTAAAGTCGAAAAAAAGGGGGCGAGGAATTGAAAAGAACCTGCCGTCATTTCGACCCATTACATCCCGTTGCGGCTGCAGAGTGAAATTGTACTCCTCAACATAAACTTGGCTTCATTCGTTTACGGTATCAATACGCAAGTTTTTGACTGTGCCGGGAGTGGGGAGCCAGTTGAACTGTAACACTCGCTCTCTCTTCAGCTGTGGCAGAAATCCTGCTGTTTGTTGCTCCTACAAAGCTTTCAGCAAAGTGTTATGGAGATTAACTGAACTCGTACCTCTCCGCTGCCTCTATGAGTGAATGAAACAAAAGGCTTTAGCCTGCAATTTCAATTAGTAGCCCTCCCCAAACAGCAGGGGCTGATAATTAGATCAGAGTTCATTTTCACTGTCCCTAAAAATACGCCACACCATGATACTGCCATTCTCTATCCACTGCAGACTCATGGCTTATTTTGAATCATTAAGCGTAATTAGTGAGAACTAATTTAGATTATGGAGGACTTTTTTCCCCCCCTCACACTGTCTCTCTGACTGTCTCTGTCTGCCTGCCTCAGAGAAATGCTTTAATGTGAATGGGCAGATTTGGCTCACTGATTCCGGTGCAGCTCACTGGATGGCCGGTTAGACCCACTGCGGTTGAAGTCAGTAAAGTACTGCTTAAAATGCTTTCTGCATCATAGTTTTTCTCTACTTCTGCAATAGAAGCCATGTTCAGTAACCTTGCAATATTTCAATAATAATAATTCATAGCCTTTTTAAAATTTAAACAAAACCGCAGCCCCCGACTAGTCACCTCATGTGGCTTATATTTTATCCACCCTCTAAAGCACCATTTGCTGTTGTGAATGATACAACCCGCATCTATGCTCATTTAAACCGCACTCTTCGCTGTGGGATCCCACCTTCAAGTAAGTCTGCTGTGAATTCTTTCAGAACGCTTCAACGTGTACCTAATGCCCACCCCCAACCTGGACATCTACGGGGAGTGCACCATGCAGATCACTCATGAAAACATCTATCTGTGGGACATTCACAATGCTCGCCTCAAACTCGTCATGTGGCCCCTCAGCTCCTTGCGCAGATACGGCAGAGACTCCACCTGGTTCACTTTCGAGTCCGGAAGGTGCGTGTGTGCGTATGTGCATGCAAGTATTTCGTGCCTGCTGTTGTCTTACGTGTGATTGAAATGTTAGCAGTGGGAGTGAAAAACTTAGTTTTGGAAAGGTTGTAAAAACTTCAACAAAGCAACTTCGGATATCCGAAACATCCCAGGATATCAGCGTTTGCCGCAGAGCCCTTCAGGCGACGATGTGACAGGTGCCTCTGTGAATGTGTGTCGGTGTTTGTGTACTGTATCTACTCACGCATGTGTTTATGTGTTTGACTCCAGCGGGCTATTATAGTGTCTCTCTCTCTGTAACTGAACAGTCAGCCATGCATATTTGTAGATCAGCAATCTGAGAGTGAGCGCGATCAAAGTGGGTCTCTGTGTGTGTGTTCCTGGCGCAGGATGTGTGACACAGGAGAGGGTTTGTTCACGTTCCAGACGCGGGAGGGGGAGATGATCTACCAGCGGGTCCACTCGGCCACGCTGGCCATTGCCCAGCAGCATGAGAGGATGATGGAGGAGATGGAGAAGAGCTCCCAGGTACATTTGTGCTTTTTTTCCCCCTCTTCCGTTGTTTATCTTATATCCACCAGCCGCACTTGATAAGCCCGACAACTGCCTTCTTGTACCTCCAGCATAACAAGCGGCTAATAATCAATGCTGGTATCAACATGAAGTTGTTGTCGAAATAATTATGTATCACTAACATAGTGAGCTTCACTTTCTGTAGTTAAAATATCCTGCTGAAATTGATGCCAGAAGAAACACAAAGACTCCATCTGTGCACACACTTAGACACATATTACTGTAATTTAATAAAACACCTTTTTTCCTCTGCAGCTCTTTCCCTGCCTGTTTGAGGCTGATTTGACGAGCATTTCATCGAAGCTTTTTGCAGAATTCGTTTTAGAAAGCAGGCAATAAGTCATGATTTTCATACACACGACACACATTTCTCTCTAGGTACTGTATTTCCGCTTTGGACCAGGAGCCCTCTGACACCCCGCCGTCTTGGCCTCGGTTTCCTCCTTCCACCACAACATCATCCCATGCTTTTCTTCCTTC
Organism: Oreochromis niloticus; assembly: GCF_001858045.2. Classification (NCBI taxonomy): domain Eukaryota; kingdom Metazoa; phylum Chordata; class Actinopteri; order Cichliformes; family Cichlidae; genus Oreochromis; species Oreochromis niloticus. The sequence continues at coordinate 20,536,816 of NC_031974.2, forward strand.
CTCCCTTCCTCCCCGCTATCATCTGTATTCTTTATTTATGTAGGCCTGCCTAGTGTTTGATGAGCCTTGACCATATGGTCATGCTCCTGGACCCCACCATTTGGGAACTTTTCCAAATGCAGCTACCCTTAGCTCTATAAAATGTACGCTCAGCAACAGAAAACTGACCGCTCATGTAGCAGAATGGGGGAAATGGCATGTTTACTGCTGGGTAAATCCATATTTTTTTCAACACTTAATGTATTTCAAGCTGCTTTTTCTAGACGGGAGTCTTTGGTTTCACATTGAACGCAAAAATATAAAACACATCATTCCCTGGCAAAACAACACGGGGACCCCGAACGAGTGTTCATCTCACCCATCACGCAGCCATTCATAGCGGAAACATGCCATTCAGTCTCTAATATGCTGTATTACCCATGCTGTTTGTTTACTGACATATGCAGAGCAATTTCACCTGTTGTGAGCGACTGACTGAGAGTGACAGAAAAGTGAGAGACACCGTACGCTTTCTCTGTCTGTTCCAGAGCCACTCCAGAGAGACGCTAACTAAGTCCATCTCCCTGCCACGCAGCGCCTACTGGCAGCACATCACACGTCAGACCAGCGTGGGGGATCTGTACAGCTACCAAGGTACAAACAAGAAGTCACTAATTGTCATATGCACGGGTTGGGGTTTTGGCTCGCCGGCAAGACTGAAAAACTGCTAATGAGGATTACACGACAGTTATGGCTTTAGCTTTTACCTCTGTGTATTTCAGCACTACATATTTTTTTACAAATCTGTACTTTTTAAGAAATTACTTTTTGTGTCTCGTGCATTGGCTGGTAGTTGCGTTTATCTCATGCCTGGCATGCAAACTCAGCCTTATCTGATGCACATCTGATAAGCTTGAGTTCAAGAAAATAAATGCAGATGAGTTCCACTCTGTGTAAGCACTGACGTTTATAGTCGCAAACTCAACACAAGCGGGTGAGCTCTCTCCGCTTTGCTATAAAGATCTTTGGTAAAATGTTAGGCTCCTTTTGAGTTTAATCATACAGAAAAATTAGCCAACAATTGGGAATTATCCAGATTTAGGTTCAAATTTGTCTTAAGATAGTCAGATCATAATCTAAGCTATGAATACATTTATTTATTTATTTTAAATCTAGAGGAAATTCACAACCATATTCATCTCAAAGCGTGTCGTTTTGTAAGCCTTAAACAACAACTTACAAGTAGAGCTAGGAGTTTCTGTCTCCCGAGTCCGAGCTGGGAGCTGAGACTCTTAAGGACACAAATTAATTTTTATCACATAATCACGAATTGCTTGCGCGCTATTGTTCTTGTCCGTATCTAATACATAAATGAGACTAGGCTGTAAAAAGAATGTGCACCCTTAGGATAATGGCATCAGCTAAAGCTAATTGGATTCAGGAGTGAAATCAATGAAACATGATATATGGTGTGAATCAGGGATATTAGAGACTTTTGATCATAAATAGCTCATTTTTTATGAAGCTGGGGAATGTTACAAAGTTATCTTCTTCCTTCTTCCACTCAAACAAAGTCAGTATAAATGGATATAATTTAGCTCTTTAGCTTCTCTCTAGAAGTGGATGCCTAAATAGACAACTTCAAAAGCTCAGAGACTTAAAAAAAGAAGCCCAAAAAAGGCTTTAGGTTAACATCTCTGTTCCACTTTGTGAATCTGCCGTATGCAAATCAAGCGGAAAGACTGCATGGAGCCCGGTGTCCTTGGCAGAACACAACAGAGCAAGTTGCTTAAAAAAGAACATCACTGCACACCTTAAGTTGCCACAAAGCTCCTTCATGCTGTACTGCACCTGAAAAACTTTTGTGTGCTAATTAAATTAAGGTTAAATTGTTTGGGAAGAACACGTTGCACTATGTATAGCATGAAAAGGCCCTGCATGCCAACATGAAAACATCAGAAGGTGAACTGAAGTGAAAGGGGGGCATCGCGATTTGGATCTTTTTTGTTGCCTCGGGGATTGGACGGCTCGCCGTCATTGTGCGGAAAATGAATTCTCGAGTTTATGGAGGTATCTTCCAGGATAATGTCAGGCTGGCTGTCCAGCTGAGGCTCGGGAGAAGAAGAAGCTGCGGTACAAACATTAAAGCAAATCTACTACAGGCCAAAATTTAACCCAGTGCACATACGCCCAGGAGAGCGGCTCACACCTGAATATTGAGAACACTCTATTGATTCCACATATGGATCTGATTATTCACCCATTCTCAGTTGATTCCTGTTCAATATTCTGTGCTTGGAAAAAAACAAACAAACAAATAGGCCTACGCAGATTTTCAGTGTCAACCCAACTGTTGTGTTATCTCAGTCTAGAAACACAGTAGGAAAAAAAAAGGCTTTGTGACTCACTCCATTGCCACGAGTTTGACGTGACTGTTTTGGGATGCGCAGCTGTCGGAAAAACACGCCGGCATTGATTAAAAAGGAATCGGCGAGCTTGGAGTCAATGGTTTCCGGTGGATTTGAGTATTTGGAACCTGTTCTCGATTTCCATCCCCATTCACACCCTCCTAAGAATTTGACTGATGTGCGTGAGCTCTCTGAGGATGTCTTTTTCTTTGCTAACCAAAACCAGAGACACACAAGCCAATCTAAATTACATTATAAAAGACACGAATGATTTGTGAAAGAAAGCACATTTGTGCTTGCGCGCGTGTGCAAGTAAGGGAGAGCGTCTCGAACCGAGTGCATTAATAATGCAGCAGGTGGTCCGTATGCGTCCAAGCTCAACCCTGTTTGTCCTCTGTGTGCACTTAATGTACACATATACTTCAGAAGGAGTAAGAGAGTGTGTGTATGTGTGTGTTTAATGTCTAGATGTAGACCAGAGGCAGAAAGGTGATTAGTGAGCTGATGCGATTATGCTCTGTCCGTGGTATTAGTTGATTAGTAGACTTATCTGAGGATTATGGGCCTTTTGGCTTTCACTGATAGAGCTAAACAGAAAGCCAGGCTAAGATGAAAGTCGCTCTGACGTCATAATTTTCTTTTGAAAAGCTAAGGCTGGGGTGTTTTTTTTTTTCTTCTCTTTTTTTCATTATCATTTAATTGTGGCCGATAAGCTTAAAAGCAAAACGCAAGTCTTCCATTCCAAACATCAACATGTTTTTACTCATATACACTAAACGGAGAAGCTTCCACCTTGGGGTCATTATTTATAAGCTCAGTCACTGTAAAGTCTCCTTTTAAACTCTTCCTCTCCAAACTCTGGTGAGCAGAGGAGCTTCTCTCTCATCCATCACCTTGGCATATCCACTGGTCCTCCCACACTTTCTCTGCATGTCGGTCCACGTTTGGAACAACCCTCCACCTTCTCCTGCTCGTGCACATTCTGCTTTGCTATTATCTCTCCACCCTTTCCATGAATAAATTGAATGCATCAGTGTGTTTGAGGACGTTTGAGGTCTCGTCAGGCAAAGAGGACAACAAGGTTGTTCTGGGGAGTGACGGGAGTTTAAGTCCTGTTGCGACATGGGATGTTTGGCGTGTCGGGCGGGGCGGGGTGGCGATTCGCTTAACATGGCTGTAAGACATGGATGAGGACGGCCTCACACATTAATTGCATTGATTCCTTATTGGCAGGCCTGCACCTCCCTGGAGGTCAAAGCATCCTTTCATTGACATGTTCCAAATTTGTTCAACTGGTTTTAACAATTGATTGCTACAGCCAGGTAACAAATTAAAGGAAAAATCAACATACAGTGTATAAGTAATCTGTTAGGTGACCCACTGATTCTCATGAGGGTCTCTGGAAGTCGGCCGGAGGAATGAACATCATTTTTTCTTAATCGCCCATAAATGTTCAGCTGGATTGAGATCTGATAACTGTGAAGCCATAACATCTTTATACTCATCACACCTACTGTCCACTCTCTACATAGCAGGGTATAAATGTTTTCATCACAAGATAAAAGTGTTCAAGCTTAGCAGCTTCATAATGGTTTGCACTGACGCTTCTCTCTTGAAGATATTTACTCTCAAGACACATTTTGGAGCAATTTGTCTTTGTCCCAGTGAATCAAATTAAAACTAGCCTGTACTTTTGTAACATATAGCAGTCGAATAGAAAAAGTGATGATAAAAAGGCCTGTTTCAGTTTAGTTTAAATTCTAGTTACTGATAAAGCGTGCAATTTTTTTTATGTCTGTGTTAGATCTGTGCCGTAGGCATGCCCTCTTTAAAACCCCACGCTTTGACCAAATATAAACCTAGCTAGAAATGTAACCACATGTTGCTATCGACGACAGGTATAAAAGCGGTGATACCAGTGGACACTGGTGTAGACTACATCATAGGCTCTATATATAGATTCACTGCAGAAGTGTAATTCAGGCATAAGCAGCAGCAGTGAAAGTAAACAAGTCTGTCCACTGATACATCATCTGTTTTCCTCCATGACCTTTTGAACTTGGAATCCATAAGTAGATGGACTCAGTACTACACATGTATGTGTATACATCCATGGTAGCCAGCGTTACTGAGGTTCAGCAAATTTGAGACAATAATGCACTGAGTGATAGACCCAGAATGCGACGCACGTTTTAGTAACAAAAAACAAAATCAGTGTGAAAAATCCACAGTTTTCCCATTGAAAGAACCACTTTAAGCGATGATGAATTAAAGGAAAATGTTTTTAGAAATTCTGTTCTTCGTTACCAGAGTCGTATCAGAGAACTGGAGATGGGCACAAGAACTCCAAATTTGAGACCCCTGGAAGAAACCATGCTGGAAAAATGCCCCACAGGATTACAGAGCCACCAAATCCATTCATGGGGGGATCAGAACAAAACTGTCTTTGATTTGTTAACAAAATTCTTACTAAAAGAGGCCACTGCAGCGGACATGGCATCCACTACTTTATGCAATATGCAAAATACGGAACATGATTTATGATCCATATATATGGTCTGATTAGCATTGACCAATAACATGTGATCAGGCTCTGATTGCATGCAAGGAGCCAACCGTGTTGTTTCCCTGAATGCAGAAGAGCAAAGCAACAGTTCAATTTTCCATAATAACATCTTGAAACCTTTGGGGGGGGTTTCTTGCTTTTTTTAAAGAATTATCTGCGTTCATAAACAATGGACAAGAAATCTTGGCTGTGATATCTGCTGGCTACACCGGAAGCCCTGAAATGCTGGCACTTGTTCCAAGGGACTGAGTCATCAGACAATAGCCAATGGGTTCCCAGATTGCAGCTGACTCATTATGTAGTTATCACTGTTAATTAACAATATTTTTTAAAATCAGACTAAGGTGGGAAAAAAAGTTGAAATCGGTGCCTAAAAATATCTTATAAGCTCAAAACAGACATATTTAAACACACTCAGTAGACATGGCTGCAGGTTGTGAGTTTTTCTTTTTCTTTTTTTTTTCATAATTATGCTATTAGCTCCCAGAATAATAATTTGGATCCTAATATAGGTAGGAAGTCAGGTTCTTGGACCATGATACAGCTGGCTGTGTCTGCTTCCTGGCTGTATCACTCTGTGCATGATGAATATCCAATCAGCAGAGTCAATTTGCTGAGTCATGCTCGGGCTGCTTTCAAATACCCTGCGGGTCCGGTGGAATAATTAAGGAACACAGTCTCTCCCCCCCTGCTGAGGTTTATTCACCTATTTGTTTATTTCTTTGTGTCAGTAAAAGAGTGGACTTGGCAGTAAAAGTAGTGTCATTCTTTTATTCAAATATATTTAACATCTGCTTTTTACTGAGCTGAAAAAAAACACATCCCAAAAGCCTTGTTTGCTGTAACTGACAAAGATAATGGTAAAATGCGTCTTGTTTAAAAGAAAAGAGAGCTTTTCATCTATTTTCAACTAAATCCAGCCCCATCAAAGGATTCAGCTTTTTTAAATATGACCTTAGATGGGTGTTTTAATCTTCACAAGATACATCATACTGAGACAGGTTATGGTTTATACCGCTGTCTTCCACCTTTACTCTAATGTTATTCACTCTTTTGGATTTCGGTGAAACTGCCGTGTCCTCCGAGTTTGCTGATGCAGAGGAAGTGCACTTTAAAGTTTTCGAGTTGAAAAAAAGCGAGGCGCCACGCCTGTCGGAAATGGTTCAATTACCAACTCTAATACTGGGAAGGAAAGGGACGGGGATGCTTGTATTTTTTCGTGTACCCATTTTTGTGTGCGTGCGCATGTTTCGCATGCACGCCGTCTTTCCCTCCCTCACTCCTGCATTTTATTGTGCTCTGTAGTTTAGTGATGTAGCATTAGCAATTCTAATGAAATAGAGAGCTGTACCCAGTTTGATCGGCCGGGTGCGATGCGAGGGGATTTTTACCGAGAGGTAGCAAGTATCAAAGGGACAAGACGATAACCCCGTCTTATCTGCGACAAGCAACATGGAGTATTGTAGATGTACAGTAAATGCAAAAACTGAACCCCATGAAAAATTCATTGCAGGCAAAAGTTAGTTTCTTTCTTCTTGGTGGACGACACCGCACATTATATGAATCAAAGCTTAAGTTAACCGACCTAGTCTCTAGGCTGTATCAGATTGATATTTTATCACTTACAGCCTGTCGTTACCCCAGCGGCTTTTTACTGCCCAGGAGACGCAGCCGTGCATGTCAGCAGTTTGTGGTACGTCCAGCCCGGGTTTCTCTGGTTACAGCTGTTTCTAGGATGCCATCTGCGTTGTTGCACTTGGAGGAAAGAAGGTGGAGAAAGGTGCATGTGTGTGTCCACACACATACACACACACGTGAATAGCTGCCTCTGTATCCGGCTCTGCTGTTCTGTCAGTGTGTGAGAGTGCCCTCCCCTGCCTGTCCTGTCTGCTCCGGCCCAGCAGCTGCCACCCCAGGCCAGATAGAATGACATGACCTTCCCTGGTAATGAAAAGGCACTGACAAATCACTGTCTGCTTCTCACAGGGATAGACGAAGAGGGGAGATGCTGACACCATCATCGCTCTCAGTGCTTTTTATTATTATTATTTTATTTATTTATCTTGTAAGAGTGTCTGCTTTGCGAAAGCATGGCTCTCGTCAGGGGTCTGGCACCGCACAACAAACACCACTGTTTACCACTGAGGAGATGATGAGATCCACTTTGCCCTCTCTGTCTGCGCTGGGCTCCCTTCCCCCCCCCCAGTCTAAATTGGCCTTGGTTGAGGAGAAGGATTGTCTTGGCAAAGATGTGAAAAGGATATGCCTGGTTGCGCACCAGTCGTTGCAGCAATCTATTAAGTACAACGCTGAGGAAAGACAAAGTGCACCCCCCTCCACCCCCTCATTTTAAAACTTGCAGTGGGTTTTTCCCCCCTTTTCCTACAGCACGGACACTGTTACATTTAAATCCTTAAGCTAGAGCCTTATGCTATTCTTTTCCTTCATTTCAGGGAGTGGTGGAAAGGAAAGACTAGCAGACAGAGGTGTGTATGTATGACTCACCTGTTATGGCTGATGCTGTGTTGGTCTCATCCTCACACCCACACAGGCCCCTCTGTGCTTCCTGCTGCAAGCTGTTCCCTGAACTCACACAGGAAAAATGCCTTTTCTATGTTTTCCCTTCTCAGTATCTTTCTTTAACTTGTGCATCTTTTCTTTTTTACGTGCCTCCATTTTTTTAAAACAAGACTTCTGTCTCTGTGGTACTGATGTACGCTCACAATTGACATTGATTGCCAGGTTGACTGGGTCATGTTTTATATTCCGTGTTGTGGTGAAGTGGCAGCGTGTCTGATCCCAGTTCCCTTTGGCTGCCATGATATCTGGTGCTGCTGGCTGTGCGCGTGGGTTCTGGTATGTGTGTGTTCTCTGTATAACAAATGGTGTGCATAGCTTAAAGTCATATCTGCTAAGAAGCATTTCAGCACCAATAACAGTTGTAAAAATCACAGCTTTATCAATTTCATCTCTATGCCCCTTGGGAATATTAAAAAAACAATCAAATTTTAATTTGTTAATCAAATTTCAATTAGCCTGCGTAGGTGAATTGATCTGAAATGCCTGAAAAATAAAATATTGATACGCAGCAACTTCTCCCAGCCGACTATGTTGGCTGGCCCCGTGTATGCTGTAGGTTAGAGTTGATTACAGCGTTGTGTTAGGTTTCGCACCTCCTGCAATATTGATCATTGGCCACTTCCTCCTTGTTTGGTGCATGATCAGCAGCTTGCCAGCCACTTTATCCCCAACCTACCTCCGTGTGCACGTCTCCAAACAGCATTCTAATATATTATTAATGGTCCCGCGGTTGCACAAGAACAGCCCTCCACCCACAAGTATCCATTACTCACTTTCAGTGCATTTAACCAATACAAACTGCACAACAAATTGGGGCAGTTAATTTAAATTAAGGTGGAGAGGGAGATGGCAGGGGAGAGAGAGAGACGACAGCAGTCGAGGAGGATGAGAGGGCCGAATGAAGTTGTTTATCTGAGATGAAAGGTTGCTTTTATGTCACATCTGTTACTATTATACAGCTTAGGGTTTATAGATTTTGTATATCTGAAAAGGACCTTCACCTTCATCAAAGGGCTTTAAAAGATCCTTTTAGCAAAATTGAGAAGGGTCGTTCTTTAATCTTCATAAAGATATTTCCATGGAGAGTAGCTAAGCAACAGTTGCACCATGACTATATAGTTTAAGAAACAATACTGTAGTGTTGCAGTGGAGTTCCAGATAAATGAAGCAGATCGGCTAATTTTATTCCTCTTAAAAAAAAAGAAGAAGAAGAAATAGAGAAAAAAAAGAAAGTGCTCACTTGAAGCTTTTCTTTCTCCCTCTCAAAGGAACGGGCCTGATGATGACTTTCATCCCGAGAGCACAGACGTTCCCCAGCTTTCTGTCTGATGAGCCTGAACAGGAGGAGAGCCAGCACCAGCGAGAGGCGCCGTCGCCCTCTAGTGGCTGTGAATCTAGTTGCAGCCTGAGACCCCTTCAATGACAGAGAATTGCTCCATCGACACTGGACTGAACACTTTACCCACTGCTTTAGAGAGGATGTAGAAATATGTATAGCGACATGTGTAATATATCATTTTATGGTGATAACTTACAGACAGTAGTGTCAACTGTAGAGCGATCGGTACGCGAAAAAAGGATCTCGAGGAGGATTGTACCTATTTTTTTGTGCGACGTGCGACAGCCGAAGTAGCTTCAAAGATTGTACCAAAAGGAAGAAAAAAATCCTTTAACTGTTGTTTTCAAGTGTTTTATGTTGTCATTATCCTTTTAAAGCCAGCATGATTCTCCCCATCCCTGTTTTAAAGCACTACATCATACCTTACAAAACCTAAAAGCTACTAACACACCACGGCCCGCTGTAAACCAGTGTCAACTTTTATTACAAAACTCCTGAAATGCCATCAGGCTCGCTCCATTGATGTGCAGCCTCGGCAACCAATTCATGAGAAATTCCACCAGTTTTGACTCATAATACTCCCACACTCGCTGCTTTCAGCTTTTTTTTTTCTTCTCAAGAATGTGAAACTGATCAATGCCTTACACAAAAGACGCTGGATGCTGACGCCAGTGATGGATCAGCTGAATGAATACAACTGGAAAAGGAAATAGTCATTCAGATATGTGCTTGAAGGATGTAGTAATGGACCGTCATGTCAGAAATGATCCAATGTAACCTTCGCACAGCATCTGCTTTAAAACTGCCAACCTTACCTTTCCACCAGAGCAATTTGATTTTAATAGCCACCAAGCACGTCGTCGTCCGACCCCTCTGAGGACTGGTTCATTTGCAAAAAGGTGTAAAGAGAGCGACCTGAGGGAGTAAGCTACGCAGAGCAGAGGTGATATTGGCATTTTGGGTCCAGGGTGTGCTCTGTGGCAATTAAACATCATAACTACTTTTCATTCAACTTAATAACACAGTTTAATTTGGGGGAAAATAGATTAAAATCAGTGCATTTCTTTGAGAAAATATACTTTGTTATAAATTTACTCTACTGCCTGGCACTCCCATTTCACAAGCTCAGAAATCAATCTTCCAACTTCAGTATATTTGCCCACTGATATGGAAAACAAACAAAAAAAAGCATAAAATCACTTTACCTGAAGTGGTTAGTCCTGATAAGCACCTACTCTAATTTGCCTAAGGGTTACCTGATACTATGTTACAGAATAAATGGTAGCCAAGAAAAGACACAATATGCGAAACTCCAAATCTTGTAAAAGTCTGCTGTTTGAAGTTGAGACAATGTGATACCAACATTTTTATAGTTAACTAAAAGTAGATGTGAAAACCAAAACAAAGTTAGCTAAAATAATGATAAAAACTAGACTTTTGAAAAGAATTAAAAGTGGCTGAAATGATTTTGTGAACTCATAGTTTTACTATTTGTTAGTTCAGTAAAAGCTTTGATGGATATGTTTATTGAGACTTTGATTGTCTACATGATGGTGAACAGCTGCCTTCAAATAATGGGGTTTTATTGTTATATGTATGCCGATTTTTGATTTTTTTCTTTCACATATTCCTGACAGTGGTAATTAAAAAGACTAAAAGTCATACCGAAACAAATGTACCCTAAACTAAAGTGAAACATTTTCAGACAATAAAAACTGAACTGAAACAAGCAAACCCACTCTTAGCTCTATGAAGGTAACTGAATTTGTGTATCAGCACCACATTATTTTTTTCATGTTTTTTTGGTACAGAGGAAATGAAACAATGTAACAAGTTTGAAACAGTAAGGCTAATGTTTTTTGTTTCCAGGCTTTGTGATTGGCTGATGGCTTTGGAAACAGATCTACTCTTGTAAAGAAGACAAAACAAAAAAACCCCAAAAACCCACCCACACAGTTTCAAACCCAGCAGCCTAACAACTAACTACCCCTGTTAGTTCCCTGCAGCCCCCTTTTTCCATCCGCTTCCATTCCTCTCTGTAGCATGACGGAAACACTGCTGTGATTATGGTTTCTGCATCGTCCTCCTTGAGTAAGAAGTGCCTTCCGACACACAGACCGTAGAGTGTGAGATCTAACCAAAGCAACGTCTTTGGCTTTTGAGTTTACCATCGCTGACCGGACAGTTTGCTTGGAATCTTCAAAACAGCTTTGCCACATTTCCTTTTTTCCCGGCTGTGAAATGCCATGTAACAGCATCAATACCGAGTATAACCTGTTAGCTGTGGGTGGCAATCACTAGACCCAACTTCATCTCTAAATATTTGTGGTGACGTTTTTCATGCATCAAATTTATGACTTTTTTTTCTTGTTCGTTCTCCAATTCTGAAATTACAGCATTTTGTGGGTTAATCACAAAAGTTTCCAATGACAATCAGTTTTAGGCAACATAGGAGTCTCTCAGTGTCAAATGTAATCATTTTTAAAGGTGGGTTGTGTTTTTGTTGTTTTGTTTTTTGGTACTGATGCTCTTTTGTCTTGGTTTTACATTTGAACAGTTGCTAAAGTACAAGCGCTTATTTTGTGTTTCGCAGTCGTCACTTTATTTTGTGCAAAATATTATATTAAAAAAGAAAAACCGCAATCATGTCATTAATTTTATTAATTTAAGCCACAGATGATTGTTAGCCTGCATCGCAGAGTCCACTGATACAGTTGTTGGCCACATTTAACTAAGCTGTTGTATAACTGAGTTGAGTCTTAGCTCCAGTATAGTAGTTCCATTGCACTGGCAGCTGTACTGAGAGGACTGGAGAAACTTCTAGTTGACTGTGTTTGTCATTTGCTGTTTTATTTTTGTTCACTGTAGCTATTCACTTGTTTGTAGAAGTGTCAAGAAGAGCTGTTATCATTATTATATGATTGTGTTTGTGTCCACCATGTTTTGTGTTCTCATAGATTAAAATAGCACTTTTAATACATGAGTGTAGGCCTACAGTTTTCACTAAGTGTACATATGTAATGTTTTTGATGATTAAAAAAAGGTAATAAATTCAATGTTCTGCCATGTATCTGCTTTTTTTTGCCCTTTATGCCATCAGGATTCGTATTAAGTACATTTAGCATTCTTTTACTTTTTATTCTTAACGCTTTAGTGGAAAACAATATTGTAATGGGGAAAGTTTTGCAATAACACACAAGAGGAGTACAGTCATGTGAAAAAGAAAGCACAACCTCTTTCAGTTCTAAGGTTTTACGTAGGAGGGATTAAAAAAAATCAGGTGGTACATAACAGGTCTTAAATTCGGGTAAATGCAACCTCAGATGAATCAGAAGGCATTGCATGTTACCCTGGCATATGTGTTGTTATTCATTCGATAATGACTGAGCCAAATTCAGAAGCAGCGTGTGAAAAAAAATAAGTACAGGCTTAATTCTTCTATAGGAATTATGGGGTTCAGTAACAGTGATCATCGGGAATTGCGAACCTCTATAAAAGCTGATGTTTTAGCATTTAGCCAAAGAGGAAAGACGTCAGTAATTTTCTTAGGGTTATATTTCCAGACAATTTAAAGTCCATGATTCTGCAGGGAGAAAGATGATTCACAACAGGACTGCATGTCCCAGCAAATTCACCCCGAGGTCAGGCTGTGCAGCGCTCAGTGACACTGCACCCAAGAGTTACCTCTCAGACTCTGCAGACCTCAGTTTATACATTAAATGTTAAAGTTCATTCCAGCAAGACGGATGTGTGGCTTGTTTAGAAGGGATGCCAGAAGAAAGCCTCTCCTGTTTAAAAGGAGCATTGCAGCACAGCTTTGGTTTGCAAGCTTGGATCTAAACAAGCCAAAGGACTGTGGACAGATGAGACCAGCATATCAGCACACCTCATACCAACTGTCAGACGCAGTGGAGGGCTGATGATTTAGGCTTGTTTTGAGTAAACCATGAACTCTTCTGTATACCAAAGAGTGTAGAGTCAAATGTGAGGCCATCTGTCTGACAGTTGGACAAACTAGGTCATGCAACAGGACAATGATCCCAACTACAGCAGCAAATCTACAACAGAATGGCGGAAAAAGAAACAAATCAACATGTTGCAATGGCCCAAAGTCCTGAACTTGGCTGAAATGCTGCGCTGGGACCTTAAACTAGCTGTCCATAAACATGCCTTTTTTATAATGAAGAGCGAAAATTCCCCCACAGTGAGACATTAACAGTGTTCTCACACTTTCTGCAGTTTTGTTCAGATGAAAAACACGAGCCCCTTACTCTACTTTTTAACATTGTTTCTGTGTATGTCGTGCTAAAAGCCAGAAAGCGCCTCTTCAGCTCATTAGTGGCTTTGCGGGTGGTGGTTAACACACTCTTCTTTTTCTTACGCTTTCAAGCTGAGGTTTCAGATAGAAGCAAACACCTCATTCTTTGCATCTGTCACTTTGGTTCGCAAACAGATGTATGGCACACTTCTTATCTTGGCTGTTTCATATCTCAGTTTTTTGTGCACCAAAGTCTGGTGGTTTGACAGATCGTTTTGTGTTTCTTTTTCAGAGAGCCAATACTAAAAAGTAAGCAAAGGGCTAGACACTGAAGACCATATTACAAATTTTATTTATACCGTAACCTAAATATGACAGATTACGACGAAAATGTCACCAACAGGAAAGACAAATCCACCTACAGTAAATCAAATATAGGCGTTCAAATTTGCAGACATCTTGCAAATCTTCTGATGAAACCCACGGTGCTGGAATTGAACAGACTCTGCAATCATTCGCCATTTTGCAAAATGCTGGATTTTTCTGGGGGCTGCTTTCCTTTTTAGATCACCACGGCTCATCTTTTGCCCACGTGTCACCTGGTACCTCTTTGTGGGTTAGAGGAAATGATTTGCTTTCTTAGAAACGACTACAGTCATCGATGATTCTGTCCAATTAGTCTATGAACTCAACTACACCTAACACAGGAAAACAAAAGGAAGCAGAGGCAGTGACACAGTTTTATTCGTACCACATGAAATCGTTTACAGTCACACACATCAGTTTCAGTATGGTTGGTCACGCTCGCGTCACCTTTAGTGCCATCCCAGTCGAATGTACAGTTGCAGATTCTTGAATTGGAAGCGAATTGAAAGCAACAAACAAACTGATTATATTGTCCCTTTATGTTCCACATTTGTCTCGTTCTTAGCGGAATAGCCCGCATATCCATTACTGCCTCTGCCACTGCCTCCATTTCTATGGAGATAAATGAATTAGATTACACAAACAGCACACGGCTTAACAGTACTACAGCATCATAAACCCTAAATATTGATTTACGAAAGCAAGCTCGGAAAAACTCTGGAAACAAAACAATAAATACAGCTTGGAAAACTTTTGACAGCTTATCTTAAAATCAGTTTTACAACAGGAGAACAACGACAGGAACAAACACTCATCAATAAACAGCAGGCACACAAAGTCTGAGGAGCTACAAACTAAGCACAGGATTAGCTAATTAGAGCTTAGCTCCTGCGCGAAGAGTGTGATGTAACTAGAATGCAGCCATCCCAGACACAGAGCCCGTTGGGGTAAGAAACGGTCTCAAGTGATGGTACGGTGCTGAGTGACTGCTTTTCTCTTCCGTTAGATGATTAGACACCATTGTCAATCCCTGAATGGAAACCAGGAGGGATGAAAGTAAAAAGGAGGGCAATTACAAAGGCTTTTGTCAGTCGTTTTACTCGGGGGTTAGAGAAGTGAAAAGAACGATTACACGGCCCTTTGTCTTGTCTTCTGCGTGATTGTTACTGTCAAATACTGTTATGGGCAAAACAAATATTTCCTCAACAGTAATTATGCAGTACATACTACATTTAATTAGAGGGAGCAAGGCTGGACCCAAACAGCCCCTGTCAGCGTTCTGACTCGCAGATAAGCACCAACTTGTTAGCTCATTTGAAACCACGGCGTGAATGCTAATCAGTGTCAGCGTGATCCACGCATATAATTACAAGATATCAAATAAATTATTTGTTCATGTCAACACAGGTAGATTTCTTTTTTCTCTCAGATAAACGTTGATGGGCTTTGTTTGTGAAAGGCTGGAAGGCGCACGCACACGAAGCTGTGACAGATCAACATCATCCAGTACCTCACGTTCGTGCGTGTGTTCATTTATTACACTGTCGTTGCTGCGATGTGGTTTTCATGGATCGGACAGTCTGTACGTTGGCATAAACGGGACAGTTTCTGATCTGTCTGGACTTCTTTATCCTGGGACACATGGGGATGTTCTCATAGAAGTTTGGCTGTGAGGATGTGAGGAAGTGAATGTTAATGCTTTTTAAGCCACTACACCAAAACAGGCAGCAGAGGTCAAGCAGCTTGGCAAAATGTAGTTACTTTTTCCACCAATAT
Source organism: Oreochromis niloticus (assembly GCF_001858045.2). Classification (NCBI taxonomy): domain Eukaryota; kingdom Metazoa; phylum Chordata; class Actinopteri; order Cichliformes; family Cichlidae; genus Oreochromis; species Oreochromis niloticus. The sequence continues at coordinate 20,552,088 of NC_031974.2, forward strand.
GGGCTCACGCTAATAAATAATACATTCAAATTATATCAAAATTGTGTAAAAAGATCAGCTAATTATTAAAGAGCTTGTGTATTTATTTACATTAAATAATCAAACTCAGGACATTGATACTGTAATAACATTTTGACAAGCTGCTTGTCTTCAAAAACACTTTCAGTTAACATTGAAGTTAATTAGCATTAGTTAAATGAGTGGGCGGCGCCATTAACTGAGATTAGCTGTAAAGGGTGATGGTTTTGTAATTAAGTGCAAGTCTGATGAGAAGGTACGGGAGTGCCTTAAAGGTGTCGAGAGTAAAGAGGAGAGTAGATAAAATGAACGTGGCGATGCCTACCTGTCTCTGGGATGGGTGCAGTTTGACTCTGTACTCCGTTCTCTTGTTCCTCTTTCTGCAGGGTTTTCAGACAAAAAGGATTTTCATTACTGTCCAAAAAAACCAAACTTAACTGCGCTACATCAGAAGATTTCCAAGATAGTAATGATATTTTCTCATGAACACAATTCTTCAAGGAGCACAGGTTTAAAGAATTAAAGGGTGACATTTGTTAGGCATGTATGGAGCTTGAGATGGAAGTATGCTCCCTGCTAAACATCAGCATGTCAGCGTTATCACACTATGAGCTGAACCATCAGTGCTCACTCCGTACTTATCTGTGTTTATAGACAGAGCACCCCTTACTTTAGTTTGCTGATATCTTACCTGTGCCTCATTACTACTATGATGATGGCAATAAATAGACAGAGTCCAGCAGCTCCAACCCCGATGTAAATGTACATCATGTATAACGACAGGCTGAACCAACCTGGTTATGTGCAGGAGGGAGAAAAAAGAAGAAGCAAAATCAAACTGGGAACAAAACTGTGAAAATTTGTTTTCTGAATAATTCTATGTCATACAGCAGTGTCCGATTAGTGTTTTCAATTTGTTCCATTACACACATATGGTGCAACCAGTGCTTTTTCAGATACGCAGTGACACAGCTCGGACTTTTAGCCACAAACCTCTGTGGTTTCAGCGCACATAAGAGTCTTCTGAGCTGCATGAATGTGCGAGTGACATCACATGCTTTGTTTTCTTTAATTTCATTATCATCACTGGCCTTATTTACTTGCATGCACTTTTTAATGTCAATTCACAACAAATTTAAACAATCACAGACATGCATACATTCAGCTGTGTGTGTGTCTTAGAAACTTCATGATGCCTGCTTCGTACCTGAAGCCACAATGGTGAGCTGCATGGTGATATTTTGCTGTCCTACATCGGTGTTAAAAGTACAGCGGTAGAAACCGTTGTCTTCCTGTGTCACGTCAGTCAAGTGCAGACTCATATCCAGGCTGTCCTCACAGCTGACCCGGCCCCTGTCGCTGTAGTCCTCCGCCACCAGGCCTTGCTCCACCTTCTTGCACACTCCAACAATGGTCCACGACTGGCCGTGCAGCATCCTCTCCAATATGACCTGGTTAACGGTGCCATTTTGCTGATAGTTACATCTGATGGTCAGGTTGCTGTTCTGCTCTACTAGCAGCTCTTCGTTTGAAACGGCCTCCTGTGTGGGAGCGGGCTCTGTGGGGTCTTCCTCCGGTGGCTCATCTGTAAGCGAAAGAAAGAAATCTAAAAATATGTGGTGGAAATTACAGTATGGCACCTTTCTAGGTTTCATATTCCACCATTTTTAATCACTAAGCGGGGGAGGTGGGAATGATACTAGAGAGCTCAGAACGTGCGCTCTCACGCTTTCTGCCATATTTACCTAAATCCTCCACCTGAATGTGCCGGGTCCAGGGTCCCCGAGGGAAGGTCTGAACAGAGCACTCGTAATGCCCGATATCCTGATGGGTAACGTTCCTTATGGAAATACTGCCATCCATGGGACCGCTCTTTAGGAACTCCACTCTCCCTTTGAAACGAAGTGAGAAAGACACTCCAAAATCAGGGTGGAAAACAGCCACTGGATTTTTTTCTGACGTTTTTGTCCAAGACACCATGCTGAGGCTGCCATCCCAGGGGCACAAGCAATGCAGAACCATCCCCTCCTCCAGCCTAACCGTAGCAGGCACTCTCTGCTGGACAGCAACTGGACAAAGGGATTGAATTTTTCTGTTGTTAACATCTGAGTCATGACACAACACAGATAACAAAATCTCCATAAAGCTACAAAATTACACATTTTTAAGAAGGAAGGAGTAAATCTAACGTTCATACAGTTTATTCTACTATAATAGTTTTCCTTTACTGGCAGAGAACCTCTATCAGGTTTACACATACACAATGAGAGCCCTCTACTTGAAGAGTACCAGAGCAATTCACAACTCTGAGATCATCCCTCGGCCTATGGTAATTAGGCGAATTTAAGCCAGTACACATAAAAACAGCTGACAATAGCTGGTGATCAAGCCTCCAAGTTTTTCAAAGCCTTTTATCTGAGTTGAATGACAATTTGTTTCAAATCCAGTGAAGCCCTTGGGAGAGCCAAGTCTGGAATAATAATGTCTAGAAAGACTTATGATTACAGGCTTATCATCGACTTTAAATAAGAATGAAAAGTTACATTTGGGTTTTTTTTTTTAATGATTTAGATATCAGAAAATGATTTTGTTAAATGACTTTAAAAACAGCCTTAAAGCCAAAAAAGCCATCAGTTTTAAAACTGTTAGTAAAAGTATTTGTTACAGCACTTTTTCCAATTAAAAAACAAACACTGCAAATTCAAAAAATATATTTGAATTAAAAAATAAAGCCCATACCTTTAAGAAAAGGGAGAAAGATAAGTACCACGAAGTACCAGCAGTCCTTTTGTACAGCTTCCATCTTGCCCCACAGAGGGAGAATGAAAGCTGCATTGATGAGACGAGTGGAGGCACCCAGGCTACACTTCCTGCTAGCTCTATCGCTACAGAGAAGCACTTGAGCTACTGGGGCGCACTTCATGGTAGCCCACTGTTTACTCCAACACAAAGGAGCACTTTATCACCAGGACTGGGATTGGGTGGCAAACTTGTGACATAATACTGCTTGGTGGCTTTTATAATGAAGTTTTTCTAGAGCAATATCTAAGTATAATTTAAAAATCAAAATCCATAATAACATATCACAAATTTGAAACTGAAAGAGGAACACATGCCCTGCCTCGGTTTCCTGTGAACACCAAAGATTTCCTTCCTGTGTTTCTGGAATACTTTGTGACGATTTTCACCAGTAAGCCAAACGTGGCACAGTGTGGAAAAGCACCTTACCACCACTGCCACCACCACAAACGGTGAACTGAAAACACCAGTGGTCTCAAAATGAAAATGTATCAACTGAAATTAGACCAAACACGACAAGCTGAGATTATTTTAATCTAATTCACATTTAAAAGATGGAAACGTGGTACAAAAATCCATAAAAAACAAACACTGTTCAAGTATTTAGCAGCTGAGAAATGTTTTCAAGGCACTCCAGTAGGTAGGTGTTCATGTGTTCCTGGCTGCTGTCTGCATCTGCATTTTACAAATAAATAAATAATAAATAAGTACAAACAGCGGAATGTGGAAAACCTTCAAATGTACATATTTCGGACAGAGACGGACGCTGATACGAAACAAAATTCATGCCTACCCTTCTTTGCGATGGTATGAGCCTTCTCAATTCTCAATCTAACAGAAGGACACTTCAAAGCAGTCTTGGCCTTTGAGAGAAAATGAGGAACAGATTATGGAGAGGATAGTAGTTTGTTTTTTTCATAATCAGGAGATTAAAAAACATTGATCATCTCGGATGAAAGTGAGAGAACAGTCAAGCTTTCTGGCAAATCTCTCTTACAGGCAGACAATCAAGCAGGCAGAGGATTTCATTTGCCACGGATCAACCATAAACTCAAATACCAGCCAATAAAAGCACAATAAAATAAAAGTTTTAGTACTAGGGTGTGTGCGTGTATGTACCCTCTGATTGTTATGGAGCAATGCCCAAATTGCAGAAGCTCCCATACAGCGGGTCTCCATCACTTTACTTTCGAGGCAGGATAGCAGCACCTTCATGGCTTTGTCTGAAAGGAATAAAGACGTGCAGATCGTTATGGGGGATTCGCAACTCAATAAGGCTTGAAAATGACTTTTTTTGGACACATGCTAGATGCAGGAAGTCTCTTCAGTGCCATAAAAATGAAGAAAAGACCTCAACGAGCTCCAGCTAAAAGAGAGAGCCCAGAAAAACACAGCTGTAAGCAACACACTATAAAATGGAGAAAGAAACAACAACCTTGCTCTACAATGGAAAATTCGCTCCACTCACACTCATCTCCAGGTGTGAAACAGCTGGAACTTATTCTATATGACATCCGTAGCAGCAAAGGAGATCCACCAAAAGATAAGAGGTGATGGACGTTTGAATCAGTATATAAACATAAAGACTTTGATTCACTGTATAGGACTCTAATGAAGTCACTGTGGGGGGGTTAAAAACAAATAACTAACAATACAAATAGTTATGACATACATAAAGAATTACTATGTTTAATAAAGTGCTCATCATTTTTACCCGATTCAACTACCAACGCTGTGGAAAGTCCCAAACTGACAGAGGTTTCAGATACCTGGGGAAAAACTTGCCGTTTTCTTAATGTAAACAGATTAATCACGAAGTCAAGAAACGTTCAGTATAATTGTTTTATAAAGTTTAACAGGGTAAACAACATGAAGCTGATCAAGTGTTTACAATGAGCGCAATCGTGCCATTTGAGTTTTCCACCCGGCACATCATGATCTAATGTGGAACTCTGAACAGAGCTATGGAAATGGTACTCTAAGCTTTGTAAGGTTGGTCTGCTTATTTTCCAACTGACTTTGAATCAAGACTCCAAAAAGACAACGGTGCTCAAACGAAGATGAAGAAGACTGAATGGCAACAACTTCTGGGCCCAAATCTGGAGCATGCAGAGAGCAGGCGCCTGGTTCGGTCATTGAATTCAGCCTTCTTGTATTCAAAACACATCTGGAAAACCTGATAGACTTTCTTTTTCCCACTTCAACCACAACTCACTGAAACTTAGAGGAGAGTAACAAAACGAGAACAGATTAATCACTGGATTACTGGCTGTGCATCATCTGCTTTTACAGTACAGGTCCCACGGCATTATTGCCATCAAAGTTTCCTTGAAAGTCTCAGTAGCTGCTCAGTAATTTTAATAGCACATATTTTCTTTGCATAATTCAGATCTATTAAACGAAGGCTGTTGTAAGCTAGTCTAGACCCTGAAATTAACTTTAACTTAACAGAAAAATGATATTTAGTCTCATGGATAACACAAAAGTTTATTTTATGTGCAGTGAAGTGAACAAAGGAAAAAAAGGTTTTTCTCCTCTGCTATTATCTGAGTGGCATATCTCGCAGCAACATTAGTCATAAGTCCTTAACTTATTTAATCTTGCTGATTTTCAATCAAGCAATGAGATTTTTTTTTTTTGCTCATCTTCTCTATTGTGATTGATGGAAATCTTGCTGTATGCAAAACACAGGAAACATGATCTTTCCACAGGAAACCAGATATACGGTCACATAGTTTTTGCACCTGGTCCCACAACTCCCACCTGCAGCGTGCACTGCATGGGGGACACGATCGGTCTTTCATTCTCACAGACTTCCTTCGCTTTCATCTCTGTGTTGTAGAATCAGTGATAGTCAGATCTCTGTTGTATTCGACCTACATTTGCAAACATAAATTTAAAAGTGCTTAATATCATATATATATGATTTTTTTTTTTTTTAGTAGCTTTAATTCTCAGAGCTGTTACTGATACCACTCAGTCTCCATTCTCAATTCAGAAGCTCCGCATCACAGTAATATAACGTGTGCACTACACCTAGTATATACGATACTATTCATACTGTGTGTACTTTCAAAAGTCACTTTCTGTTTGGTTTCTGTTCAGCAGTCCTGTCAATATAACCCAGTCCAAGGGTGCTAAAGTTTGCTAACCAGCTGATTGCAGACAGCCCCCTTTAGCATCAGGCTATGACTGCCTGGAGTTTTATAAGGTAGGGCTGATGAGAGCAGAGAGTATGTAACCGCACGAGTCTGTTTTGTTTTGATTTTTTTTTGCACATGATATAAAACTAAGCAAATAAACAGAGTGAAAGTATTAAATAAAGACCAGACTGTTCATTTTCAGTACATTTCATAATTTGCAAACTTTTAAAACGAAGCAATGACATGTGGTATGTTTTATTTTCCCTCCTTACAATCTGAGTCAGTGCAGCCTAAGCAACTAACGTGTGGGCCCATTAAGCTTTTGCAACTCTACAGATTTTTAAACAAACCTTTAAACAAACCTGATTTAAATTTAATGATCACTCTATTACAAGTTTGAGGTTCATGCACAGAAGTACAAATAATGAGACCTGGACAGAGCAACTTAAAAACATTAGACCACTAAAAGAGATCCAGAAGTTCATAAGAAGATGACCTGGAAGGGGTAACTTTGGGTAAACTGAAAATCAGGTATGTTTTGTTTTGCATTTTATAGGTGCAGTTGCAGAACTTCATGATGGTAGCACAAAAGTACAAATTTTATACACTTATAAAGAGAAACTGATCTAAGATGACTTACTGATGCAAATGAGCTACCACCAGAAAGCACATACCTTAGGTGCACCACAAGTCCCTCTGTGGTTGATGACTTTTACGGAGAGTGAACAAAGTGACTCAGCGGGGAACATTTAGCTGCACTGAACTTTTCCCTAATCACTGACTTGCACTGTGGACACAGAATGCTGACAAATCTCTTATTGAACTTCCCCTTTTGGTCTTTTATTTCTTTTTTTCATATCCCTGAGTGAGATTCCTAAATTTAATCCTTGCTTAACTTCCATACCATTGGCAATGACGTGTGACTTGTTGGCAGGGCAGAAGCAGAGGTTCTGAAGGGTGAGCAGCGCGTGCCGTCGATGTGGCGCCAAGTCTGCCAGCAGTTCCAGCGCTCCGGTCAGCCTGAGGATACTCTGCTGGCCGTCCTCTGTGAACGAGAGACTGGCCAGCAGCCTCAGCCATAGGCCCAGAAGGCTCCAACCACTACTTACAGACGTGGCTTTAACACCAGCAGCCTTGGGCACCGGTACTGACAAGAAGGCTTGAAGGAAGTTATTCTGAGAATCACAGAAATGGAACAAAAGTGGACAGAGATTAAAGTTTCAGTCATAACAACAGTGAAAGAGTTTTGGACATGGTAAAAGTGAGATTGCCTAACATCATTTTTGAACCTTTTTCATTTTAATTTGCTACTTGTCTTGCCTACTAATTCTATGTACATAATGTCTCTTACCTTCTGCAGGAGACATCTGCAGTCACGGGACATGACTAGGTTAGCCAAGAGGGAGAAAGCTAGATTCTGGATGATGCTGTTATCTGGGGCAAGCGCTGAAGCCAGCTTCATGACAGAGTGCATCAGTGAGCTAGTGGAGGAGCTTTTAGATCCTGGTACAAGGCCAGGGCCACTGCCACAAAGAGAACTGCATGCTGGGAACAGAAAAAAGAAAATGGCTTTATTAATCTGCTCTTATTCATTTATATTTATAAGAACATTAAAATAAAACATGCTTATTTTGCACTTTGTGGATGTCTGGATCTACATCTCTCTCTCTCTCACACACACACACACACACACACACACACACGCACACGCACACGCACACGCACACACACACACGCACACGCCTGTACTACACTGTGAAATCTTATGTCTGGACTGGAATCACAACTTCTCTCGCCAATTTCAGCATTAAGAAAAGTCAAACACACATACAGTGAAACCATTTTTTTCTTGTTGTTGGAAGTACTCTCACTCTTTTTTTTGTTTATCTTAATGCCGGCTAGCTCGCCAGACAGCAGCATTAGTAGCTGCATAAACAGACTGAGGACTTGTCTTGCACGGCTGTCTGCCCACCACACCTAAACATCTCCACGCGGCTGCATGGAGAGCTTACTTTGGTGTAAAGACAGTCTAGCTAAATGACCAAAATGATGAAGACAAGTGGAACTTGTGCACCAATACAGAACATAACATATATGTGAAGGAAGAATACAGCCTTAAGTGCTGACAGGCACAAGCTAAGAGCCAGGAAAAACAAAATATGATGAAAAAGAGTCCTAAAGTAACTTTAAGCCTTTCACAGGTGGAATCGGAGAGTTTCAGAAACACTTTTGAAAAGCACTTCATTTATTTAATATTCAGTCACCACGAAAATACTTGAGTGATGACAGTTAGGCTCGTTTGACTCTGGGTGGGAAGTAAATCATGTAGCTACAATTTATTCTACTAAGACGCCACATTCACATCAGCATAACTGACATGACTAATTGGCATGGATGTACATTACACACAAAATACAGAAATTAACAAGCTTAAGTTGAAGAGAATTGACAAGGCAGTCTGAAACTGACTGACGTTTCTTGTTGGAGAAAATGACAGCTTGATGGTTTTGCTAATCCTAGATTGGAAACAGGCATATGCTGATCTTAGCCTGCGGTTATCTCAATACCTGTCAAGAAACCTGGTGTGTCATAAAACTGACAAGGGGGATCTGCTTTAATAAGTAACCGTTTTTCTGATACGAGTCGGCTGCTGATTAATTATTTTGCAGCCATGCAACATATACTTCAAAAGGAGAGATCCCTGCATGTAAGTGGAGAAAAGATTTTCATTTGTTTTACTTTCTGTGTGTCTGAGGGAGCAAGTTTTGGGCTGCTCCAAAAATATCTGTGGAAAATATGTGTGGCACAGATGAAAACAACAATCCGACTCGAACTAGCAGCGCTAACAAAGCTTTGGATGAAGGAGGTAGACTGGAGATGAAAGGTTCAGCAGAAATGTAGCGGTCTCGGGAGACCGAGTGGTAGCCTGAGGGTGTATGGTGTAATACTGAGCCTGGCTGCATGCAGGCTGAACACAACCTGCTGTTCAGTTAACCTTTAGGGAAATACTGTGCCCGACTTCACTGCTTTCTGGTGCTTCACAGCTTGAGCTTATGGGGGGTCTACAGCGAGGGAGTTTAGATCAGAGCGTGCACACGCACCCACTGAGGAACTGATGCCAATCAAATAGAGATATGCATACGCACGCACGCACAGATGCACACATTTTCACAAACGTTCATAGGTGTTGCACATAACCCCCCAACACCACCACCAATGATGATGAAACTGATTTCTAAGCCAGTCGCACATGCATGCATGCACACAAACACATCAAAGGTACCACAAGCTGTTTATCAAAGTACATTTTTCCAACCGTTTCCTTCCTATGAATCTTTCAATTTTTCCACTCAAAAAGGGTTTTTTTTCCCTCTTTTTCTTGCACGTCTTTTTGGTTTCCACATACATGATTCTTACATTTGCATGATGGAATACTGGTACCTCGAGCAGCACATAGATGCTCTGTTCCTCTCCACATCATGCTCTAAAACTGGCTGCTCTGCATACAGCGAGACAGCTGTGCAGCCTGACCTCTGGATGCCACACTGTGCCTATTGTGAGTGGCAAGCAAGAAGGCACTGGGTCTTATACAGTTGAGATGCAATGCAGCTCTGTGGTTATTAGAGAGAACAATGGGACTCTCAGTGCAAAGTGTGTATGACTCAGTCAGATTGCCATATACAGACAGAGGCGATGGGCAGGCACGGGCCAGGCACAATGCCTACACAAACACACAAGCATACACACTCAGGCAAACATAAACACACAAACATGCAGACCTGTTGTGCAGTTGGCCGTGTAGACGCACAGAAGCTCCAGAACCGCCTCCATAGTTGCGTCGTCCAATAGGAGCCAAGGCCAAAGGGCATTGAGCGCTTGTGTTAGGTGAGCATCTGTGGCAACCACCTACAAACGCAAACAGATTTTACACACACGCGCATGATTTATACAACAGCTCCGACACAGATGACAGTAATCAACTTAAAATGCCTCAATATTTTCCTAAGCGTGCAGGAAACGCACACAAGGAGGAGACTGATGGCAGGGTAAACACTGCAGTGGAGCCTTCATGGCTTTTTAGTCTGAGCTAACCGACAGTGACTGAAAGGCCACTTAGAAAATGAAAACCAGCTAAAAAGCCTCATAAGTAATGACATTATAGGGTGCGAGAAGCTAAGGTTGCTGAGATGTTAGCTGAGCCGTGTGCATTTAGGCAAATTTCATTCACAGAACAGCGCCGGTACTCTGGGGTTGCATTAAAAACCAATTAGCAGTGGGGAATTAAAAGGTAGGCACAGAGGCTTACTTTGCATTCATCGTTGCAATAAAGAGCACTCCGCAGGATCTCCACAGTCAGCTTGACTTCCTTCAAATAGCCCTCTTCCTGATAATATGGGAAAACAAAAAAATAAAGTCCAATAGGCTTCATTTTCCAAAGTTAAAAACACTCTTTACCGCAGTCATTAAAAGCTTATAAGAACAGTAAGCAGACTTTCTGCTGACAAGTACAACCCATATTCATAACATTTACCCAAAAACTCATTCGTGTTCAATTCAGTTTGTTATTCTATCCAAAGGGAAAAGAAATGCTGAGATTGGAAATTTCCAGCCAGTCTGTGCTCACCTTTTTGCGGTGGGAAGCCTTGCCGGGCCGGACTGACTCCAAGTGGAGCTGGGAATGAGTTTGCTTCAGCTGCTCCACACAGGTGTCAATTAAACCAGCTAGAACACAAGACAACCCGAGGTTCACACTAGGTTAAACTATCACCAAGATACCACGTTTCTACTGTTATCCAAGCACTTTTAAACACAATCACAAAAATAGCTCAATAATAGGTTTGCTTCAAAGATTAACTTTTAGGGACACCGTTTAAAAAGATAGATGAATATAAAGAAACCAGAGTAAATGACAGGTGATAATCTAACTCCAGCCTGACGTTTGGCGGATTACCTTTAACTGCATAGTTTTGAGCTGTGGGGCTGCAGGCTAGCAGTGTCATCAGAGCTCTAGCTGTAAGCTTCTTTAAAGGGTCCTGAGTGGTCCTCTTCTCAAAGCTCTGGTATCAGAAGTTGAGGCAGGACAGTGATTGCGCCGCACAGTAACACACTTTCAAATTCAAACTTTTTTACATAACATTGACCAAAAGCATGTAATTCAATTTGTTGTTCCAAAATAATTCCCAGTGAACACAAAGATAGCTGAGTTAACAACACAGCTGATTACTTTAGAGACCATCACCCCATCATACCTGTAATAAGAGCTCACACAGCTCGCTGGCTGAGGGACTATTCAGGACGTCTGAGAGAGATCTGACATACTTTGAGTTTGAGGTTGTGACCTCTTGACTGCGGCTCTTTGTTGCCTCTGTGAAAACTGTACAGAGAAACTGCAGAGCCACTGTGTGAAGGAGAGGCTGCGCAAACCTCTCATTTACGCACACCGATAACGTTCCTGCAGACACACGGGGAAAATGAGAGTAAAGAACTGTAACCCTGTGACAGCTAAATATTTGTTCATGAATGAGGCAGCAGGTGCGAGAAGTAAGCACACTAATTATTTGAATATTACCATGATACCGTGAACATGTAAACTCAAAACTACACGCATGAAGGCTCAGCATTATTTCACTGGACTCATCAGACTTTCCTGCTGCGCCATTAATCACACAGGAAGACAAGTAGGGGTAGTATGAGGACAGGATGCAATTATCATATCGTAGCATCTGTTCAGGAAAGTTAATACAAACAGTAATGATGCAAAAAGCATGTTAAAAAGACAGAACTGATTTTTTTCTGCATCAGATTTAAGGCTGCACAATTACACCTAAAATGCTAATCCTGATTATTTAGTCAGTTACTGCAATCAACGTAATTACCCTAATCACGGTTATCAGTCTTTTATGATGTAAGCCCGCATTTCATCAAGCAAGAGCTTGTCTCTTAAACCTCAGTGGGCTGTTTAAATCAAATGGAATACATAATTTCACAATAGTATATAATTGTGAAATATGAGAAGTGATCAATATTACAATAAAATTCTGTAGTCCAAATTCCAGCTATTATATTATTTTCCCCCCCTCCTGGTTTTGCTCGTATACCAAGCCGAGCGCCTGCGTACCTGCAAACGCTCGCCAGTGTCTCCCCAGCGCAGCACAGACAGATGGGTGCGCTGCTGAGCCGTCCCTCTTCACCAGAGTAGCCAGGAGCATAAACACGTCTGCCCAGCACATACAAACCACGTCCCGGGTACCTGCGTCTGAGGAGGGAAAGGGTGAGTCACAAATTTTATGACACAAGACAGCCACAAAGAGACACACCGAGTGCACTGCAGGGCATGCTGCAAAAAGAGTGGGACCAATGTCCAAAAAGGACTTGATTTTGAAGAACTGTTTAGGTTTTTTTGGGGGGGGGGAAAGGTCACCAATGATGGCATACATACAAATTTTGGAAAACAGTCTATATCATTACCAACTTAACATACTAAACATTGTTTCCTTTAAATATAATATGATTTTCTGACCTAAATATAATATGATTTTCTGACCTAAACCATTAGTATCCAGCATGAGCACAGCCACCAGAGAAGACAACAGCTTCTTCAGGAAGTCCATCTGTCCAATCGGCTCATCGCTCACTGTGACATATGACTGCAGGAGTTTTGAAAAGCTGGACAGGAACTGAAGTATGGTGACAAACTAGAAAGGAAAAAAAATGCACATATTTATTAAGCAGTTAAAATTAAAGAAATTCATATTATTAAAAACATGTCCAAAACAATGGTATGTTTTGAATATGAGCTTAAGTATTCCACCCACATTGAAATATGGAGATGCTCTTTGATAACCTTGTGCTGCACTCAAATGCACTGTTTTGCTTTGTTTTTTCAAACCAGCCCACAGTTTTTTGTGGTAAGATATAATGATAATAAAAATGTTAAAAACATTGGAAAAATATCTTTAGATGCGTCTACCGCAGTAATCGTCACCTGGCGTTTGATGTCCTCTCTCTCTCCTGGAAGGATGTTTGGCGTCTTCAGCTCAGTCAGACACTTTTCAACGGAGCCAACAACCACCAGACTGAAGAAGAAAATAAACATGATGTAGAAAGTGCGCGCTTGCAAGGAACCAGCTAGAGGGGATTAAGGCTACAATTAACATGAATTCTCTAGTCAAATATGCACACTTTTATTTAAATAGTGACAAAAGAAAAAAAATGGTGCAGGGATGCAAAGTGTAGCTTTTGTGTCTGTATTTTATGGTTTTTGTGTTTACAAGGACAAAAACTTTCAGCTTCTGTTTATTACAAGTCTTTCCCTTAAATGATTATTTGCTTAAAAAAACAAACATTTAAATCAATGCTTGCTTAAGATGATAATACATCAAGGGTGGTGAGGTTGAGCTGGTGTTCATGTGGACTCAGCACGTGACCTCTTACCTGGCCAGAGCTTGGAGGAGCTGGTTATGTCGGATGGCAGTGAGGGTGAAGTCTGGCAGGATGGCCAGCAGGTTGGTCAGCAGGCCGCAGTGGGCCGTCAGGAGGTCAGGCGTTACCTTGACAACCGGTTCCACGGCCAAGGGCTCGCCCTGTCGGGAGTCCTGCGAGGTAATGGAGTTGCTGGTGTCTGTGTCGCTCTGGCCTGCGAGACACATCAATAGAGGGCTAACAGACACACTTCCTGAAAAAAGGTTCACATATTGTAAATCACGTCTCTGTCTCTGGCTACCAACCACTGACCACATAATCAAAAGCAGTAAACCAAAGAAAAGCACAGGAGAACACTCCTCTACTTTCTCAGCTGTGTATTTAGGATGCTCACATAAACACACAACTTGGTTTAGTTTAAGACAATCAGTAGCCATATTGAGAGCCACTGTTTCAGAAGAGAAAAAAATGAAAGGTTTATGCAGTACTAAGAAGTAAACGCACAGCTTTACTGTGGCTGTTATCCACAGACATTTCTCATTTTAGTACCTTGAGCCATCAGTCTGCTGACAGGGGTATCTTGTGTCATACTCAATGGGGAGGGAGCCTTTGGGGAGTGTGGCCTTGAATCTCTTATCTATAATGGACAATATTAAGATGTGAGGATCCATTTGACTTTAATGCAGCAGTTCATTTATTGGTATGCATATTGCTGCGCTGACCACAGTGCTAGAGGTGGAGAGAGAGCTGGAGGGTCTGCTGGAGTTGACTGTGGGTGCTGGTGGGTTGCGTCCCGAAAGCCACAGAGAATTCTCAGAATCTACACAAGCATATAAACAAAACAACACATACAGATTACAGCAATGTGATAAGAAAATGAAGGGGGAAAAAAAGGGAAGAAAATCAGTAATGAAAGTGAGTGTGGATGTGTACTGCTGGAACAAATCCACATTATCAGGCTTGAAGAGAGTAATTAAGGAAAATCAAAAGAATTAGCTTACCCGATGAGGCACTCTCCTGAAGTCTTGGGCCACAGTGAGAGCCACCACGAGGCTGGATGTAGAAAGTGTACCTGCCACAGTAACAACTGGAGGCAGAGAGAGCCACATGCTGGAAATACTGACAGTGATAGAGCAGAGCCTGCAGTGCTGGAAGACCCACCAAAGACACCCCGGACACTTCATCGCGAACACATGGGTGCTGGACGACGAGAGGGCGACAGGAGAATAGATATTTCAGTATTTAATGCAAACATTACATTTTTATGATGCAATTATGATTTCCATTGAAATTTACAGATTAAAAACAAAGAAATCAAAGAGAGTTGAAGAAAAGGACAAAGTGAAGAGGCTGAGGGCATTCGTTAAGTTGCGCCACTGACATAAGACATTTCATTCATTTTACAAATGTTACTTCATAGCTACAGGATGACATTTTGTGTCCTAGTTTTATTCTCTTTTTGTTTTTGGATCTTTCTTTTCTTTTCATATAGCCCCCGCACAGCTAGGCAGCAAGTGTAACCGTTTCTGCTTTCTTTTTTTTGCTCTTGGCCTGCTTTGTACTTTGCAATGTTGTGTGCATCAGATTTAGTCAACAACAAGCTTTGCTTTTATAAGATAAGAACACACGGTACCTTTTTTTTTTTTTTTCTATTTCTGACTTACAGCTCCCTTGATGAGTAATGGCATGCTGAATTAGGATTAATTTGATGTTTTGACAGATTTAAATGTGATTTTTGGGGGGTTTCAGTGCTGGAAGCCTGCACCCTCAGTACAGCTTCAGTTCTAGCAACACCCCTGAACCCTGGAGGGCTCAACTAGAGAGGAGAGGATGGTTTGGAATGGAAAGGAGGGACAGAGAGGGGATATAAAGAGAGAAAAACCAAATGAGAGAGAAAGCGAAAACAGTTCATGGTCTATAAAAGCTTTTTAACTGGCTGGCAGATCTGCTGACCTGCCAGTGGGAGTCCTTGGCCTCCTCTGCGTTGGCAGGCATAGGCATCACCAGCAAGTTCTGCAGGATAAATGCAGCCTAGACACACAAACCACACACACACACACACACACACACACACACACACACACACACACACACACACACACTGAGTCAACTTAAACTAAATCAGCAACAGTGCCATCTGCCTTTATTTGGCTGGTAATACATTCAAGTCCAAACTCATTTTCTGACCACTCATTAGGTGAAAATGAAATTTGCTTTGCTTCCACTGAGACATATATACTCTGCAACTCATAGTTTACCTATCACTAATCATCTCTGCATGTTCTATATATTCACCCAAGAGTCCTCGGGTTAAATTATTAGTGATAATAATCAATAACCCAGAATATTTCTGACTTTAACAGTCAGTTACGGAGCACAGTTGCAGTTCAAACACTGTACCTCTCTGCGGACCATGCTGCTCTCCTGTTGATCCAGGAGGATGTTGAGCAATGTGCCCCACAGGCCTCCACTTATGTTCTGACAGCTGGCACACAGAGCTTGGCACCCGCTGGGCATCGAGGATAGAGCTGCACCTAAACTCAAACTGGCAAATCTCACCTGACATGAAAGAATAAACCCACGTTTGAAAGGAGGAAGAGAGAACACTGAGATGAAGCTTTGTTAAAGAAAAAAACAAAACATGACATGTTAATGTTATGGGACACATCTAATGCAATAAATGTGAATTTGGTCATGGTGGTTGTTATTTTTTTACTATAATATTATACTGACATTTAAACTGAAAACATAGTCTTCTTTGTCAAGGGAGCCTCTTAGACTGACTTGTGTGGGAAGTCATTTTTGAGCATTGCATTTGGTACGACTAGCTGTCATGTACTTCCTTTATGCCTGTGAGCTCTTGTGCAACTGTTACAGGGTTCTTTTCCCCCTCCAGAAGCCAAACATTTAAAGCTTCATTTTAAAAACAGACAGGGTTTACAAAATGAAGGTGAAAAATCAAATGCAAACTCAACTCCTTTACTGTCTTATAGCAAATTCATATATTGAAGTATAAAGACTAAATAAACACAGCACAAAAAGTAAGGATATTTGTGTTTGGTTGATTATTTCGTTGTTGTAACAGTGCTACTTGGCAATAAATTATGTAGTTGTCCAATAAACAACACCAAACAAGAGTCAGTAACAGAATAAGCTGTTTGGAAAGTTTTTATTGGGCATAACGCACACCCTCAACTCTGCTGCTCAAACCACAAATGCATTTTCCTTAGAAATGTGGCACCATTTAAAGCAACATAAACAGACCTTCAAACGATTTTAAGATATATTCCCAACAAACAAATAATCAAACGAACACAGTAAACATAGTTTTCGTGTTATGTTTGCATATAAAAGTGGCGCTCATTACCTCTTGATCTCGGTCCACCCATAACGGGATCAACCATGCTAAACCCAGCTGAGAGGAACTGGCTTCCTCGGCAGCTGCTTCATTCCCCAAAGACCACTGTGGAATCATGTCCTAGTGCCGAAAAAAAACTTCAGTTTTACTCCAACGTCTTTTAATAATTTGCAGAAAAGTATTCACTGACTATAAAGACAGTAGGATGTCAATTCTAGAGCATGTTTTCTGCTATATACTGCAGTATGTTGACACTTGCCTTGTCCTTGTTTTCAGACATCATCTCATGAGACAAGTGAAGCAAGCAGATGACTGCATTCTTGGTAACACCTTTCCCCATGAACGACAAGGAGTTGCCACCCCACTCAACATAAAAGGAGGATATCACCTGGGTAGATAACAGAATATTTGGTATGTAGTTGTTATCCAATTGGGTTAGTCAGTTGAGCAAACAGAGTAGTTGCTTCTGTGTTAATGCAAACTGTATGCTTGTCATGCAGCCCAATGCATCCAAATGAAAATTAAATACAGCTGAGACTAATTATTTTTGCTTTGGTGTGCCATCAGGATGTGTGGTTGCACATATGAGCAGATGAAGAGAGAGAGGAGCCCAAGGCTTGCTGAGATTTGGGCCTCTACTTTGCCAGGAGGAGGTGGGGGAGGAGTCAACGACAGAGCCTTTGTGATCTATAGCAGGTGAGAGGTGGGTGAAAAGGTTAAAAAGGCTACGATGAAAGAGGGAGATACCTGAATCTGAGAGGCCGAAGCTGCCATTACAAATCCTAACTGCAAAAGCAAATTAACCTTCAGTCTCCATTAAATGTTAATTTATGTCAATAAAAGCTGCCCCCCAAACAACAAACAAAAGGCTGTTTCCATGTAAACAGAATAGTCTGTTCCTTGGGGGTCTTCATTTGAAAGCAAAAATAAATGTGGACACCTCTGTGCTCTGGACTGCTGTGCAAGCTGGTCTACACTGAGTTACGCTATTGTTTTATGGACTGTTGAACAGCTGAACAGATGGAATAGGCAAGGTTGATTAATCTCATCAGCATCTTCACAGTGTGGCATGTCTAATCAATGAATGTTTTTTACCTTTTGTTATTCATGTCCCGTAACCATATTTTTGCTTAATTTTAATTAATTCCACAGAAAGTACTCTGTTTGCCTTTTTCTTCATTTCTGTAGGCATTCTCGTATCTGATGAGAGGGAAGAAGTTTCGGCACTTGCCAATGCAGCGCACGAGCATATGCGCACACACTGTGCAGACACAGAACTTGATACACATGCCACATGCAAACACAAACTGAGGACAAACACATACCTCTAATAACCCACTGAGATACTTGGAGCAAAGGGAGCTGGGCTCCAGGTCAGGGCAGTGGGAGCTCCAGCCAGGCTGGGCAGTCACGCTGATCATGCCCTGCAGTGTCCTCTCCAGGCTGGGAAGGCCATAAAAACGCGGTGCATCAGACACCCGCAGGCTCTGAAGCAAACGGACGGCCAGCTGGCTCTCGAAGGGGCCGGCTAATGCCAAACATAGCCTGGACAGACAGGAAAGGAGAGAACGAGAAAGACAGATGCGAGCAAATCAGACAGAAAAAGGCAAAAAAGGCAGAAGAAGAGTGATAAAGACTGAATTATTTATACTTAGCATTACAAAAAGGTATTTTGTATAAAATATGGGTGAATGTTTTGGTAAGGCAATCAATACCTCAGCTGTAGAGGAAGAAAGTATTTGATATGTTAGAAGCAGATAAATCTCAATGATACGCATCACATTATAATGTAAAAAGGAATTAAACCCTCTAACCTGTCCAATGTAATTACAAAGTTGTGTTTTACTTAAAAGTTAAAATTATTTAATCTAAAAAAAGAACCACTGGATGTCATATGTGACTTCACCAAAGGAAGCCACAAGTGTGTCTGTGTGAAAACCTACCTGTCAGTGGTATGTGATAGGCATCGGAGTAAGGTGTTAAAGAAGTGGGTGAGCTCTCTCTGCAGTCTTTGGCTCACATGGTTCTTCACTTCTTGATGCTCCCCTGTGCTCTGAGTTGAGGTCTGGGTCTCCACACCAAGCAGCAAATTCAGCAGAGACACAGCATCCTGGAAGATACGGATACTGTTGAATTGTATGTAATTATTTTAAATTCACCCCCATAATTTGTGCATTCCTAGCTAGTAGTGTTGAGTGGATTTACTTTAGTCATAGAGGTTTTAAACTGAAGGTAGAAAAGAAAAACTGACTTATGGAGTATGGAGTATTATGGAGAGAAGGGTGAGAAGTGTATGTAAGCAACCACCTCCTTCTCTCCCTAAAAACCCTGCTCTGCAATGCCAAACAGCAGAATTTCATACTGAGCAGTGCACACAGAGTGGGTAGTTAATCCAAGTCTATGAAGTGACAGATGTTCCTGAAACAGCTCAGTAATTACAGAAAAAGTCAGAGCAGCACTGCTCACCCCTACCAGGCATTCAGTGTGAGTCTTCGTTAGCTGCCAGGGGAGGAATTATTGTTTACACACACATTAATGAGAAAGCCAAGGTGAAACTGATTAAATCCTAAAAGCAGCTCTCTTCACTGAAACAGTGAGATGATTCTTCTGCTAAGGTATAAAAAAAAAATATGAATGTGACTTTGTTTTAAGGAAATAAGGAAATAATCTCTGCCACAGGCCTGAGGTAGGTAGGTAGCTACGAAACTATTTTCAGTTATGAAAAAGTAATATGGTTGTGCGACGGTGTGTGTGCTTGTGTGTGAGTGATTTATCCATGCTTTGATTGCATATTTATAGCTTTCTGCATCTAACCAGATTACCAGCTAATGGGAACACATACACACATATTTTAATGGTACTAACAAGGTGAGCTACGGTGTGACACATAAATAAGATGAGTAAGGTATGTATGGATAAGATGGCCACTAGTTTAATGGGAAACTAGAGTGCTCAATGAATCCATAACTAAACATAATGTGTACACGCTGTGCCAAAAAACTGCCTAACTAAGGAAAATGGCTCGACATTAGTAATTGCTACAAACTCTGTGTAGCTGCCTGTGTTTGAACCATGCTAAACAGCACAGCTACTGTTAAATAAAATGAAACTATAATGATTTTTTTAAAGTGAGGTTTTTCTTTCACACATGTCTAAGTGTAAATGATGTGTACCTGGTTGAGAAGCAGCTCCAGTATCCAGCGCAGGTCCTTGTCCTCTGAGTCGGCCACAAATTCGGTGTGAATCCGCGTGAAGTAGGCGTTCAAAAATGCAATGATGCCCACCAGCAACCTTTCATCCTCAACACAGGCTGGGTGCACCTGGAGAAACCTGCAGGGAGAAGAGGAAGAGAAAGAGACAACATTAGAAAAACATGGTTGAGAAGGGTAATAACATTGATTGAATAACACTGATCAGATCAGAGAAATAACTGACATATCTGAGTGTATTGTTGCATTATTGAGTGTACTTATTCCAAAATGTCTTCATTGTTACTGAAGTATTACATTTCATTCATCACTTTTTTAGTACCTTGTTGCATCCTCCTTTTGTCTTTAGACCTACCTTAATTCTCCTTCTTCTTCCTCTTGGCACAGATTTATCAAGGTGCTGGAAACATTCCTCAGAGATTTCGGTCCATACTGACATGCTACCATTACACAGCTACTGTAGATTTGTTGGCCTCACCAGCAATGACCCTCAGGTAGGCTTTGGTCTTTAAATTATGCTCAGCTGGTACTGACCGGTAGTGTGCCAAGAAAAAAAAAAAAATGCTTTACACTATTACACCACCAGCAACCTGAACACTTCAGCCATATCTACGTGACTAAATGCACTGGATTGCCATCATGTGATTGGCTGATTAGATAATTGCGTTCATAAGCAGATGAACACATGTACCTAATAAAGTGGCAGATGAGTGTCTATGCATCACTCAGTTTTGTAAAATACCCATTTCCAAAAAACCTGGGACCCTGTGTAAATGTAAATAAACACAATGCAATGCTTCCAGATTATTCAGATCCTAAATTAAGGGAGAATAGTTCCAAAAGCATTTATACAATGTTTATTTTGAATTTGATGTCACCCACTCATTCGGCTAAGCTTATATCTGTGTTGCATCACCATTTCTTTCAACAACACTCTGTAGGTGTTTAGGAATTGAGGACACCAGTTGCTGTAGTTCTGAGAGCACAATGTTTTTCCATTCTTGCATTCTTAGGATTTGAGCAGCCCAACATTTCAGGGCTTTCTTTGTCATATTTTCGGTTTCATAATGTGCCAAATGTGTTGAATGGATGACAAGTCTGAGCTGCAGGCAAGTCAAATTAGCACTCTTACTACAGAGTCATGCTGTTATAATGCATTCACAAATGTCACTTGGCATTGTTTTGCTGAAATAAGCAAGTTGAAAAAGACATTGTCTGAATGGAAGCGTACGCTGCTCCCAGACCTGAATATATTGTTCAGGTCTGTGCTCAGTTTTTGCCTGGGCTACAACATAAAGTGCATTTTTAAAAGTATAAACATTTCACATCTCATTTTCAATATTTGACATGTTGCCTGTACAGAATTTTAATCCTTGAATTCTATCTTTATTAACATTTTACACACAGGATTACATTTACTGGTTTTGGTAACAGTGTGAGAAAAGTTCATAAATCCTTGATTATAATTATCTAGTGTACCTGGTCACTGCAGCCTGCCAGCTGAGAGAGTGAAGGGTCTCCCTGCATCTGTAGGTGGGAATGTGTGGGAATGCCAGCCTGTCAATCAACAGGTAGAGGCTGAGCCTGGAGAGAGCAGAGGCCACAGAACTGTGCCCTGATGCTGTGACGATGGCCTGGATGCAATCCTGCAGCGCAGTGGGGAAGTGCACTGCCTTCAGCCACAGAACTTGTTTTTCTGACAGCTTTAAGTCGGGATGGAATCTGAGGGGAATAAAATGTTAATGGTTTAAAAATGTATATATTCCAAATTAAACCGCATGACTACTGATGAGCTGGCAAGTTTATTGCTTAAGCAGCAGCCTAAGAATCACACTAATGACTGCATTAACAGTCATATTTGATCACCAGTCCAGTGGGATGAGACATTTATGATTCATCAGAAGTTTTGAGAATTTCTTACAACTGATTAAAGCAGATGTAGCCATGTTTTTTTCTTGTCTTTTTTTATATTTTGAGTTTGGTAACAAAAAAACAACAATATGTGAAGCTGATCGCTTTGATACATAGTGTTTATGTGAAATATAGCTAAGTACAAAGAAGACACCTCTCTATTTTATTTACTAATCAATCTTAAACAAGTGCTGTTTTCCCCAGTCACAGCTTTGTGTGAAATTCGGTTTAAGATGGACTAATCCATCCATGGTGTGCTTCAAACATCTGTGCTGTAATCAAGCTGGTTGAATTTGGGAGAGACACTCTCATTTGTTTGAATTAGGTCACATTAGAAGTAAATGAAGACAGATGAAACACAAGATGGCAAGACTGAATCTCAAACTTCACCGCAATGCTCTACAACGGAATGTTTTAAAAGAGTGATACCTATAACTCAAAATCCTGTCACAGAATTATTGCTCAGGTAAGTTTCTTTGGCAGTCTACTAGAGTAAGTAAACAAACATTTGCTTGACACAGAAACATTAATCTACCATCCATTCACTTCCGCTTATCCTTTTCAGGGTCGTGGGGGGCGCTGGAGCCTATTCCAGCTGTCATAGGGCGAGAGGTGGGGTACACCCTGGACAGGTCGCCAGTCTGTCGCAGGGCCAACACACAGGGACAGACAACCATGAGCACTCACATTCATTCGCACATTCACACCTAGTGGCAATTTGGATTATCCAATTAACCTATCCCCACAAGCTGCATGTCTTTGGACGGTGGGAGGAAGCCGGAGTACCCGGAAGGAACCCACGCAAACACGGGGAGAACATGCAAACTCCACACAGAAAGACCCCGGCCTGATGTTGGAATTGAACTCAGGACCTTCTTGCTGTGCGGCAACAGTGCTAACCACCGTGCCACCGTGCTGCCCTACATTAATCTACCATGGTGTCCAATCTCTAATTTAATCCTAATTTTTTAACACAAAAAAAGAACACGCATGAAACCCATTAGTACAATGGCCACACCTAACATTTGCACATATACAGTTGGAAATATGAAGGAGCTTACTCGTTGACATCTCTAGCAACGTCACAAAGCTCCTGAAGGAGATTATCTATCCCAGAATGCCACGCAGTGTTCCAGGCCACCTGTAGGGCTTGGCGGGCAGGGTTAAGAATTTGGAGGTCAGACGAAGGCACCAGTACGCAGCAGTACGGACTAACAGCATGATGAGTTGCTGCCTGAAATGGAACATTGTACCTTGAAGAAAGATTAAGAAACAAAACTGTGAATATTGTTTGTAAAGTGTTTTAATGACAGGGAAGTAAAAAAGGTGGCAACAAAGCACAAGGCAATATTTAACACTGCTGCTGACCTCCAGAAGTTTATGAAGGTCTTACCTGCGTGTTACTGCCAATGGCAGGGAGAACGGTGTGACGCTCACTTCTGTGGTGGATTTATCAGACCTGATGACAGAAAAAGAGCACTGCAGTATTAAAAGGATGAACATTAATGCATGCACAAATGGAAATTTAAAGAGAGGAAAATTATGCTCACCATAAGTCAGTGCTGGCAATCTCATCAAATAGCAGTAAACTCATCAGGACAGCAATCTCACTTCCATCGCTTTTGTTCTCCTTCAATATCAAGGATGCTATAATGAAGACCAAAATAGGCAATTTACATAACAATAACATCCAGAACTTTATCACTTGAGTCCATAAGAAGATTACAGAAGTAATAGTGAAGTAGCTTATATTGCAAGAATTTATTTGCGAAAATAAACTTGCAAACACTTTTCTTATTAAATGTAAGACTCCTCTGAATTTAAAATGTGGTTATGTTTAAAACACTGCATATCTTTTGCATGAATACATTTAAATAAAGCTCTATTTTCTGTCTAGATCTGACTAAAACCATTACACAAATATACATAAAATCACTTGAATTAAATGTCTTTTAATTTACAAACCGAGTTATATTTTAGCTCAAATTTATGCAACAAATATTAGAGCTGCTGTATATATTACCAACTACTATTAAGACTAAGCTGTTAAAAGTGCACTGCTGCCAAGCCGAGCTCTGTGGCAACAAGTTGCATCATACTAATATGCTACTTACTACAGTGTGACAGCATGGTTAAAAGCTATGCATCAGTGGATGACTTGAGAATATGGCCCCGAGCTACTCGACACAATGTGTGTAGCTGTTACTTAATGAGTTGTCTTGTGAATGTACCCCTGAGCAGTGTGAGGAGCAGGAGGTGCCGCTGTGCCAGGCTGTGCCTCAGAGATGGATCAGCGTACACCAGCTTTCTCAGGATACATACACAAGGCTCCAGCAGACAATCAAACCTCTGGGGAAAACAGCAACATACTCACTCGGTGTTTAATTGCAAGGAAAACACAAACAAAGCCACGCGCTGCCTGTCGGTCTCGTCTTGTTCTGCCTCTGCACAGGATTTCTTTAGTGTCAGTTCGCATAAGCTATACCTAAATTCTGTGACTGTGAAGGTTGCAGGCAAGGGAGGTTGGGGACAAATACAAGTCATTCTCTGTAGCCCTGTTACTCAACATCCATGTAGCGAGACATGTTGGACAATTACCCCCGGCAGTTTCTGATTAAAAGCCTGGGAATGATCAGCAGACTGCATCAACTACAGGCCAGAAATCACTGCTGACCAGGGCCTGTCTGACAATATTTATACAGGCCATTTCATCCTTCTATCAGTATAGTGGTTTTCCTGCATCCACACATGAACTCACATGAACACATATAAACATGGACATATACATAAACGAGAGCACATGTGACTTTATATATTTGGGTTATTGAGTTTCAATAGTAACTGTATAATAGTGACTGTAAGCATCTACAGTCTGTTTTTTCTATTTACCTTGTTGCCATTTACACACTCCATAATTACAGAAAGGACTTTATCTGTTATTCCAAGGTTCTTTAATACTGGATGCATTGCTGTGTCTAAATGGAAAGAAAGAAAACGGTTCAATATATGTCAAAACACACGCACACACACACACACACACACACACACACACACAGAGTAAAGTATTGGGAAACAACAAACACTGGTGCCCTTACTACAATTGTAGTTTTAACATGGCGTCTTGCTTATCACAGACTCTTATAATTGATTAACATTTTAGTGAATGCAGTTTTTGCAAAGCTAATAAGACATTCAAATCATCAATTATCCAGATGTAAATTAACATCTCTAAATTCTTGTATTATCACATTCTAAAACTGGCCTGGATGTGCCACCAAAGTCAGTGTTTCCCAATAAAAAATCATTTCAATAAAAATAAAAAGCATTTTTTTCTGAAGCACAGCATTCTCAAAGTGGAACAGCAGTGTATCTAGAAAACCACCAGGGTTTTATTCATTACAAACCTAAGGAACTAGTTCTGTCAATTTGCAGGGAAGTTCCAACTTTTGAGAGCTGGCAATAAGCAACAAAATCTGTCTAACTTTTGCGAAACATTATTTGCTGTTTGATAAGCTGAGGATTCATCTTTTCTATGAGCATTTGTTTCATTTCAGCTCAGTGTGACAGTTTCTGATGCTGTTTCGCTGCTCTCATCTGCTCTCAGTGGCACCATGCATGTCTCTTCCAAACTCCAATCCATGTGTTTGTGTAACAGACACACACGGAGCAGAGGAGCTGATGACAATTTACCAAGTTACTGTAAGTAAAACTTGCAAAGAATAACATTTTATTCTGTGCAAATGGTCAGCTGACGATGACAGTTTATTGAGATAATGTGGATTACTGCATATAGCCCGTGCTTTTTCCCCCTCTCTCCCTTGAAAGAGCTGAATGTAGACAGTACATTTCCTTCTGTATAATAATACAGAATGATACAGAAGGAAACTAATAACAATCTATTAGTTATTAATCTTTGGCTCTCTTCCACAGTGTGTCTCTTCCCTCACCCCCATCCAGTTGTAGCAGATGGCCGACCCTCCCTGAGTCTGGTTCTAACGGAGGTTTCTTACTCTTAAAAGGGAGTTTTTCCTTCCCACTGTCACCAAATGCTTGCTCTTGGTTCATCTAATTGTTGGGGTTTTCTCAATATCATTGAATGCTCTTCACCTTATAATATAATGCACCAAGATGTGACTTTTGTGATTCAGAGCTACAGAAATAAAATTTGAATTTGAATTGAACTGTATAGCCAGAAAACTTCTTGTTGGGGCTCACAGATGTGGATTGGAGCAGGTACCCAAATGGTGAAGCAGCAATATTAGCACATTGCACATAGTTCTGCACATGCCAAATAAGGCAATTCGATGCATTAAATGTGTGACTAATACTTCTGTGCAGAATATGTTCTTCTGTTGCTCTGCAATTTAGCTGCCAAAACACTAGTCGGCAGTGGAGTTTTCCTCCAGATGATTAAAAAAGATGGCATAAGAAGTAGCTGGAGTAGTGACTTAGGATTAAATGACAGTAATGAACGGGTCAATCAAAGTCATCGTAACTACATGTTGACACAACTCACATTCCTAGAGTAGTGCACGTTAGATTATGGTTTAAGTTATGGCGTTGAGTTTTAAAAAGGTCTGCGATTAAGACATACCTATGATGTAGATTAAATCCAAGAGCACAAATCTTAAACTACTTAAGACATGAAGGGATTATTATTGAAAAAAAGAAGCTTCTAAATATGTAATTTTGAGGAAAGACAATGCCGGAAGGATCTTAAAATATAGTTTTACATATGTAGTCTAATCTAATATTGAGCAACTTCCAAAGGAAGGCTAAGAAGTTGCGTTTACCAGTTTTAACCTGCCAGAACAAAAATCAGACAAAAGGTGAGTTTATAATACTACTATAAATATAGCTTTTATAGATGTCTCACCTTGTAGCACCACAGAAAGCTGTTCTGCAGCTGATCTTTTCAAGGTGATATCAACAATGTCTGAGTAGAGGATACTGAACAGCTTCTCAACAGATTCCACCTAAGACATAAAATAAACACATAGGTAAGCACTTACTTTTATTAGTACACACATCTGTTTTGTGCTATGTATGCAGGATTATACCTTTAGAACAGACTTCTTGCTGGTATCAAGTGTGATGTCTAAAGGGTTTTTAAGGCAGAAGAGGTTGGGGAGTGAGGCAATCATTTGTTGATCCAGTTTTGGTCGGGCTGTATTTGCATCATCGCTTCCAGTGAGGTGGGGCAGGAATTGCTGTACTGCTGCTATTCTCACACTGTTAATAATGAATAATGAAAGAATATAAGCAGGTGTAGTTCAGGACTTATAATCGCTGCAAAACAACCTAATTCATGCGATGAAGAAAAAAAACAAAACAAACAAAAACAAAACATTTACAGTTTGATTTTTTCAAACAGCAACTCCTCAAGAAATAGCTGGCAGTGGAGGCGGCGGCTCTATTACTTGCTGCCAAAAATTACCAGGGCTTCTCTGGTGTGGATTTCCATGTCTATCAATATTCATAGATTGGGACCGGATGAGAAAGTGTTTTACACAGGCCTCGAAGAGCATTTGGTTGACATGACAAGCACAAGCACCTGACAGCAACACAGAGGCCTAATATGCCCACCGCAAGTGTTGGAGAGTACATTTTCAGACTCTAGAGTGTTTGTCTGGCTAACAAATAATCCCGAGAACCGACGTCAAAATCATCAAACAACTCCACGAAAGGAAAACGAAAAAAGAAAAGAAACATGCCAGACATCCAAGTATACTCATCACAGGCACACACATTTCTGATATGCACACAATTCCGGGCAGGCACAAAATGCTCAAACGAGCACAGAGAGAAACAACAAGAAACAGCAACAAAGGAAAGACCCAGAGAAGAGACTCACGCGGGCTGCTTAGTGAAAAGGAGCCGCAGTGCCGCCTTTAGTTTGGCTGTACTTGGGAACACACTGTCTCTTGCCATGTCCGACATGTCACTTATCAGCAGGACGCAGTTTCCCAGTGACTCCTCGGTGCTGGCGTAACCCTGCCGCACACAGACACACAAACACACACAATTCTCAGGACTGCCTTGGCAGACAATAAAGCAAACAATGGGGAATTCCAGCAAAGCCGTGCAACAGTAAATAAAATATGCATCACTTTGATTACGGGTGGTTTCATTTTGTCTCTTGTTGACATGGTGGGCCCATCTCTGAATGGCCTGCTTGAATTAAATCACACTTGACAGCCTAGTCAAAACCTCATGTATATTCATGAAGAATTTCCTGGCTTTCTGTTGCCTGGAACTGAACAATTAATAAAAAGTTTTTGTTTCTCTTCCCCCTCCACTCAAAAAGGAAACAATATAACAGAATATGTAAATGAGAAAATAACCAAATTTTTCTCACTGGCAGCTCAATGCACAGTCTTTGCGGTCCAAGAGTGCTAATATTGCACTTTTGATCATAGCTCTTCTAATTGTGGGCAACATACACCCATTCTTCCCTTCCATAAATATTGTTTAATAAGCTCCAAATGAGATGTGCGCTTTATGAGCTCTGCAGTGCAAATACTACTGAGCCTCTGAAGAGATTACAACACCTGTAATATGGGCATGACCGGGTAAAGTGCCTCATTGAATCTGTCCCAGGCTGATGCTGTCATCATCAATCGTCCCTTGAGCAGGAATAGCAGGATATCCTTGGCAAGAGCATCCACCTATAGATCACAGGTAAAGTGCTGAGTTCACAAAGGCGTTGCTGATAAAACGTCTACTAACAAGTACTCCATGTGACAACTTTGAAATGTCTAAATTATTACACCGGTTTAGCATGTAATGTCCAAAAACCCCCCCACAAACCCCTCTGCTTTTAATCTCATGATTACCTGTGAGTGACTGTACTCCATTATCAGAATGAGCTCTCTCAAAGGTCTAAAACTTGAAAGGCATACGTAGTACATTTACCTTTTGTGCCGAATCTTGGAGTCCAAAGGTGCTTATTTCATAGAGCACCCTGTGGTGGAGTAGGAAGCTAACTCCAGCACATGCCTCTGGTTCCTGTCGTGTCGCATTCTGGATGCCAAGGCAGTCCTAGGGGTATATGCAATCACACCAGAGCACATCATAAATTATCACTATTCTCACTTGTGCTCGCATATAAGAGTTTCAATTCACTTTAAATGTAGCCACTCACTCTAGCCAGTAATTGGCAAAAGGAAAAGAAAGACTGATTTCAAATGTCAAGTGGGTTTTTTTATAGTGGCCTGTCAAAGAGCCATGACTCATCCATCTTCATCCCACTTATTTACATATGGGTGCCCCACTAAACAGGCTCACATTAAGGCTATATCACACTCATATATTTTAACCATGACCCTCCGCACTCATCCAAACAATGACTGTCTATATAAGATGGCTTGCTCCAACCTTGACCAGGTTTAAAGTGCATTCATATGTTTCTGTCTTGACGGGCAGTAAAGGATGGGCCAGCAGCTTGAGGAAGAGTTTCTGGCTCTCCGTTTGGAGGAGGGGACTGGGCTGATCAAACTTCCACCTAAAGGAAAACAATCAAATGACTTTTAACTAACTTGGTTAAAAAAAAAAAAAAAAAAAAAAAAAAAAGTCATTACTATGACTGAGTTTAGATCTGATGTCTTACAGATAAGAGCAAATGTGAACACATTCTTTGATGATAGGCAAGTGCTGGTGAAATGGAAGGCCATCTATGGCTTGGTCTGCCAGCTCCAGTAACTCCAGCCAATTCTTCTCCCCCTTGAGAAAAAAAAATACAATGTTTAATTAACAGTCAAGTGGTGATGATATACTGTCTGAAAAGACTTCATTATAGTCATATACACTGATCAGGCATAACATTATGACATTGTGTTGGTCCCCATTTTGCTGCTAAAACGGCTCTGACCCATTGAGGCATGGACTCCGCTAGACCTCTGAAGGTGTGTCGTGGAATCAGGCACCAGGTCTGATCCACTTCCATGGATCAGATCTTTGTCTGGCACATCCCACAGAGGTTTGATTGGCATCTGCACAATTTTAAGGCCAAGTCAACACCTCAAAGATGTTGTGTTTCTAAAACTATTCCCGAACCATTTTTGTTTTGTGACAGGGCGCACCATCCTGCAGAAAGAGGCCAATGGGAATATTGGGTAAAACCGTTTTCACGAAAGGCTATACGTTGTCTGGACCTTAGGTAGGTGGTGCATTTCAAAGTGACTTCCACATGGTTGCCAGGACCCGAGGTTTTCGTAGCAGTATTCTGCCCAAAGCACGACACTGCCTCCATCAGCTTGCCTTCTTCCCATAGTGCATTCTGGTGCCAGGTGTTTCGCAGGTACATCCTGAGATGCACCTGGCCAGCCACGTGACGGGAAAGAAAGTGTGATTCATCAAACCAGGTGATCTTCTTCAATTGCTCCAGCCTTTGCTCCCCACGTGCATCAATGAGCCACCCATGACCTTGTCCCTGGTTCAGCACTATTCCTCGTTGGACCACTTCTGATAGACACTGACCACTGCAGACTGGACACAGAGATATATAGCTGCCGTTTTGGAGATGCTCTGACGTGTTGTCTAGCCATCACAATTTGATCCTTAAACTCAAATCCCTACGCTTGCCCATTTTTCCTGCTTCTAATACATCAACTTTGAGATAATCACTTTTACTCACGTCACCTGTCAGTTGTCATATTGTTATGCCTGATCAGTGTATAGTGTATCCATATATATATGTATAAAGGATGCCTAGTATTTGTATTTGATGCACGACATGGTGATTATACCTCCGCTTGTGCTTCCCTGAGAAAGTTGCAAGTGGATTCCATCCAGAGGGCAGCTCGGGTCACCCTCCTGTAGATTTCATGGCTGTCCGAGTTCACCTGCTCCAAGTAGGCCACTGCTGTCTCTTGCATGCTGGGTAACAAACTTCCCAATGATGTGTCCAAGCATAAGTGGAAAAGAGCTGTTGCAGTGTTTTCTGGGAGATTGTCACTAGCCTGTGTGACGTTCATAGAATGATTAACTTTCAAATGGAAAACAGTAACTGAATCAAAGTGATTCTGTCACACAAGCACACACCTTCTCGGGTGGGAGGATGGTCTGTAGGAGTTTAATAGTAAATATCGCAGAGCCTATGTAGGCTATTCTATGGTGAACCTGAGAATTGTTGGGAGTATCCACTGAACAGCTGTGGTGATAGCTCAGTATATCCCCCAGTAGCTCCATGCAGGTTTGCAGCTTCTCTTTCTAAAATAAAAACAAGCAAAAATGTAGACAAACGCACACACTTCCACATAAACGCACCATTATGTGCACATGTACTCGCACTGTATGAATGCTCACACACAGTCAAGACACAGCTTCTGGCTGCGAGCCAAGAGAAAAATTGTTCGTTCCAGGGGTTAGGAATTGAATGTAATCAGATTTCAGGGTTATTTTGGGACGAGATACAGATCCACCCTATCTCTGTATGAATAAATTGGAACAATCTATTCTCAGCCACTTTGTTCTGGGTGTAAAAATTGTTCAATGGAAGATGAACACCAGCAGGGGGCAGTACATGCCCTCTGCATGGCTGAGGCGGGCATGAACAGTTTGGTCCATTCCCACAGGAAAAACCTAGAGGTTTGGCACACAAAAGCTGCTCTCCACATAAAGATGACAAAATAGTTCTCAGGCTGCAAGGCTCTGGGCATGTATTAAACAGCAGAGGGCCACAGGGGCCTGGACTTGACAAGTGTGTAAATCCCCCTGCAGAGGAACATACCCTTTAAAACAGCCATGCAAGATAACAAATGATTCTGCATGGTAAAAAAAATACACCTGTTTAACACAATCTATTGTGGGGACTTTATGCACGTAATAAATGAAGACATTTACTAGCCCTGCAATTCTGTGCTGGGATAAACCCAAGGGTACAGATGGGAAGTTTGCATGTATGCAAGAAGCACTTTATAACCAGCAGAAAGCCTCTGTAACCTTTATATAACACAACGCTCAATCACGTGCCCGCAGTTCTCCTTGACAGTTGAGTACCGTATGCCTGTGTGTCTGTGGCAAATTGTCTGGTGGCCAAGTCAGTTCCCCTTTTCACTGAAGTGTCTATTCATCTACATAAGAGGCTGTCATGAGTTGTGTTGACTTGCCAGCTCCATCCCCGCCAGGCTGCGATCGTCCCAGACCAGCTCACAAACGCTGTCCCCAAGCAGGAGGACAGCGTCACACAGCAGCTCCAGAACGCGATGGAAAGCATGCAAACCTTCTGAGAAACAGCAGAGTGAGAGAGAAAACAAAGCAAGAGTGGAAGAAATGTTTTGACGTGTTCAAATAACAATGGAGAGAATCCAGTCAATGTAGAGAAACAGGTGAGGGAATCTTAAGCTCAAAAACAAATGAGACTGAGATTATTGATTAATGGCTTAAAAAAAAAAATAGTTTTACCACTCATATATTACCAAATAAGATAAATTTTAAAAAAAAACAAGCATACTGACACTTACCTGTCTTAAGCAGTGGTATGGCACACTCCATAGAGGCAACAGTAAACTGAGCCAAAGTGAGCTGCCGCAACTGCAACTCCAACACATCTTCTACACCCAGATCAGGAAGCTCCACATGGGCCACATCTGCAGGTGAATGGGCCATCTGTCTGGGGGCCTGGACTGCTCCTCCACCTCTGTGTGAGCTGCCACTGGATGAATTGCAGACAGACGGAAAGACAACTGTAAATTTGTGATCTGTTCTTGGACCATTCAAATGCAAGGAGTGACGTATCCGCTGTATAGGGATGGAACATAAAAATGAATATGCCATCACATGAATCAAACCTGATTTTTAAACACTACAGACCGGCCGCTAGAGGGCTCCTAGTGTTGTTCATATTTAGAAGAACATCCTTCACAGTCTTTCTTTTCTTTCACACTGCTTTATCGTCTTGTGTGGGCTGCTGGCGTCACTAGTGATTTTGTCATTATCAAAGCCACAGAAAACCCTACTGTGCACAAATTCTCAAAGAAATGTAAGACTCACTTCTTAAGCCTAATGAAAAGAATTGAAAATGGTGAATCACGTCAAGAATATCATTTCTACAAGCAAGGTAGAATGACTAACGTAATACCATGCACGCCTCAGAAGTGTGACAAAAAGCTAAAGGGAGTCTCTACTCTCGGTGCCAATATGATTACTAACATCTATGCAAACAATACCTTAAACAAGAAAAGATACACAAAAAGAGACAAATTTTTATTGTTTTTTTAACTATAATTTCAAACATACAGTCATGTCGATTTCATATGCGTACCTATTAGAAGCTGCGTCTCCATCTTGACCATCTCCTCTGGCTCTCTGGCTTGTGCGTCCCACTAAAGAAGGCCGGGGAGAGCACTCGGACCCAGGAGAGGAGGCCCCGGAACGCTGGGTCCCCAGAACCTCCTGGGTGTAGGAGAAGGACGAGTTCTGAGAAACTGGATCTACACACCCACAAATAAATAAAACAAATAAGTTAGATGCTTTGACACGATTTGTGAATATAAAAATGAGGAATTCACATTGTGGATGCAATATATTCTAGATCGGTTTTAGACTTGAGTTACAAGAAAAATACAGCTGATTAATGGAGGTGATAGATACCAGGTAGTAACATGTGATTTACTGATTATAAGCATGCAAAAATAACTGAAAAATCACCACATAGATGACAGTGGAAGATATTGCTTTCATTATTTAAAAACAAGTAAAAAGGGCACGCTACCTTGTTTCGCAGAGTAGAAGCTTGGGTCTTGATGAAAGCGCAGCCGCCTTCTTAATCCCACACAAAGCTGCCGGAGACAGGAAAGAGCCGACAAGTAGAGGTAGCCTGACTCCTCTTCACCTGGACCCAGCCTCAATAGGGACAGAAGGTTCTGCAAATGGAACGGGATGTCAGCAGCATAACAGATTACATTACTGCTAAGGTGTTCAGTGGATGAACACCTTGTAATATCCAATAAAAA
Organism: Oreochromis niloticus; assembly: GCF_001858045.2. Classification (NCBI taxonomy): domain Eukaryota; kingdom Metazoa; phylum Chordata; class Actinopteri; order Cichliformes; family Cichlidae; genus Oreochromis; species Oreochromis niloticus. The sequence continues at coordinate 20,585,902 of NC_031974.2, forward strand.
TTTTATTGCAAATGTGTAAAAACTGCATATTAGTCAATTTACAAAGCTACGCCGAGACAAACACACTGTGTATATACCAGACTTAAAGTCAAGACTGACAGAAAAGTCGTAATAAATTTCACTGGATAAAAAGGGCAAATGGAATTGAATTATTGAAGCAGCAATTTGTTCAGAGTTCAGATTCCCTGCCCTCTGAAGCTAATGATGTCATGTCTCTAAATTCAAGCCTTTTAATTTTGCTTAATGGCTGCAGCAACTCGAAAGAGGACCAAGTAAAGCCACAAGAAGTACTTTTCCGTAATCATTTCTTTTTTGGTGATGACACTGCTGGGTGACAGTATGTTAATGCTACCGTGAGACCGATGTAATTTAATGCACCACTTTATTAGCAAAATAGTAATGTTCACTGTGGCTCATCAGGGCAAAATGATGTCTCCCCCAAAACTCTTTTTATGCCAGTGAAACAAAGAGCTCACAGCACTGATGTGCTTTGTTACCAAGATGACAGTGGGGAGATACATCACACAGTGTTGCTCGCTTCAAAAGAAATGGAGATGTATAGCTGTACAAAGTGGAAACTCATTGCAGACTTCAGTATTACGACCCCATGGATCAGCTGCCAGCAGAAGCCAGCAAGAGCCATCGAGGTCGACAGCTGTTCAAAGGCTGTGCCCGACAGCGTCCTGTTATACAGAAACTCTGCCGCTCAAGGAGGCCTTTGAGGGAAGAAGCAAAATGTTCTACCAAGGACTTTCACACCTTGCAAGAGGTACATCATGACAAAACTACATCCTAGCAGCAATCTAGTACCTGCTCAACCAAAGTAAGCCTTCGGGGGCCTCACAGCCTCCTACAAGATCAGGGACGCAGAATTATAAATGGATGCTTTGTTCAAGGACACCATTTGACAGGTTATTATTTTGACAGTGGTTGGAGCGGCCATCCTATAAATCCGCTATGAGCTGGTCACGCTAGCCACTCAAAACAGCGCACTGCATCTAATCGATGTGAATACCATTTGGCTGGAAAATAAAACCAGACTCTGAATTCTTGATTGGCATCTTCAACTTTGTTTCTTAGGAAACCAACAGTGAATAAAGCATTTTCAAACCAAGCGAGAGCAGCGTTTCTATTCAGTACAGGGATCGTTTCTGAACACAAGCACTACACATGATGGTTGCTAAAAATCACAGAGTCTATAAAATAAAAATAGTGAGAGCTCTTCTAATGCCCTGATAATTAAAAAATGGAAATTGCAATCACTACAGCATTGTCTCTTTCTGGTTGAGTGTGAACATTCTCTTTATATTAAAAAATAAAAACTAAACGAACAAAAAAAAGACACAAAACCTCCCAGCATAAACGTATAGACAATAGACATGTATACACACTAACAGTGCAAAAACACCCAGATTTAATACCTTTACAATGCCCGGCCTTTGCAGAAAGATCTCAGCAGGAAAGTCTTGCATAATGACATCACACAGAAGTTCACAAGTTGTTCGCACTAGGTTGGGATTGCTGCTCCCCAAGGAACTGTTTCAAAAGAACCACAACAGAGTTATTTTTAATCTCACACTTGTCGAGTTGATTAAATACAAAGAATTTCAGCAGTAAAGAACAACACAAATACTAGGTTATGTATAGAACTGGGCATCAAATAAAAACAGGTTTGAATTCAGAAATGGTTGAAAAACAAAGCTTGAATAAACAATACTGGTAATAATCTTATTTTGTCTAATTATAATACCATTACACTGGGTGAAAAGTGTAATATACTACTGCTTAAAGGCATGCGTCTGTCTCTTACTTCTCATTGGAAGAAAGTATGTGCCTGTCTGTGTTTGTCAAAGTCAGCCATGGAAACACAGAAAACTTCAGACATCTCACAGATTCGTGCACTATATAACACAGAGGGATAAAGCATGAGTCCTTTAAGGAAATAAAAATATCATGCATATAACATTAGAGAAAGATTTTTCAAGCAAAAGGAACCTGCTATCTTGTGAGGCGGTATATCCATATTATTTGGCATGCTCTTGTGGAAATAACCCATTTTAGGCAAATCCTCTTGAGCTGAAACAACAGAGACATGAGACTTGTAGCTGGGATAACATCTCCGTACAAGAAAGTTTAAAGCAGTTTGGTAATATAGACCATTTCAACCAAACTGACTCTAATATCATATTGTGAAAATGTAGTATTTTATGAATGACAGATGCTAAAGTTAAACAAATAATTGGCCTAACATTCAACACCTTTTGGAGATGTACTACGTGGTCCATGTGAGTAGACAACTACACGACTGGGGAGCAGTTCTGGTAGGTGGAACAGCTGGTCCAGGGTTCCATCAATGACAGCTCGCAGGCTGGGCTCCACGTTAGGAGACAGTTGGGTGAGAAAGTCCACCGCCCCAACGTCTCTCAGCATCTGGGCTGCACTTGGATGCTTTGAAGACACAATAGTGCATAATCAGAAAACTGGAAATTATATGTCTTGGTTTGATATAGTGTAAATTTTATACAGGTGACATAAGGTGTTGGAATCATGCAGTGAAAATCAGGACAAAAGTAAATCCTTCATCAATTATGCATTTTAAGCCTTGTTAGCTTTTGGAAAAAGAAAAAAATACTGAAGCTAAGGCCAAAATTACATTTAAAGTTCATGAGTGTAATTTGCCATCTGGCAGACTGCTCTTCTCTAGCTACAATCCTTGATTTATTCACCTTGCGTTGCATCTATTATCAGTATACTTCTTATCTACCTTTGATAAGGTTAAAAGCAATTCAAGGGCCTCTTCCTTCATTGGCACCTCGGGGAAATTGAACCACTCCAGAAGATACACAAACAGCATCTTCTCCTGGACAATATCATGGACGGAAATCAGGGAAAGATCCAGCTTGCATAAGATGCTCTTCAATGCTCGCACTCTTATCTCCACCAGAGAATGACCTGAAAGTTATGAGAAATCAAAAATATTAAACAGGGAAAAAATTGGAGCAGAGTTAGCAAAGGTAGCTAAGGTTCCCTGACTCGGGGTTCCTTTACAAAGTTGAACAGTTTCATGATAATTTAAGTGCTGTTATTCCAAATAATGACAGCCGCATATTAAAGTTGAGAGGAAGCTGCTATTGTTAGCGGCTAACGGGTTTTGTCATCATAAGTTAAAGTAAGCTATAGTCAGCTTCTTGCGCGGTATTTGCCTAGCTAACAGTTCAACTCACCCATTTTCCTTATAATGGAAGATAAATCCATTCTCGGTGTCAAGTTACGATAAGTTCTCCTGTGTTAAAGTTAAGTAAAAGCTTCGACCGAGGTTTGTACATCTGCTGAGCTGTTGTTCGCCAGCGTCATGTCAACAACGTCTGTTTTCAACTACCGCGCCAGCGTCACTCCACTTCCTGTGCAGGTCAGGACCGGGTGCGTTTACTTGAAGCAACGGTGTAGGAAAACTGATACACTGCAGAATTAAAGCTCTATTTTATTTTACATTAACACAAGTTACCTTGAAGGAAATATTTCAGCTAACTTAAAGTAAAATATTCGTATATGACATAATCATAATATAACATAATAACGTTTTCATCCATTTAAAATAAATGCGGCACTAAGGGGTCAAAAGAATCCCGAGGGACCATAAATTATCAGCAGCTGCAAAAAAATAAATAAATAAACACCTTAAAAAGTAATAAGAATAAATCGACCTGAGACAAACAGTGTGTCTTTTAATCGTATAGAAAGTAGACTTACAAAAAAGTTCAAGTTCATTTATAATGAAAAGGGCAAGAATTAATGTATTGAAGCAAGGGTTTGTTGAAAGTTGATATTCCCTGACCTTTGAAGACAATGGTGTGTCATGTTTCTAACAAACCCCAGTGGTCATACGTGGCAGGGATCCATCTATTCTTCAGTGAAACTTGCGGTGTTATAGTTATAGTCAGAATTTTACATACATTCATCATGGCCATGAATGTCAAAATAATGTTGGTCTTTTAATGATTTCTTTGAACTGTTCTTTTTCCAGGGTGAAATGATTCCACAGCATACATATTCGATAGCTTTAAAAAACAAGAATTGAGTGGACAAGTTTGAATTTATTTTGAATTTTTTCTCATTCAAACTGGGTCAGAAGTAGACATACAGGCTCAAATATATACACAACAAATACATTCACTTAAACCTTTTAATAAGTTGTAATAAGTTGTGCTAACTTCTCATTAGTGATCAAGCATGACTGAAATTTGCAGCTGCATACACGGACAGGACAAATGTCTTCTAGAGAAGTGTTTTATGGTTAGATGAGACAAAGATTGAGCCACAGTAGCAAGAGGCTTTCAAACTTACAAGCACTGTACCAAATGCTAAACTCGGTGGTGTTAGCATCATGCTCTGGGCTCTGGTACATTGCACAAAATTTCATTTCATTTCATTTCATTTTATTTATTTATTTCACACTTGGTACAATAGTTCAAACAAACCAACCACACTTTCTATCAATAAAACACTACAACCATGTGTGAAAAGGAGCAGGAAGAAGAAAAATATTCTTATTAAACCCTGCCCCCTATCTACAATCCAACTTATATTACAAGTGGGCACCAAAAATCAGAGAACAAACTAACATTAACATTTATCTCCGGTCCTACCACAAACCAAACAACAAATTTACCATCAGAATATACAAATTTACAATCAGAATATACCACTCCACATGGTAACAAGGAGAAAAATAAAATTAAAATAAATAAAACAAAAAATTATAATGGATCCTTCATCAATGAACTCCAATTTCATTCACATTCTTCATATTGAGTTATCGTTTTAAGCATATAACACTTTTTAAAACAATATAAATTTATACAATTCTTTAAATTATAATGAAGAGAGTTCCCCTAGAGTTAGAGTACCCCTAACCGTTGGACTCATTAACCTTTGTGTAGTCCTAGCTAACTGATGCTTAAAATAAAATTTCCTTCGGCTGTCTTCTCCCCCTGAACACAATAAAAATACTCTTTGTAACTTAAAGGGCAAAATATTATTTTTAGCCTTAAACATAATTAATAGTGTCCGTAATTTCACTAAATCTCCTAATTTTAATAATTTCGATTTTATAAATAATTTATTTGTATGTTCTCTATATTTCACATTATGAATCATTCGTATCACTTTCTTCTGTAATAAGTTTAGAGGTTTTATAGTATTCTCATATGTATTCCCCCAGACTTCAATACAATAACTAAAATATGAGAAAAACAATGAAAAATATAAAATGCGCATTGTTTTATAGTCTAATAAATCTCTTACATTTCCCAAAATATAAATATTTTTAACCATCTTCTTTCTAATATACTCAATATGTGATTTCCACGTCAAATTTTCATCTACTATTACACCCAAAAAACGAAATTCAGTAACTCTTTCAATCAATTCTCCATCAATGGACATAATGACTTCATCCTCCTTTACACGATTGCCAAATATCATGAATTTCGTTTTTGTCAGATTCAAAGATAATTTATTTACATCAAACCATATTTTTAATCTTAACATCTCAGAAGTCATAATTTCAACCAAATCTTTCAAATTCTCTCCAGAGCAATAAAAATTTGTGTCATCTGCAAATAAAATAGAATTTAACCTTTTTGATACGTCACAAATATCATTAATATATAAATTAAAAAGTTTAGGTCCCAAAATAGAACCTTGAGGAACGCCACATACAATCTTCAATCTTTCAGAGGTGTTACCGAGATAATGCACATATTGCGACCTATTTTCTAAATAACTCCTTAACCAATTCAATGCCACTCCTCTCACACCATAATTATACAATTTAGAAATCAAAATAGAATGTTGTAACGTATCAAAAGCTTTTTTTAAATCAACAAATACCCCAACTGTATATTTATTATTAATGAATGGAATAATGAAGGAGGAGGACTATCTCCAAATTCTTTAACTTCACAACAATTCAGTTAAATGGTTGAAACTTTGTTGGGTGTTCCAACAGGACAATGATCCCAAACGCACTTCAGAACTGGTTTTGGAATGGATAAAGCAGGCTAAAATTAAGCTTTTGGAATGGACTTTCCAAAACCCCAGTCTCAACCTCCTATTGAAAATTTGTTGAGTATGCTTAAAAGGGTACCAGGAAACCAACTAATATAAATGAACTTTACCAATTCTACTAACAAGAGCAGTCAAATATAAAACCAGAATTAGACCAGAAGTTGGTTGAAAGCTATCAAAAGCATCTGGTTGAGGTGCAACTTGTTAAGGGACATTTAATAAAATATCAGATGGGATGTATGTATATATTTGAGCCTGTATGTATATTTTGATCAGTCTGGATTAGAGAAAATCCTAAATGAATTCAAACTAAAAGCTGAAACCTACCATGAAATTCAAGCCTATGGCAAGTTGAGATAAATTTCTAACCACAACTGTATTTTGCCCTCCCCTCTAATCTTACCAACACTGATAACAAAAGTCCTGAAACCATTTTAGTAGAGGGACCTGAGATCTGCTTAGGAGATGCATGCACTGTAAATCACAGGTGATCAACAAATGTCTGTCTCTTGCTGGCATCTTGTTTGTCATGACCCATGTGATGTGCAGTTTGGTTACAGACCACTCTCATTTGATCTTTTGAAAGTTTCCACAAACACCCTGAAGCAATTTCTCTTTCTAGCATCAGCAGTGTTTCAAAGCATCTCTCAAAAACTCTGAAAGGCTGTTGCATTGCCGACATACTGAATAAATTAAATCTTAACAGCATCTATGTCATCCTGTCATTAAACACAGATGCTCTCAAAAATCAAAGTTGATGTGATTCACCTCTTAACACAACTACAGGTGTAAATTATTTTCATATTCCAGCTGTAGAAGCTCTCACACTCGAGATGGGACATGGATGTGATCCGCAGACAGGGTGATAATTAACAGACTTAGCAAATGATAATTTGATATCCTAATAATATAATCACACAGCTTTTGTGAATTCCAGGAGGATTTAAACCCATAATTAATTTGGCCAGATACTATACGGCATGTTTTACTATCATATTAATGCATTAAGCATTAAAATGGATATAAAGTATAATCCAAGACTCTTTTTAAAAATTTCATCACATATAGATTCTTCTCAGCTTACTTCAAATGTATATACAACGTTTTATTCCATCACAGTCTTTGCCAACATCAAATACAGCTTTATTGCTCCAGAGAGCCACGTATGAAACAGACCACAAGGTAAGCCAGATATTCTAATCTAAGGTGATGTTTCATAGCTGTACTATTAAATGCAAAATCCTTTTTTATACATCTATTCAATTTTGGATGCATTTGTTGTTGTTGGGAACCTTTGCATCTTGACCAGAATTGAAAACAATGCTTTGTGGGTTGGAACAGAGCTTGTCTGCACAACATGAGTCATATTGATGGGCTTGCCAGAGGGTCCATTGACCTGTGGAGGTTAAAAAATTTATTCCAGTTCTCTCAGCCTCTGATATAGTACACAGGACAGAGTTTTTATGAATGTTTCTGACATTCTACAGATGTACAATGAGAATACAAAGTGAGAATTCTGACATCCGAGCAGCTGAGGAGGTCTTCTTTACCTGGAAGAAAAATACATTGCCCTAGGTCAGACTAGGAGTTTTCAGTAGCTGTTGAGTATTCACCAAAGAGTACATCACTTCATTGTTTGACAACCACGCTGTGTCTTGGATCACTTGTTAACACCAGCTCCAGACAGGGAAGAAAACAGGAAAACAGAATAATTGAAAACATGGGGTAAGGTGAAAACATAGTGTTATCCATTATCCCGTTTGTTTGTCATGAACTCTGTTTTCCCCTCTGATATTTACACAAAATCTCCCTATTTGGTGTTTTGTACTCCCATCTTTTAATTTATATTTAACACTTATCCTAATGACATATTTAACCCTCCTGATTTTTCAACCATAGGAAACAATCATAATAGCAAAATAATAATTATAGGAAAATGTATTTCTTCTCAGAGCATTATTAGTTAAGTAATAAATGTCATCTAAAGAAGAAAAAGCAGATTATTGTTAGTATTATTGCACAGTTGCAAATCTCTACTTTTCTTTAGTACAACTTGGTGCTTTTATCCAGAGCACAATCCACATTAATACTTAAAAGTTTATTTACCATCCTTTCACTCTGGTATCCCTGAAATTTCAGTAATTTCAAGTAAACATTATTTGTGCTGGATTTATATGATGAAACATAGTGGGCTTGTAAATCAATGAAATGAGCACACAATAAACACAAGCAGCCCAGTGATGTAATTTCTCCAAGATGTCCTGTGTCTGGCCTGGGGCCTCCTCTCGGTAGGTTGTGGCTAATATACCTAATGTAGGAGGTGTCCAGGAGGCACCCTGGTCAGATGCCTGTACCACCTCAGGTGCTCTTCCTCACCCTTGAGAAGGAGTAGCAGGTGTCCTCAGACCCCCTCCTGATTGGCCAAGCTCCTCACCATATCTCTACAGGTAAGCCCAGACACCCTTTGGAGGAAACTCATTTCCGTTGTTGGTATCCACCTTCTTATTCTTTCAATCACTACCCACAGCTCGTGACCAGAGTGTAGACTGACTTGTAAATCGACAGCTTCACTTTCTCACTCAGCTTTCTCCTTAACACAACATACCAGTATAGTGTCTGCATCACTACTGACGCAAAACCAATCTGTCTGTCCATCACTTGTGAACAAGACCCTGAGATACTTGAACTTCTCTACTTGGGTCAGCAACTCATTCCTGACCCAGAGTGGGCAATTCCCCATTTTCCAGCTGAGAACCACCAGAATGAGTCTGAAGCTATGGTTCTAATTCTCATCCCAGATGCTTCTCACTCAGCTGCAAGCCACCCCAGTGCGAGATGGAGGTCACTCCCTGATAAAGCCAAGAGAATCACAATCATCTTCAAAAAAGCAGAGATGAGAAGAGATCCTGAGGCCACAGAATCCAACACCATCCATCCTCCTAGAATTTCTGTCCATAAAAGGCATGAACAGAATCTTTGACATAGGGCAGCCCAATCTGACAGCAGTACCCACGAAGAATGAGTCAGAAACTTTGCTGGAAATCCAAACCAAGATTTCACTACGTTTGTATAGCAACCAGAAACAATTAACACCAACTAAAGCTATAAACACACACTACAGGCAGTTATACCACACAATCTGTCTCATTCTATGCTCAGGGCTTGCCTTTCTACCTTCCTATCTTTGTTTTGAGACCAAAGGTAACACCTTTTTCAAGCTGATTTTCCATATTGCCAGACAGTCATGTCAGCAGGTGTAGTTTCGGATTAAGGCTTGCAACGCAGCAGTATCAAGTCTCCTTTTCGTATGTGCGTGACCAGGGAACACCCCATCTGTTTTAAGTAATGAGCCTGTTTTATCCATTTCAAAAACAGGTGTAATGTCTCTTTGATTTCACTGTCCTATTGGAACACCCACTCAACTGTGCCCACGTTTCAACTGTCTAGCTGTTTACTTGAGATGAAGTTGAAGAATTTGGAAGTACCCTCCTTCTTCATTATTTCATCCACTTTGTACAATGTAACAATGGTGGCAAACAGCCTTAGAGCATGATGCTACTACCACCATGCTTGACAGTTCATACAGTGTTCTTAGGTCGCTTGCCATTGAGGCCAAATAGATCAATCTTTGCCTCATTTGACCATAAAACCTTTCACCAGAAGGCATTTGGCTCGTCCATGTGGATAGCTTAAACTTTCAGTCATGCTCAAATCTGAAGGTGTCGATTTTGTAACGGAGCAGTATCTGCTCTCCTTTTTATGTGTGGCATGGAAAGGAGAGCGGCACACTCCAGCTGTCTCAGGTCGATCCAGGGATGTCTCCAACGTTCATATAACTTTGAATCTGGGAAGTTCCCTATCCAGATGATGAAAGCTGCAATGGAATCTTTCTTGTTTGTAATGACTGACAAAGTACCCCCACCCTCCTTCCCTTGATACTTTGTGATACTTTAATTTAGGATAGATAGCAAACATTAACTGAATAAATAGTTCCATTTATGAAAACTGCAAAGGTCTCCTGGGCCCCCCAAATATTTCTGTTTTTAAAAAGCACTAATCAAAGCAGAAATAAAAAACAATCATGTAACATCACTAGGAACAAATTGGCTGAAAAAGTCAAAACAAATTAGAATGATAGACAAAAACCCACCTGTGAAATACAACAAAAATGCATCTGCATGGACCCCACTCGACAGGGTGAGGGTTAATTTAAGGATTTTTAACATTGTAAATCAGAAAGAGCTACTTGTTATCTGTCAGCTATTTCACATCAGGCTAAATTACTCATATGCCAGAAACCACCTCGGGCACTTTACGAATGTAAGCCCGTTCTCTGAGTGGAAAGCATGCCAATTTAAATACTTTGAAGCTAGATTTACTCTCAAAGCATCTCAGTGTTTGGATTCTAAAGCTGATCATGAGTCATTTACTTGTGCCAGACCGTACTGGGCAGCACAAATAAAAGTAATGAGCATTAAACTGTTGATGTCTATTCCATTTTTTAAGATAACTTGCAGAGACTAAAAGTCCCATAGAGATTTATAGCATAAGCATGACTGAATCTTACTATAAAAGCAAGATCTGCCACATTACAGATATTCTCCTTGGATCTTTCCTTTGATTTATTAAACGAAAAAAACAAACATTCTCCCAAACTCGAACTATAGTGCTGATTTGGTTTAACTAACTTTGTCATTAAAGTAGGAAAAAGGGCAAATCATAAATAAAAAATGGTGTAAACATTAATAAGGCTTCATTTTGGTGCCACTGACACACAACTGTACATCCCTACAAAATCTAGGACCTCTCTTCCTACTTTACCTCCACTTGCCTCCAGGCCATCAGTACCAGGATGATAAATAATGATGTCAAACTAAATGCCAATAAAAGTGACATCATCCTCATTGGCTGAAAGAACGCACCATCCAGAAATATGCCCATTTGCTTTTTCCATGGGGGAGAACTGTGATTTTGGGTAATACTCTCTTGTTTTCCACTCATATCAATAATGTCTCAGCCTTCTACTATACTATTTCAACACTATATTCTTTTCTTCCTCAACACAATATGCAAGTTCTTGCTCTCATCCTGGTCACCACTTGCTTGGATTACTGTCATTCGTGCTGGCCTCCCCAATAAACTTTTTAATCGGCTTGAAGTACCACAGAATTCAGTAGCAAGGATCATTATCTGCACCAGGTCCATCGATCATATCACACCTCTCCTCATTCGATTTCACCTCATTTGCTCTCTGTTTTTTGTTTTACTGCATACAACACAAGTATCTGCTCCTTACTTTCATGAGCCCCCACCCCCACCCCACCCCTTTATCTCTCAGATCTCCTTCATCCTTAAATCCATTTGCATACTTTACACTGACTACTACTACACCACCTCCATCAGCTACACTCTATTACACAAGCTAAATCACAGTTCAAAATTGCACGTCAACTATAATATTTAGTCATGTTTTCCATTATGCTTGTTGCTAGTTTTGTGTTTAAAGGTGACCTCGGGTTGTTTTGAGAAATGCAGACAAATGCATTTCTTCCTCTTTCTTTTTCATCTTATCATTTGGAAGGACAAGTTGTTGGTTTTTTTACTCTGTGGTTAACAGAAGCAAGATTAACAGTCTATGAATATCTGGAAGCTGCAATCAAAAAACTAAAAATATTTCTCCCTGTTTTAGAAGAAATAGATGCTAAAATAAAATGCCATTAGAACATACTGGTCAACTTTATGACACCAAGAACCTTTTTTTTTTTTTTTTTTTAACTCTTTACAATCATGCCAAATGGGGGGAAAGGAGGGTAATTATCACTAACACCATTTAGATCCACCTGTAATGTGTTTTTCATGGTTGTGGAGCTAACTATTTAGGCCAGGGCTCAAACAGTCCATGGAGGTGACTCAATAGCTGGTAAAGGCACACAGGCACATTTGGCCATTTGGTAGCTCCCCAGTTTGATTGCAATGACTGCATGTTAATTTCCTGCTCTCTTTTCTACACCTCATTTGTATGGCCCCTGGATGCTATGCAACCCCCCCAAAATCAACACTTGTTTTGTAAAAAAGAAAGAAAGAAAGAAAGAAAGAAAGAAAGAAAGAAAGAAAGAAAGAAAGAAAGTATACTATAATAAAAAAGCCTCACTTTAGCAAAAATATTCAATAGCTGAAAAATAGTAAAAAACTGTGACATCATCTTCTCTAACCTCTGCTCTTTAATAATACGTTGAATTAAAATCCACAAAAATGTTCACATGTTTCACAAGAGCTTGCTTGGGACTGCAAAAGTATTAGGTGTTGCTATTACAGCTTTTCATGCATAAAACCAGGTCAGCTCAGCTAATTACCAAACCATTATTGTAATTGTCCAAAATTCAGCAGCCCATATGGCAACAAAATAAAATGAGCTACTAGCAGAATTACCCATGTGAAATCAAGGGTGACGGCATAACGGGCCCAATGAAGAACATGAGCAAGCGTGGACAATTTTTTCATTGTTTTAACCAGGCTGCTGTTGCGATTGAGCTCTATGACTCAGCTATATAACTGAGTCATTACCTTGTATGCAGTCACAGTCCATGTAACAACAATCAATGCACATCTCTGAAGACCTCCTTAAAAATCTGAGGAGGGGAAAAGGTAAAATGAAAGTGATTAAGAAAACCCATGAGATCACAGCACTACGCCATCATCTTAACCCAAAATATTCAGATCCTACTTGAGGTAAACACTTCCTGTCTTATTCTATAGTCACTCCTGAAACAAAACCCAAGTGGTCCCACTAGCCCTGTCACAATCTGACATGCCTGCTGTACCCGTCTTCCGCTCCGCTGCAAGTGTTGAGGATATGAAGGTGGGCACCGAGGGGAGCCCCCCCTACAATCCCCCGACGGCAATGAAGTCAAGTCGGAGGCCTGAGTCAAACTGAGGCAAGCGTAGCCACATTTTGCAAATAATTTATGGCTGATACGGTGTTCATTAGAAATTAAGATGAAACGCGGGGAGCCTCCCCTCATGTAGGGATGTCTCATTAAAACAGCGCGGCCTGCTCCACGCGTACAGTCTTCCATCCTGACTTGCGATTCAGTGTTTTGAGTCGTGCTTATACATAAATTCAAATTATTTGGGAAATATTGATCTGAAAAAGAGACAGAGACAGAGAGAGGGAGGGAGGGAGGGAGTGAGAGACGGTCATATGTTGTGCCGTGTGGCGCTTGATAACACAGTGCTGATACTCAGCTCCCATTAGAGCAAGATATCTTTTCTGTAAATTCTAAACAGCCTGCTATTAGCAACTATTTGATCTGTTTGTGCTGTCATGACAAAACAGACTTATTCCCACAGCGGAGCATTTACTTGTTTTTACTGCCTGCCAACAAATACCAACCACACAAAAGTTTGTTTGTCAGGTCTAATTTAGCTTGTAGCAACATCGCATCCTTGCTTCCCAGTGTCCTTGGTGTTATATCTAAAGAGCTCCCACCCCTCCTCTCTAGCCTCTCCCCACCAGCCCTCCACTCCCGTGCCAACACATCAAGCGAAGGCAGCCTGATCAACCCTAATAGGGCCCGGTAATTAGAGTCTTTGCATAGAGCCTGTCTGCACGCAGCTGCCCTAAGCAGGTTGGGGAAGGACTGCCATACACTTGACAGTGTGGAAAAAAACAATGTAATGTTCAGTATATGGACCAAATTAGCCTGGCAGTAGTAAACACAATCTACTTTAAAACAATACTGACACTAATTAGGCAACCAATGTATCATTTCAGAGTTCAAGTTTTAGTTGCTGTATCAAGTACTTGAAGTACTTTGAGAGCCAACTTGATGTCGTGCGAATACAAATGAGAAAGACCTTTCTGCAAAGAGGCCGAGCACAGCCAGCATTAGGGAACAAAAACAGGTTTGTAGCTCTGCTGTTATGTGATATCTGCTGTGGGAAGTTGATACTTGATTGCTGAACTGGGGACTTTACATGCCATATGAAGTAAATCACATGCGAACAAGCAAGAAACAAACAAATTGTGGTCAATTTACATTAATTAGCAGCTATGCATATTCACACACTGTTTCCTGTTTACAGAATTTTGAGAAGAAGAAAAAGAATATATAAAAAAAGCTGAGCACCATGCCTCAAAGTTTTACATTTCTTTACATTTCTCTACAATAAACAATCAGGACATGACACTATGGGTTAATGACTGGACTACATATTAGTGATTAAGGACAGTTACCCCCGCCCCTACACCTCCAAAACTCTTCAACCCTTCATTATAGATGCAACTTCTGTCACACTAAATCTTCCCGTGCTGCGGTTCTATTATGAAAAGTCCAAACAGCTTGGATCATGCATTTTAAAAACCACTGTCTGCGAGAGGGTGGTTGCACCTTATGAAAAATAATCTTTTAGTCATTTGTTAAAATGCAAAATCACCCCAGAGACTGCATCGCTAATAACTTCACATGGCCCAGAAAGCTGGCTCATGTCTCTGCAATCATGACTGAACTCAATGGGCAAGTTCTGCAAGCAACAACTCCCCCCGCCCCCCAAGTTTAAGCACTTTCTCTTTTCCAGTAGCTTTTTCAGCAGTCCTTTTTTCAGTCTTTCCTGTGGTGTAACACTTCCACTTCTGATGCAGCACAGAAATGTGGATGCATCTTAAATACTTTTACTTGAGCTAAATTGAAAGTGTGTTGAATTGTAGCCTACAGGTACCCAGTCAGACATCTTTACATCTTCTATTTTTGCATCTAACCCCAGTATAAAGCATTAACACCTCCTTGCATGTAAGAACGTACATTCTGACTTCACAGCACAAACACATCCTTATATTACTGGAAATTCGCATTAAAGCAGTTAAAATTAAATGTTTTCCCAAATTCCCATTTAAGGGTATAAATAAATAAATCTCAGAAAAAATTATATTTTCATGCTAATTAATTTTTTTCTCCTTGATTTGATGTGCACATGATGTCGGAGTAGCAGGGCTGTGTGTGGTTGTGCTGGAGCTGCTGTGTGTCTGATTCGCTGCATCTGAGTCCTCTGACTCTGCTCCCACAATTCAACAGGCAACAAAGGAAGAAAGGAAGAGGCCGAACGCTAGAAAGTGTTAGCCAACCTAGGCTTGAAGATGTCAACTTATTGTTTAATTCTGCTCGGCAATTTAAAGCTATATGTTTAGAGTAGCACAGGGTCCTGCCATATAATCGCTTTGTGCTTTCTTTTTTGCGTGGGAGCCGAATGAAGGGAAGGTGATGGTAATGTTTTCGACAGAAAGCGCTAACAAAGCTAGCTGGCTCAGGTACTAAGCCTGTATAAGTCAAGCTAACATTAGCCAACAATCGTCAAGGAGCGAACCTTAAATGAAGGTGTTGTGCAAAGCGAATGCGTAAACCTTCGTGCTGTCTTGGCCATCAGTACAAGCAGAAGTGATCAGGTAAGAGGCAATATCGTGCGTGTTTAGAATAAGTGGTTACAGGTATTTACAAATGCACTTTTATTGTAGGCATGCTAACACTGGTCGTTAGCAAAATTTTATTATAGCATCTGAGCAACACAGCAGCTCTCACATTGACGTCGGATATGATCTCGGTTGGCTTTGTTTCTTGTTGTTGCTATTTTAATTGCAATGGTATTCATTGTAACCATCGGTGTTGCAATATTGGCGTTAAAGTGAAAGGCTAACAACCGGAGCTAAGCTACATCCATGCTTTTGTGTCCGCAGGCCTTTTCAGGTAAGGACAAATGTAGCTGAGGTTGGTGTGGTTATTAGAAACCACTTTAAATGTTAATGTGCGTGATTGACGATGCATGTTTTCCTCTGGTAAATTCACATGTTAATCAGACGTGAACATTTCAAATGAGCTGGCTTTGTGTTGTTTTTGGTAGCATCCAATGAAAGGTGGTGGAAGTGGAACTTGACCCAGCCAACTGAGTCACCATTTTCCTGCTCATCATGGTGAGTAATCAGATTGCTGCTGTTTTTGGTTATCAAACATCTGCTCATGTCTGAGGATCTTAATTTTGAAATATTTAGTGACGTAGATAGTAAAACTGATGATATTGTTTGTGTGTGTGCTTGTTTGTTTGTTTTTTGGTTATGTACAAATTAAAAGAGAGAGTGGGAGACTGTGTTTAAGGGCCACAATAACCTTCTTCAGTGCTTTATTTTTCTTTATGTGGTTCAAAGAATATCTTGCATGTTTTTTCTCTCACTACAGGGTTTATTGGCTCCACTTTGTGCATGACTTGTTTCATGTGGCCTGATGGGAGGACACGGTGGATAGTACTTTCATCAGGATACCAGGAGAGCCATCCCATGCCCTCATTTTGGAGGGCCTGTCAGAATGAAGAAGATAAGCCTTAAGACCATCCGCAAGTCACTCAGCATAAAGGGCAAAGAGGAGGGTGACTTTGTCATGCTCCAGCAGCCCTCAGTGACTGCAGAGTTTTCTAAGGATGAGTCACTTTTTGGGGGCTGCTACACCAAAGAGCTTTCTGCCTGCGATATTGCTAGCGAGGACGAAAAAGGGGGACAGAACAAGGGCCGCTCAAAGAGTGAGACTCTGATGGGATCGCTAAAGAGAAGGCTGTCTACCAAACAGAAGGCGAAAGTGAAAGGCGGCACCTCGACCATAGGCTCAGTGGATGATGAAGACACCTTCTCATCTTCTTCTGTCCCGATCAGCTTCAATGAGGTAAAAGCTCAGAGACCCCTTAGATCTGCATCCCTCCGGAGTCACCATTATAGCCCTTCTCCGTGGCCTCTGCGGTCTGTCAACTCTGATGATGCGTGCATCAAAATGGAGGTAAAAGTTAAAGCCATGGTTCACTCTCCTAGCCCAAGTCCCAACTTAAACGGTGTCCGGAAAGAATTTCATGATTTCCAGATGGAAGGGCTCCTTCAGGACCAAGCAGAGTCCTTAAAGAATCTCCAGCAACCGCAAAATGGTGAGCTGCATCTAAATATTGATGAAAATGATGTGCCTGTGGTGCTGGGGTTGACGCCCCAGGACTACATCCAGTACACAATGCCTTTAGATGAGGGAATGTATCCCGAAGGGTCTCACTCCTTCTGCCTGGAAGGTTCCTCTCCTATGGAGGTGGTGACAGAGGCAGACAATGGGTCCCTCCACACAGAGCAGGGACAGGAGGAGCATGAACTGGTGAATGGGATGCCTCCAGATATATTCATGGAAACCTCAGTCAATAGTATTCTTATTGGTTCTGCTGGCATGATGCTCCAAAACTCAAGAGTGGAGATGCCACCTCCCCTTTCTCCACTCCTGCCACCCATGACTAGTAATGGACATATTCCAAGGACATTTTCGGGCTTTAGCTCTGCAGACAGCCAGGTAGCTGAGAGGGTAAGACACCACCTCAACTTTGACCCAAATTCGGCTCCTGGGGTTAGTCGGGTATACGACTCAGTCCAGAGCAGCGGGCCCATGGTTGTGACCAGCCTGACGGAGGAGCTGAAGAAGCTTGCTAGGCAGGGCTGGTACTGGGGTCCCATCACACGCTGGGAGGCAGAGGAAAAGCTGGTCAACCTGGCCGATGGATCATTTCTGGTCAGAGACAGCTCTGACGACAGGTACCTGCTCAGCCTGAGTTTCAGATCGCAGAGCAAAACCCTCCACACCCGCATCGAACACTCCAACGGACGCTTCAGCTTCTACGAGCAGCCCGACGTGGAGGGACACACATCAATTGTTGACTTAATCGAACACTCTATCAAAGACTCAGAAAATGGGGCTTTTTGTTATTCCAGATCTCGCTTACCAGGGTCTGCAACCTACCCCGTCAGATTAACCAACCCAGTATCTCGGTTTATGCAAGTGCGCTCTCTGCAGTACCTTTGCCGCTTTGTCATTAGGCAATACACAAGAATAGACCTTATCCAAAAACTGCCCTTACCTAACAAGATGAAAGATTATCTGCAGGAGAAGCACTACTGAGGATACAGATGGTAATTTGCACTTTTGTGTTCAGTTAAGAGATTTACAAAAGGGGTTTACAGACAACCACAGTTTTGAGATGATTGGTTCTGGTGGCTCTTGATTTGTGTCCGTGTGACCCTGTCACTGTTCGGCCCTTCATTCCACGGTTCTGGGGTTTTTCACAGGAGGCTCTACTTCCAGAAATGTAGGCCAGCACATAATCTATCGCAAAAACACAGCAGAGATATACAGCCAAGTAATCTCATTTGAATGCATCAAGTGCAGAAGCTGATGTTGGTTACATCTACAATAATCCAGCTGTGCAAGTGTAACAGTTTTTTGTTTGTTTTTTTTAAAGAAATTATATCGGCGTTGAAACTGCGGAATAGGGAAAAGAATATTCCTCTCAAATTCCATCACTTGTTAAATTCAATCTGTAGTAGATATGAAGGATGATTCCAACATGGAGCGGTATTTTTTTTAAGGTCTCTGCAGACTGACCAATTTGGCTCATCTTTTGCTGTTTTTTTTCCTTCACTTACAGCACTCAGACTGCAAATGAGAACATTATGCATTCGTACTGTGCTGTTAGTCAAATAGAAAGGTAGGGCATCATCATATTTGCAATGACTGACCGATTATTCTGATTATAATCTTTTTTTTTTTGCTAATTTACAAACCTAACTCCTTATTCAGAGGATTAAGTTTCTCCGTGATGCATTAACAGACCCTTTATTGGCACGTGGCAGCGCTTATACGACCAATACTTAAGTGCTTGTCACAGGGCTTATTTTCAGCCGCACTGTTAAACAGATAAGCATTAATAAACATGATTATCTGTTGATTAAAGGTTTACCTTTAGCATCCAGGATTTACAACTGTATAGCAAAAGATGTCCACAATCTACCAGTCTGCCAGAGCCTTCAAACAGATCGTTGAGAGACGTAGCTTTAAATTATATGGCTGCATGCAGCCATTATACATTGTGCAAGCCTAAAGGTACTGATAATGCTGGATTTTAATGTTGTGCTGTTTGTGGTAACAGCATAAAGTTTATGTATAAACCTTTTTAAAATATGCTAAAAGTGAAAAAAAAAATTCTGCTTTGGGAATGTTACAAAAACTGCACCGCAGCTCAGGCCTAACAAGTTTGTCACTATGTGTAATGCTTTTATCTGCATGTTATAAAGGCTTTAAGACTGTCAATTAAAGGCACTGTAGAACTACACTAATTGAGAGAAGATGTCACAGTAAAAGGGGGGAGAGATTTTTGGCTGTTATTAAAGCGCGACTCTGAGTAAAAGGCTGTTAAATGCGCAGATGCATTTACCTTGGGCAATTCATATATATATATATATATATATATATATATATATATTATATATATATATATATATATATATATATATATATATATATATATATATATATATATATATATATAAAGAAAATTGCCCTCAATTAAGTTACGACTGGGGGGGGGTACAAACAAACTAACAAAAAAACAAAACAAAAACAGGTCTCTAGTCAATTGACAATCTGAATGTAGGGATGGCTGTTTCTTAGTCTCTTAATGCCTGCAATGAGCTGGACACAGATCAAAGGAATCCTAAAACTGAGGAAGCTTAGGTGAGCGGATTTGGGAAAGCCAGAGTTGAGTCCTCCTCGCCATCTCGGAGTGATGCCAGTGTTTCAGCATATGACAAAAGTTCAGTCACAGCTGCATGTTGTCATTAGTGTTACATGGGTTTTCAGGACATGTAAACAGAGGCGTACAGTTTTTGTCATTGCTCAGTCACATTGTTCTCAGTCTCCACAGAACTGCACTACCCCACGGATTATCTCTCTACTGGGCTGTTTCTGCCAGAGTAAAGGGAAGAGCACACAGTATGCTACGCAAGTGCTTTATATGGATACTTGACAGGGAATTGTGCTTTCACATTATGAATGAGCATTTCTTTATTATTATTATTTTATTTTTTTTGACATCAGTGTCCTTAAAAGTATTTGGAACAACGTTGGTAGGTTGTTAGCGCATAGTTCTAGTTTGTTAGCTGGAAACGGTGGTGTCTGCGGAAGTTACTATGAATCTAGCACAGCAGAAATTAGATAGGAACTTTGAATGGTGTTGCATGTTTAAAAACGTAACCTTTTAAAGCTTTTGAGTTGTATAGGAATGAAGGATTTGGGTCGTGCGTTCGGCTGTGTCGAGAGATGTTTCTGTCACAAGCGTTGGCTGGATATTCTGTGTACAAGAAATGTATTTTTCTTTCTTTTTGAATTCTTGATTTTTTTTTATTTTTTTTTTTTGTTATTTTGTTTTGTGACATTTGCCATCTGGGGGATGTGGTTGTATAGAGGGAATGTGCGCTTGTTTGAGGTATCCATTTTTATCTGCCTGCAGACCATTTTCAGAAAGCATGGGAAGCATAAAAACTACATTGACACATTATTTGCACTTGAACATTTTTCATACTCGGATCCTCTCCTGCCTACAGTTATCCTTCAGATGGTGTGTGTGTGTGTGTGTGTGTGTGTGTGTGTGTGTGTGTGTGTTTGGGTTTTCTTTTAATTTTAATGGTTAAATAGTCACATTTGTCCCTATGTGTTCATATAACTGTCAGATTAAAAAGAGTTTTTGTTGTCATATCTGTGGGATAAAAAGGGTAGTTCACCAGCATCATTTCAAAGCCTCTGCAAATGCTCATTGGCTGTCAAGGAATGGGATCACGGCATGAATGTTGATATTAATCATGTTTTCAGTGTGTTTGTATGTGTTTCAGTTGAAATGTGAAAAATAAAATGTTAGTCTTTTTTTTTCTTCCATAATACTATGTTCTTTTAAATGTATTGCCATTAAAATGTTTAATCTGTTATCAAATTTTGACACGCAGGAGCCAGTTTCATACGGTATGCTGCTGTGATTTCTCGAAATACTAGTTTATTATTAAGCATTATTGCCTTCAAAGTTTGATTCCAGAGGTTGATGCTTGTTCAGACTGCTGACGCTTTTTGTAGTGAGAACAGCTGTTAAGCACTTAACAAGCTCCGACTTTTTGTTTGTTTTGTTGTTGTTTTGTTTTGTGCATCTCGGTGAGTGAAGGTAATTGTTTACAACATTACATTTGGACATGCCCCTCCCTTTTATTTACCCTCTCTCACGTGAATATCTTGGTACAATTTGAAAACTCTTTATTATTATTTTTTTTCTTTTAATGTGTTATACACATTTGTGCTGCTTATAGATATGATTGCCTTTCTTGTATTTAACAGTGTGGGCGGGGCGGGGGGCGGGAATAGAATGTCACCAATGTAGATGTATGTACACACAATGACTTTGGTTTTCATCTTGGGAGAGCAAAGCAGATTTGTAGTCGAAGGAGAATTCGTAGCGATTAGTAAACCCTCTGTAGAATTACCAGTTCACTCCAGTTTACATTGGTTGTCAACTTTCCAAAATAGATGGTCTTTTTGTATTTTTCTTTGGGAAAAAAATCAACAGTGATTTATTGCACATTTTGGATACAGTTCAAGAGTTTTTTGTATCTGCCAATTATAAATTATAAATAAAACTATATTCTAAAAAAAAAAGTGTTTTTTAAAGAGTTTTTATGGCAGGATGAAGCATGCTGATTTTGTTTTAAACCATACTTTGTTCCAGTGATGCACTCGATAAGAGCCGGGTCATGCTTGCAGCCGTGTTAATGGGTAAATCATGGAGGTCTTAAGGAGATTCATTCCACAGTGGGTGCAAATTGGCAGCTAATCCCAAAGCCCCGGTTTCCTAATTTCCAAAGACAATGCAGGCGGTCTTTGAATACAGCTGAGTGAAGCAGAGACTCTGGGGAAAGATTAACAGCAATGCTACCATCTTGCTTTAACTTCACTTTAAGTTGACTCTGGAGAAATACTGAGTGAGTTCTTGTGTTGTAAAGTGAGAGGAGAAGATGGGAGTGGGGTAATGGTGTCAGCTGTGGACTTGGATCTGCTGAAACATGGTTCGCATGATGATTAGGAGGTAGGCTTTGTTAACTGCTGTGTCTGACAGGTCTCTCTAGGCATTTGAGGTGAAGATACACAACTGTTTACTCTCGCCGCCCGGTTCGGGATGATTTATTCATGGCACACACTGGTGGTCGCATGTCATATAGAGATGCCTCCATCATAAAAGGACTCATCTCTGCCTTCCACTGTTACCTTTTTTTTTCTTTTTCTTTTTTTTTTTTTAATTTGCAGTTTTTCAAACTGTTTATATTCAGAATATAGCGGGGAAGGTTTAACTTTGCTGGCAGAGTGCAGCCTGTCATATTGTGACACAGCATCTCAGTAGTTTTTGGATTTGTCTGCAGACGTCACATTGGCCTCGTTCACCTTGCTAACTCGTACCCAGGAAGTTGCCTGCGTTTCCTCACTTTAGTGTACATCACTTTTGTGTGGCTGTTTTGAAGAAACGCTGTCACTTTTGTGTCACCGCTTATGCTGCCTCAGCAAACATTTAACTCCTCTGAAGATGCAATCCTGACACATCACATAAATGGATATTTAAGTACATTCTGTCCAATAGGTTATCTACAGTTTATGTGCATGAAAGTCAATAATCACAGTTTGGTCTGGTGTAATGTGATCAGTGGGAGGAAATGAGCATTTGACACTGTGATTAATTTATAATTACACCCCCTTACAGAGAAATGAGTAGTATAAAGCTTTAATATCAGGTTTAATTTTATAGCTAAATATAATGTATCAACAAAATCACAAAGGAATAAGGGAAATGAGTCTTAACGAGTCTCAACTAAATTATTAACAATTACCAAGGCAGCATTCACAGTTAATTGCACCACTTTGTTGAGTAGTATACCAGGACTCCTAGTATACATCTTTAACTTGACCTCCATGAAAAAGTCCAAAGATCTATTAAAGGATGTGAGGAACAAGACTGCCTATTTCCACAAGGCTCGAATGGACTATAAAAACATCAGAAAGTAGTTTGGTAAGAAAATTGCAACTTTTGGCAGTTTGAACAGTTTGGAATGACCCCAGAACTACATAGCAGGATTTCCTTAAAGTTCTCAAATCACACTGAGTGGGTGACTTAATAAAACCGTTGGTAACCATTATAGTATGAATTCTTGCGGTGCCTATAAAGTACCCAGGCTCAAGAAAGCCATTGTTCAGGCCCTTCTTTAGGTTACCAGAAGTTCTGATGAGATTTGGGAGAATGTGATGTTGTTAGATGAGACTTAAATTGAGCTGTTTGGCATCAGGAGGGAAAAGTAAATCATCGCCACTGTCAAACATGGTGAAATCATTATGCTTTGGGGGTGTATTTCTGCCAAGGGCACAGTGCGATTGAATCCTTGGCAGAAATACACACTATAGAAATACACAAAACATTGAGGGAAAGGGCACTTGGCCAGGGTGCTTTGACTAATTTCACAGGATGTGTATTTTCTTGATTGTTTTGTTGATAATTTATCTTTGATTACCAAGTAAATCAAAAATTGAAACGATAAACCGCTCATTTTTTGAAAGTGGTTGAAATTGAGAATTTACCAGGGGATCATATTTCTGGCATTAAAGAGTCTGCCTACATGTTTTTGTTCACTCACAAATATGTGTCTCAGTTTGTTTTCTATGCAAAGTAAGTAGACTACAAAAGAATATCTCTGCTACACAGAAATATCTGCATTCAAAAGTATTTTAGGAAATATGTTTATTGGCTTTCTTTTCATTGTGTATGAGTAAATTGACATCATTAGTATTTAAAAAGGTACATGTGAAACTACCACTAGCCATTTACTCCAACCCCCGACGCATGTGGCAGGGACTCCAGACCATTACAGACTACAGGACCATCAAACCCTCCCCCGCATCCTCTGATGTCTCCTTCCTCAACGAGCTCAACAACTTTTATGCTCGTTTTGAGCGAGGGAACCCCACAACCACAACCAAAACAGACACGACGCCAGACCACCAACCTCTGACTCTCTCCCCCACCGATGTAGGAGCGGTGCTGAGCAGGATCAATGTCCACAAGGCTGCAGGTCCTGATGGCATCCCTGGGCGTGTTCTCAGAGCGTGTTCTGGGGAGCTTGCAGGAGTCCTGACAGACATATTCAACCTGTCCTTGGCCCACGCTGTGGTACCGGCCTGCTTCAAAACCACCTCCATCGTCCCGATACCCAAAAACTCCAACCCATCTAGCCTCAATGACTACCGCCCAGTAGCACTCACCCCCATCATCACTAAGTGCTTAGAGCAGCTGGTCTTAGCACACTTCAAATCCTGTCTCCCCCCCACCCTGGACCCCCACCAATTTGCATACCGCCAGAACAGGAGCACAGAGGATGCAGTCTCCATCGCACTGCACTCTGTCCTCTCACACCTGGACAACAACAACACCTACGCCAGAATGCTGTTTATAGACTTCAGTTCAGCATTCAACACAATCCACCCCTCACAACTCATCAGGAAACTGACAGACCTGGGCATCAGTTCCCTCATCTGCAAATGGTTACTGGACTTCCTGACCAACCGCCCTCAACATGTCCGACTGGATAACCGCTGCTCATCAACAATCACAATGAACACCGGGGTACCACAAGGCTGTGTGATGAGCCCTTTCCTCTACTCCCTCTTCACCCACGACTGCAGACCTGCTGATGGTTCTAACACCATCATTAAGTTTGCAGATGACACCACGGTGATTGGCCTCATCAGCGACAACGATGAGACCGCCTACAGGGAGGAGGTGGATCATCTGGCTGAGTGGTGCGACACAAACAACCTGCTGCTTAACACCGAGAAGACCAAGGAGCTCATCGTGGACTACAGGAGGAATGCTGACCCACATCCACCCATCCACATTAAGGGGACGGCTGTGGAGCGTGTGAGCAGCTTCAAGTTCCTGGGAGTCCACATCTCCGAGGATCTCATCTGGACGACCAACTGCTCCAAGCTGGTCAAGAAGGCTCACCAGCGCCTCTTCTTCTTGAGGACTCTGAGGAAGAACCACCTGTCCTCAGACATCCTGGTGAACTTCTACCGCTGCACCATCGAGAGCATCCTGACCAACTGTATAACAGTCTGGTACGGGAACTGCTCCGCCTCGGACCGGAAGGCGTTGCAGAGGGTCGTGAAAACTGCCCAGCACATCGCCGGAGCACCACTTCCTGCCATAAAGGACATCTACAGGAAGCGGTGTCTGAAAAGGGCTGGGAAAATCATCAGAGACCCCAGTCACCCATCACATGGACTCTTCACCCTCCTGCCCTCTGGGAGGCGCTACAGGAGCCTCCGGACTAAGACCACCAGGTACCGGAACAGCTTCTTCCCCACAGCTGTCAGACTCCTGAACTCTGCCTCCTGACATCTGACCCACGTTAAACTCATGGACTGAACATACACACACCCACAACCACTAGCACTTTATCACTATCACAATTATCCTAACTGCACTACTGTATAGTTCTGTGTGAATATCATTCTGTACATATGATAATTTTTCAATCCTACAACTGTTTATAACTTGCATAGTTCACATTTCTGTATAACTGTATATCTCAGATTTCTGTATAGTTTTTATTTCATATTTATATCCTGTTCATAGCCTGTTCATAGCTTGTACTCACTACAGCCTGTACATACTTATAGTTATAGAATATTCATAACATACTTCACACCGTGTACATTATAACATACCATAATAGACCCATTTCTGTAATATACTTACACATCTATACTATTGCTAATATATATTGTAATATATCTATATCGCGGCTAAAGCACTTCTGGATGGATGCAAACTGCATTTCGTTGCCCTGTACCTGTGACATGTGCAATGACAATAAAGTTGAATTCTATTCTATTCTATTCTATTTTAGTTTACCTTACTTAGCATGAAGGCTAGCTCAGGCAATCTCTAACAGCAAGTCTGCCTAACAGCGTCTCTGATTTATGGAAGCCCGTTTCCGCCACTAAGAAAAAAAAAAGGATCTATAACTCAAAATTTGGGGTTATTTTTCTTGAAATTTCGACTTACTAACTCGAAATTTCGAGTTAGCTCTGCCAATCAGTAATCTACATAGATAAAAACTTGACTGCAGCAAATCGGCGCTTTCAAGAGTACGTTTGCTGATAGTAACGCCATGTGATTTAGCTAGTAACACAAGGATTTCATCAGTTTTGAAGCCACGCTGAAAATAATCAGCAATTTGTGCATTTATGACTGGATGTAATACTGGTAGCTTAGCTGTAGCATTTGTAGCTGAGGGCTCCAGTTTCTGGGTAACAAGGAAATGACATCATTCACGTAGATTACTGATTACTGTTACTTTTCTCAAAATTTCGAGTTAATTTCGCATTAATTTCGAGTTATTTTCTCGAAATTTGATGGATCCTTTTCTTTTTCTTTTTTTTTTTTTGTGGCGGAAACGGGCTTCCATACTGATTTTACTAAATAAGTAGATTTAGGAAAATATTGTTGCTGCACTAATGAATAGTGGAAACCTCACCCGGCTTACATTTAGCTGCCGGCCCCTTCAAGTGATAACCAAAGGTCACCCTGCAGGCTGTGCACGTTCATATACAGATTTCTGATGTTAGAGATTTCTTGTTGCTACCAAAAACCTGCTATACACTTTGTTTTGCTACAATGTTTCCTTGCAAAGGTGTGAAATGGTGAGCACTGGGCGTTTGGTTGGTGCATCAGAGGCGCTGCCCACTCAGCAGCAGTTTGTATCTAAACTCTGCTATTTTAAAAAGGGATGGAAACGGTAAGAGTAGGAGGATAATGCAACCCCTTTGTGTTCAATAGATTGGTATTACTATTTATATCATTAAAATCGTTATTTGTTGACTTGCTTTTGACTACGCTAACCTCTAGCACCAGCTGGAGTCTAATATCAGGATCCCTTCCTGACTTTTTTGATTCTCGGGTGAAATCCCCAAACTAAAATATGTTTGTTGCATTGCTCTTTTGCCACAAAAGTGCTCATTTGTGAGCCATTTTTTTCCTTCTTCTTTTCTGTGTGGTTCTTAGTTTGAAACTGTTTACTCTGGAGACTCCATCCATCAAGTGTCTGCTGTCTCAGATTGATGATCCGCTCCTGCCATCTGGTGCACTGCGTGGTGCACCCATTTTTCACCTACAAACAGGGATGATGTTGACAGCTTGAATTAGCCAGCAAACATATATATCGCTTTAAATTGTCATGCCAGGAGAGCATCAGTAGGTCTAGCTTGTAATGATAAAGCTGAGGTTACCTGCTGGCTACAGATGTCTTTCAGCTCAGAGTGAAAGGTTCAGCTCTATTAATGCTTGTCATCTCATGCCAGCAGTGCCATACACCACTGAGACCCTCTCCTTCCCCATCTATCATACATTAGGCGCCTCTGAACCCCAATTAGCCCTGTTAGAGACAGGACTGCCTTCATCATTAGCAGGTCTCCACTGAAACAACAGCTCATCGTGCTATTCACTGTGATCATTCTTCACAGTGTAGGGTATGTTTGTGGAGGGTATGTTTGCTGAATTTGGCCTGGAAACTACCACTCTGGGTGTCTCACACTGTATGCCTCTGGGTTGCCTTTCATCACCATCCATTTCTAAAAGCAGTATCTCTCCCAAAACAGGCAGAGTTTAACAAACAAAGTGGTTCAAATGGTGAAGACTGGAGTCACCAGCTCAAGTCACTGTTACAGACAGGCGCAAGAACTCTGAATTCTTGAGAAGCGAGCATGGTTAATGACCAGAAAATGGCTATTCCAGATGGCCCCAGCTCCAGGGTGTCAGCAAAGAAGAAGCTGGCCACTTTGATATTTGATTGATAATCTTTCACCATTCGACACTCACAAAGTAATCCCTTTTGTTAGACTCTTTCATGCATCACATATTATGTGATAAAAATTTTATTTTCTTATCACTATTATGCTGTTCTGTGAGATAGTATCTGACAGCAGGAGGAAATGTAAATCAGCTACCTGCGAATCCTATAAACTATCTTTCAGAAAGACATTGTTACAATTTCAGTGGCATAGCCACACTGACATTGAATAGTGAGAATATTAATAATATGCAGGAATTGTGTGTTTATGTGCATTCTGTGCTAGTACCTAATGCGTGGTTTCCAGCACTGACTGAAGGCCAAGGGGAGTCATAACACAGTCATAATTATGTCATTAAAAAGAGTGACATCTGGAAGTTGAGGGGCATCGAGCAGCACAGAGTCGCACCTCTTTCTCTCCTTTGCCCCCCGTGACACTGACAATGCACTCTCATTCCATCCAACAATCTGCCCATCCTTCAGCTGGGACCTGTGTGTGTGTGCCTGGGGCTGCGGCGTGGTGTTGGGAGGGGTGTGGGGCTTGAGGGTGGGAGAACAGGTGGCAGCCATCAGGAAATGGATGGGGAATGTTTTGAATGGGAAACTTGCCTCCATTCCTCACGGAGTACCTGGGTGTCTGCCCTTCACCAGTGGTCCAAGAGGCACAGCGAGGACGGGAGAGATGAAATGAGAACAGGTGGTGGTTTGTTGCTTAACGAGGAATGGAGTTCCCCTGTAGGTCTGCGAAAGCACAGCCAATAGAGCGCTATGGACTTCGCCTTCGCAGCGGGAACCCTGCTGCTCGCAGGTCCCAGATGATCGCAGACTGTTTCCAGAACAGGAGAGCTTTACAAATGAAGCTCAACTCACGTGAGTTTGGCAGCTGCAAATTACAAATTTACCAAAAGACAAAAAGTCCACCGCCAGGACAAAATGAACAATGTGTAATTAATGACATACCTGCCTCCAATCTGTTTTTGGTCAAGGGCCAGGCTGCCATCATTTTCTACTTTGATTGAATTGCAGTCGCACTCCCAACTATTTGAACTGCCCCAGTCCCTAAAGTGCTTCATGCTCCCGCAACTGAGATGTTGCATGGCAATTAACAGCTCCCCGACCTCTGAGTGTGCATTAGTCAGCGGGACCCCGCCCTCCTCTGCAGCCAGCCCGCTAATATCCCAGCCCCAGCTCAACTCGAACGTGTCAGCTACAGTACCTCAGGAACCTTCTGAACCCTCTGGTGCTTTGATGAGCTCATTCTCTCAGTTCGCCACACCTCTGGTGTAGCATCTGCTTTGTAACTGTCAAACAAACCCTGAGCTCATTGTAGCTGTAAGAAAAGAAACCCAACTGTTTTTGCATACGCAGCTAACAGTCCTTCCTCTTTTTTTAAATAACATTTAACAGACAATTTAGCCAGAGTTGTAATTTCTCTTCCTACATATCATATTTTTTCAAGTAAAATGGGTATCCATCATTTTTACTCTACGTGACTGCGCAGCTCAAACATTTCATCTCCACAGTCACAGCTCCAAGGAGGCTGATGTGATCTAATCACTGAGATGTATGCTAATTGTGCTGTTTGACATCACTGGCTGAGATTCATCAAAATATCAAAAGTGACAAATTCTTTCGAGAGAGATAGAGAGAGGGGAGGAAACAAAGAGAGAAATCATCAGCGTGTTTTTATTTGTTCCAAAAACTCATTTCTCTCAACTCTTTATTAAATTGAGCATCCCCAGAATACTTCCCAAAACTGTTTATGAGCTCTCTTAAGTGTTTGGGTATATATAGTAAGTTTAGATTTTATTTTTTCATCCATTATGGTTTGATGCACTCCTATCGTGCTGTCTTTGCCAACCCTAAAGGTTTGAAATTTTAACAAGCTCGGCATCCTTAAAGCTTGATTACATTATCTCAGGAGCCATGCGTATCTGCAACGCACTACATTAAAAGCTACATCTCTGGAAATAGTAAACAAATGAATTAGGTGAGAGACGGATTTGTTATGGCAGCCTTGGCTCCCTCCTCAGTTCTGTAATCTATTGAAGTGGAAAGATATTTTGCTCAGGATGTCTGTGATACCATCACAGGTGATTTGCAGTTTCCCAAAGGACAGACTTGGTGTACTGGCATTGGTTTTTATAAAAGATAAAACGATTCTGAAAGCTTATAGGTGTGATGGATATCTACAACTGGTATCCAACCCAATGCTTCACATATGTACACTGTTTTGGAAAATGTATGATGTATATTTAGATATTTAAAGTGATGTATCATGTTGTTTTAAAGGGATCCAAGCACCTTTAATGCAACAAATTTAATATTATATGCACTTGTCTGCCCTTTTGTTAGGTACACCTATTCAATCGCTTGTTAATACACATATCTACTCAGGTGTCTCCATGAATTTAGCCATATAGACAGGGTCAAGATGAGCCTCTGAAGTTCAATCAGAATGGGGAAGTAAGGTGATTTAAGTGACTTTGAATGTGCCGTGGTTGCTGGTGTCAAATGGGCTCGTCTGAGTATTTCTGAAACTGCTGATCTTCTGGGATTTTCCTGCACAGCCATGTCTAGGGTTTACAGAGAACAGTCCAAAAAAAGAGAAAATATCCAGTGAGTGACAGTTCACAGGGAAAGAAAATGACTCGTTGATGAGGTCAGATGAGAATGGCCAGACCGCATTGAGCTGATAGGAATACAACTAACTCCAGTTACCACTTGCTACACACAAGGTATACAGAGCATCTGTCAGTGCACAATACACTGAACCTTGAAGCAGATGGGCTACAACAGCAGCAGAGCACACCGGGTGTCACTACTGTTTGCTAAGAACAGAAATCTGAGGATGCAATTTGTACGGGTTCACCAAAATTGGACAATAGAGGGCTGGAAAAATGTTGCTGCTTTGATTTCTGCTGTGACATTCTGATGCTAGGGTCAGGATTTGGTGTAAACAACATGAAAAGCTGTCGGTGGTGCTGTAATGGATATTGTGTTTTCTTCACACACTTTGGCCCCGTTAGTGCCAAACTGGAAATTGTTTATATGCCACAGACTAACTGAGTATAGTTGCTGACCAGCTTGTCTATCTGTTTTATGACCACAGTGTACCCATCTTCTGATGGCTGCTTCCAGCAGGATAATGTGCTATGTCACAAAGCTCAAATCAACCAAAGTGGTTTCTTGAACATGACAATGAGTTCGCTGTACTCAAATGGCCTCCACAGTCACCAGATCTCAATCCAGGAGCAGCTTTGGGATTCACATCATGGATGTGCAGCTGACAAATCTGCAGCAACTTTATGACGCCATCATGTCAAGACGGACAAAAATCTTGGAGGAATGCTTCCAGCACCTTGATACGGAAGATTAGGGCCACTGAAAAAAAAAGAAAGAAAGTGTGGACATCTTTTTTCCCCCCTAGGATTCGAAGAAAAAAAGACGTCCTCACTTTTTTTCTTTTTCCAGTGGCCCTAATCCTCTTCCGTACCTTGATGAATCTACCCCATGAAGAATTACGATAGTTCTGAATGTAAAAGCCTAACCAGGTACCAGCAGGGTGTACCTAACAAAGTGGCTGATGAGTGTGAAATCCTTGCCGTCTAGGCTGGTAAGTTGGCTTTTGAAAAGAATTGCCGTGAAATTTTGTAGAACATTTATGATCTCCTGAAGAAGAATTTTCAGTCTTTAGAGACTTCCCAACTGCAGGTGAAGATAATTACTCAGAAAAGACATTAATGCTGTAAATTCAATCACAACATTGCATCAGGATGGTGTCAGAAACAAGAAATACACAAAATATACGAAATATAACAAGCCAACATAATGATGTGACTTTTTTTTTTAGTGATTTTGTTACAACAATTCTTTAAAATATAGCCTATATACTCTGTGTACACAGCGTGCCCCCTGATAGAGAACATCAGAGGAACGAGCTCTATCTCTAACATTGACATAAATCTGAACCAGCATAGGGATAGCTGGCTTGAACGTGGACCTGGAGGGAAGTCCTTTAAAAATAGATTCAAACTGAAGGGATTGTGGGGAATAGAGGCTCGCATTTCCCAAGATAAAATCTTATTATTTACATCTCCTTTTCGGCCAATAATAAAATCCAAAAGGAGCGTTGTACAAAAAATGTTTTATGAGCTAGCATGTGGTTTTGCTTTACAATATCAAGCCTAAAGAGTTAGTAGAGGGAATCCTAATCATGACTTGGGCCATTAAAGTCAGCTAACAGCCTCCTCAGTGGCTGTATCAGTTTATCTTACTGACGTTGTCTTGAGTCTGTCTCTTTGTCAGTCTGCCCATCCTTTCTACTCCCAAGATCCCTGCAGCATGGTAGGTTCGGCTTGAAATCCTTCAATCCCATTACATTTTGTAAGCTGTCTTTGCCTGAACAGGACAAGTCAAATAAACTTGTCCTGAATTTGCCCTCTTGTCCTCTTCCTGAAAGAAACAGTATCCCAACAAATGTCCCTTACGTACACCGTCAGCACCGCCATTTAAAGGTGCTTAATGAAACATGGCATAGTAAATGAAATACTCATTCATAATTCAGGATTAGGTTTTTAATGGGTGACTCCCAGTCGCGTAATACATCGCCGCCTCAATTGTTTCCAGTTTGTAAATAATGTAATGCCGTCTTGATGAGTAAAAGTGGCCACGGGCCATGCAATAGTAATGAACTGTGGGAGCGGGCTCAAGCAGAACTGAAATAATTCTGTTTGAGGAGGACGGTTAAATATCCACAGCTGTCATTAAACAGATCTACAGGGATGTGCTTGGATAAAAGAATGTGTTCCTTTATTAATTCATCTCACAAACTGTCAAGCGCTCTAAAGACTCGGTGGTTTGTTTAACATGAGGGTGCAAAAGAAGAGAAAATGCTTTGAGGTTTGATTGGAGGCAGCGTTTCCTAATGGCAGGATCGAGGATGTGCATAATTGTGCGAAACAGAAAAATCGGTTTTTATTTACGCATTTTAAAACTCAGCAAACCTCAGTATTAAATCTGCCCTTACATTACACATGCAAATAGCCTAAAACATATAAGGGCTCCACGGTAAACCCTTAAAACTTTATTAAACAACATTTAATATTATAATTTTAGAAGCTCTTCATCGTTTTCGCTCAGGTCTGAAAGGTCAAAGCGGCCTCTTGAATCAAAATCAAAACCACTACATGCACTGATTGAGCATGATGAGGCAAATGAGCGTTCCTGAAAAGGGCGCCTCAGTGCTTCTTGTTGAATAAGAGCCCTGAGAGACATCAAGTGGTCTTTGTGGTGTGTGATGTAACTTGTGAGTAGGAAAGGGAAAAAGTAAACACGCGCACGCACAAACAAAAGAAATAAAGCGCATTCACAGCCGATTTGGGTGTGTCCTGTGATACATCCCTGAATGAGGTGAACAATCACGTTTACGTGACTTAATTCCTCGAGGGACATCAAAGAACACTTTTTTTTTCAGTTAATGCGCTATTTTGACTAAGTAGCTTTAGTCCATGCATGTCCGCTCCTCCTACTGAAGTGTGCCATTTAGTTTGGAGTGTAAAAATCCTTCCAAATCCCCTCGAGAAAAACAGCAGCTTAAAGGGAGGCTAGTGTGCACTACCCTTGCTCCTCCGCTCTCTGTAAGACTATATTGGAGGACATGAATCACTTTTGTCATACAAGTTGTGAGCCATGAGGACATGAGTGGAAGGGACAGCAGGTTGTGACCCATGAGCAAGACTGGAGAATGATCATTTCTTTTTTTTTCCCCCTGACCTTTTGTTTTGATCGACAGGGACAGTTTGGGATACATATACCAGTTCGTTAGGCACCCACAGCCAGGCCATTAATGTGATACACTGAACGGCTTTGCTAATGTGCATTTATTTTTCTATTTAATATCAAAAGAAAACAACAGATTTTGCAAATATGTTTTAAAAACTGCCCTTTATTCATCTTCAAAAACACTCAGCCT
Source organism: Oreochromis niloticus (assembly GCF_001858045.2). NCBI lineage: Eukaryota > Metazoa > Chordata > Actinopteri > Cichliformes > Cichlidae > Oreochromis > Oreochromis niloticus. Next base: position 20,619,711 of record NC_031974.2, read on the forward strand.
GTCATGATTATTGCATTATCCTGTGTGACCTATAGATGTCCTTGTTCAGCAAGTGATTCTGTTTCGATCCTGCACTAAAACGAGTTCCTTCTGTTTCACAAAGTAAAAATATTACATCCATTCCCTTTAGAAAGAAAATATACTGACATAATATCACCTGGTTGCTTTCAAGCTGGCTGCGTGTCTCTTGTTTCTCTTCACGTCTCTCTTTTTCATTCTCCGGCGCTCTGGTTTTATGTGGATTCCTTGCAGTTCTAAATAAAGATGTGTTGCAGAGGGAAGCCTTTTGGAAGCTGCAGTGCAGATTCATCTCCTCTGTACCCTCTACAGAGGTTTCTGTAATTCAGCATCCGAGACACAAGTTGATCCAAGAGAGCGCAGGCAACTGAGTAGTTCTGTGGTTCACTCATTGTGAGAGCACAAGTGTTTAATCATAATCCCTGGAGTGTTTTAGAATAATTGACCCAGACTGCATCTATTAAATTTAACTCGCGGGCATGATTAGTTATCATGATCAGTTATTATTTTCGCTGCGGCTCAGCAGATTGCTATGAGGATTTTTTTAGTTGTTGTAACATTCTCAGTAGCTTCACAATTTCTGTTCGTCTTAAACATTTCACCGAATGCACTTGGGTTGTTTTACAGGTGCATTTTGTCTTTTAAACATTCAACATCATTCTGTGACGTTTCAAATCCCCCGTTTGGAACTGATCACAACATGTGATAGACATTTCTCATTGCTGCAGGTGTTTTGGTGTATATTTGGGAACTCATTTTCCACCCTCAAAAATCCATTTTTACATATAAATATAAATATAAACCCTCGGCATAAACTCACATTTACAGGAGTAAATAAGCAGTATGTAAGGCTTTTGGATCTATGAATCACAAAGGTAAAAGACTGTCAGCTGCGGTGCTGCAGTGCCTAGATCTTAACGAGTGAGGAGACAAGAGGAATGTGGAGCAGACGTGGGTGGTATTTAAAACTACATATAAATAAATAAAAGGTGAAAATAAATAAATAAATCCTACCTACATCACTGAGCTGATAGCTATCTCTTGCGAGATGAATCCAAATAGAGCAAATGGAGGACAAGCTGCTTAATTTTCTCGGGTTAGCCTTGAATCTTTATATTGCTGCAATATTTCGATTCCGCCCATGTTTATTTATTTTAACCTGGTAGAATTATCATTCAGTTTGATTACACCTGCGACTCATATAGGCGCGTGTTTATGTGCAACGCGTCGCGCGAAGAAGAAGAAGAGAGGATTTAACTGGTATCACCTTGATAGACGTTTGAGGGGTTTTTTCTTTCCTTAATCACGCCGGAGAATGGATACTATGAATGCCAACCATTAAAGAGCACTTTTCAGCTTATTATTCAAATTGAGCTTTCAGAAATACAAAAGCACTCCAAAAGTATGGTGTTTTAAAGCCGCCATTGCCTACCATTTCTGCAAGAACAGGAAAGAGCTTTGTCATTGTTCATTTTTCAGGAATTACAGATTTTTTTTTCATTTTTCAAACAGGAGCTGGTGTTCACCTGTACAGTTCAAGAGAATGTGCTTCACCGAGAGGCGAAAACTGGTGAAAGAATACCGTCAAGTGTCAAATTAGTGCCACAAAGCAACAAAAAGGATAATTCATATCTCTTCAGCCGTCTTTCCTTTCCAACCAGTGAAGCTGGTTTGCAACTGCACAGGTAAACCCCTCCTAATAAAGATGACATGATTAAAATAGGTTGGCAAGCCTGCAAATCCAGTATAACACTCCTAATGTCCTTTCTTCTACTACAGCGCCCTGCAAACCGTGCCTTTTAATTTCACCCATATCCTTCAATAGGTTTCCATGAAAACTATTACCTTACTGGAAAAGGTGTGGCCTCACAAGTGGTATGTAGAGAAAACACAGGGGGCTACAGCATTAAATTAAAAGTCACTTCTAGTTGTCCCCTGTAATTTGTTCTTTTTTAAAGCAGCCACAATGCATCTAAAATAGCAATGGATCACATGTGAAAGGTGCCATTTAGAACACGTTCAGTGAATTCCCCTCCCTGGCTACATTGTTAGCTTTTAGCTCTTTGAAATCCTGCCACACATGTTAGCGATTAGCTAAGCTTTCACTTTAAAGTTAAAGAAGGCATCAATCAGTGACACAACTACAAGGTTCTTTAAACAAGAAATTATTTGCCAACAACTTTGCCTTACCTTAAAAAGTGTTGTGTTCTGGGTATTTTTAAGTACCCCCAAATTACATAATTTAGAAATACAGTTTCGTTGTTTGTCTTTCAGGCTGTTTTGTCAGTGTAGCCCACGAACATGAACTTTGCCCTCAAGCTCCATGAGAAAGTAAGCATGTAAAATATTGATCGCAACACCATTGTTGATTCCAGAGTGGTCAAACTGACAGCGTTACATCAATCCCCTATATCTCCCATAGGAAGCGTCTCTTTTGTTGTTGTTGTTGTTTTTGTTGCTTCCCTCCATGCAACAGGGCAGAATGCAGGAAGAGCAACACTGCATTGCCCATGGAGCTCAAAGAAATTCAAAGTCCTGCTCAGGGACACTTCAGCAGCACTTCAGCCACATCAGTCCTGGAATCATGGTCCTTCTGTCTCAGGACAGTCTCTTCTTTTTGCTATACCGCCTGTATTGGAGACTGATTTACTCACTGCAACAACAAGAAAACTTACATATATGAGATACTGTTATATTTGTAAGGTTTATCATATTTTCACACAAATGAATTTAACTTCAGGTTTTCTGTAGTTTTACTTGTATATTGTTCAGATTCAAACATTTCTAATGGGTTATGCATACAAGCTTCAAATAGCTCTAGATTTTCACTTTCACACAGTTTTTGAACTCTTCTTTCTGTATGATGTCAGTGGTAGTCCATAACCTTGATATGCTCCTATCAGGCTTACAGCTCTGGCTGTGAGCACAGAAGCCCCACTCACTTGCTGTACTAATCTTTAATTTGCATATGGGAGCCAATCAGAAGAAAGCTGGCTTAAAGGGAGTGAGACAGAAGCCTTATTGGCTTGTTTCAGGCAGTGGGATAAACTGAGAGCTTGCACCTTGTATTTTGTTGAACTGTGAATCATGCAAAGCTCTAAAGAGTCCAAAAAACAAATACATGGAGCTGAAAATGAGCACTAATCGTAATTATTAGACTATTTAATAATTAATTTTGAATTGGGAAATTCCACAGTTAAAAATATTTAAGCCTATTTAGATGATGGTGTCTCTTTTTTGGATCGGTCGTTAGATGAAGCTTTAATTTTGCTCCACCGCTCATACTGCAAAAAGAAGCTTGTTATTCCACGATAAAGAAAGTTAAGGGAAACATCTGACATTTATATGGTAAAATTTTCTGGGCCTCCCGAATTCAGGTTTGTTCTGGTGACATGGTGCGATTGCATTTTTCATAGCTGATTTGATTTTCAGCCAGTACTTAAAGAAGAATCCCCACCAACTGACTGCATCTCGGTGCCAGTGTAAGTTTCCCAGCAGGAGTGATATGCACTGAGCTTGGTTCTTATTTGTTCAGGTGTGGTGATAGACATCCAGTGAGAGCAAAGCAGAAGAGGAAAATAATAGGCCATATTCATCCAACTGGCACTGGGCTCCTCGGGGACAGGAAAAAGTAACTAATTATAGTAGAAGATGTAGAATGTCATGCTGTTGTTATACGTAAGCTCACTGTATCATGATTCAGACATGTGGTTGTTCATTTTTATTTGGCGATGGAAAAGAATAAAATTTGCAGAAAGCTTAAGCACCTACAAAAATATGTTTTTGACATTTTTATGGAGGATATCTGCTGCCTGCTTACTTTAGCTCTTGTAGTATAATAATCAACGACGGAGATGAAAAGCGTGTAATGATGCTTTTCATCTACAGAAGAGAAAACACCTTAGATATTTCAGGTGTTTCCAAAACGCTGTGGCATACAGTATGAAAGCAGCTTAAATCACTTCAAACAACAGCAACCACTTTTTTCTACCTACCTCTTCCTTCCTGTTACTCATCTTTGTCACTAACAACCCCGCTAATCCTTTGACCTGTGCAGAGTGTGCCACAGGAATGTAAGGTATTCTCCATGGTACCAGCTGGTGCACCACTTGCGCCTGTTTGATCCCTTGGCAGACTCCCATCCTGTTTAAAGTGTATTTTTAGGATATTAGAAAAATGTGGAAGTGATGTTGCCCACAGTAATGTTGGGAAGATGTGTCATCCTGCTTGTGCTAGTTGTCATGTCACTTCTCATTAGTTTCTTCCAAAATGTTTGCAGAAACAAAACAAAAAACATGCTTAAGAGTAAAGAAAAGGATTTTCCTGGTCAAGCTGTGTACGGTTTTCCTGGGTTCACCATAAATGTGTAGGTCATGTTGACACATAAACAGTTTTTTGCTTTTAGGAGGATGATACCACCCCCACATCTGTCCATTTATATTAAAGGTAAAGCCAGCAATTAGTTAGCTTTGGGTAAAAACTAGAAACAGCTATCTGGCTCTGCCCCAAACTACCCAAATCTGCCAGTTTCCACCTCCAAAGCTCGCTACTTAACAGTTTAATTCTTGTTTGGCTACACAGCTTGTGTAGCTGTCCCTTGGTTCGAGTCTTCATGCAAAGCTAATCCAACCAGCTGCTTGTTTAGCTTCAAACAGACATCAGAATGCTACCAGCCCTTTCCATTTAACTCAGCAAGAAAGCAAAGAAGCAGATCGAAAATATCCAACTTTTGATTGAGGCCTCAGATAACGACATGTTTAACTTCAACTTGAGGCTATTTTTTTTTTGTTAGATGAAATTGCTTTAGAAATTATGGAGTGCTAAGCTGTCAATTAACACTAGCAAGCTTGGTTAGTAATCTGCATCCATAAAATGTACGAGTGCAATGAACAGACACAAATACCTGCTAATTAGTGTTAGGTTCATTCCTTTAGTGCTAGATTGGATCAGCTCGAGGGATCCTCTGCTGTGATCAGTTATTATGTTGTTAGCTGTGTCTGACTAAACACGTGCGATCGTCAAGCAGACAGAGGCAGACTAGCCGTAAATGAGCACGGAAGCCAGTAAAAAAATATTTCTCGCTTTGACTTCGAGCCACGAAGTGTTATGACAGTCACCGATATGCTTACCAAGAACATGAATATGAAGCTTTATTAGCAGGTAAGCTATTGTTTGATTTAAAATAACAAAAAGCACTAAAATAAGCCCTACAAAGGGACGTGGATATTTTTAATACATCTAAGTAGGAACACTAGTTTTCTCTTCTTACGATCAGCAGCATTTGCTGGTCTGAGAATGAAGTCCGTCCATTAATGGTTCCTCGTTCGTTGTTGCTATTAAAAGCATCACTAATGCATAAAAAAAAAGGATCCTCACTGGCTGACACCTTCTTCACAGTCTCACATGAAGGTGTGTGTCACGTTAGATGCTAAAAACCTGCCCGGATTTTCTTTTTTAAAGATAGTAGCAGTTTTTTATATGTGCACAACAGACTTGAACTTCTATGAGAGAGTGCCCGATGGAGGAGCATGTGAGAATCCAAATGCAGGTAATAGGTGGATTCACACTGATTGAGAAGTTGTGGTGCGTTGAGCGTTTTGCACACTCTGCAACCTCCTTATATGAAATCGAGGATTTCCAGTCTGGCATAGTCGTGTGAGGGTCTCAATTTTATTTCATTTGCATTTTGCAGAGTTCTTGGGTGACAATGGCCGTAATGTCATGTGACATATCAAAAAGAAATCCACTGATGTTAATAATTGGAAAAAAAACTGCATAGTTATTAGGAACAAAATAGGAAAAACTTGTTAATTAGTCAGTCATTAACTTCAGCTTCAACTTCTGAACTTTTTAGTTGATGTTTTCATTTTTTCTAAAGAACCAGCTGGGAGATGCAATGTCAATGACTCATTAGGTAGTACTAAATATAACAAATACTAACTATGTGAAAATCAATCATATTTCCACTCCCTTTGTGACTTCCTGAGCAATTTCCCCCAATTAAAGCAAAGCACCATAATATGTAGTTCCTCATTACTTCAGGATTACTTTTACATTATCTATTACTTGTACAGACAAAGTACATGGCAACGTGATCACCACATTGTAAACTTGAAATCCGACCCAGCAGTTGCATCTTTGTAACTGATCCAAATGTGTCCCAGTTTTGATGTAAAGCATTGTAATGGTTGTTACATAAGAATTTTATTAAAACTCGTCTGCAAAACACCTTCAGTTCTGGTCTTACTCAGTCTTATAATTGTTTAGAGTTCACCAGCAACGCTCCCAAGCACTTTCACTATGTTGTGTTAGGAGGGATTTGTCAGTGACAATCGATGGGGGGGTATGTCACTGTTTTCCTCTTTCCCCGCCCCTCAATTTTTCCATATTTCTCCGTCTTTCGCTCCTCCGCTGTGCCTCTCTTTCTTTATTTCAGACCTGCCGCTTTGGAATTTTTTCCGTGTTGTGTGTGTTACCCTGCTGTGGTATTGTGGCACCTCATTCACATTAACTGGTGTCACAGTTTTCTCTTCCCTTTGTTAATCGGCAGTAAACAACATGGCTTTCTGGGGCCTCTGCGTGGTATAGGGACATATTTTTACCCCGGCATAAAAAAAGCAGCAACAAAAAAACAAAAAATAGCAGAACAAAACCAAGAAAAACAACAATACATGATTAAAGTTGATGCTTCTCACACTCCACACTGTGCACGATGATAAAAGGTGCTCAGACATCCCAGTGACAGGTCAAAGCAACGTGCACAGCTAATTGATGCTGCCTCGGAATCTCACCGGAGTATCAGAAACATTCGGCAGCTTCACATTGTTAGTGCGCATGTTTATCCTCGTGGGTGAAAGCTGCATTCATTTCGGTTATAATGCTTTTCGTCAAACAATCGCTTCCATTTAGTCCCTGCCTTAAAACAATGAAAAGGAGGTCAGGTATTACGTGTTAATTTCCACTTGATATTGTCATGATTCATCCCTTTCAGTTCGGCAAATATTTTGTTTTGCTCAAGGCAACGTGCGCTCACGAAATCAAACCTCTTTTTAGAATTATGTCAACCCATATTTGTAAAACTTGGTTTTTAATTTCAGAAGATTCTGACATTTCTTGTCTGGATTTTGAGTCAACTCAGGAGCCACATTGCTTCTGCAGAGGCAGATTAAGAACTTGAGAGATTAGGTTTTGATATTTGAGATTAAAGTGGCCCCGCTAATGGCTCGTGAACACAGTAGGGTCATTCAATACTAACTGCTGCAGTAACACTGATAAAGAAAAGCAGACTGATGATTGTCATAATCACTCTGTTATAAATAAAATAAATATGACCGTGCACCATCCTTCCGTATGTACTTGTGTGATGCGTAATGCATAAAAATGCTGCTCTCAGATAAAGATCAACAAAACTCTTAATTGTTAACAAATTCTCATAAATCACAGTCATAAAAACTAATCCCAGTATAAATAATTTTTCTTGCCAGCAAACCCTACAGCACATCCTCCACATACACTGATGTGTGTGTGTGTGTGTGTGTGTGTGTTGTGAGAGCCCTTTCAGCTGATTAAATATGTGAATATTTAAAAATGACAATTCTCAGCACAGCTGCAGATAGTCGGCAGGTCTGTTCCTCGGGGAACAGCCAAGCTGTTCCTGCTGCATTCAGCACCACGCACCGTGCTGCACGAGGAGGCTCCAGCACCATTGGAGGGGGCTCCATGTCATTTGTAGAATCTGATTTTACCCCATAAATACAGAGCACTCGGCACGTTCCATGTACAAAAAAGGTGAACCCAGAGGGCCGTGGAGTGTTTGGCTTTCAATTAGCTTTTCCCTCCCGTCTCTGGCTCCACCATTTGGCTCTGTTTGACGACTGGCGATTGTGGCAAAGCGGCCTCGGTTACCTCTGCTGTGATCATCTGTGAAGGAAGGCAAACTGGTGACACATTTGATCTGCGTGCAAACCTGTTGTTTCCATCAGATCTGTTTGAGTGGGATGAAAGAGACAGAAGAGTATATCGAGACAAGAGGTCAGGGATATTATTTTTCTTCTCATTTTAGCATGCAGTGTAAAGATTTTGTGACTTTATGGTTTTTGCAAACAGATTTAACCTTACATGACTTCACTTAACATTCCTACTCTTTTTTGTGCTTTTTGTTTGCTTGAACACAAAGGAGCCATTGTGCCAAGCGTGCCCTCGCTGTCTTATTTTATTACTAGTAGAGAAGATGGGGCCATGCCCCTAGCACTTGAATTCTTCAAAGCAAGAAGTAGGACAGCTGTCATTTACATTACAAAAAATATGGCAGGGATGTTTACATGATTTTGGATGGCACGGAGGAAGGCTAACCATGTCAGAGCATAACATTTCCACTTGTCTACACTGATGTGTACTGTGAAGAAAGGAGTTTGTAGTCATTTTGATGCACATAAACCATCATGAAGGTGCAAACTGACAGCAAAACAGTAGTTTCAAATATTATAGAATTACTCCAAGCAATACTATGATCCATAATATGTACATAAAAGATGACATCATCCACTGGTTTCCATGGTGCAAGGGGTGGATCTGACTCACAAACTGGGGCTTATTAATCAGTTTAGTTGATTGATAAACTAAATCTAAAGCATTGCCCTGCTTTATTGTCTATTCTAAATGGCACCATCATGTACAAAATGAACAAAGTGTTTCACGAAATGAGATGTGAAAACAGCTGTTAATACTGTAAACTGATTAAGACTTTTTTTTTCCCCAATAGACATCTATTTGCACTTACTGCAAACCACAAGTCGCCACTGCTGACTAATAGAAAGAATGTGTCATGTAATGCTGTGCTGCAGGCAGGTTTTGGACCCAATATGCACAACTCAGGAGGCAGGATGTGAAATCACTTTCACTTTATTGCAGGTAACTTGCAAAAGATAACAAAATAAACACAGAGCAAGATTAGAGCAGAACACGGGGAGACCAAAGAGTAGATGGGGTACATAGCAGGAGTCATGAGGGACGATGTGACAAAGAATACAGGTGCAAAGTGTAGACACAGTTAAAGAAAAGCTAAATGAGACAGGGGAAGCAAAATAGAAAATAATGCACACAAGACTATCAAAATAAAACAGGAAGTAATACACACACTGAGATCCACGCTAAAACTCGTGGCAATAACCGAAGGCTATTACCATCTTATATATACAGTCTTTTTAAAGCATCAAAATTTCAGTGTTGTTGGACAGTAGGGTGGTGCCATATTATAATTTTTTTGGCCTTTTTCAGCTTTATTTGATAGACACAGTGAAGAAAGGACAGGAAGGTTGGGGCAGATATGATGCAAAGGGCCGCGGGCTGGACTCGGACCCGGGCCGGCTAGCCCCAGCCGCATGGTACGTGGTCGCTGGTCAACGCACTGAGCCAAACTGGTGCCCATGCCATAGTATAATTTTAATGTTGTCATAAAAATGTGTGATCTCATGATATCACTACTACAGAATTCCCATGGGTTCATGCACACACCAATCAGACAAGCTCAGACATATCTAACTGCCAGAGTCTCGAGTCAATGAAGATTTTGTATAAAAGGAGCTACTTCAACATCCTCCAACAAAACACGATGCTTTGCAAAATATGCAAAACAATCCCGCTAAAGGTGGAATTTGCAAACTTGTGTCATCACTTGAGACAAAAACACACCGTTGGAGAATAATCAGGCTATGGAGACATGCAAGGAGGAGAAGCAAGCAACCCTTGCTTAACCCTTGTTACAACATCCCAGTTACTTTGAACTCTAATAAGTTAATAGTACTTAAAAAAGTTTAGCAAACGCATGACCATAAAACCCAGCACGGTTTACTTAAGACAGCTAAGATAGGGCAACTTGTTTATTGTCAGTGCATGATACAGCTACATTTAGTTTCTCTAACTTACCTATCTTACGTCAAATGTTTCTTTTAATGCAGGCTAAGATCAAGTTAGCTTAGCTCATGTTAAACTAAATTATTAGACAGTTATAGCTTTATAAATTTCGTGGGAAGACACTACCTATGCTACTTTCATGCTTTATGCTGTGTCACTGGATATAAGGCTGTGTCACTACTGTTGCCCTTTAAAGCTGTTGCTGCTGCTGTTACCGTTTGGCAAAATATTCACACTTCAAATTAAGCAGTCTGTCATGAAAGATGGTAAATGTCTGTCATTTTATTACCATTTTGTCTGCAAACAGTAATCATAGATAAAACAGTATTTTGTTTTCTGTATCATCAAAATATTGTTTATACTGTAAACCGTGGGATAATTTGGAGGATATCTTGCTCACACCAAGTGGACAGCACCAAATATGTAAAAGTCTAAAGTTAAAGTAATGCTAATACAAGTGCATGGGCACACGGTAAAACAACAGTTGCCTTGTAGATTTAAATAATTGTATGTTTTTTTAAAGCTCCAACCGCATTTAAAGCAACCTGCTAGCTGAGGTCCAGGTTCCCGTTGCCTAGGTAACCCTCTAATTTACCACTCCCTCATAGGTCAGTTAATGTTACGCTTTGCTCTCATTTGTAGTTTTTCAATCTATTGCCTTGAAGCTAGTACTGTGCGATAGGAAAAATCTTATAAGTAAATACAGGGCCCGTATTGCCAATATCACTATTGATACTTTTAACTTATGAAGTGAGCTTATATCGGGGAGAGCAGTGTGCCATGACTTATGAGGTGAATCATCATCGATTTGCAAATTCTGAACACATTTTAATTATCATGTAATCACTGTAATTCTTTCCAGACATAATCTTAGTTATATTTTTTGTTTCCACAAAAACACAATCCACTGAACTGTATACTGAACTTAGAGGAAACAAAGCATCGATCCTGTCTTGCTAGTATTGATCCCAAACCAATACCAGCATTTAGATTGATTCACACACTTCTACTTGAAGCTAAGAAAGATTTACCATAGGAATTGTCCACTTTGTCTATCAATCAGTAAGCAGCACATTAATGTGTTGCAGTGATAGTGGATGCCAATGAGTATAATGTACTGACCAGTAATTGTAACTTGATACAGGATGAAAAGCACTTGGATCTCCCTCTGTTATCTACCTTGTACAAAATATAGTCCTAAAAATGGTTTACCCTTCCTAAACACAGAATTATCAAATGAATATCAACACAAGAAGCTGATTTGCTAGTTTGTTCTGTTTAAAGGTCAAAAAAACAACCTAGTTATAGCAGACCTGAGCCCACTAGCTAACACATTATAATGTATTTAATTAACCAGCACAAATCAACATGATTGAGGGGTTTTAGGCGTTTACATACTCAACCTATTTCAGACAGTATTTTAGTCTCTCAACTGCTGCGTGACCACATGCACCTACACTTTCACACAATGGCAGTCTGCTATATCATATCGCCTGCTCACTTAAGTTTGCACATTGGACGCTGATATTTCAGCTAGCGAGTGGCTCCCCTACCTTTGAGGATCACTGGAGTCGTGCTTCAGCTCTCCCACTGCTCGCACACGCTCCCCGCCGAGCTCATCTGCAAGTTCATCCCTACCTCCCCCAAGCCCCTCTACTTGCGTCAGGCGTGCCCGTGAATCGCCTCGCTCACTCTTTCCTTAAGTGCATCTCAGACTTTTGCCAGCCCTCCGCATCACACTTCAAAACATACACACACATACACACACACCGGAGAGACAGGAGAGAGGAAAAGAGGTCAGTGGGTCTCCTTAAACACAAAGAACCTCTCGAGGAGCACTGACTAGTTTACACTGCACTCAATTACCTGTATTTGATTATTGGCTACTCTGATGTTTAGCTTGTACAAGTGCTGTTGGTAGAAGACACTGTTGCCTCAGATCCCCTTGCTTTCAGCTCTCCTACCTCTTCTGTTCATTCCTCCACTCCCTTTTTTAACATTAATCTGAATTTTTCTCACCTTTTCCTCATTTTCACCTTTCAACATATCATTATTACCTAGCAACAGCCATCCATGTTTCTCTCTCTTCAGCCACTTTCATGTGCTTCTTACAGCTTCTTTTCATTTATCTCCCTCACGTGCCATCTCTAATAACTGGCACACAATCTGGCAGACACTCAAGGAGTTCGCTCAATGTAGAAACATAAAAAGAAAACACATCATAGACGTGACGTAAACAGTCTCTGAAATATTCCTTGCGTACATATTTTCCTTCTTCGTAGACAATAAAATTGCACACTGTAGTTATTATTATGCCACAGTGTTGCTTACAAAGTAAGTGCTTCTTAAACCACGCTGATTCAAATGGTTGAATGCACTCAAGAACCTTTAAGTATCAGGGTTTGCCTCACAGAGCTACACAACATAATGAGCCGGCTGAGCCATGTTTAGTCTATAGCAAATATGCCTTTCTCTAGAGTTTACTGAGGATTTCCATGGTTTACAGATTTCGGCTTAAGAGTATATAGTGAAAAGGTGGATAAAACCTGGTTAAAAAAAGGGAATAGGCGCTATAGCTTCAAAAAAAAAAGAAAAGCTGTGTACGCTTTACCAGCTGCCAGTACTTAGTATACTGTCAGTGCTGGTGATAATTTGTGAAATAAATTACTTTAGATTTGCACAAACACCTTCTTTTTCATTTTTACTGAGTTCGTTCATTTTATTAAGTTAACATCACTCGGCCAGCAGGTCCTTTACTGTGAAGCACCTTAATCTAGGATGCCCATAGGCCCTGTCCACACGTATGCGGCGTAAAGCTGGCATGCTCTTGACTCTTTTTTTATGCAGTTGGAGATAATTTTCAAATCAATGGTTGTGTTGACAGGAAATGAGAAAATCCTTGTTTATAAAACTCTGATGTACATGCGGATGTAGACCCAATGACCTCTGCTGAGCCTTCTGTCTACTGGCAACATGTGAGGGACTGATCACAACTGTTCAAATGGCCACTGAATCATTGTTTTTAAGAAAAGATGTACTTGTCATCTTATCACATGAGCATTACAGGTAAATCACAACGCACAATGTAGGAAGTAATACGTTTTATGAAAATCATATGCTTAAGTGAGAAAAACACAAGATATTTTATTGTCTGTATGCTAAACAACTGGTTTGATAGAAGAACAAAGGAAGTATTTCTTAAAGATTCATATTATGTACACACAGCTGACAGTATGTAAAAGTACTGAGCTAAAATAGCCCCGAGTCATAAAGTCCAGTAAAATGTGTTCTCCTCTAATGAGGGGTTCATCCACGTTTTGCTGAAACTGTTAATTTAATTTTATAGTTATTTTCAAAGAATATAATTTTTGGTTCTATTGAATTGCACCACGTTTCTAGACCTTTTTTTCCCAGCCATCATTTTATCAGAGATTAAAAGGGTAACTGACTAAAACCTCCCCCTTTCTTTTATAAACCAACAAGGCTCGAAAATACAGACTCAAAAATGACCAAGCAACACCTCTAAAAAACAGTTTTACAAACACTGAACATTATAACCTTTGGGAAGGTATGATTTATTGCAGGTCTCTTGGATACGACTGCACAAGCTGCAACCTAATCTTTCACCCAAACCTTGTTTTAGCTTTCTTCCTGCGCCGTTTTTCTGGAGTCTTAATCATACCTGCTATGAAAACAGAAAAAAGTAATTTTTGTGTATTACGATTTTGAGGTTCTTCCCTTAAAAACACAATAAACGGTCTAATGAGCCAAGCCAAGAAAGCAGAATTGCAATCACCGTGACCTAGAGTAGTCTCATTATTATTTAGACAATATTCTAGGGATTATAGTTCAACATTTGTCATTTTAAATGGACTGAAAAACTTGTGTCCAAGCTGAAATTAAAATTAGCTTTCTTTTTTTAGGAACAGATCTTGTTTCTGTAGCCAGATTTCTTTTATTAGTATTTAGTTACAGTGATCTGCTCCTCGTGGTACCTGATCGGTATCAACTTTAGTTGGATAATTCATACCTTTACATTTTATCGTTGGCTGTGGAAATCATGCAAACAACTCTTCTCTCTACATCTTCAAACTTCACTGTTGGTTGGAGTCTCTGCTCGGGCTAGTTCCATTTCATATTTATTTCATACATATTTGTTCCCAATGTCAGATCATAAAGGTTTTTAAACATTTTGTCTGTTTCATCTTAGAAATGACAGAATTTAAGAAAGAAATTAAGTCAATCTGAAAGAATCAGGAAAATAGTTTAAACTTTTATTGTTCCTGAAATGTTGTTGTGTTCCTTCACTTGTAACATATGTCAGTATTTGTGTGACTGTGGAAAAGTACTCTTCGAATGGAATTTGTGGAAGATAGTAGTACCCCAAAAAGTTCATCTTACATATGAACAGAATCAACTTTTTGGGATTTCCTTACCTGCATGATTGAGCATCCATCAAAAGGATAGTAGTAGTCATTTGCTGATAATTTAATGCACTTCAGTGATGAATCATCAGCAAGTGTCACAGACGTTTTGCCAGTTTGCTGGCCTTGAGCATTTAGGTATGTGGTAAAGGCCGCAATCTTCCAAGAGCTCATGTTACATCTTAGTCTCTACAGACCTTAGTTAGCATGTTAAATGTTAACATATAATTAGAAGAAGACTGAACAAGTTGCATGCAAGGATGGCAGGAGAAAGCCTCTTCTCGTTAGAAATAACAGGAAGATGGATTAGATTTTTAAAGATGCATCTGCACGAGCCAAGCAACAAACACCTCATACCAACTGTCGAGCACAGTGGTGGAGGAGTGATGATTTAGGCTTGTTTTGCACTCCCAGGACCTGGGAATCATGCAGCCATTGAGTCCACCACGAATGCCTCTGAGTACCAAAGTACTCTAGAAACACTAAATTGGGTCATGATCACAAGCACAGCAGCAAATCTCCAACAGAATCACTGGATAAGAAAATAATTCAGGTGTTGTAAAGGCCCAAATTCCAGACCTCGACTTTATGGAAATGCTGTGAAGGATGTAAAGAGAGCTGTGCATGAATAAGTATCTGCAAACCTCAATGAAAGAAAAGCGCCCTAAACGTCCTCCACAAAGATGTGAGAGAACTGATAACGCTGAAAAGACGTCAGCTGCTTCAGCTTTTTTCTGCTAAAGGTGGTTCTACAAAATACTCTTTTTAGCAGAGCTGCAGAGTTCTGAGAAAACCCTCTTTTCCACATGATTGTATGTAATAAATACATGTGATCCGTCTTTGCTTTCCATAGAATTTGTATGTCTTACTGGAGTATTATTATGTCTGTTTTGACATCTTATATTGTGTAAAGTTTTCCTTTGCCTCTTCCTTTTAGACAATTTCCCAAGCTTAAATTCTCTTAAATTCACCCTTTTGTTCTCTGAGACTGCTGAGCCCTGATTATACATAGTTTCTTGTTTTTTAATGCTTTCACAATGTCATCTTCTCCGAAGACCGAATATGCAGCTATTCAGGGGTGTGAATGCTGTAAGAGTGTCAGCGCTTTCATGCAAATAGAAAAATATATCTGAATATAGTGCAAAAACGTATACTTAAGGGAGATGTTACAGTTGCACATTAAGGTTACTGAACTTTTAATGCCGCCCTTCATGTTTTTTGGGGAAAACTACACATTCTACATAAAGACAACACATTTAAAACCACACATTTTATTCATATCACAGACAAAATAAATGATTGGCAACCCTAGTCAGACATAAATATGATTTAAATTGGAACCCAGAACTCATTCACACGATTCCTGCAAATTTCATTCTTCTTAATATGCTATTTTGCGATAAGTAAAGGGTAGGCAAAATGTAGAACATCTCCTTGCTCATGAATTATAATCTATTTGACAGCCGCACAGTAACACAGACGATGCTGTGAATGTGCCAGATCCTCGGAATATTTTCATACCAAGTGAAACTGTATTGCTGAAGCATTAGGTGCCAGTTTGTAGCCCATGCTTTATTAAAATCCTGCAAAATGGAGGTTAAAAAAAAGAGCCATGCATCCTGTGAGGAAAGAAGTGAAACTATACTTCAACTCAGGGTAAAATGGTTCTTTATCTATTATTCATCAGTGCAGTGAGGTATGTTTATTGAAATGATTTTCACTATTTTCGGTCTTGGGTTTTTTTTTCATCTCTCCACCTTCAGCTAAGCATCCGCTGTGAAGTCTATCTGATGCTGCTTGTCGTTACCTATCACTGCAAGTTCGCATAGTCTCGCCTCACCTCGGAGGTAAGGAGCAAAGTTCACCTAATTAGCTTCAAACCCAGCTGAGCTCCCCTCTGACAGGGGTGTGGTGCCATCACAGATACAATATCACCATATTCTGTAGTGGAGAGAGAAAAAAAAAAGAGCCACAATCACACATCACATGCCTGACAGACCAGGCACCCATAGGCTTCCACCCCTACCCTTGTTTTTTCTCGTCTTCTCCACCCTCTGTGTGTCTTACTGTCTGTCACTCTGTCACTCCCTTTCTCCCCTCCGAACCCCCTTCTTACTTCCTTTTCCTCCCTCTCTTCTTGTCACCTGCCTTCACCACCTACACAGCAGTCGGCTGTACATAGCAGCTCCAAGATAACACCGGAGCCCGGACAGCCAGACACCTCATTTATCAGCTCATACTCTGGTTGTTCGCTGTAAAGCCACAGCAATCCTGCAACAGGCTACTTGATCAGCTTACGCTAATTAGGGAAAGGAATATGTTTTGGAGAGCTCATTACAAAAAAAAAAACAAAAATGTTTTGGCTTCCACACAAACATACAAAATTGTGCAAGTTTATAGAAAAGAGCGATTTGCTCAAGTTTTAATTCCTCCACATGGTAAAGTGATTCACCAGTGCGTCACGTCCTCACAGTTATTATAAAGAAATACCAATGCATCACTCCGCTTTTGATTTCTCATTTAAATGCCACATGGATGGTGGAAACTATAAGGATGAAAATCGTGTAACGCAATTTCTATTCCCTCCCTCACAATATTCTCTTGATATTCAAATTAAGCCAGTTATTAGTTATTAGGGAGATTGGCAGGATGTCTGCATGGCGTTCTCTATCAGTATGCAAATCTTTCGGTTCTGAGGACCCATGGTGTCATTACTGTAACCTCTTATGTAAAGAGTGTTACCTGCGTGAAGAGCAGCCAGTTGTGTTGGATGGTCCTCTTTCTATGGAATAATGAAGTTGGGTGGCTGAGCAATTACTGGCAATAATATGTGTGAAAATATTGTGCAGTGCACAAATCCACCTCTGCAATTTGTGGCTGAATTGGCACAGATACAAATCCACACGATGTCGTTCTCTTGCTTGCTGCTGCTACTTGCTACCTTTAAAGTGCCTTTTGTTTTTCTATTTCATGAGCTTTATTAAAGGGTTACTTAAATTGTCAGACTTCATAAATCAATCACGACCCTCATTAAGGTCTCCCATTTGATCTCAGACACACCTCTTTTGATTGTGCCTGTGCCCGGCCAAGCGGTTGAGAAAATGGATGGATGGACATGAATGTTTCTTGGTTCCGATTCTATGCAGATCATAAACAGCGCATAGAGACAGATCATGTGACAGCACAGGGAGCAGTTTCACAGCGGACCAATTAACTAGTCCGGTTTATTGAGAGCGATCATTTCATTTTTCTGGTTAAGTAAAAGTCTGAAAGCTCATCAGTGGATTAATGCTATTAGCTAATGAGCTAAGACAACAAAGCACCCAGAGCTGCAAACTCATTGGTTTGTATTTTAGAACACACTAAACTAAGACCTACACTGGCCACTTTGTTAGGTACATTTGTTCATCTGCTCGTTGATGCAAATAATTATTAATCAACCAATCACACGATAGCAACCTGGTGTATTTAAGCATACAGACATAGTCATAATAACCTGGTGAAATTCACACCGAACATCACAATGAAGACAAAAGGTGATTAAAGTGACTTCGACTGTGGCATAGTTACCGATAGTATTTCATAAACTGATATGCAGTGAGCGACAGGTCTCTGGGCTAACATCTGAATACATAGCACATTGAGACCTTATCTAGCAGCAGAAGACCACATCGAGTGCCCCTTCTGTCAGTGAAGAACGTGAAACTAAGGCTTCACATCTTCTATGAAGAATTTCAATTGGTATGAAGATTGAAGGACGTTGTCTGGTTCAATCAATATTGATTTCTGGTGTGACATAGGGTCAAGAAAACCACAGAAAATATGGATCCATCCAGCCTTGTATGAACAGTTCAGTCTGCTGGTGGTGTGGGGGATGTTTTTGTGGCACACTTTGGGCCCAACAGTACCAAGTGACCTTCCCTTTATGATCACAGTTTACAGCAGGACAATAAACTCAATGTCATGAAGCTCAAATCGTCTCCAGCTATTTTCTTGAACATGAAAACTATACTCAAATGCCTCACAGTCATCAGATGTTAATCCTGTACAGCAGCTTTGGAATGCGGTGGTATGGGAGACTGGCATCATGGGTTATGCAGCGCCTGTGTGATGCTGTCATGTCAATGTGGACCAAAAACTCAGAGAATGGCTTCAGCTTCCAGGAACAATTAAGGAGGTCCAACCCAGTACTAGCAAGGTGTACCTAATAAAGTGACCAATTAATATATATGAATTGACTCTGCCTAAATGAATAGCTCTACTGAACTTAAAATTGAACTGGAAAACAGTAGCACACCCTTTTATTCTGGAGTTCTTAATTCTTAGATTTTATACACATCATGATGTGGATATTAAAGTTCTTGACCTTTAACACAAAAGCAGTGATGCTGCTGTATGGGTTCTCCACCTGATAGCATTTCCATTTAAAAAAAAAAAACCCTGCTTTTTACATAACTTGCATTACTTTTTCATGTTCAGCCTTTTATTTTGGTGGTTTGATTGTTTTGGGTTGCAAAATGCATGGGTGTTAAAATGCAGTCACACATTTTATGCTCGATTCCATTAGGCGCTAACGTTAATGTGGCTGTGTTAAATAGATGTTTACATAAGGTGACGCCAAGCTCATAGTGAAGCTAACCCAAAATCAGCCACAGTATATTTAATCATACATAATGACTGGCACACCGGTTAAACAGAATCAACCTGCATCAGCCACAGACTCGGGCTGATTCTTTACTCCGGCACTCTCACTCATTTGAGTTAACTTCTCCCACATTCTCAGGCCCACCCTCTGCTGCACCTCCTTGTCCATCCATCCATCTGATTGACAGGTTATGAGCCAATCCCGGCACAAATGACTCTGAAACACCAGGAATCCAAACCAGCTGGGTTCAATCAATCTCACTTAAACTATTCTCCATCGCAACCACGCTGCCTAATACTGAGACAGCAGAGAGGGCAGTTCCACTGTAATGTTATCAAATCGCTTCTGAAGCGCTGGGGCGATCACTCTCCCGCAGATTAAAGGGGAAGAGGAGGGTAAAAGGGATTTGTGTGTGAAGGGGGGAGGAGGAAAAACAGAGGAGTAATTGTGCCTTTTATTTCTGCGTTTTAGGTTGTGAAAGCAATCATGAACAGGGTGAGAAAAAAAGGGTAGATACAGTGTCAGACATCAGTTAGGTATGAGGAGAAAGTCATAATAGCAGCTAGAGTTCTGTTAAAAGGGGCGATAAAATTGAACCGACACAGCCATCTGTGTTTGGGCCAGGGAAAACGTGGCACGGAGAAACCCCTGAGGCTTATGTCATGACAAACTCTGCTATGAGGACAAACACTTGTAAAGAATCGTTCGGACTCTATTGACAGTTCTTCCTCTGCTGAGGGTGCGCTCCCTTTGTTCTAGGTCTGATGTGACGGGGAAAGTAAATTTACCCACAAACCCTCAGTGGTGAACAAGTGAACTTTCATTATTGCAGATTCTGTCGACCCACAAATAACTTCACTCAAGAGACAGAATGATTGATACTCTTCATCATCTCTGCCTCCCTCCTCAGCCCCCCTAATTCAATTCCAAATAACTGCAAAGCTGTGTCACCCATACCAAGGAACTCACCAACACAGCAACGCTATTGATCCACAAACACCACAGAACCTTATGCATTTTTCCACATGGAATGAAAGAGGGAGAGAAGGAGAAAAAACAGACTCCCATCCTTGCGATAGCTGCTCAGAGCTCAAAAAAGAAGGGATTGTAATAAGTCCACTGTTGCACCTAAGGAAAAAATGAGCACATGTGTAATGTGTATTTCACATTTCACAGAGGAAACATCATCCTAGATAAATGTTCTTAATTTTAGTCTCTCATTATAATTAATCAGACTGCACACACACACACACACACACAGAGCATCCCAGCCTTCATTTCACTGTCCTTTTCCCGAGGTTACTACCAGTCAGCATCCTTCTCCACTCCTGAATAGTCATCATTTTTCTAGCCACAGCGGTATAATCGGCCCCGATCAGGAAGCCCCCGGACTCTGAATGAAGCACTTTTTATGCAGAAAAGCCCAACAGCTACAGTAGTCTCATCTTTCTGTTTTCAGCAGGGAAGGGGGTGAGCTACAGCCGAACAGCACGACGGTGTTGATGGTTTCTCGCAGACCCTCAAGTCTGTGTACATTTCAGCAGGGCTTCAAATTTATCACATCAAAGACGCAGCAAATTGCTACATAATTCAGTTTAGAAAAAGAAAATCTGCCAAGACTGCACAAAACAAAAAAAAGGTAAAGGGGAAGAAAATAATGTCTAAATGTCCCAAGAAAATGGAGTGTTTATTGTGCATTATTCGAGGTATTTTTGTTCTTGAGAAGAAAAGTTTTTAGTGTTTAAAAGCACATTTCTTTCCCCTCCCACTCTCTGTGTTGACCACCTGATTTCATCTGCTGCTCAGCAGAGATGACAGTTCCCACGATGCTTTGCTCAAACAGCTTAGCTCAGCAACCGGGAAAAACCAAGCCAAGACTCCAAAGACACACCCAGGAATACAACATCTGGCTTAGTCTCAGTTTCCTTATCTGTCCCATCGTATTCATCCACACAGACGCTCGCCCCACAATTTAGACTTTGTTTTTGGATTCTATCTCCCCTGATGTTAGGGTACAAACTTAGTTTATGATGGAGCTGCATGTGATTTAATATCACCGGATGATATAATGCATTTAACAATGCACCCGGGTAAATATTATCAGTGAGGAATGGCTCATAAAGTGGCATCAGTCTGCGGTAGGGATGCACAAGTGTGAGATTACGTGACGTCAGAGATGAGTAACTGACCTGATTAGACCACTTTGATAAACACTGAGAGGATTGTCTCTCACGCTCACCTCCTCTCTCTACCTCGCGTTGCCTTGCTCGTTAACTGCCTGAATGGCGCTGCGTCTGAACATTTGCTTGTATTTGAAATCATCCCCACCTTCACACAGATTGAATTAATGCCAGAGGAAGAAAATAGCCCGATAAAAACAACAGATGCACTGCATTTTCATACAGTCCCTGTGGAATCATCTAATTTCTAACCTCTGTGTTTGTACATCCCACCATCTCTTAATGCCCCTAACATACTGTAGGATGAGGGTGAATCTAAATGAAAAATGCATTATTCATATTCCCACAGAGCCACAGAGGGTGGAAGCCATGCCAGGATGCCTCACCCATGCCCAGAAAGGCAAAGAAAGAGAAAGCCCGCCCACACAATTTATTATCAGTTTTATTGATTTTCCCTCGTTTGGGGGTGGGGTGGGGATGTCTGGCAACTTTATTGTACCCAAAATCTGTTTTTTACGCTTTCAAAATAAGTTATGTGTAGCAAGTCAAAAGCCCGACTTAGTCAGCCAATGTTTTTCCACCTTTTCTTTTAAAAGGATGCGCTTGAATAACAATGAGGAAGAAAGGATGATGGCGAGGAGTGAAATTTAAAAACTGGAGTAGAGAAACAAAAGAGAGAAAAACCCAAAACAAAACACAACCTCCTTCTACCGTCACGGTATGATTTATGGCTCAGCTGGAGAATTACATGTAATGATTCAGCATGTTGATCAAGAGTTTGTACAACAGTGTGATCCAGAAATATTGCACCCGAACCCACAACAGACAGCAACGCAGATCAATTACTCCGCAGCTCCACATTGTGCATTCTGCCGTTCTACCTGCGGCTACAGCCTATAGCCTCACTACATCACAGGATAATCATCCCGCCGCTCTCTGCAACGTGCAACTCGAATGTGGATTCTTGTCTGACACACTTTAGCAGCTTTTACTGCCCTGAAAAACAAACAAACAGAAAATCAATCGTGCACATTTCTTAGTGATGCCTCAGATGAGAAGAGAGGTTCAGAATTTCTCAACCTCTCTGTCACATTTCAATATCGCTGTGTGATTCATAGGAAAGAGCCACCAGGAAGACATGTAAATTATTAAGTAGTGACTTGGTCAGGCTGTGCTGTAGCTACAGAATGAGCAATTACTTTTTTCCCTCCTGGGACGGGAGGCCGTTTATGGTTTTGGGTCAAAGGGGAAGACAACCTCCACAGGGCAAAGTAGAATCAAATCCCTCAATTACTGATCTATCATTTACAGCTCAGGCTGAAACAAAATGGGGAAACCTCTGTATGGATAGTCTGCTGTTACACAGAGTAGACATGAACAACTTGCATAGGCAAAATCTGCACTATATATCGGGGGTGTCAAACGCAAGACCCGAGTGCCAGAATCAGGCTGCCAAAGACCGAATCCGGCCTGTTTTTGTTTTTTCATTTTTTCTGCATTTAATACAGCAGCATTTTCATAGTGTGGTAAAAACTGAGATTTACTTTTGAATTAGGACTTATTTCTATATTAAATGGGATTAAATGTGTAGTTAAACATCTTTACAGGAAACAGGAAATTCACTGGATCGGCCCACTTAAGATAAAAGTGGGCACAATGTAAAGGGGTTTAACATTCCAGCTATAGACTATATATGAAAGATGAATGTGTTCACTGTGACATTGCCTATTAGCTCAGGAGGACTTTTTTAAGCCCGAGTCTGAGAATTTAAGCCATAAATGACCATATTTGGACAAAAGGAAGCATTTTAGTGTTAGCTAAGTGTTAGCTAGAAGTGTTAGCTAACTTTAAGCTAACGCTAACGAGCTTGGTTGTACTGTAGACTGTATGGACACATCACAGCTATACAGATGTTTAGCGCTTACATGTAAAAATGCTAGATTATCACTCACCAAAACTGGAGCACAGACTTTAGTACAGCTGGTCTTTTGATACAGTTAACTTCAAAGCAATCAATATTATTTGCAGTTTAATGTGTGGGAAAAAATGCTAAAGACGCCATTATGTCAGTACTTTTTAAAAGTATTTACACATCTAATGTATGCTTATAGTTTTCTTGAGGTTTCTTAATTAGTTATTTATTTTTAAATATCTTTTTGGAGCCTTTGGCTTGGAACTCTCAGCACAGCTGATTCCAGGAAGGAGCTTGAAAAGGTCATTTGTTCATCCCTCGTGAGTGAGGTGGATGGAGAGGAATGACATTTATATTTGGGCAGGTTAAAGGAAGTTGGCTGATTTTAGAAAAGTAAGATATCCACAAAATACATAAAAACATGTCTTCAGTGATTAGTTTTGAATTGGTGTTGTTTTCTGAAGACAAACAGAATTTGAAGATCATTTGGTAAAAAGCTAGTGTTTATATTCTCACCACGTTCTCACTCTTAGCTTAACAAACCCAGAAAAAAAAGACATCTTCATTGTCAGTGCTTTGAATTGAAATTGCAGACACAGCTACAATATTTGCAAATTCTTACTGCTTAAAATGGCTGGAAAGTAATGCAGACATATGGTGCCATTTAATCCACCTTGTTATAAGCAAACCTTGTAAGATCTGGCATCTGTTTCTTTAATAGGCTTAAGGAGGAAAGACCTTGCCCCAACCATATCCACCCACTGTCCTCCACTAACCTCAGGTGTTTTGTGCATGTCAATGTGTCTGCAGCAACAACGACCCGCTCCCTTAATCAGAAGCAAATCTTGTTTTCAATAATTAGCTGACAGACAAAAGGGAGAGAAACCTCATTTTCCTACGAGACTCAACTCTGCTGCAAAATCAATATAATGAATGTCTAATGGCAAGCCTGTTTGCTTCCACCAGGAAGACGTTAATGCAGAATTAAACACATGTCAGACCTATCGCATGTTCTTGTTCCCACTTGCTTTAAATTCACATCAGCTGTAAGAATTCTCACTAATAAACACGCTGCACTGAGTGTTAAATGATGTGCCGTAAACAATTTAAAAAATGAGTGCTATGAATCTTCTCACTTGCAAGTACTTTGTTAAATATAAATCTTAAAAGTTAAAATACTGGGAAATCTCGGCTTACAAATGCCACTGAGTTCAGTTTATTTCACCAAACCTTCTGTCTCCAATTGTGATCGTTTGCATAACTATTACAGGCGTGAATGCTTTTCTTTACTTTTCTTTGTCCCTGTGTAGTTGTGTTTTTTCTCTCCCATTCAACTCTACAGTATCTCCAGCACTTCTGCCCACAATGATAGCGCTGAGTGGAGATAACACGCGGTGACAGAAACCCCTGGAATCCGGTGTGTGAGACGGATCATAAATGCTCGTGCATCGTTGGGGGATATCAACCCCTGATTAATGCAGTCATCTCACAGCGTGCTGACAGGAATGAATTGAGCCTGGAGACGACATCCTGGAAAAGCAGTAGTGATAAAGAACTAATTAAAGATGGTAAAAGGTGAATATGATTTTGGGGATCTGTCAGTAATTGGTCACATGAAAGATACTGGCAGGGTGCAGAAGTTGCCGCTGCTCTCCCTTATTAGGCTCTTATGTGAAAATTAATGTATTTCAACCTGGTGCCCAGGTGCTGGAGGGCTGTGCCATGGCCTCCTTGCCCCTCACAAGGTGGGAGATCCACAGAGCTGTTAGGAAGCGGTGAGAAGACTGCTTCCTCTCAACAGTTTTAATTCGAAGCCACAGCTGAAAGAGACAAAGACTTAATTTAGAGGAAATTGGTTCTACAACAAACAGCTGGGGGAAAAAACTAGTAAACAAAATGTAGTCAAAGACCCTTTTTTAGTTTCTGTCTGACAATTTGAAGTTAGTATGAAGCTGCACATTGAATGGCCAGCCCATTCTCATCCCGGGGTGTTAAATACTGCCACTTTGTTGGTTTGTCAAAGCCAATAGTGTCTTATAGGTATAGATAGGAGAGGGTTTGGGGAATACTCAGACACATATCCCAACTTGTGAAATATGCAAACTTTACCTTTGGATCACATTTAAATGCACAGGTAGATGCAGGCTTTTAAAGCTGACCTGCAACCTTGTCCTAAATCTAACCAAGTAATTCTTTTTTCTTTTGTCTAAAATCAATCTGCAGCTAATGTAGTCAATAAAAACAAAGCCACAGTGGACACAAACCACAGTTTCCTGAAAAAACTACATGTTTAGGCCCCAAAACTATAACTAACTATAAGTTTGCCTTTTGGGTTAAAGTAAGTGTTATAAAACTAAATGTGAACCATATTTTACAAAGGCCTGTTATACTGTTCATTATCAAAAATCAATCAGTGGTTACCATAAAATGTTTGTGCAAAAAACAAAAGTAACGATTTAAGTATCAAAATCTGATGTATTTAATTCGAGTAGCCAAATTCCGCTATTGTGTTGACTTAAAAAATAAGCGCTTGAAATCCAGACATCTTAAAGTATTTGTAGTAAACATTACAAGACTGTTAAAACAGACTTCCATAATCTGACAGGTCTAGTGACTGTTTTTTGGCGGGTGGCTGTAGCTCAGGCGGTAGCGCAGAAGGTTGGTGGTTCTAATCTGCATGCCAAATATACTTGGGCAAGATACTAACCCCAAATTGCTTTCCGATGCATCCATCGGAGTATGAATGTGTGTGTGAATGTTAGTTAGAAAGCACTAAGAAAATTTTTGTGAATGGGTGAATGCACAAGTTGTGTAAAGCGCTTTGAGTGCTCAGAAGAGCAGAAAAGCGCTATATAAGAACCATATTCAAGTTACCCTAAATGTTCACATTATTTTTGCATATTAAGCAGCATTAAGGTGCCAGTAGTACCAACACAGTGACACTTTTTTCCGACATAAGGATCATGCGCGCTGATATTTCTTGTCTTTGTATCAACATCTGAGTAAGACTGCGTATGGAGCTGGCTCGACGTTGGCCGTAAGGATTCTGTATGCGCTGTATATAAAGCAATGGCTGTGCTGTATAGCTGATTGAAATTCACCAGTGATAGCAGAAATTTGGAGGATCACACTGCAGCAGCATGAAAGTCTCCAATATAAAAATCTATTGCCTAATTAACTGTCTTACTTGAATTAATGAAGTGGGTTGAAAAATATTCTTTAAAGGGGTATAGCGGCCTTCAGACTTGAAAAGAATAACGTGCGCTTATTTTTTTCACAGACATATTTTTCTCATATTTATCAAGTTCCATTGTTCTTAAGATCTACCAATCAGGGAAAAAGATGTTTTGTTAAACCATAAGAGCAGGCTGTTCAGCTCGACTGCGTTTCAGTAAACTCTTAGGAATATGTACACTGACTCTCTCTCCGTAGATAAAATCAAGACCAGAGTAAATGTGGAACATTTTTTTAATGCCAAACAGGACTGTTGCTCAGACTATTACAGCTAATGGCAGCTTTTATGGGTTTCTGAAATGCCCTGAAGTCTTATTAGCTTCCCGGCGAATTTTCCATCCTGTGGTTTAGTTTTACTCCTCACTGGCCGAGACACAGATAGCAAGTTTACAAAGTTCCAGCGAATTCATTTATTGTTTAATCCCTCCCCGAGGAGACAGGTGTCAGCCTGGATCTTATCGGCTCTTGCATAATGAGAAAAAATGATGGAGCTGGGTTGGATCCTGCAAAGGTCACCCGATCACACCCTCTTACAGAAACAAATGGAATTAATGAAAGCAGTTTGTCTGGACCCCTTCTCTATGTTGCACGCCTTCACTCCCTCATTATTCTCTCTTCTTCCCTGTCCTCGTCACACACACCGCATTCACTTTCAGTGTCTCACCTCACCAGATCGCCTAACTGTGCAACTTTTACAATCGCATCCAGCACATTGCGCTATCTATAAGCTGTTTCAGCAGTGTCTCATTCCCAGCTGAGTTTCATAAAATCATTTTAATAAAGTTAGACATCATCTTCGAAGGGACAAAAAATAAAATCAACCGCTTTTGTATACTAGGGAAAAAAAAGATAACAATAAAACGTACCCCAGAAACGGAACATGATTGGATTATTTCCTGCAAATGTATTCTCACAGTGGGGTAAGATATTGCAGCCTCTAATATAAACAAGAATTCAGCAAAGTTTGAACTGCTGGGTGGAAAAACTGCAGATGGGTAAAGAACAAAGGTAGCAAACAGCTTTGAGGCAGTGGAGAGGGCATGACAGCTCAAACAATGTATTTCCTGCCTGGAGTTTTTCATCTAATCTAGTGCATTCTTAAAGGTGTAGCAAACAAGACCGAGAGAAGTGCCTGACATGGATAGTGAGCACATCAGGGTCGGTGTAGCATGGAGACTCACAATTCAGTGCTTATCGAATTTCCCTCTGGTCCAGCATGAAAGGAATGTACACCTAGCGTAGCGTGAGTTTTTCTTAGCATGTGGTAGCCTTCCTCCACAGATCAAAAGATTGTGTCCTAACCCAGACAGAGGGACAGAGAGAAGCCTCGAGGCCATGCCACCCTCAAGCTGTTTGCCAGATAGGGAATCAGATACGGAGGTTTTCTCAATGGGCTCTGCACTGTTATCACCCGTGCACAATGAATATGCTGTCATACAGAGGATTATTTAAGCTGAAAGAGGGAGAGTAGCTGAGTGAAGGTTTTTTACCGGATTTTTACAAAAGATTTAGAAAAAAGGAGAAAGCCTAACGACTCTAAAGAGTTGAATCATCCAGTCGATATTCTGGGATTTCACCTGGGGGGGTCTTCTGCCGTTGTGTTTTGCACTACTGACTCACAGTGTGTGTATGGAACACTGCTAAGTTTAGACTTGTGTATGTTTTCTTCACAAACGAATCTAGTTCGTAATTGGCAGATGCAAGGGGTGAAATATTGACTGTGTTTGTGTGTGCGTGCAAATGTTGCTGCGTGTCAGTGTGTGTGCGTGCGCGCGCGTGTGTGTGTGTTTGTTTTTTTGGCTGCTATCCTGGTTTCATCTCTGTGTGCTACCAAGGAGACGTAAGCCACTTCCATCTGCCTCATGTTCCAAGTTTCTTTGTGTTCCTAATAAAAGACAGGAAGTTGAGTTTAAATCAAATTTCTATCACCACACCGATCCCTAATTAAAGGATAGTGACGAGAAGAGAAAAGAAGAGAAGTTTCCCTTAACTTCACTGACTGACAAATTATGGCAGAACAGACCAGAACACCTGACTGTAAACTGACTGCTGTACACAAACTGTGCCACAGATGTGTCCTATAAAAACCAACGTGAACTAATATTGAGATATTTTCTTTACTTATATTCGTGTGCTCTGAGGGACCATGGTCCACAGCTGTTACAAAAATAAGTGCATTTGGAGTTTACAATATTGCAAACAATAAAAATGCATTAAAAATATTTAATAGTTATATAGTAATTAACATCCCTAATCTTTAAACTTTTTATTGCAGTGGTTTTTTTGAAATGGAGAAAGAAAAAAAGAACCTAGAAGTTTAATTCTTACCGTCCTATTTAACTTTAAAGTTTTTCGCATCAGAAACTGGATCTATACTTGATGTATAGCTGAACTTATGCTTATGAAACATCTTGCAAAACAAGTTGAAGTAAACAAATTCTTTGTTAGTCAAACTTTAGCCCCACTGAGCAGTTTGGTAGACTTTAGTGCAGGCTAAACTGGTTTACAGTTTCAATAGTACACCAGTACACAGCAGACATGGTGCTCATTATCAATGTTAGGTTAAATCAAAAGAGCAGAGATAAATCATTGCATTTAAACTTAGGTTGATTGGATTCCATCATTGAATTCTACCTTCTATACTAGCTTTTCAGTATTTTTGGCTTGCAAAGTCAGCCACCCAGGCTGCGAAATCTGTGTATAATTAGAATTCAGTTGGCTAAACCCACAAAGAGCAGCACAGATCAGCTGACCACAGCCTAAATAAAATTATGTTACTCATTTCTTATTTGTAAGTAATTGTTATCCCCACGATGCACTGCACCTGATCTCAGGGTTCTGTCACCTACCAAATTCCACTTTAACCCCTGTTTACAAGTCCTATGCTTAACTGACTTGGATACAGATACAGAGGCAGTTTCACCTTGGTGGTTTTTGAAAGCCAGGCTACATTTCATCAGAAAATGGATGTATACATACAGATGTATATATTTATTTAATTATTTTCAAATAATTCATGAATTACGGCAGTTCTAAAGGCACAAAAGAGTCAAATCTGCTAGTAGGATAGTGTACTTAATAATATGTCCAGGGAGTGTATGTTCAGCTCCCTTCTGAGCAGGTGTTTAATATTCTGTAAAAATGTGCAATCACATTAAATTCTGTGGTTATTTTCCTCTCTAGGCAGCAAAACAACAGCACTAGTCGTTGATGAGATAAAGAAAACAAAATAAATGGATCACAGTCAGGGTCAGGGTTAAAGTCTGGGTTAGGGTTTGTCTAATTAAGATGTTTGGATAGAATCTACATCTTCAGCATTAATAATAAAATATCCAAATATGCATTTAAAGCTGATTCAGACTTTTGTGTGGTGTTTTAAACAGACATGACCTTTGTAATACTTTCCCATTTACATAACTGTTCAATGAAGTGAAACACCTATTCAGCTGTAGAAATACTTTTGCTTTCACTTACCACAGCTTTATGTTTCCTGATATTCAGTGTTTTGAGAAAACTCTTGTTTTTCCCAGCCTTAACAACTCTCATGCTGGCGGCTCTTTCTACAACACATGTAATCAACAGCTGGATGCAACAGGTTCAAACGTGCTGTACCTGGTACCTTTTTATGGCCAGACGTAGGAAGTCACAAGAGGGAAACACATCATTACCAACTTTCTTAAATTCGACTCAAGCTACTAAGTAAGTGTTTGCTTTTTGCAACCAGAAACTTTTAATTGAGACAAATTCGGCTGCTTATGTTACTGTATTGGTCCACTAAAAATGAACAGGGTCCTAATTAGGTCACATTTAATAATATTTGGATTTTTGTTAACCATGTCATTTGAGAAAAAGTTCTCAACTTTCCACTTTTATTGTTCCTTGTAGGGGGACAAAGAACCCCGAGGTTCAGGCCTATGCACAATATCACAGTTTTAACGAGGTGATAGTCAAATTTTGCTGTAAGTAGGAATCCACAAAATAAAGAGCAGAGTGATACCTAACACTGTTAGGGTATTTCATTGTGGAAGAAGCGGGACAGTGATCACTAAAGGGGGGTCTAATAAAACCAGATTGATCACAGAATAGCTTTATCCACCAGGAATACTGGGATAAACTAAAGTAAAACCATTTGTTATGTAGTAGCAAGGAGCAATAAGGACTTCAGTGCTCTGAGGGGTCATTTGATCACTGATAAAAACTTAGTTAAAGTGATTGACAGCCACAATTTTGGACCGGATTGGATCGAAAATATAGACTTACTTGGCTGCCTTTTGTTGGCTTGCTATCATGTGAAAAGGGTGGCGCAAACTGACTTGACACGCTAACTCGATGTACGTTCAGTTGAAATATCACTTTTGAGATATTTAAGGTATCATTTTACTACAGTGCCTCACTGACTTGAAATAGCATGAAATTTGGCAAAACATGCTGTCATGAAGAAATGCCGCCCAAGACAGTATGGCTACGTCAATGCTGGTTTTCACACAGCAGCTTCTTTTATAACCTATAGTCATCCTTTTACAAACATCCCAATTGTAGCAAATTTATCACTTATTTTGCTTTTTGTTACTTTACTTTAGCCTTTTTTGTACAGACATTAATAGTTTCATGCAAACTGATTGGTTACTAATAGTTGTTTTCTATTGGACGACATCTTGTGAAACAATAAGGAATTAATCACAGTGCAAACACACGACTTTCAGCATCTTCAGCATGACCGTTAATTTCACTTCAATTAAACCTTTTTTGTTTGTGTGTTTTGTGATTAAACCTCTAAAACTCAAGTTTGCAAGTGATACCCAATACTCATTAATTGCATTAAGAAAGGCAAAGTTAAATAAAAAGCACTAGTCAAAGGTAAGATTCAAATGGTCAAAATGACTTGACAGTAACAATGTTACCAGCACATGCCAATGCTAAAACAATGCTGTGAGATCTTATATCTAAAAGTGCATTTGAAAAAGAGACTGACACGTTGGAAACGAGTCAGTTTTCTCTGGTGGTGGTGTGATTTAGCATATTCAAAAGGTGGTTTGACAAAAGTTTAAAGGCTGAAAGGGACATTGTGATGTAACAACAAATCGGAAGCTGCTCAGCTATCCAGAACCTTTGAATGTATGGAAACTATAACAATTGGTTTATAACCATGAGCTGCCTAAAACTGATGGACCTTTTATCTGATCTTACTTACCTTACTTAGCAAAATTTGGGGGAAATAATACCTTTGACAATGGATGTTTTAATATTCATTATGTATTTACAAAGTCTACATACCATCCTACTATTCAGATAGACAAAAAGTTCCTCCATGGACAACTTGTAATTATCCCAATCTGAAATGGCAAAGGAGGCCCAGTTGGTTCATATAAAATAATTAAGCAACATAGCAAAAGCAAGAAACGTTTTACTTTGCTCTTCAACGTAGTTAATGCCATTATGGGGGAGTAGCTTTATCACAGATCCCATAACACCACAGGGAGTGTTTCCATGTTTTAATCAGGTGCTAAGTGGCTTCAGCTCAACCGTGGATGGCTGTACCTGCAAAGAGCTTTGGCTGCTGTTTAATGAGGAATCACATTTAGCTCTGCCTCCGAGTGTGAATATCAAACACATCTCAAAGTATCTCTCTCGCTCTGTTTTTTTTCTCCCCTCATCACCCCGTCCTGCTTTAGGCCTGAAGGTTTTCATTTTTGATGATGGCACCGTGAAAAGACAGACTGGGAGACAGACCGAAGCCTGGTGGTTGGCTGCTGTGTACTGCTGTGTGTGTGTGTATACAATGGCTTCGGCAAATGGGTTCAGAGCATGTTTGCGGCTGTTTTGAGTATTTTAAAATATGAGAAGCATCCAGACGATTGTTCTGGCCTTGTGGTGAAGAAATGAAATTAGATTGGCGTTAAAAATAGGGTCTTCTTTCACAGAAAGTGCAGTTTATCCAGCTTCTTGCGAAAATTGTAATCAATCATGGCTCTCAGCACAGTCTACCTAAAAATACACATTTATATTATTTATATCAGTGTCCAGATTAGAGATTTCGAGCTGCAGACAATTTGGGAACAAGACTAACAAAACAAGTTTCAATGTATTGTACAGTGATTATGCTGATATAATTTTATGTTGACAAAGTAAATATTATGAGCTACATAAATATTACTAGATTAAAACATTAAAAAAATCAAATCTTGTGCTTCCCTGTTTAAATCAAATTAAATTCAAGACACATGGGCATCAGATTAAAAATGCATTATGCATAATCAGGCACCATTAAATCCTGTTTTACCATACCTGGCTCTTTTTCCACAGTGATATGTATATTTGTGTTTTCCAACATGTGTAACAACAGATAATTGAGCAGGTTCCGGGTAACCTTTGCTAAACAGCAATGTGTTCGGTAATGATGATGTCGACACAATAACCTCTGCTGATATGCAGCCAGATGGCCAGCCAAGTTGCCCTTTCAGAACCCTGCTATGCTCGGTGAGAGATAGTGACAGCCTGTGTGTGTATGTGTGTGTGTGCAACTGCATATGTGTGCCTATTGTTGTAACACGTGCAATTCATAGCAAGTAAAGCAGACTAATGCAATATGAAATCCTATCAGAGGAAAAGTGCTGGGTTTTTTTGTGTGTTTGCACTTGATGTTGTTGTCATAGGAATATCAAGACTATAGACTGGAAATAGAAGATGTACACATGTGGAGAAAAAAAGAAGAAAATTTTCTATAGGTTTCTCAACTTTTGACTGTTTTGTGAACTTGAGTTTTCATGTTCGCCTGATTACAATATTTTTTTTTTTTTTTTTAAAACAACTTTAAAAATGCATGTTAAGTTAAAGTTAAATGTCCCTTCACAGGTTTTGTTTTCTTCCTTATTTGTCATTGCAGATCGATCTACATAATTGGTTTGGCACAAATTTTTACACCAGATGCCCTTCCTGATGCAACCCTCCCATTTATCTAGGCATGGAACCAGCAGGGCCAAGTACCTTTTGCTTGTTAGGCAAATGTGCTAACTCCTACACTGTGGAAGCACATAATGTTTTAGCTAACTTTCAGTCGTGTCTTCTTAATTTTATTTATTTAGCAGTTCTTCAGCATGCTACAGTCACTGTAGGGAAAACAGTGGTCGGAGACTGCAGAACGATCCCAGTTATCGTGACCATGTTGAAGGAAATTGCTTGTGTGAAATGGTGGCTTGACAAATGGGACCAGGTCTGCAACCCCTTGCAGTCAGTCCTTAAAGTGTTTCTGATGCATGAAGGTAATGATGTAGTTTTAAGTCAGAATTAGCCTGCTATAAGTTTGTGATTAAATTACATGCAATCTGTTTGCAGTAATACTATGATTAACTGTGATAAATCTACTGCAGTCTGCATACACAGAAATTCACATAAACTACTTAGATTCAGAGTCTAGCTACAACCTCATAGATCTGAATCAGAAATGCCTCCACAAGCAGTGATGTAGTTCCTGCAACCAGGTGAGTCAAGTCACAAAGAGATGACTTGAACTCTTTGGAGCAGACTTATGAGTGCAGATTGACTCAGAGATTTCAATGTGCTGCCAATCTGTCAGCATTTTTAAGCCTTTCATACTGTTAATATTTCATGCTCACAGTGTTGTGTGAATCAGTTTTGACCCTGGCTATGAATTCCTTTATAATAAATCTCTATACCAAAATTCTGAACTACAGCTCTGATGAGGATGTATAAATAGCCTATCTGGCATTAATGAATGTATAATTAATCCCTAATAAATGTTTCAAAGAGCAGGGAGAATGTATTTCTTTAAGACTTCAGTACACTCTTTTGTAGAGAAAAAACATCTACTATGACGCATTATCCTTTAGACATGAAAACAGAATTGGCGTAATAATTTAAATATATTTTTAAAGTGAAAGTTGCAAGAGCACACTGGAACGGTTGGGATTTATTATATATTTTGTATATAATTTATTATACAACTGTTAAACACAAACATTATCAATATTAATGGAAGATAAAAATAAAAAAAAACTGCTTTTTGCAAACTAGCCTATGTGTTCAAAGCAGTGGTAGGAAACCCTGCATGCACATGTGTTTCCCACACTCACTGACATGGCAGCTCAGGTACCTTATGACCCCTCCCGACCCCTCTTATGATTTCTCTTTTCATCTCAGTTTAATCTCTAATTTGTTTATTTTTACGTGATTTCGTTACATTGCAGATGCTTTTGCTTGCAGGTGCAGAGCTTGTTTCTGTGTCAGCGCACCCTCTGACCTCTGGGTGACCTCTGTTCCTTCTTTTCCATCGTATATGATCACTCCGATGCTGTTTTATGTCACTGGTTCAAAGACCAGCAGGCGTCTCTGCGGCAACCTTGCCAAATGTGATGGGGACGCAGACAGTTCTCGTGACACTAACCCATAAAAAATACACAGAGACGTGGCATGTAGACTTTCATAATTTCTAAATCCCCTAAAGCCACCGTTTTCCTTCATTTGACCCACACTGGTGTATCTAAAATTCATCTAGATATAGATCAAATATGACTTAATGCACAAAATCTGTAGCACCTGCAGAACAGGATAAAAGTCGAAAATATTTGAATTTTTGTGTATTTTGGGTGACTTTAATAAAAGTCATCACATTTCTGGGTAAAAGAATTATAAATATATATATATTTCTTACTGCTATCAAATGTCAAAACAGGTTCAATTTCCCCTGAACTGTATGTAAGGCTTAAATATTACTCAAAAAGAAGGAATGCATATTTACCGGGAACTATTTATTTGATTTTTATGTAGAGTAAGATTCTGTGCAGACTAACAGCAGAACTGATAAAAAAAATGCATGGGTTGCAGGGTTGCTAAGTAAAGCAGTATAATACAACAGGCTCAGCATTTGCTGCAATGCATTCTGACACATCACAGCAGATATTTCTTTGCAAAACAGTAAAACTAAAGGCAGAATTTTTGTCATTGTGAGATAACTGTCCAATGTTGTAAAACCTTATAATCTTGTTTTTTTCCCCCTATTTCTGGGTTGATTTTATACTGAATACTAATAATGCACACTTGGTTTGCTAGTGAGTGTTTACAGCAGCAGAACAGTATAGTGTATACAGAATTAATAAACTACACGGGGCATATATACAGAGTAATGAATGAGAGTGTCACCAAGTACAACAGTGTGACTTACTGATGCGTTTTTAATACTTACTGCACACCAGTGGAAGAATGCCACTGGAATTATCTATGTTAGGCTTTTGCTACACAGCATTACTTCACAGAAGAATGAAGTCATTGTCCGTGTTGGAGAACAATAAGGCAAAACACAAAATCTCCTCTGTCATATCATTCAGTGTTCTCATGGTTATGGTTTTGCTTGTTATTTATTCATTTCGATGTAATGGGACAAACTATTTTAGCAGTGAAAGCCCAAGACAGAAGAAACAAGGAGAAATCTTCTGTTTCTGTGAGATTCTGGGGAAATACCAAAGCTGTGCGAGCAGGTGAGGAGAAATCTGGAAAGCTCATTGGGTTCTTAACTTGTCAGAGCAATCCAGGTCCTCCCCTAAGGGCGAGCTGGCTACTGGCATTTTTCCTGCAATTTGTTATGAGAGTGAGTTTACATTTTGATTTAATAAGGCCCATAGGTATGGCCTCAAACAAGAATCAATCATCAGGCTGGAGCAAATGAGCCTCTGGCCAGCCGAGAAACAAGTTGACTGGCTGGGATCAGAACAGCCAGGACTAACTCAGTCATTCTATTTCCCATTCTCTCTCCTTTCCCTTCTTTCCTCTTTCTTTTTTTACACACACACACACACACACACACACACACACACACACACACAGGGACACGACGGAGCTGACGTGTGGTAGAGTCGCGCCAGTCCATATCAGTCATAATAGAGCTGGTTTCCATTTAAACCAGCTATCAAAGACTTTGTCTACCCCCATGATTGTTAGAGGCACATGAAGGAAACTGTTTCGCGTGAATAAAATATGGCTTTCTTACGAACTGAATGAATGCAAATGTGTTTTAACCACTGAATCGCTTGCTGCCTGGAGACATCAGAGCCTGCAGGGCCATACTTCTCTGTGTTCCATTTCTCATTAGCGTCTAATACCTCACTCCCCTCGATATGGCCCCGAAACCTCCTGATGGAACATTCATAATTGATTCTGATTTGAGACCCTCATTACCAACAAGTGACTCTGTATTGGTGTGTGCACATTCAGTTCCAGAGGGCAAGTCCTTTGGAGTGTGAGTTTTAGCGTCAAGTTCACCCCTCGTCTCGGCTTGTGTGTCTCACAAGGAAAGAGAGTTTGCGAAAGAGAGGAAGGTTTGACATCCTTTGGAGTGTGAATCTTACTTTCTTTTCGTCTCATTTTCTTTGTTGCGCACGCACACACATGCGCTGATACACACTAACGCACGCACGCACACGCAGGCACCTGTCTTCGACTCTGCTCTTTTGGAGCTCATCTTTTTTTTTTCTGCATCTCACACAAAACAGAAGCTGCAGGATGGTCTGTTTTGCAGATGGAGGCAAAACGGTAATGATATCAAAACCGCCTGGGTGACATTTACAGAGGCAAAGTATTTTCACTCTTTAAAAAAAAAGAAAAGAAAAGAAGATACAACAAATAAACAGCAGCCTGGAAAAAAACAGAGCTGTACAATACATAGCATTTCCATGTGTAATTTTCTTTCTTTGAGGGTTTGATTGAGACGAAACATCTCCTCAGGAGTGCTCCCTCTTGAAAATAAATGATAGTTCCTTTAGTAAGCAGAGGGGCCAGGGACTGGTTCTCTTGACACTGGAAACACTACACCCATGTGATGAGATAACAAGCTTAGTGGCCCTGACCTTGCCTAATGGCACTTCCGTCATATTTACCAAATGGTATTTGAAGCAATCAGACGAGGCGACTAGATTGACAACAAAGCAATCACACCCACACGGGTCTGTGCTCATGCAGCAGATTATCCCAACTACAACCTGTTCGTGACGCAGGGCGAACCAGAAGGCTCTCATCACCGGCGCACCAGGCTCCCTCTCTCGCCTGTCAGGGCAAGGGCACCGTCAGCTCTTTGTTCTCCACTCTGACTTCCTCACACATGATCAAATCAGAGCATGAATGTTTAAACAACAGGTTACACCATCCCCACCTTTTTTTCTTACTCTCTTCTCTTTCCTGCCTCACTCTCGTCCTCTCCCCGTCATTGCTTTTTTGTTAAATGCACAAATGCTGGAATGTGAATTAAGTCTTTAGGCGATATTCTCGTCTCCACCTCTGATGCTTTCCCCGCCCGCGCAGGAGTAACAGCCATAACTGCCGTAACAGCAGCGGCAGCAACCATCAAAATTCCGAGAATCATCCAGTTCGGTCCCTAAAGGGTTGCCCTCTTTGGAGGACAGCCTTTAAAATGGCTTTTGGTCTTGTCAGCCATGCTAATACAGTGTAAGACGCTGAAGAGATAAATACCTTGGTGACAAATAAATGTGTTGTAAAAGGGGCATTAATCGCAAGCTTTGTGAGACGTGTGTCCTTATGACAAAGGAGGGAGACATTTGTCAGTCTGTTCCACAGATGGCCCCACAGAGCCCTTGATGAATCACCTCCACCTTGCTTTAACTGGCCGCAGAGGCAGCTGCCCACGGCCGCTCAATCTGCAGCCGTCTGGCACCCAATCTACTACACAGGTAGTAGAAAAAAAAGCAAAACACACACTTTTCACTTTGTCCTTTTCACTTCCTTAACAGGAATACCTTGTTTAGGGGGATATAACCCCCCATTTTTTCTTGTTTTGCTTTTTTAAAATAAATGATGGTGATCACAAACAATTTTCAATTTCAATTTCAATTTCAATTTTATTTATACAGTGCCAAATCACAACAAAAGTCGCCTCAAGGCGCTTTATATTGTACAGTAGATAGCACAATAATAAATACAGAGAAAAACCCAACAATCATATGACCCCCTATGAGCAAGCACTTTGGCGACAGTGGGAAGGAAAAACTCCCTTTTAACAGGAAGAAACCTCCGGCAGAACCAGGCTCAGGGAGGGGCGGCCATCTGCTGCGACCGGTTGGGGTGAAAGAAGAAAAACAGGATAAAGACATGCTGTGGAAGAGAGACAGAGATTAATAACAGATATGATTCGATGCAGAGAGGTCTATTAACACATAGTGAGTGAGAAAGGTGACTGGAAGGGAAAAACTCAATGCATCATGGGAATCCCCGGCAGCCTACGTCTATTGCAGCATAACTAAGGGAGGATTCAGGGTCACCTGGTCCAGCCCTAACTATATGCTTTAGCAAAAAGGAAAGTTTTAAGCCTAATCTTAAAAGTAGAGATAGTGTCTGTCTCCCGAATCCAAACTGGAAGCTGGTTCCACAGAAGAGGGGCCTGAAAACTGAAGGCTCTCCCTCCCATTCTACTTTTATATACTCTAGGAACAACAAGTAAGCCTGCAGAGCGAGAGCAAAGTGCTCTAATGGGGTGATATGGTACTACAAGGTCATTAAGATAAGATGGGGCCTGATTATTTAAGACCTTGTATGTGAGGAGCAGGATTTTGAATTCAATTCTGGATTTAACAGGAAGCCAATGAAGGGAAGCCAAAACAGGAGAAATATGCTCTCTCTTTCTAGTCCCTGTCAGTACCCTTGCTGCAGCATTTTGGATCAGCTGAAGGCTTTTCAGTGAGTTTTTAGGACATCCTGATAATAAAGAATTACAGTAGTCCAGCCTGGAAGTAATAAATGCATGAACTAGTTTTTCAGCATCACTCTGAGACAGGATATTTCTAATTTTAGAGATGTTGCGCAAATGGAAGAAAGCAGTCTTACATATTTGTTTAATATGTGCATTGAAGGACATGTCCTGGTCAAAAATGACTCCAAGGTTCCTCACAGTGTTACTGGAGGCCAAGGTAATGCCATCCAGAGTAAGAATCTGCTTAGATACCATATTTCTAAGATTTTCAGGGCCGAGTACAATAACCTCAGTTTTATCTGAATTAAGAAGCAGAAAGTTAGCGGCCATCCAGGTCTTTATGTCTTTAAGACATTCCTGCAGTTTAACTAATTGGTGTGTGTTATCTGGCTTCATGGATAGATAGAGCTGCGTGTCATCTGCATAGCAGTGAAAATTTATGCTATGTCTTCTAATGATGCTGCCTAGGGGAAGCATGTACAATGTAAATAGAATTGGTTCTAGCACTGAACCCTGTGGAACACCATAATTGACCTCAGTGTGTGAAGAGGACTCTCCATTTACTTGAACAAATTGGAGTCTATTAGATAGATATGATACAAACCACTGCAGTGCAGTACCTGTAATACCTACAGCATGTTCTAATCGCTCTAATAGGATATTATGGTCAACAGTATCGAACGCAGCACTGAGGTCTAGCAGGACAAGCACAGAGATGAGTCCACTGTCAGAGGCCATAAGAAGATCATTTGTAACCTTCACTAAAGCTGTTTCTGTGCTGTGCTGAGCTCTGAAACCTGACTGAAACGCTTCAAATAAGCCATTCCTCTGCAGATGATCTGTTAGCTGTTTGACAACTACTCTTTCAAGGATTTTTGATATGAAAGGAAGGTTGGAGATTGGCCTATAATTAGCTAAGACAGCTGGGTCTAGAGATGGCTTTTTAAGTAAAGGTTTAACTACAGCCAGCTTGAAGGCCTGTGGTACATAGCCGATTATTAGAGATAGGTTGATCATATTTAAGATCGAAGAATTAATTAATGGCAGGACTTCTTTGAGCAGTTTAGTAGGAATGGGGTCTAAAAGACACGTTGATGGTTTGGAGGAATTAATTATTGAAGTTAACTCAGAAAGATCAATTGGAGAAAAAGAGTCTAACTTAACATCGATGGTACTAAAAGTAGCTGTAGATAATATTACATCTGTGGGATGATTATTGGTAATTTTTTCTCTAATGATAAAAATTTTATTTGTGAAGAAGTTCATGAAGTCATTACTACTTAACGTTAAAGGGATTGTTGGCTCAGTAGAGCTCTGACTGTTTGTCAGCCTGGCTACAGTGCTGAAGAGAAACCTGGGGTTGTTCTTATTTTCTTCAATCAGTGACGAATAGTAAGATGTTCTGGCTTTGCGGAGGGCTTTCTTATAAAGTAGCAAACTATTTCTCCAGGCTAAATGATGATCCTCTAAATTTGTAACACGCCATTTCCTCTCCAGCTTACGGGTTATCTGCTTTAGGCTACGTGTTTGAGAATTATACCACGGAGTCAGGGACTTCGGATTTGAGGCCTTAGTTTTCACAGGAGCTACAGTATCCAGAGTCGTACGTAGTGAGGAGGTAAAATTTTATTTTAATTATTTTAAGAGTTTAATTTTAAGAGCTTGGCCATCATTTTGTTTTCCTTTGCAAATAAGCCTTTTGTTAAAGACCACTTTGACAGTTTACTCATGTTTCTTGGCCCATTTGGACTAAATGCTCCCAGCACTCAGCCATTAACTCCGTACATTTTTATCACTATGGACACGACCGATGGCCATATAACAAAAAATACATCCAAGCTGAGATAAACTGAAATTAAGTTTTAATGACCTTAAGGAAATATCTTCTATAATTCATACCCACTTCCGTGGAAAGTGCGCTGGCCCTATTAACCAATAAAGCCATAAGTTGCAGCCCACTGATTTGCTGTTGTCAAAAATTTTATGTTTAACTACTGTGCATATTTGAATGTGTATACATTATCAGTGTATGATGAGTGTTTGACCCCAGCATTGGTTTTTCTTCTTTTTTTACAGGAAACGTTTGATCCCGACGGTCTTGTTCCGCTCACTTTTCTACAAGACACGGCCCAACATAAGTTTAACTACTCCGCTGCTGTTGCGGTGCGAGACATTTCTGTGATGGACCCGGGAAGTGAACCGCTCTCGCAGAGCAGAGCAGAGTGGTCCTGGCTCCCTTAATTGGTCATACAGTTCACAGCGGATGTGATTAATCACTGGCCAATTAGCCACTGGCACCTGTGCCAACGCTGGAGAAGGCTGGGAGTGCAACTCAAGTGAGAGTCACTACCACTCAACTCACTTGTTCTCTAAAACTGTTTTAATGACTTTCCCACTTCATGTTTTATTTTTATTTCTCCAGTGCTCAGCGTATACTGCAAAGGACTCCCTGCAAGCGAAAACGATCAAT
The DNA here is from genome assembly GCF_001858045.2 of Oreochromis niloticus. Classification (NCBI taxonomy): domain Eukaryota; kingdom Metazoa; phylum Chordata; class Actinopteri; order Cichliformes; family Cichlidae; genus Oreochromis; species Oreochromis niloticus. The sequence continues at coordinate 20,661,215 of NC_031974.2, forward strand.
TATGCATGCCATTAAATATGCATATCTCTGCCTTTGTTTATTCTATTGGAGTACACTGATATTTCTTTTTCTCCTCCCAATGATTTAAAAGGAAAATTAAAGCAGGCTCTTTCTTACTTATAACCAAGCGCCTGATGCTCTTAAGCTTTGCCAGTGTTGACGAATATGACCCACAGATGACTTCCTGTGTGACATCACTGCTAATCTCCTTTCTGCCTCTGTCTGTCAGCCAATCAATACCGTCTCCGTCCCCCTACCAAGCCCACAGGGACACTTCCCTTGGCACCTCGGAGTATCTAAATCCTTTTACAGTGAAGCCTTCCGCCCGTCTCACAGCTGACTGATGATCCTGTATTACACGTTGAACTGACACAGAGAATAGGCACTTGATGGAAATCCTCCATCCAAAGAGAGAGAGTGAGAGAGAAAGCGAGAAAGGGAATAGGGGAGAGAGAAGGAGGGAAGCGTCTAAATGCCGGCTTGGGACAGATGCCTAGTCTACTCATGACTCAAAGACATGTGTTGGGGCTGGAGGTTGGAGGGATTAGAGTGCATAATAGATTTTAGAGCAAGGGAGCACTGGTGCAGCCCCAATTCAAACACTGCCTGGGGCCTATAAGCTTTCCAGATTGCAGGAGAAATAATGGTACCTTCTTTTTATTATTTTTTTTGCTAGTGAAGAGTCACTAATAGCCTCTTACGGAAATCCCAGACTAGCGTCAGACGGCCCAACTTTGTTTCGGTTCAAAGGGTTTTCCTCGACCATTGTTGCCTTGCCAGCGTCTCATTGTTTAGCTCTCCAAGAGTTCCCTCTCGACGACACACGTCAAGTGTTTCTCTTCAGCTTTAAAAGACACCCATCTGCTCTGCGCTTGTATCTAAAACTAAAAGTAAAATCTCAGCTAAGAGTCCTACTGTTACTTTTAATGATGAAAATTATAAGGGCACAGTGTTGCTGCTCTTTCTGTTTACGGACTGTTTGTTTATCTCAGTGTTGAGGATCTGCGGTGAGTTAATGTGATCTGAGCAGAAAGATTAGGCCCTGACCGCTGACCCTAAACACCACTAAGCCACATGGAGACAGATAGGGCTATTAAAGTACCATAATGGAGGGAGAAAAGTGACACCAATTAGATTAAATGTGCTAGATATTCACCAAGCCTTTTTCCCTTCTAATTTCTCTTGGCAGAGAACCAGCAAGCAACTCGGGCTGGATAACAGAAGATAATGATCTCATTACAGTACACACTTCTTTTACTCTGGAAAGAACCTAAGAGAACATGGGGGCCTCAACCATGACTGACATACAAATACACACACACGGGCATTGGTCAAATAGTACACTCAGCTGAGGAAACAACAAAAAAAATTCTCCTTCACAGCCTGCATGATATCTGAGTGAATATTTAATTCAAGACCAGACAGACTATCTCAGGAAAACCAGAACATGCTACAGCTTGTGCTCCTTGAATTATTAAGCATTTTAAAGTCTTACCCATCCCCAAAAGTTCCCACTGCATTAATTAAAGTAGTTCAGCTGGAGAAGCTATGTAACATTCCCCTTGATGAAGGTAGACAAGGTACAACCATTACACTGCACTCTGGAGAGCATTTATGCTTGCCAGAGCTCTGCGTGCCCGTGTTGTCTTGTCTATAGACTAGAATATGAGATTAAAAAAAGCAGGACTAAGTAAAAGAATATTAACCAAGTGCCCCGAGTCACAAAGCGCCAGCAATAACCATTACTGTAATAGGAATAAGGTGGCGGTTTTGAATTCCTCAAACTGACTAGAGCAGGTTTTTTAAAATCCAGACTGCCTGTGGTCGTCGATCTGTCATGACACAGCTCCTGTATAATTATTAATAGCTACAAAAAAGAGCCTGCCTTCAGTTTGCTTTAGATATCGCTGTGTCTTTTCGGTTTTAAAGAACAGATCAACATTTAAATGAATCTGTCGCTGAGAGGTAGATTAGAGAATCAATGCCACTGTTTTTTGTGGCCCACCACGGGTCAGTTTACAATCTAGGAACCCAGTGGCTATTGTTTTATGATGTAACCTTAGTGGACCATGATTATTTCAGAGCTTCAGGTGTAGTCAATGGATATCTAGACCAAAACTTTCCTTTTCATACACTGATTACTGTTTAGTAATTCAAAGGCAAAATGGCCATGAGATATCAGATGGTTATGAGATTGTATTTTATCCCTAAAAACAAAGTGTTTTGAGGCTTTATCCTTTGAGGTATAAGTTGTCATCGGTGACGAACCTAACCTCAATCCCGACTCCAGCACCAGCACTGACTGTAACTCTAGTATATGCAATTTTTGCTTTTTTAACCACATCTGAGGAGGCAGATAAATAGCATTGCAACAGCTTGGTCCGCAGAGCTGGCAATAAGTCAGACTCGTTCCTGGTGGGTGTTGGCCAGTGCTGCCCTTTGTCACTGATTCTGTTCATAATTTTTATGGACAGAATTTCTAGGCGTAGCTAAGTCGAGGAGGGCTTTCACTTGGGTGGTCTCAGAATCTCATCTCTGCTTTTCGCAGATGATGTGCTACTGTTGGCTTCATCAGCTGATGGCCTCCAGCTGGCACTGGAACGCTTCGCAGCCGAGTGTAAAGCGGTGAGAATCAGCACCTCCAAATCTGAGGTCATGGTCCTCATCCGGAAAAGGGTGGAGTGCCCTCTGCGGGTCAGGGACGAGTTCTTGCCCCAAGTGGAGGAGTTTAAGTATCTCAGGGTCTTGTTCATGAGTGATGGGAGAAGGGAGTGGGAGAACGATAGATGGATTGGTGCAGCGGTTTCAGTGATGCGGATGCTGTACCGGTCTGTTGTGGTGAAGAGAGTTCTGAGTGTAAAAGCAAAGCTCTCAATTTACCGGTCGATCTACGTCCCTACCCACACCTATGGTGACGAGCTGTGGGTAGTGACCGAAAGAACGAGATCACGGATACAAGCGGCAGAAATGGGATTCCTCCGAAGGGTGGCTGGCCTCTCCCTTAGAGATAGGGTGAGAAGTTCAGCCATCTGGGAGGGGCTGCTCCTCCACATCGAAAGGAGCCAGTTGAGGTGGTTCGGGTATCTGACAAGGATGCCTCCTGGACACCTGGGTGAGGTGTTCCGGGCATGTCCCACTGGGAGGAGGCCCCGGGGCAGACCCAGGACACGCTGAATGATATGTCTCGGCTGGCCTGGAAATGCCTTGGTGTTCCCTCGGACAAGCTGGAGGAGGTGGCTGGGGAGAGGGAGCTTCTCTGCTTAGGTTGCTGCCCCCACGACCCGGCCCCTGATAAGCGGAAGAAGATGGATCAGAAGAATCCAGCTTGGTTCAAATTTGTCCCGCGAATTTAAGTGATCAGTGTTAACAGCTGCATTAAGAATAGGTGAGTCAAATTTTTTTTTTTTTTTAAATCTGCACAGATTTTATGAGTTTGCTGAGTAGAAATCACTGGATATAACAAAATGGCAACAACAGCTGTTCAGAAACATCACACAGATGAATAATAAAAACATATTTGTCCTTCTTTTTCTTCTTCTGCAACAAAGCAATCAATTACAAGCACTACTAGCATCACTGTTTGATAAAGACTCACTGAATTTAGAGATATGCATGACAACACCAAAGTGCCACTGCACTAAAAATTGTTTAACAAAATGCATTCACAAACAACAACGAACACGTAACATAGATGTAATGTCATGGCTTGTTTTGAGATCAGCTACTTGTAGCTAAAATTTTCAAGAAGACAGTTATCACACAAGAGGAACATACACGCAATGCATAAAATTATTCCCTGAAGCTACATAAATGTTGATAATGGTGGTGAAAGTAAACTTTCAAAGATATTGATTTATTTTTTTTTACAGAATAGAGAATCTCCTCATCTGCATGAATAAAAAAAAAATCAAATCAAATCTTGCTTAGTGGCCATTTGGTGTGATAAACATAAATCACTCAGCTTCAACTTTTTTCTTTCTTTTAAACAAAAGTTCCATCTTGAATAACAAATGTTTCACTTCCGGGGTCAGGCACTGGGCAGAGACTTTTCTGTCCATCGTCCGCCAAACTTTGACTAATTCTGACTCTCAGCAGATGCCACAAGTTAAAAGTCGTGAGTCACATTTGGTCTGATGCGTTACTGGGTCATTGTAGTCCATCTGCTCTCATAAGACACTGGCACTCGGGTTGCCAGCCTCCCACCGTTTTGACTGTACTCATTTGTAGTGTTTAGAGTGCATTCATTAGGGTTGAGAGGAGCACATAAAAATAATTCACCAGCAATGAAATTCACTCTTTCTGTTCCAGCTAACAGTTTGGACACTGCTGAGTGGGTTGAGTACATCTCTTATTTAATTTGAAACCACTGCATACTGTAAATGACAGATATTTGTGATTACACAGTTTAGACCTTCAGCAAACATGTAAAATGCTAAAACTTTGCCCCTACACCCCACCCTTTGTTCCTGCACGTGTGCTTCTCCCTGTTTGTTTCTGCTTGTGTGTGCCTCTCTGCACCTCTTACTGAGTCCATCAGCAGTCTCACTTGCACCACTATCCAGTCAATCATTGCCAGATCTTTCCATTTACCTACTAATGCTAGACCTGCCAAGTATTTTGCTCAGTTCTTCATTTCCTTGAGAACTTGCGTTTGAGTAATCTTGTATTTCCTGCACTTGAGGTCCACTTCCCAACCTGCCTACTTCAGCCAGCCTTGCTTTACCTGCCACACCATCTCTCTCTGTCTGCCACTCCACTCTGCCTCTCATTCATTCATCCAGACACTTCCTCCACTCCCTGCCTTTTCCTCAGACTTGCAGTCTTGAGCCATCTTTAGTCCTAGGCCTTTCACCATACCTCTCCATTTCTAACTCCATTATTCCTGCTATTAATCCTGTTCAGCTTCTACTCCAAGTTCTGCTTTTGAGTTCCAAATTTTATGAACGAGCAGCTGAAAAAAAGAAAGTTAAGTTAATAAGTTCTTGCTGGAATATAAATCAAACCTACAATGCTGAAGAGTGATCGACTTAATTTGTATACAGTGTTAATTTTGCCAACCAATAATTTTTGTCATAGTTTTTGTCAATGACCATTTTTTCTGAACAAAAACAAGATGACACCTAAATAAAAACTGATACACAAGGACACTTTCGTCAACAAATAAAAACTAGATAAAAATGTTCTGGAGAGATGAGATCCAATCAGAACTAATGAAGTTGTGTAGAAAGTCGGGACAAGTTTGGACGTGATCGAGTCGGAAGTAATCTTCTTGTGGTGTTAGGTTCGAGGCGCACATTTGATTTGCTCCCAAGAAACAGTTTGTGAGGGAGGTTTCAGCTACTGTAGCTTCCATGCTCCATGTTTCTTGTGAAAATGTGACGAATTGTCAGCACTAGGGAGGAAGAGATGGTTATATGGACATATGGACACATCTTGATGTCAAGCAAAATAAAACACTTTGTGACTAACTCTCACTGGTAAGAACATGAAGTTTTCCCCCTTATATTTCATTTAGGCGAAACAACTATAGATTTAAGGCATTTTCAGACCTAAAGTTCATTTAGTCTGGTGCGAATCAGTTGATGAGTTTTTAAACTTGTGGTTTGGCTTGTTTTCACAAAGAGAAGAATCCAAATGAGACCATATCGAGACCACCTCCTCTGAAGGGTCTTTGTGTGGTTATTTTGTTCTACACCCGAATGCGATTAATGTTTTCACAATTGCACAAAGAAACCGCACCAAGAGGCAAATAAACCCAAGTTCGATTTAAATGGACCAAACACCTCATGTGAAAACACCCTTAGTCTACTATAATCTTGTGCTATTTAGTCAACAAAAAATTACAAATATAGATGCCTAGGTTATGAATAAAACTAAAGGGCATTTTTATTAAAACACTACGACTAAAAACTGAATCAAAAGATAAAACACGTTGGTTTGTTAGAGGTGACACTAGTGGTAGGACAGGTTGAACACTAACCTAAGACTTGGTGGTTCAGTACCTGCTACCTACACTGTCAGAGTGTCTTGGAAAAAGGCACTAACCCCCCCACATTGCCCCTGATGGATCCTTTGGCTTGTATTAGTGTGTGAATGAGCTACACATCAGAATTGCTAAAGTTGAAAGAAATTATTTAAGTACACTTGATGAACAAACCATTAAGAAAATACATTATACTTCAGTCTTTTTTCCCTATTTTGTTTTTAAGTACAGCTTTATGTTGACGAGGTTCAATTATGCGTATTGCTCAAAGTGAAGAGGGGGCTCCAGGTTCCCTTAACACTTGAAAATAACTCTTTATCGCACTCTAGAAACGATTTTGCCTGATATGAATGACAGAATAAGGCACATTTTTTTCTATTAAAAGGACTGTTTACAATCTGTTACCTCAAATAAACCTGACAGACTTTGAAAATGTCAAAATTAATTTTTTCAAGTAGAAAAGTAAATATGAAAAAACTTACCGAGAGGCCGTGGGAATCAAAATACTTGAGAAAACTTAAATGCAGATTCATTGTCCATCCATCTATCTTCTATTTCTTATAGTAAATTTGTTTTGGGAGCATTTCTATGCCAAAGCCCTTTGAAAAGCCTTTTCTTTCCAGTTATTGGGTTTGCCCTGGAGTCTCCAGTTGGTCATGCCTGAAACACATAACTTTGCAGGCAGGAGGCGTCCAAGTCCAGCCACCTCAACTGGACCCTTTCAGTGGGGAGGAGCAGGGTTTTTTCTCTACTCATGGACACCATTTAGAGGAAGTTAATTTCTAATGAATTAATTTGTGATTGTATTATTTCTGTCACTACCTTCAGCTTGTGCTATATAAATAAATTTTACTTATTTTCTTGTAGCTGTGGTTTATGCTAGGATGTTGGTAACGCATTGGCAGCTTCAACTTCATCCTAAACTCTCTCTTCACCACAAGAGACTAATTCAGAGTTTGCATCCCTGGCACTGTGTCTGCAGTGATGTGGTACCTTAATTGTCTCTTCGTAGTATTCTTTTAAACTGTACTTAGTCTTGCTCCTCATTATGGACCAATTTGCTTTGGGATACCATACAAGGGGAAAACTGCCCAGGAGAGCATAGTTTCTGGGATCAATAAAACATGCAGACTCCTCCACCATGACAGGTGGCAGTTCATAGAGGGGTAAAAATAAAAATTAAAATTCAAAATTAAAGTAAATGAAAGAGAATTAATTCAGACTCTCATTAAATAGTCTTGGCTTGGAGCTGGCTATGCAGACTAAAATTGTAGATATATTTGACTCTACTTTTCTGTCTAATGTTAGGTCTTAAATAAGCGCAGCTGTCCACATAAACACAATGGCACGATTTTGACTGATATATTGGTAAGAAGCAAAGTGCAAATAAATTGTTCACTCTCATATCTTTCATTGGCTGATTCCTTAGAAATGCTGCTGCCAGTTTTCTTTCCTCCCTCCAATCACATAAAGTGGTCCTGTCATTAGGAAGTCACTGCTTCATTCATTTGCTGCAGACTTTTTTTCTCCACTCTTTACCTTTATTTTTTCCATGCTTGCTCACTACTTTTCTCTTTCCTTTGCTCTGCTTTCAGACTTGCACAGACAAAGGGCCTAAGTGCAAGGCTGCAGCTGGCGTCAGAGCTCAAACCTCATGCTAATCATGGCAGAAGAAAAACGATGGTCGTGGAGAAAAAATATGATTCAGACCTAATCTTGCGACTTGCGATGGCAGCTTACTGGTGAATTATTGTGCCCCAAGGGCAGATTTGGCTTCCAGTTCTTTTCCTCTCTTTCATCTTCATCACAGTCTAAAGTGTTTTTGTAAATGTGTGTGTGGTCAGTGCTTTGTGTGCAAGCATATGAAGCTTTCTTATGTGCAATTCCAGTGGTGCTGATGTCAGTTGTATCTTTTCAGTCATGTGCATTTATTTGTAAAGCCCGTTCCCACGCCGAGGTTGTCAAATTGACCAACTCTGCAGTCAGAGAGAGACACACAAGGTGTCCTATGTTCATACTGACACACCTGCTGTGACACGAGTCACAAATGTGTGCTTCAGGACCCTTGGGGCATCACATTTGACCCCACCCCCATAAAATTGGAGCAGGTGATTCCAGGGGCTTGGTCGGATGGTCCTGTAGCAGGATTATAGAGGAACAGGTAGCTGTTCTGAAGTACAGCCCAGAGGCAGCTCAGAACTTAGCTACTGCTCATAAAGTCAGACTAGAAGATGGCCTAGAGGCAGGGAAGGGTGCAAGGGCGCATGGTGCAGGAGGGATTGCTCAGAAGGGTTGATCTGTGATGGCTGTGGAGGAGTCCAGTGGCAAAGATGGGTCCTTGCTGGAGGCTGACCAGGAGGGTAAACAAGAGGCAGGCAGATGAGGCGAAACCACGGAGAGGTCCAGGCATCACAATTAAAAGAGGGGACAGAGGAACAAGCTCTGGTGAAGCATCTGATGGCTTTGGAGTAGGAACAGGAGCCAAACAATTTGGGATGAGATGACACAGAAACAGGTACAGACAATCACACCTACAGGGTGGTTGGACATGGAAACCCATGCCATGAATGTTCTGCTGACGTTAATGCCAAAGTAGGTTTGGAGCTTTCCGGGTATTTAGTCAACTGAGAGGTAGCAACTTTTAAACACTACATCCCTCAGCACTTGGTAACCCTGCTCAGAAATTGTACATGATCTGACATTTCTGCCACAGTACCACATGAATGTTTTACAAATTTGTTTTATATACCTGTGGCAATATCTTTGGAAAACATCCAAAGATATTAAGAGATATGGCCCAATACTTCATTTGTATCAAAGTCAACAAAACAAACACACAAAAAAGTGTAAAAGGAATCACGGTCTCCACAGCTAGAGTAGAGCAGAAGTCAAAACTGTAGTATTTGATGCTGTGGGTTGACATAAGCATTCATGTTTGTACCAAAGGTCAGTAGCAAACTGTGGCCTTGGCCACAATAAAAGCGCGTTTTTCCATCGTCGTGGAAACTGAAATCGACATAGCATTTGATAGAAGATGACCCAGCCCTCAAGAATTATTGGCACTACAAATTTTTGTTGTTGTTTTTTTTAGCCTACCTTAAAAAAATACTTTTATTGGTTAGGTGAACTGTACATTTTTTACAAGCCTGATCATCTAAATTTTGATGCCGTTGAATGCTAAACCCCAGGCAATCTGAACATTTCATCTTTCGCTGTCCTTGCCACAGGGAATGGAGTGAATGTAATTGCTAGGGAAAATAATGACTTCCTCAAACAATGACTGAAAGGGCCAGAATGAAAAAAACATACCCTGGCTTTGCAAGAATATAATCAAAAGAAAAAAACCCCCTGCTTTTTCCTGAACTGCCTCTACATCATGCACAATGGGACCGAGGGCAGAAGGAGCATCTACATGTGATAGCAGTTCTCTGGGCTTGCTTCTCGGTTAGGCCAGATGGCATCAACCTCCTCGTCTCTCGGTGTGTGTAAACAACTCGTCGCAGCGCGGTCCTGCTTACGGAAATTCTATTCTGTTGGGGCAAGAGTGCAAAAATTCCCGTAATCACATCTTTTTCCCTGCGCTTGAAGCAAACGCAGAAAGGGTGTATGTATGATGTAGGATGTAGGATCAAATTGTAGGAAATGGCAGAATAAAGAGTGAGATTGCTGTGTGGCATGGGTGTAGTTTGACTCGTTCTGTAATGTCATATTTTTGTTTCTTTGTTTCTTTTTTTTCGCTCTTAACTGCATTGTGTTTACAAGAGCTTATAATCCCACTGAAATGGGTCTCACCAATTCAGACAAAAGGTCACACAGTAGATCCGGAGCCACTCCAGTCAGTCAGAATCATTCCCAGCATCCTATCATCTCCTCTCCTTTTTGTTTTCAGTGTCTTTATCTCGAGACGCCAGCCTTCCAAATGGAAAAAGGGGCCTTAGCCTGCGAGTTGAAGCCAAATACCAGGGGAAGGTAAAATAGAGTGAAAGCATATTACTGTGAAGTGTTCCATGGATACATAAAAATGGGGGAAAAAATCATCCATCTCATTTCCCTGTTGAGGGCCTCTTTGAATTTTCTGAATGATGCTGGAAACAGATTCAGTCCCCTCAATCCTCCCACTGTGAATGTGCTCGGAAGATGACCATAATAAGAGGGGCGGGCTCTGAAAGCCATCAAATCCTCTGGAGTGCATTGATAAGGAGCTAGTTCTGTGTGTGTGTGTGTGTGTGTGTGTGTACATACTGAGGGTTTGTCCAGTAAATGAACTCATACTGTATGTGTGTTAGGGATGGCACAGGAGTCCCGACAGGTAATTAGCAAATTAACTGCCCTACCAGTTTTTATATTCTTATTTTCATACTCTCATCTTCTTTTATATTTCACCATTTTACTTCCCTCTGAAATACCTCAAAACTTTATAAATCTTTACAGGACCTGTTATAGCCTTAAGTTATCTCTAAAGCCTTTATGAAGTTGGCATTGTTGATTTTTTGTGTGTGTGTGAAATATCTCAACAACCATCTAATGGCTCAAAATGGCCCCACATTCTCGGTATGCAGAAGATTAATCACCTAAAAAGAGGAGAAAACCTTAAGTTAACTTCCAGAAATTATAAATAAATGATTGAATAAAGACAACTGTCTTTGCAAGAGACTTCCACAATTTTTGTCTTTGTTTTTAATGCAAATTTTAAAAAGGATGCTTTGCTTTTCACACTTTGCTTCGGCATTTTGTCTCAGTTTTTTGTTAAATAATTAAAGACACAGCGTAAAACTTCACGTGTTGTTCATCTTAGGTTGCGTTTACTTAGTTTTCAGAGCTGGTAAGGGCCAGATCATTTTCACGATGTTCCGATATGTAAAACCTTTGACTTGGAAGAGAGTGCCCTTTCTTTTTTTCACATGTGCAATCACAAACAGCTACTAGCATGAAGGTCTTGTGTTTCTTCCCCTGCGCAGCCTTTAACATGCTGAAGTTGCAGTGCTGGGTGATAAAATAAAACACACTTGCCGTTGGCCAGCCACAAAATTAGCAGAAGCCCACACAAAAACTTAATTGCCTTTGCCATCTGCATTGATTTGATTAAGACCATGCAGTGTCATCCCACAGGATAATTTCAGAATCCAGTATTTCAGAAATACATTTGGCTCTTTCTTCTCTCTCTTCTCACACAGGCTCTATTATTATCGCGAAGAATAAAAGCACAAAAATATTTTTTTCAATGCCACAGAACTTGGGAGTGCACTTTACAGTATGCAGCTCTTGCTCATAATTCAAAATGATGACAATCAGATTAAGTCTACTGTAATCAGAGAAACACCAAATCTCATGAAATGAAAACACAATTAATCACTCCACATTGTTTGTATCTGAATGACGTTTTACTTTTATATTGACAGGGGCCATTATTCATCTCTCATTTCATTGCTTTGGTCTGGTGATACATCACAGAGTACTTTTCACACAGCTGTCCACAAAACAAAGGGAAAGTAACACTTACACTTAAGTTACTAATCTTTTGATTATCCCTTTACTCTTGACTAAAATTTTATTGAAACTATTTATGTTCCTACAAATATTTGCGCTCGAGGTGTTTTGCTGCCGCTCATTTCAATTCCAATGCTTCGCAGCCCTTGAATGTACCTTTAGGCATCTTTAAATTACTTTCTGCGAGCATTCAGAGTTCAGAAGGAAGTGGAGTAATAGCATACGACATGGGCTTTTCAGCGTCCTTTGTTATTACTGTGAATGCAACTATAATTCAGACATAAAGCCTGTGTTTGGCTGTGTAACGTAAGCTACTGAAGCCTATTCTGAAAATAATTTGCTTTTAGCATTATTAATTAGCTGACATCATGCCTCACTTTCAATAATTATTAATATATCTGTTATTGTACTACTTCCCTTACAAGTCATTCATACACATTAGATGTGTCGAGTATAATTAATGGTTTTTAATAAAGAAAAAGAGATTCCTTGTAAGGGAAGAGATGCAGGAAAAGGTACAGTGCAACACTGTATTAAAACGTATTGCAATGCTGAGAAAGAGGAAAATAGTCATTCATCATGCCACGCTAATGTCCATGCTTCAGTATCCACCAATCAGCTGTGTGTGTGTCTGTGTGTAGTGCAGATAGTCATATTCACGTGCTTCTGAAGCATCCGAGTCACTAGTATGCGGTTATCTATGATGTAGGTCCTCATTATTCCATAATTGGCCTGGTGATAAAATGATCGTGGTTTGAGTAAATCTTTCCGTCCATACCCAGATTGACTCGGCTCTGTGTGCTTTTATTGTCGGGCTCTTCACGTGGAAACGAACAACTGACGATCCGATGTCGGCGCTTTGTTTGAAGCATGCGTACAAAGAGAATCCATCCACAATGGAGAGCTGTCACTTTGATTTTCTTACCTTTCGCTGGTTGGAATTCAAGTATTTGTTGGAAAATTTGTTAATCAAAACATCTTGTGTTTAAACCTTTATTTTTATGTTAATTTAGAAAGTCCTGGCACCATCTGGTTGGTAAGGAAACTAAGCACAGAATGAGATAGAGATTCTCCAGTCTAAATCAATACAGCTTAATCGAAGCCGCGAGATCTGATGAAAGATCTTACAAGGCCTCACAAAGGAAGTTTATTCTAAGTTTTAGCTTTCTCTTTCGGTAACTTTTCTACCTCAGAAACTCAACAATTGTCTTGATGTACTTCAAACGCAGGCTCCATGTGGCATCTCGCTGCGCACACCAAACATTTGTCAAGAAAATGGAGCTATCTGGAGTGGAGAAGTGACTTTTCTGGGATGCAGCACGTTAAATTGTTTTTTTTCTGACACATTATGGACATAGATGATTTTTGCAGTACAGTAGCAGGCAATTGGGGGTTTCTTCTGCACTGAACCTTCTAAGAAGAAAGTTTACTAAGAAGTTTACTTTCTAAGAAGGAAGTTTACTCTCAGAGAAAGACTAATTACACCATCCTTTTATTTATTATTTGGTATTGCAACGCGTCCAAGTATGCAAAAGCGACTCTAAAAGGATATTTCTGCACATCTACACTGGAAGGGGCAGTCTTTTAAGGGACAAATTTGTGATATGATTACCTTTTTTTGTTTAAGAAAAAGTTGCATTAACACATTAGACCACTAATATTACATTTACCAGTTACTGCCCTTTAAAATATGCATGTTAGCACCTATATCCATCTGTAATCTGCATCTGGAATAATGTATAATTACATTTTTCTCACAAGATATGATAAGGGTTGAGAACGCATGCCGTCTGATTTGACACAGAAAAGATTCACAGTGATTTTAGTTGTTGCAGGACTACCTAATTTCTTTTTTTAATAGATTTGAACAAAACCACAGACCTATAGATATGATCATTGAAGTTAAATCTGGCTAATGGTGTGAGAGTCCTTTCCAACCACCTCCTGCAAACTGAGAGGCCGGCCATAAATGTACTTCTTGTATTACAACTAAAAATTATGCCTTGATATGATCCAGTTAACAAAGCAACATAATAAGGAAGCAAATTATTGCAATGTTGTTGTATAGAAATGTTGTTTCTAGCTGACAGAGTTCTGAAATTTGCATAAATTCCCTTCTATGCTTCATCTACCCAACGAGTCCAACAAGGTGAATTCCAAAGCAGATCCCTCGTCATACTGAACACATTGCAATAGAGACTGGCTGCATGAAACTGCTAAATGTAAGCTGATAAATAAAAGAGTTCATGATTTGGCTCTTTGACTTTGCAGCAAGCAACGTTCTACATCTGCCATTAAGTACAGCAACAAGGTAGACTGGATGACAGAGATGCTAATTAGGTTTTATGCATTTTTTTGCTCATCTGTGCAACTGGTCTTTAGTTTTAGTTGCACTTTGTATTTGGCACAAAGTAGTTTTTTTATGGCAGCACAGAAAAAACTCTACGATGATTCTATTAGGAAAAGAATGTCTATCATCTTGCTTTTGTGAAAGTGCAATTGCTATAATCTCACAGGGTTACTTTTTCATTGTAACCGGCACTTCCTTGGCACTACTGACTCAGACTAGAGATACTTTGATGCTAGGTTTTAACAAACCCTAAGCATTAGGAGCTGTGGGAATCCACAGTGTGGCTTCTAGAGGCCAACCCCAGGTGTATGCCAGTGCCTCGGTCAAAGGGACTAAAACTTCAGCTTGCAGGGGGATAACTTGCAAACTCCCCACAGAAAGCCTGTGACCTTCTTGCTGTGAGGTTAGCATGCTAACCGCTGAGCCACCATGCCGACAACAGGAAACTACTGTTGAAGTTGACTTCAGAAATCAGGGCAAAAGTCTCTATCCAGCATATATTTCTAGAGTGAATTTATTGTATTTAAGCTCAAATTTGTGGCCCTGCTTTATAAATGAAAGAATTAATACTGTGCAAGAATTTGTACAAAAAAAGTTAACAGGCTCAGGCTCATGGTTACAGTCATTATTTTCTGGTCTTTTTAAGGTTAAATCCCACTAAGTGGCTTGCCTTTCCATGGACCTGAAAAATAACGAAATACAATGACATTCCTCACATAATAAAATGGCCTTTGTGATATTTTTTAAATACACCAGAACAGATTGTAATTCAGACACAATGAGAATGTGTTACCGGTCATCTTATCCTTCTCTATCCCTCAATAGGCCTCCCCTTGGTGCTGAACCCCTTGCGAAAGAGCAGACTCCATCTGCAGCAGGTGCGGGTCTAATGATGCTTTGATGCCATATGTCAAATCTCATCACTTGCTGAGTCGACTGACATTTCCGTTGATGGCTCCTAGCAACAGCATTACAAGTGGTCGACTTTCACCTCGCCTGCAAAGAGCTAACAACGACAAAAAAAAAGACAGGGAGAGAAACATTTTCAGAACCACTTTCCAGTTTGTACACATGTGACAACACTTTCATTTTCACTTTCATAACAGAGATGTATTTTAGGATGTAAATTATTCTGAAAGTAATGCAAGGTCATTTGTGAACATATGGTAGTGCAAAAACCTTTTTTTTAAAAAGTCTGCCAGCACGCTGTACTGTGTTTTTGTAACACTGATTATACATCTGAATATTTCCATGTGTGAGTGTGAGAGTGTCTGTGTGCACGGGGTTTGTGTACGCCCATGTCTGCCGTCTCATGTCATCAGTAGACAACTTCTGATTATTGCATCAACAGCAGTCATGTTTTAATGTCTCCTTAAATTGTGCTTTTTTGGGCAAATCATAGCTCCACAGCCTACACTTGGCTGGCTGAGTAACTAGTAATCATTCCACTTTGGTTTGATGTGTGGGGCGCTGTCTAGTCACAGCCAGCCCATCAGAGTCAAGTGGCATGGAGTGATTGCCTGCATTGTGTCAGTGATGGAGATCGAAGATACTGTTTGTCCTTGCACAGTGTGGATAAAAAAAACAGAACCGAGACAATAAAAAAGCACACCGGAGCTGTGTGTATCGTGGGTGTTTGGGAAAACTCAAGGCCATTTCTTTGCCCTGAAGAACCCGCGCGGTGATACAGTTGCCGCAAAATACACAGCATTACTAAGATGGTTGTCAAAGCTGCAGGAAAGTGTATGTGGGTGTTGTCCGAGTAGACACTTTTCACTACACACAACAAAGATTATTGTTATTATTTTGGAGAAGTGGTCACTTATTGCCATGGTTAAGAGCCATAGTGATGGTTAGCAACAGGCCTCTTAAGGAGGATATAGTAGCGTGATTACTTTTTACAGTTAATTTGGCATTTGAGAGTAAGCTTGTTTGCTGTCCTTCTTGGAGGCTGACATCTCTTTCTTCGAATAATCTACACTTTCAAACTTTCCAAACAGTCTTAAAAAGCGTGGTTTTTTTCCCCCTTCATTCAAAAACATTCAGAGATAAGATTGTGGCAGAACTACCAATGCTAGATTCTCATTTGCCACTGGGAGCAAAGTGAGCTTCAGTGTCTTGTTCAAGGACTACAAGTCAATAAGTCTGATTTTTTAAAAAGAAGAAGAAGAAAAAGGGTTTAAAAATTCAGTTCAATTCAGTTTTATATAATGTATATAGCACTTAATATTGAAATATAATGACTCTACAATAATACAGTGAAACCCTTACAATCAGACAAGGCCCTATGAACAAGCACTTTAGTGACAGTGGGAAGGAAAACCTCCCTTTTAACAGGAAGAAACCTGCAGAACCAGGCTCAGCTATCTGCTGTGACTGGTTGGGTGTGAGGGGAAGGACTGAGCATATTACTACTAGTATAGTGATTAATAACTTTCTTAGTAGTTGGTTATACACTGATTGGCCACTTCATTAGTTACACCTTGCTAGTACCAAGTTGGAACTTCTTTTACCTTCAATGAGCTGGAAACATTCCTCAAAGAAACACTCCTCAGAGATTTTGGTCCACATTGACCCGAAAGCGTCACAGAGTTGCTCCAGATTTGTCGGCTGCACATCCATGATGGAAATCTCCTGTTCCATCAGAAGTGCTCATTTGGTCATTTGAGCACAGCCAACTGATTGTCATGTTCAAAGAAACAGTTTGAGATTATTTAAACTTTATGATGTTGTTTTCTTATCAGCTTGAAGCAGTCTGACCATTCTCGTTTGACCACTGGTATCAACAAACCCAGAAAACTGCTGCTCATTGGATATTTCCTTTATTTTTCCAGAGCATTCAGGAGAGATAGTTGTGCTGAAAATTCCCAGTAGATCAGCAGTTTCTGAAATAATCAGACCAGCCCTCCTGGCACCAAAAACCATGGCACATTCAGAGTCACTTAAACAACCTTCTTCCTCATTCTGACTTCAGCAGGCCATCTCGGCTGTGTCTACACAGCAGTAGTTGGCAGTTGAACAGCTGTACATAACAAAACGAGTCTAGTTTTCATGTAACTTGCCCAAGTATCCTCAGTGTGGGGTCAGACTCACAAGACTCAGCAGTGACAGTAACTACAAAACTAGCACAAAAACTCCAAACACATGATTTGCGGTCCAGCATTTTTTGCCTTTAACTTAATTTCCAATAGGAGCAAAGTTAACCTGTGTTGCATAGTGTAGCAGAAAAAAAGTACAAATCCTATATATACAAATATATAATTATAAATACAAAGTTGATATAGTAATAAATAAATAAATAGAAAATTAATTGGCAAAGTAATTAGCAAGAGGAAATGCCAGTTAGTCAGACTTCATTAAAAAGTGATGTCTACAATTATCTCTGCTGTTATTTTTTTCTCCACATTTAACAGTAAATATGTACATAGTACATTTCTCAGTATAATTAACTCAAATACCAACACTTGTGTTAAAACAACTTCATGTTCTGTGACCGTACAGAGAGTCTCCCCTGGATGTCGCAGTAGTCTTCTTTGCTTATCAGCTTCTAATATGTAATTGGTACTGTCAAGGTGAGGCACCATTCATCAAAGGACCAGGAGAGCAACAATATTTTTCTAACAGTAGCTGTATAATTGACTCCTAAATGATCTGCATGGCCCATGGCTGAGATGTATGCTAATACAGCCCCATTCTGAGCTTTGGCGTCAATGTTGTTAAAGGTGTATTCTCTCCCCTGATGGCCTCTAATCAGCTCCGCTCAGCCTAGCTAACTCCACCTGGAGGACCGGCTACTGATTTTCTGTCAGAAGGAAAAGCACACCATAATTATGCTGCCATTTGAAATTCCATCACTCTCCTTTTGCAGCGGAAATAAGATGCATCTCATTGAAATGTATGTGGAATGCTGGAGGGATATATTCTCGGGTAAACCTTGTCTTTTTAATTAAACACACGGTGGCCTTGGTGGATTGCTTGTGACACAGGGAATGATCGGGGCACTTAAAGGGCTGCAGCTCAGGTAAATATGCCTTTAATGTCCCAGAGGGCAGCCGGAGAGGGGTATTGGGGGTGGGGTGGGTGGTTTGCATGACTTGGCATGTTTATGGAAGTTCAGAAAGCATGTTTAAAAATGGTCACCTTCTAACTCTGAGGTTAAACTGCAAAACAGGACTCATTTAGAACCTTAGAAGCTGCTCATGCATCAGATATTAAAGCAGACAGGTGATGGCGCTCATGATAGAGGCAGACTACAACCACAGGATCATGTTCTTCCTTGTTCCATTACAGACATCTCATCCCATCAATCCCAAATGAAGCTTCACGCTCAGTCTGCTCCCAGACGTGACTCTGCAGTTTCTAGCGGCAAAAGAAAACATACACATTCATATGGACGAGCTTAATATCTGACTTTTCTAATTAAGAAAAGACGAAGAAAAAAAAGTGCCATATTTTCTCACGTGCATCAAGAAAAGATCAGTAACTGGAGAAAGACAAAGTCAAATGACCTTGACATTTCTTTTTGCCGAAATGCCAGTAGATTATTCAGTCAAGTGAAGAATGAGAGACAGACAGGAGAGGAAACAGAGGGAGAGACAGAGGAGGGAAAAAAACCCAAAAAACAAAAATAGAATTATTCTGAGGGGGAAACAGACAATTTGAATTTCCACTGATATTCCAAAAGTATTTTTAGCTGTATTTACAGACAAGTTTTTGTTACCGTAGCTGTGATAAGCTCCAGTACGACTTTAGGATTAGTTTTCACTGCGTGGCTTAATGAGCTCTGGGTCATCCTCCGAAACTTATGGTCTTCCTACATGAATACAGTATGTGCGTTTTTGCTGGAGGGACGTGGGGAGGTCGCTGTGGGCTCTCTGACTCAGACCTCCACCCCCCTCAGTCTCCTCTCGCTTGGCTGCCTCTCACCTCTCACCTGCCTTGTGGCCCGCCGCCTGAAGACAGGCACTGGCTAATCTTCCTCCCCCCCACACCCCCATTCTCCTTCACTCTCTCCTCAGCAGCCTCTCACAGAGGACAACAGGGTCTGACTACAAAGCTCACACTTTGACCGCATCGTTCACCTTAAAGAAAGCCTGTGACTAACTGCCACTTGATGGCATTAAAAGATCTTAAAGCCTGCAAAGACAGAACTGTCAGCAGTTTCAATTTCCCACTACTCACGAGGTTTAAATAGCATTACACCCGGCATGCTTTGTTTCAGTGTTATGAATGCCATGTTACAACGCGCAGCCGATCTCCGCTCCTTGCGGTCCACGTCCATGTCCCTGTCTTATTTAATAAATGCAACGTGCGGCCCTGCTTCCCTCCTGTCCTCATTGTTTTGCCAGCAGTGCTGTGTCGCTCCGGCTCGTCTCCTGAAATGTGCATCTGCATCACCTGTCACTCTCAGGGAGGCATGCCATGTGCTGTTTGATTGACGTCTGGATCCGCTCACTGAGAAGGGGCCGTCTCTCACACGGTTCAGTGCGCCAAAATATGTGTGAACAGAAATGAGGACATTTAGGTAGAATAAGAAACTGTGAAGACGAGGAGGGGGGGGAAATAAAAATAAAGCTATATGAGTTGAATTCTGCTCCCCTGCGTGTGTGTGTGTTTGTTTGACAGAGCATCAGTGGCTGCTTATGTGTGCGTTGTGCTTGTATTCCTGAGTGTATTTCTGCATGCAAAGATGAAGGCCAGACGGTGAGGTTTTTTTTCTTCTTCTTCTAGTGCCTCATCTAATGTTTCCCAGCCAGGACAAGCATCCCAGCAGAAAAATGACAGGTACACAGGTGTGGTTTGACAGGGCTCATCTGCAGGTCTTACACGCTGTACGAAACCAAGGGGTGCATTAACACTCTGGGGTCCGATTGAGGAGCACCTACACACACGTATGCACACACAAGTCTTCTCTCCAAAAAAAAAAAAAGAGCTAGCATGTGGGAGGAGGCTTTGATGTTCTTCAATCCCTCAGTGTCCTTTGTGGTCACTTTTTCCTTGTTGCAGGGCACTGACTCTTAAACCAGAGCACAAATCAAAGCCCTGTGTGTCCTACTGATGTCAGTGACGGCAGTGAAGGTCAGCTTGGCAATTTCTAATTTTTGCGCAAGTTGCCACGGTTGGGAAATCCTCTGTTGCATCATGAATGAAAAGAAAATTGTATTTCTTGTCATCTAAGCCGCCAGTTCAGACACTTCTTTTCTGTCTTGATGCTATGATTCATTAGCAGAATTACTATTACTGACATGTTCATTGCGGTGCTTTGTTTTCGCCCCTCTGATGGAGGCTTTAACGGTCACAATCTGCAACGCAAGCCATCGAAAGCTTTCCAGAAAGCCAACCCGACAACTTAACAACGGCTCAGCTGCTTATGCGCCTTATTTATTCAACAATCGGCATCGTTGGCATTCTTCGACACAGCGAGGCTTGTGTGTTTTGATAAAAGGATTCGCAAACTGGCTGAATTCACCAAAAATGAAAGGTTCACCTTTGAAAGAAACGATGTGCTGTTTGAAAATGTGTCTCTGACAGTTGCAGAACACCCCCCACAAGATTTTTGAACGAGTGGAAACTTGACAGTTTTGTGACTGTCTCCATGGAAACGGTGAGAGGGTCTCATTAGGGTAGTACCAGAAAAATCTGTTTTGGAGGAACAAAACCCCTGACACAAAAGCTGAGACCGGCACCATTTTAAAAGAAGTTAAATGACAAAAAAAAATTACAAAAAAAGAAAGAAGACCACAACAAAGGCTCGGTGGAGTTTTGCTCGCAAATCCAACAAAAGTCAAACTTCAAAAACAGAGGACAGTCGAGGACTGAGATTATTAAACATATTTGCAAAGCTGCAAATTCAAAAATGACTCTTGACACAGACTATGAGCTTACTGTTGCACCAGACAAAGCTACTTTTCAAGGGTAATCTCTCTTACATATCACTGATAACGTCTGCCAACAGTTTCACAGGCATCCACATCATCTGCAGTATTTTGTCTGCGCGTCTCTTTCCTTCAGCCTCACAATGCATTTTCCCACCCTTAAATTTTACACCTCATAATATTTTTACGCCCACGTACAGATGTAACTGGCACTGGCATTTTTATTTATTTATTTTTATGCGAGACTGCGCTTTTCCTTCGAAGAAATTGTTTAGAAATTCATATTCTGCTCAGCTGACACCTTAAAGCCTTACCCATTTCGCTTAAACGCTGGAAGGACAGCGTCAGCAATGTTTAATGCAGACGGAATAAACTCGTCGCTGGTTATTCACTCTGTGATTCGACACCTTTAATTATTTTCAGATTATAAAAAGGTGAAATCAGGAGGAGTGAATGACTGCGCGTTCAACGATAATGAATTACCAGCTTAAACCTGAAGTCACGTTTTTTTCCCCCTTTCCCCTATTAATATCATTTTCAGTGCATAGCAACATGTATTTTAATTCAGGAGTCAGTGTTGCTAAATAATGAACTAATGTTCAACTTGCACCGCATATTCCTGTTTTATCTCTGTGAAATGGCCCCGGGGATGTAGCATAATGTAAAATAATGACAAAAGCATGCCAGAGGAGGATGCAAAGGGCCACAAAGAATGACTTAGAGTCATCACTTAGTTATTAAACATGTATCTTCCTTAATTTATGGACGTCAGGGGCAACTTTTCACCCAAAGTTTGATTTTTTCTTTTTGGGTGGGGGTGGCGAGTGGGCTCGTGAGTTAGCACTTAACTAATGTATCAAAAAATTGATTTGCCATTATGTTTCTATAGCAGTAATGAAGTAAATCTAATTCAAAAGATAAAGGTAATGGAAGCTCATCCCTTGCTTTTAAATGAGATTTTTAAAAAAGCCAGGTCCAGCTGGGTACAAGGACTTTGAAGTTTACTTCCTTATTTTCTCCAGTCTTGAATACAAATGACCACAGTGCATTTTGGCTCTGCTTTTCCATACTTATAGTGATAGTGGTCGCGTTTAGAGTCATCCCCATGTTTATTGCTTATCATAAAACGGGATTAATCGATAAAAAGCAAGCGACAAGCTATTTCCTTATTTCAAATATTTTTAGTAAACGCCCAAAGTCTTTTTTACGACTCCTCATTAAAGACGTCTTTGTGCACCATCTTTCATCTTCATGCCTCCATGTAAAATAACATCATTAATGTTAAACTGAAAGCGAGTGAGAGGGTGAAAACGTTTGCATTTTCTGCATCCGGCTCAGGAAGCTTACTCCAGCTGAGCACGGAGCCAGGGAAAAGGGCCACAGTGTGCCTCGTGGAAAGCTGGGAATTAAGATGCATTATGCCAGGAAGAGAGGTCTTTATTTATGGGAGCATCCGGAATAGGTAGAAGGAAATATAGAAGCAATACCTGGGGACAGTGCTAAATAGTGTGGGACCATTCCCAGGACAGGGATACTGCAGGAAAACCAGGGGAAGAGCTGGATGCGGTTAATGAGAGCAGCACTGGATCCAACACATGGGGACTTTATGCAAATATGGCAAAACACCTGAATAAAATAAATGAAAAGCTAATGGCCGCGGTGGCCATTCATCACGTCACCATACACCTCTGAGCCGTGTTTTTATATGTCAGCTGCCAACGTGTGGGTACGACTACATCTTTTACCTCACATGTGATATTAATTACAGTTAATTCCAAAGCATGCGTCTCATTATCGACCCGCTACACACACCGTGGCTCGCTGGGGGAGCTGTGCAACAGAGAGGAAAGAGTATACATGTGTGCTCGAGTGTACATCTGCATTTTGTGTACACGTGGATAGGAGCTGTGTGTGCATTTATCTCGTGTGACTATTTCTGGAATCGGATGATGCAGTGTGAGTGTTTGGCAGGTATCCACTGATTTAACAGAGAGGGGTAAAAAAAAAAGAGAGAGGAAAGAAAGCCAAGAGATGGGGGCTGTGTGACAGGAGAGGTTCTCCACAGCGAAGGCAAAAGCAGGGGAAGGCGACGGTGAGACGAGCCCAAAAAAGAAAGAACCCTCTCCCAATTTGGAGACCTGCTCTTGTCTCCGTCTTTCTTTTTCTTTTCTTTTTTCTCCTTGCCTTTTGACATGGCCTTCACCCTTGTGTGTCGGCCCTGATGGCCTGCAACGTGCAGGGAGGAGGCGAGCTTGTTCTCCTCCGCACACTCTCGGCCTCTCCTGAGAACACATGACAGAGAGCATCGAGCAAAGCAGCTCCAGCCTTCCTGAGTCAAATTCCCCAGGCTGCCAGGGCCCCGCCAAACCAGCTCCTTGCTACCCCCTTTTTCACTGTCTCCTCCAGACTATTTACGATCAGCAAAGAGACAGACAAAATATTTACTAATCTTCACAGTTGAATGGTAAAGAGAGGGGGGGTTGACGGAAGAAGTATAGTATAAGGCTTGACAGCAAATTAGTGCC
Source organism: Oreochromis niloticus (assembly GCF_001858045.2). Lineage (NCBI taxonomy): Eukaryota > Metazoa > Chordata > Actinopteri > Cichliformes > Cichlidae > Oreochromis > Oreochromis niloticus. The sequence goes on from NC_031974.2 coordinate 20,684,435, forward strand.
CTGCCGTGACACATGCGGCGGTGTGGCTCGACAGGTCCCCCCTTTTTCCATTTTTATTATCATCCATGCTTGAATTATTCAGTGGCAGCCATTAGCATAACAGCATCCGTTTTATATTTAGCTCCCCCTATGTTGACTGTGTCAACATTTCACTCCAAATATCCTGCTAACATCCCTGACACGAGGAACGAGGCAGTGGTTTAGAACCAAGTGCAATTAATGACCATGAAGAAAAGAGAGACTGGGGGGAAAAAAGTCTCAATTTCTTTTTTTGGTCTTTTAGTTCCAAAATCACAAGCCTAATGTCTTTTCACTCGCTATGAGGGTGAAAAAAAATTTAAAAAACTGTCCATAGTTTTGATTAGCATGGCAAACAAGCGGATCCTAATGGCATTTGCCAAAAAGAAACTGCCACACATTTCTAGATGTGCTGCAGCTATCACCCAGTCTCATTTGTCACCATTAGCTATAATATGAAAGATCCCTCATCTCATCTTGGAGGTCTAATTTGTTGGCCTGCAATGGGAGCCGGACTGAGCAGACTGAAGCTACAGTGATGAAAGCACTCAATGCTCTTCTCCCTTACTGAGTGTGAAATTAAAACCTTTACTTAGCAGATAAAGTTGATCTGTATGAGTCACTCCACGGTGACATCTTTAGAGTAGATTTAATTGAATAGAATTTAATTTCTTTACATGATATATGCAGGAAACGGGTCACCGAGAGTTGTGTGTGTGCGACTTCTGTCCGCAATATGCTTGCGACTGGCATGTGATTCCATCTCGCCGCTGCTCCTCATCCCCACCAGCTGTACACTTTGACCTCCCACTCATCTTTGATCCACTGTCAAAAGAGCTTGCTCTCTGCTGTCGCTCAGCTTTGCAAATCTTCACTTCTCACTCCTGATTTGGGCCCGAAGTCACTCAGTGCGAGCTTATGACAGTCTGTTGGAGGCAGCTCCATGGTTAAGCCTTCAGAAGAGAGAAGAGCCATTTGTAATTCGTTCAAACCAGAACGCCTTCCAGAGCGGCCGAGTGCATCACAATGCATGCAGTTTGTTAACTTAATTAGACCGCAAAATGTCACGCAATCGGGGGAAATAAAGCTGTCAATTTCCCTGCCAGATTTGACAAAAAGGAAACACAGGATCATAAAACTGTCACACTTATATAGGTTAAAGTCAGCATATTGATCAGATATATATTTGTAAATATATGCAGTGAGCTAATTAGAAAACATACAAAATGTAAGTATTTATTTGCTGAGCGTCATTTGAAGACTGTTGATTTTGCATTAATCACAGCAAGATGATGAGAGTAGTCTGACCTCATATATGTCAAATAAAACTAAGTTTAGATTGTTTGCATGCAGAGTCTAATATGTGTTCCAGCTCCTTCCCATGTATCTGAAATAGTGTTTTTTTAAAAGCATTAAAAAGAAGCCAAAAAAAGGTTCCCAGGCACATTTTTAAAATAAAGGATTAAAAATTAAACGGAATAGCACCGGCAACCCTCGGTTTGTTTCCCTGCATAAATCACATTCGTGCATCTTGGTTTCACTCCATGTTTCCGGGTTATTTAAAATCAGCTGTTAAAATATAAATAAACTTATGAAACGCGGATAAACGGCGTGCTTTTTTCAAAGGAAGTAAAACCACAGACAGCAAATCTGACATGTGAATGCTAACAGCAGAAAACGGCCTCTCACTGTGAAACAAACAATTAAACCAAACCCTCCACGTCTCTGTCTGTCACGCCGAGGCCTCTGAGCAAACTTGGACAGCGCTGATACCCACTGATGTCACACTCATCCTCCAGTACACGGTGGCGAGTGTTTTCCCTTCTCCTTAGGACAAATGCTATGTTTTTCTTTCGTTCTTTGAACTTCCTGAATTTGATTTACAGTGCAACTCGATGCTGGCGCAGGAACTGATTTTCGCTCCCTTCCTTTCTATCTGCATCAGCATAGAAAAGCACTGCATAAGGATTTTCACTTCCTGCAATCATGCTGCAATGTACACTAAAAAGTTTTCCTAAAAGAGGGGGAAAAAAGCACTAAACTTTCCAGCAGCTTTGTTATACTGTTACAGAATCTCTGTTTTCTGTGTCTGACGGAGTCGAAAATGCAGAACGCATTTGGGGGTTTTTTTCAGCATGCGCATTTTTGTGTTGTAAAATAAACAGAACAAGCAGCTTAATACTGACAGTCACATCCCGAACAGAGACTGAAGACATGTCACCTGTGCTGGAGATTGAGGAGATGCATGTCACTGCTCCTCAGGCTGTGACACATGTCTTGTTGGGCCGGTAAAGTTCCCCCTTTGTCTCCCCCTCTCACTGTGTTTCACAGCCCGGGAAAGGAACATGCTCCCTTTCTATGCGCTCCACAGCCTCCTTGTTCTCTCCTCTCACTGTAACACTGCAGTATTTCAGCATACCAATAACATGGACTGTGGGGGATCCTCTCTTTCTCACTGTGCTGCCAACCACCCAGGTGTGACTGCATGTCAAGGAACAGTCTCACTACAGCCACAATTACACTCTCCTCCTGACTTTGCAATGCCAGCCCCTCTTATTAATTCACGACTCACAGATGTAGCTGTACATATGTATGCATTTGCTTCTATGTATGCTTCTATGCACGAAGCATTCGTCTTCCTATAAAGTACAAGGACGAAAGTCAGTTTTACCATAGCAACACAGAAAGATTAGGATGTGTGTATATCGGTGAGTACAGGTTTAGTGGACATAGAATTATGGGTTTAAATTAGAATATTGATATAATTTAAGAGTATGATCCATTTTCAGCCCACAGCTGCACAATGCGATTTTATTTTTCCATCGTTTTCTTGTTCTTTTGTTATTTTTAATAAAGAAAAAACATCAAATTCATCCTCAAATCGCCTGCTGACAAAGTCAGCCAAAGTAGGAAGATCTGATGATACATTTTTTGAGGCAAAATGTGATTTTTTTTAAGAGATGATTTCCTGGTGGAGACTGCTGTTCTCACCAGTAGGCGTCAGGTGATTGACAGAGTGTAATATAATGTGCGCACTGACATGAAAACACTCATCCCAGTCACAACAGACTAACAATAAAACACAGATGAGATGAAATTACGACTTTATCTAGACTTTTTTTTGTACAAAAAATGAATGACAGTCAAAAAATACACTGTTAAAAATGAAATCTGTAAAAAAACGGTAATGTCCTTATAATTATCTACCAGTGTATTATCTTTGTTTTTACAGAAGAACATGAGCATTAAACCGGTAAATGAAAAAAGTCAATGTGTGATTAAAAATTACTTGAATACAGCTGAAAAAAAATAACGTGCAAAAATTCTTCATTTTAAAATTGTACATTTACTGTATTTTTATCTAATTAGTGTTTGTGAGGGGCAAACACTAATGAATGAAAGGCGTTTATAACTAATTAATGCTTATTCTTCAAGTTAATTTACCTAAATCACCATATTTAGACGGTAAGTTACTTTGCTGTGTTGTTCCCGGTGTCATCATGCACGTGTGTTGTCGGATAACGGCTTCCTTATTTCGTCACTTTTCCAATAGGAATTTATGGTCACTGGCGATTTAGAATAAATATATAGTTTGGATCTGAGGCACAGTTTTCACCAGTCAATATTGAACTGCACCGACCTGCAGCACTTGTGCAATCCCCACCCTCTTCACCCACAGGTCACAGTGCTGTCGGGTCAGAGCTGCTGTCGCTCTCATACTGCAGGTGTCAGGGCAATTCAATAGGCTAAAACTGTACGAGATGTACAGTGTGCAGGGAGCACAAACAAGGGTTTGTTTTAAATTGAGACTCTGCTTTATCAGAGCTGAAAATGTTGGCTTGGCATGTACATGAATTCAAGGAATAATACATTTCCCTTTCTTTTTGGTCGATTGGTGCTATGCCTGAAACACAGACCACCTGCAATCGCTGGGATTTGTTAAGCTGCTGGAGGAGTAAAAATCACTCTTCAATTAAAGGAGCATTACCGGGAGAATTAGCTCTCCAGTCTTTTTTCATTCCACTATATTTGGTAGAACAAAAAGAACTAGAAACATGATAATGATGCTCAGCTTCTTTCCTTATCCTGGGAATTTCTCTTAAAGCGGGAGTAGGGAGGCAGTGGCTGATTTGCTGAAGGGCACATCAGTAGAGTGGGATGCTTGCTCACGCAGAAGTGAAGGGTGGTCCCGACTGCTCACCGATAATTTTTGAGAAAGGATGGGAGATTAACAAGTTAAAAAAAACAACAACGGGGGATGTCAAAATGCAAATGAGGGTGGAAGGAAATCAGAAAGGGGAAGAGATGGGAGGTGGAGGGAGAGGTGGTGGTTTAGTCTGCTTGGTGGGAGATGTGGAGGAAGAGGGTGAGGTGGGGCGGTGGAAGTGAGGGTGTGGTGGGGGGTAGGGTGTCTGACATCGCCCCCACGGTCATAACAGCAAGGTCTGCATATGGGAGCAGCTGCTGTGCCCTCTGCTTCCTCCCTGGAAAATATGGCTGGAATATTAATTGCACTGCTAATTCTGCTTATCGCAGCTCTTCGTGATGCTAAGAAGGTCCAGCGAGCCCCGTTCACATGCCTTTTAGCGATGATGATCTGTCTCGCCCAAGCAGGTTAGACTGCCTGAAAAAAAATCAAAGCTTTTAGCTGTGAAATGAGAAATATTTGGTGTATCGGACACAAAAAAAAGCCACATAAAGATCATCTTGGTAATTTGGGGGAGTATTTAACACATTGTTTCACAGTTGGCTCCTGTAAATGCTGAATTTATCTAAACATAGCTGTTAAAAAAAAGCGACTGCTCACTTTACTGATGCAATGTGTTTCAGCTTCTACCTTTGGCATCACCTCTGCTTCTGTCTCACATTGTCAACTGATTGTCTGACATGACATCAGCTTGATTGGCTGCAGCGCACTTATACAAGAGTTGGGCTAATTTGAAGTAAACTCTACACAAGCGGCTGAGTCGTTGTTTTGTGACCCTGTTTGTGTTGGATGAGTGCACCGTGCCTCTCTTGGGAGCAGCCTACAGGCATCCCACAGATCTGACACGCAGCTCCGCACACTCACAGAGACACCGAGAAAAAGGAAAAAAATATATATACAGTTCCCCAAGAATCTTGGCTGAATATATTACAGAGATATAAAAACTAACTTTATGATTTTTTTCTCTCACTCTTTGTTTTTTTTTGCAAAGCTGCGGTCAAAATAAGTAAAGATTACACGCGTAATGTGCTCGAGAGCATGCCAAAGAGGGTTCAAGGTTTTTGAGATCTTAAATTTACACCGTGTGCATTTCAGATTCTTTTCACGACATGTCAGGTGCAAAATCTTACCGAAAAAAGAAAACCCCACAATGTAGCATTTTGTGAAAATTTTTGTAAAAATGAAACTCCCCTTCTCGGTGGCAACACAAGAAAATCTCTGCAACATCAGAAAGCATTCAGGACCTCTGTGACTGTTCACACGAGGGCCTGCAAGGAATTTTGAGCTCCCTCCATCGTATCACTGAAGCACCTCAGCACTCAGTAGGACCTCTAACATGACAGAAAGAGCCGAAATGTCAAAAGAAGGATAGCAGGAGAGGTGTTGGCAAAAAAGAAGAGAGAGAGGGGCGGGTGTGTGGACCCTAGGGATCCCGGTGAGGAGTGGTATATGCAGGGGAGGGGCGGGTAGGTCAGAATCAGTGAGTGCGAGTTTAATCTGATATGAGTTCATTCATGTAGAGGAGCTGGAGAGCCATGCAGAGAAGCAACAGTGATCTGCACAAATTATACACCAGTGAGAGGAGAAGACAGACAGGGGGAGAATATGACGTGTGTGTGGAATTTAGATGATTTGTGACAGGCAAGGGAGACGAAGAAAAGAGGGTCCTTTGAAAACACGATCGCTGGAATCGCGTGCAGGTAAATGTGAGGTATATCCCAGTCGCTTAACCAAATAACACATTTAATGTATATCGAATGGGAGTATGGGATATCGGCTGAGTGAGAAAAGGAAGCGGTGTGACAGAGGGAGATAAAAAGGTCTGAGCTTTGTGATCCATACAGGTGAAGATACAGTATCACCTCCTCCTGCTTTTGCCCTCACCAAACAGCGAGGGTCACCCCTACTCTTCTATCTCCTTCCGCTCCAATGCATCCCCTCGTCATGCACTGTAATTAAAACCACAGGTGGGACCCGTAACACTGCCTGGCTGCTCCCAGCATGCAACAGGCACCATCTGGTTCAGAGGAGGGGTGTTTTTTTTTCTTCCTCCAAACAGCCAGGGGTTAAAACATCAAAGGCTCAGATCTTTGATCGGACCTCAGCGGAGTCTAGAGCACAGGGAATAATATCCACTGTCTCTTGAATCTTTCTGCAACACAAAGCGTGAAATGGGAGCGCGAGCTCGAGCTTGTAAGCCACCAGGTCAGCTACCTGCCATTCCTACGGGGACCTTTTGCCATCACCTATACCTCCTTTCCGGATATCATGTTCTCCTAAAATGTCTGCCTGCAAACCTGTTAGAGAGAGGTCTCCAAAGACTCCCGCAGTGCTGATTACTTTTGCTTCGGTGCATGCTTTGCTAAAGCGAACATGCTCACTACACCTTGAAACATGGCAGAAGTCATAAGAAAACACGCACCGCTTGGGTCACAGCACATCACAGAGCTTTGAACATGATGAAATCTCGTGTATTTGTATGCTTTTCAAGGTTTAAGCCTTGTTGCCGAAACTATGCAAACTTCATAAAAACTTACATATCTTTTTCGTATATTTTTTTTAGGCTTGAAACAGAAACAGTGCAGACAAATACGTTAAATTAATCTCGCCTTCGAATCGGTATCCGAAATGAGAAGTTACGAGGACAAACATCTTCTTCATTCTGTCAGCCAGTCTAATAGAGCTCTTAAACAAAGCATTATACAGATGTCTCCAGACATACGAGATGACAGGACAGTTTTGAATTATTCTCACTGACGGGAAGGTGTTACAGCACAGGATGAAAACGCTCATTTGAGAACAGCGCAGAGAAGGACCGAGTTTTACCTGGGGCGTTGGCAGATTGCAGATGTCTGCCTCTGTTCGCTCCAGTATGCGTGCATGTGCCGCTCACGGAACAACCCCCCTGGTAGAGAAATTCACTTAAAGTTTGGTCTCTGAGGAACAATAAAGACCCCAAACAGCGTGCCTAAATTTAAGCCAGCATGAAATCCCCCTGCTGCTCTTGGGTGGCTGGTTTGCCTACCCCCCCAACATCTTTCAGTAATGTGACACAACGTTTCAGATGTCGCAATATAATTTGTGTTTTCATGTTAGTTTTATGTACCGTGAGGTTTGGAGCAACAGATTTCTGTGTGCGTCTCCGTGTGTGTGTGTCTGTGCACACATGTGTGACTGAGTTAACTGAGTGTGTCCTGATTATCTGTTGCAGACAAGGGCCCAGAAGAGGAAGGCTTGGAGCTGACTGGAAACATGATGAGCACTGGCGCATTGTATAGCATAAACCTTTAATAGCTCTAGTTATTGAAAAGACTAGGGCAAAGCGGGAGTGGCTTGTGCTGCAGTTTAGCAGCAATGATGCATGATGAAAGAAGGTGGCAACAGGATAAAAGCCGGTTTACACAAATGATACAAATACCAACAAAACATAAATCTAACCCACAATAATATTAGGCTCAACTAAACACAGCTATGAAGGAGTGAAATAGCAGCCTGGCCATGCTCTTGTCTTTTTCTTAATCACAATACTAGCTTCACAGTAGGTTAACAAAAATACAGAGTCTTTATTGTTTTATGGATCACCAGGTAGTGATGGATGCATCACTAGGATCATAAGCTTCAGCCACTAGAGCGACGTCCTTGCAGCTTAACATCAGCCACAGGTAGGGTCCTGTCCTGTTTTAGCCGGGACGTCCTGTATAATGAGCAAAATTGGTTTTTATAATTCCCTTATTCTACCTTAAATGTCCCGTATAGTGACCGTTACCTGCAATACCATTTTCTGACCAACAAATGGCACTCTTACAAATACCACATTTGATTTGACTAGAGGTTTATGAGACGAGTGTTTCCAGTCCTAGCTGTCAGTGACGCCCGTCACGCACACCAGATGTGAGGAGTGATACGTGATTCGTAAAAATAAGGTTCCGTTTGCTTCGCGTAGTATAATCTGAAAACAAACGGATATGGATAAACCTGCCAAAAAGAAAAGACTGTGTAGCTACAACAAGCAATGGGAAGAAAAGCATACCTGCTTCAACCCGTCAGCAAAGAGTCAACTAAAGCATTCTGCAGTTTGTGAGTTTTCGATTGGCCGGTGAGGTGAGAACGACTTAACCCAGAATTAGTCCGCTATAATGCACGAGAGAGCTACACGCGCTAAAGGTGCTAGATGGCAGACAACAATAAAACAGTTGCAAGTGAGGCATCATATGTGTACCACACTGTTAAACATGGGCTCATTGATTACAATGAATGTATAGGAACCAAAACATGTTCGGGACATTTTGACTGATCTATATCACAGATGTTTATAAGGAAGTCTGCAGATTCCAGATGAAAATGTTCCAGCGGAAAAAGGACAACTTCTTTGAATACCAGAACAACTCATGGACAAACAAATACCAGCTCAAAGGCTCAAGCTGCAACAAGAGTTGGTGAAGTTTCTTACAAGTGGTTTGACTTTTACCAGCAAATCAAATAGTAAGACTTTAATCGACTGGCCAGAGCATTTCTCAATCAGTGATTGAAGCTAACTATGTTAGTAATGCAATAAAGCTAGCACGTGATGAGCAGTTTTAACTATTGCTGTTAATTCAGTATTCGCGTTACAGTTACAAATCAAGCAAATCATGTTGTCACCTGAGTTTTCCTTTAATCTGGGCAGAGAAAAAAAAGTCAAAAGTAGCTACACAGAAGTGTTGTTTATAACCTTTGAGTTGTAAAAATATATGTGGATTTTTAAAAATTGTATTCCCTCAAAAGGATGGCAAAGTACTAGCAGTCCCCGCTCCAGAAACAGCTGTGAACGTGACATCCAAACTCTCCAGGAAAAGCAACTCGCCAACATAAAGCTAATAAAGAAGACGCCCAGATCTCACTGATGCTCAAGCTGAGTGCATGCAGACAGCAGTTAAGCAGCAGAAAGGTTGGTTTGCAGCAGAGATAAAAAGACATGCATTTGTCATAGCAGTGGGAAATATTTCAGCGGTTTAGTCTTTAAATTGCGTAGGTCTATAGCTTCCTCATTATGATAGAAATGTATTGTAATATTGCTAACTGTGAATCACCTCACAATGCTTTCAAATAGCAAGTAAAGTCTACCACCATTTTTGTGAAATAATGACTACAAAACTAGTGCCATTAATTAAATACAAAGTTTGCACTGAATAAATTTGCTGTATATCGCTGTGTTTAAAGAGTAAAAAGGATATACTGAATACCTAAGCAAGGAGACTACCTTTGCAAAGGCGAAAATCTTTTTAATATGCAAGTGAAAAAAAAACTTGCAGTTCAGCCTCAGGAATTCTGAATTATGAAAAGCAAGCTACACCTGTGGGATATCTGAGAAAATTATTTAGAAATAGCAAGCTTTTCAGATTCACCTAGCACTTAGACAGAGCATACATATATGGAGAGTGAGGGCCACTATTACCTTTTATGTGATCACTGACCTTGATCCAGATCTCTTTGTGGAGTGGGGCCTATTCTCTCTGGTATTTCAGGGGAAGAGTAAAAGTGACACATTCAACGGCACACTATCCATTAAAGCCAGGAGCAGCAGGGGTATTTTTATCAAAATGCAGCGCTTATTGATGGATTGAGATTCATGTCTCGCAGTTCAGATATGATAACCCACACTACTTGGCCTTCAGTTCACATCTCTTTTTGCCTTGCGATTCATTCCTCTCCCTCTCTTCACTTGTTCTCCCTCACACTTTCATCCTCACTCCATCATCCCCATCTGTTCTTTACCCCATGTGTCATATCGCTCTCTCCCCCCCACCCCGCCTATCTCCACCTCCCTCGTCGCTTGCTATTCTCCTCTCTCTCTCTCTCTCCCATGTGTCTCCACCATTTCTTCACCTCTCCTTCCGTGCTCAGCGAGAAACCGTTGGAACTAGCAGCTCCAGAATTCTGATCAGCCACTTTATGGTCTAAGAAGCCTCGCCAAACTGCCTTTCCGATTAATCAATACTTCCAATGGCTGTGGTTAACACCTGTAACCTCTGCATTACATGGAGGGAAATGTTCAGTCCTGGAGCAGAATAGCAAACATCTAACTTATCCTGGCTACAGCCAAATCCTGCTTATTGCAAAACATTTTACCTACTGAGCAGATAAGTTCTCCGAGATTAGAAACACGGAGGTCCCTCTCGCTCTATCTTTCCGTTCTCTCGTCCATTTTGAGTGAGTGAACAAGTGAGTGAGTGAAGGAGTGAGTGAATGCTGATTTTTAAAAAAAGCGTACCTGTGGGCTGTTTTTGTATCCGCTCCAGCTCCATGGTTGCCATATGGATGCGTAAGGAAAACGAGGTACACTTAGATGCTGTGATAGAGGTAAATGAAATTCAAACTCAAGTATCTAGGTCATTTGTAAGGCCCAAAGCAACTTCTCCTTCCCTCCCTGCCTGCCTTTCCCGTGTGTTGCTTGAGTCTGTGGAACATCAAGGAGATGAAAACACGCCACATCCTGTCTATGCAACAGCTCACACAAGAACTGTGTGCTGCAAGCATGCCAGCATGGCCCTTGGAGTTTCTTTTGACAGGTTATATAGATAGAATAAGCTATTATTGTATTATTGCACTATTGCATCAATGTACATCTACTGGGATGAACCACACAAGTGAATCGAGCAAAGTTTCTCATCAAATTAAGGCATAAATGTGTGTTCAGTTTGATAAATGAATACATAAATACTGTCTTAGACTGGGGCTTTTATTAGGTATTTTTCTTCTCCTCTAAGGTTTGTTTTATTTTGAACCTGCATGTGTCCCTCCCTGATTTTTAACCTTATGTTGTTTCTTGTGTTTGTGTTTTTACGTTTTGGGTTCAGGTATAAATTTCTTCTTCTTTTTTGAGGGTTTCTGTTTTGTTTGGACTGAACCCGTCTATTCCCTGTGGCACTCTTGGCTCATCTTCTTTAGTATCTTCTTTAATAATGTTTTGTATATTTTACCTGCATGTCTGTTGTGTGTCTGCATTTGGACATTTCTTTTTGAAGTGTATGTAACGGAAATTATTTTGATAACATTTTGAAAAAAAAACCCCAAAATACCAAAACAAGCAAAAACAAAAAATAATAATAATGAAAATGTGTACTTGGCATTTAAAAAAAAAATAATATAGTGCAAATAGTTCCACAGTAGAAACAGATTCTTACATATACAGCAGTTATTAACCTAATACAAAAGTTGGATGACTGAAAAGTTCCATCTTTTCAGTCATCCAACTGAAAAGATGGGTGGGGGGGACACTAATCCCACCAGCATGTCCTGGATTTGCCCCGGGGTTTCCTCCCTGTAAGAAATGCCAAACCCCCCCACATCCAGAGCCTTTAGGAACTTGGGGTTAATCTCATCCACCTCATGGATGCTGCCATCAAGAGTTAACTACCTCGATGACATTACCTCAATTGATGTCCAAGTCATTACTTTCATCTCCAGATGCTACTTCCACCACTGAAGGAAAGTCAGTTGGAATGAGGAGGACTTCAAAGTATTTTTACCAGCACTTGACTATATTTTCAGTTGAAGTCAGCAGCAATTCATTGCTACTATAGACAGTGTGAGCTGGAAAATGATTTTCCCCTTCTGAGTCATGTGACGGTTTGCCAGAATCACTTTGGGCCAACCCAAAAGGCTTCCTACTTTGCCTCACTGACCTGTGATCTGCCTGTGGAGTTCTACAAGGCAACCAAGCTCAACAGGACTCCTTCGGTTTGCTGGTTTCCTTTATCTCTGGTGTCTACCATCAGGTTTTAGGGCTACTGTCACCTTACTGCCCCACGCAGCTGCCTCGGCACTTAATGTCCCCAGCCATAGGTGGGGTGAGATCTTATGGACTAGGTCCTGTGGTAGACACTCCCAGCATACCCTCATGACATGATTGGCTACGCCACAGCTGTCAGGCATCCTGATCCAACTTAAGAGGTGATAGGTTGACAGCCCTGGTCCTCTCTTAACCTGAGGGCCCAAGACATATAACCCCAGATCTGATGGCATGTTTACAACATCAATCATCGACCTGCAGCTGTTCCTCCTAGTCATGCTCTCCTAGATCATACTGTCATGGCCCACGTGAAGTCTGTCAGTGGGACATTGGAATCTCTAGCCAGAGACCTCCCAGCAAAACACAAAGGGAGAGCCTGGGTGCTCTGAACCATTGCAGCATATAGGCACAGGCAACAGTGTGGACTCATCGGCAGATTCGACTGTGAAGGGAAGCACTCATCTACCGGGGATCCAGTGAGGTGGGGGGATACAAGTATACCTACCCCTGCTTACCACCTCTCACCACGTGTAACTCCAAAACAGAGTCGAGACCCTCTTCAGGAGAATAGCCAGTATCTCTCTGCTTCACACAAAAGCTCAGCTTCCTTCTCCACCAGAGAGAACCAGTTTCAGAAACTGGAGATGGTCTGCCAAGGCCTCCACCTTTGACTGCCACTCAATCCACATTGCACCCCTACTGCCCCTCCAGCTGGTGGTGGCTCTTACAGACCATGTGGTTCCTTCAGACTGAGCCCAGCCCATGAACTCTCCAGCTGCTCCCCAGTGAGCCCTTCCCCCAGGCCTGACTCCAGGGTGGGACCTGGGTAACCCCGATCTGGGTGAGGTAACATGGTTCAGGTTTATAGAGTTCATCATAGGGGTCTTTTATAGTCAAACAAAAACATTTCAATAAAATTTACTTTAAAAAAAATATTTAAAATGACCAGTATTCTTTGCTCTGAAAAGCTGGCAGTGTGTCTGCTGAAGGCCTGATTGACAGCTCGCACACCAGCCCACATAAGCCACACTGAGCGAACAGAGTGTGGCTTAAGTGAACCAAATCTCTTTATAGGCACAGTCTACAGTGCCACCGATGTGGCTGGATGGCTCAGTCACTGTAATTTTACATGTTGAAGCCAAAAATCACCCAGATGCTGGGTGATGCATGCTAATGTAACAAAGTGAGACAAGATGTGTGTGTGTTTATGGAATTACTATGAATATTCGCTGTAATTATGACACAAGCACACACGGCAACTTACACTATTACATCTGGTGCCATTGTTAGCAGAATGTAAGTACCGGAGAGAGATAGTCTCCGGAGCCCTGATTATCCATGAATCCCAGCTGTCTTAAATGAAAGCTGTGGTCAATGCAGAGGCAAGTCTCTGTGGCAGCCCATCAAAAACAACCATCAAAAGAAGATGCACTTGTGAGATGAAGGTACAGCTAGCAAGCTGCAGCTTTTGCTAGAAACACTGATGCTAATGCACGCTAACTTTTATAACGTTACAGTGTCATGGGAGGAGTCATGCTACAGCATTGTCTCATTGAGGTTAGTATTTAATGATTAAACTACAAATTTCAGTACTAAACAGCCTCCTTACAAGCTTTCAGCACTTATTATTTAACATTTATAAATTATTTAGAAGTAAATCTCTGAATTGCTAAACATGTTTAGCAAAAAAAAGCACCACTGTGTTCATTAGCTGGTTTCTAACTTATTGTACTAATTTTAAAACAATGTACAAATAGGAATACCAAAACTCTGCATACAGAGTCCTGAACAGCACCAATTTTTACATATCCACTGTTAACACTTAGCGATTATCACAGCTTTAATGAAAAGCCCACGATACACCATTTTTAAGCCAAAATCTTTCTGCATGCTGTTAACCTTTCCATTGATGAATACCACTGCGCCTTGTTATGAATCAGTTAAAGTGTTGCACAGATTTTAAGCAAATATCAGGAATTTAGTCATAATAAAATGTGAATTTTAACCAGATATATTTATAATGACAAACTAAATCTGCATAATATAACTACTCATGCTCCGGGAACTTATTAAATCACTGCTCCTCACCGACTCTCTGCTTTCTTACCGAATCAGGAGAAACAGTTTTAATTATTTTTAAAATTCATGATTTGCCTCTCTTTGGGGTTTTATCAGCCTCTGTGGTGATGAAGAAGGAGTTGGTCAGAGTATAAAATAACTGCAAGGAAATGCTGCAATCGAAACATTGTTTAAATGAAGGTAAGATGACAGTTGTTTGAGAAGTTTAAGAGCCTCCTGTTTAAACCTGAAAGATGTGCCAGCTCACAGCGAGAGGCTGAGCATTGTTAAACGGCTACAAACAGCGTACCTCGTATTTGTCAGCCTGTTGTTTATAACGGGCTAAAAGTATTTCAAAGATATTAAGTCAGAATATCACTATAGTTATATTTTATTTGGGATTGTTTTGAGTATCTGAGCAGAGAGAAATTTGTCTATCATAAAACTCCACAGGGAAGCAAACGGCTGCTCTTTACTGACCTGTAACCTCAGGGGTCCAAAATGCACTGCAGCCATAAACATGTTATAGAAAACCCTCCTCTTTCTCAGACTGTTACAACTAACATTAAAAAAAAATCCTATTTTAACCATAAATCTCAGCTGACTGCAACAAGTCCAGGCAAGTTTCTTGTGCGATAATGCAAGGCAGGCTTGGAAAGTTATAGGCTACTTCATGCAAGTGTGTACAAAAACTAATTTACAGCACTTTATCATAAAGATTCACTGAGTATCACAAGCTGATGATATATAGCGAGAGTGAATCTGAGGGTGGAATTCTCCTTTAATGTCAGTAGCAGAAACAGTGTGCCTCTCATCCATTTACCTGCATCTGGCCTGTTTTCAGCACTCATAGATCACTGTTGTCTTCCTGCATGGTTCCTCAGCTCCTCTGCCTGGATGCACTTCTATCAGATTAAAGATGTTCCCCCCCACCCCTCACTTTCCTGCCTCTAGACGCTTCCTCATCAACTCACCACATCCTCACACACACATGAAGCGGCAACCTTTGCAGCTGAAAAATGAAGACAGTGCAAAAGTGCCGAAAGCTGCAGTTCTTGTATAGGCCACTGGAGGCTTGTTCCTAAAGCGAGCCAATCCCTATAAAGTGCTCCAACATTGAAATTTCCAATTTTAGAGCAGAAATACGCCCGCTTCTAGCTATGTATAAGAAAACGGTTTTATTTATTTGACCCCTTACTAACACCAGTGGGGCATTATTTTTAAATCTCACATTGTTAAAGGCTTATAGCTTACTATCAATAGGCCACTTTGACTGACAGCTGGATATTTACACTATTAACTTATAGCTATGTTCTTAAGTTTACCTAAGCTTGTTCACTGAACTGGGCCATGTGTGCTGTTTGAAGCAATTTTAATGCAATTATATGACAAATGGGTTTGACTTCCTGTGCAGTAAGTGCACTAATAGGCAAGAAACTGTGCTTCGGTTGAGCTGGGTGATGACCTTGTATTTCTATTGTTATATATGTTTCTATACAGTCTATTATTGCACCTTGCTAACCAAGCTTGATGCCATTAGCATATTAATGTAAATACTTATGCTTCTGTTTCCATAAAAGCAACATAGCTACAGCCATAATGCTAAAGTGGAGGATGAGCACAAATCAGTGGGTGCTTTATTTACAGACCAGTCCAACACACCCATTGCTTAGGCATTACTCTGCAAAAGTAATTGCTTTATATTTTGCTAGGAAAATGGGTGCAGCATATTGAAGCATGTGCAAACAGGAAATACAGTGTATAGGCTAAAAGCAGAGGTTGAAAGTCAAAACTTTGTGTGACAACCTTTATTCTTTAACAAAGCTTAAACTACCTTAGGGAAGTTTTCCTGTAATTTCTTTCAGTAGTCTCCAGGAAGAGTTCTACTTGGAGGACATTTAAAGCTCTTCTTTGGATGTCGGCTGCCTTTTTTTCTCTCACATTGCTTCAGTAATGCTGAGGTCTGGGCTCTGGGGAGGCCAATCCATGACTGTCATGGTATTTCATCATGAATCAAGATCCGACTGTATTTCATACTTCCATTATAATTATTCGATTCCAAGATCTTCAACACCACTGGCTGAAATGCACTTCAAACCATGACAGCTGTGGACTTACTGTTGTATCTCTCTCTTGACCTCCTCTGTATATAATGGAAATGATTTGAACCAACATTTTTCAAATTTGGATTCATGACTCCATAAGACCTGTTGCCACAGATTTTTAGGCCAGTTCCTCTGTAATCTGGCACACTCCCCCCTTTTCTGCCTGTTTCCCTTCCATAAGAATGGCTTCTTGACAGCAACACTTCCACTGAGACCATTTCTGATGAGGCTTCAGTGAACAGTAGATGGATCAACTGAAGGGTCAGATGCATCTTTTAGATCCTGAGTCAGGATTTTTTCCTATTGCTAAAGGGCATGACTTTCAGATATTGTTTATCTGCTGTAGGTATCTTTTTTTAGAAAGATGCAATTCAAAATTGGCTTTTCACTGAGTTATCTGTTATGTATAGGTACAACACTGGTTCATCCTTTGAGCTAAGTGCTTTCATGCTTGAACTTTGGAAAGGCTAGAGAACTATTGCTCAAGAAAGTCTGGCATGCAGTAAAAACAACTATCTGCCAAATATACATACTGCAGACACAAAAATGAACCACAAAGTGAGCTGGTGTCTGGTTACTGTCCATGTGTCAATCACACCTCAGTACTAATTACTCCTTGCTTGGCTGATTACAATGCTGTGAGGCTGACATTGATGAAGGGCATTACATGATCAATACTGAGCTTACAGTTCCACATTTCACCTGGCACACACCATAAATATGCATGCAATCCACAATAATGCCCACTAATTATGCTAAACAGTACAAGACATCATAATGGAGGCTGAAGGTTTGCACTCTGTTTATATCACGCCCTCCGCGGTGACTTTATTCTTACAGAAACACTTCCCCACCTCTGATGTTATTTTTATTTGCGTTCAGTGAATAATGCAACACCACAAAAATCACAACCAAAAAGTTACTTCACAGTGTTTTTTCATTTCCCAAACATACTTGACAATAGCTCAGTAGCAGTTAACTCGGTCTGGGAAGCTTATTTCCATCCCAGACAGAGATGGTAGCTAGAAATAAAAACAGATTGTGGCAGTTGACAGGTGGAATGAAAAGTGGGTAGTTTCCTTGATGTAGAAAAGGCTCAGAAGCACTAAGATCAAAGTTTCGAATGACTTTTAACCCTTAAGAACCCACAGTGACACAGGTGTCACCGCCCCTTTACACATTGAGGATAGTTTCTGTTAATGTTTCAAAATTGACACTCCCATAGTTTTTATGACGGTAAAACATGGGTCTGGGCTCTTAAGGGTTAATATTTATCCAAGAAAAATATTTCTGAAAACATCAGTAGTTGTTTTTCTCCTTTCTTTGTAACTGTTTACTTTGCAAAAGGGGCCAAAAAATGTGGTTTCATTTTAAACAGGGTTCACTAATAGGGATTCTTCTGAGCAAGCCAGTTAAGGGTGAAACAGTCCCGCTTTAGTGCTTTTTAATTTAACATTAGGGAAAATACACTGTATCTAGAGACTTCTGCTTAGCTTACTTGCAAGAAAAGTTGCCTGTTACCAAGGATGCGCATCTCCATTTTTATATATTTTTTTTCCGCAAAAGTCACAAAAGTCAGAAAATAGAGACAATGGAGCTAAAATAATTTCTGCACATAGTTTATTGACTTTCTGAACTTCGATTATGTCTGCAGTGGGATTGAGGAGGAGGAGGAGGAGGTGGTGATGAAGTAAAACTTCATAACATTTACATTTTTCCCTCATTAGTCACACATTTTATCCAAACCTTGAGAATGAATTAGGCTGCCAACTAAATCTCATTGATTTCCACCCATTCCCCTGAAATGATATAAATTGTATCACTCAAGCATGATGCAGGGGCATCCAGCTCTCAGCAGATGTGGATTCACAATGCATATTTTAGAAGAGCATGCGCGCACGGGAGAGGAAGCGGTGTGGGTTTGCGATCGATAGTTTTGTTTGTGGTCGCGGCAAGGTGAAAAACACGGGACTGCTTTTGGACGGACCCTTGATGGTTAAAAGTCGCAAAATTAATAATGATTACACTTTTAAATAAATGTGCTCCACTTATAATCACCTGATGATCCATCTACAGTAGGGTGGGAAAATTGAGAAAAAGCATATTATTCTGTAGCATTTGGTAAGAAGTAAAATACTAATGAGAACTGTAATACAGAGCAAATGTCAGGTTTGTGTGTCAATATTTCAAATTAAAGTGCTAAGTCCTTGGTTTTATTCTGTACTCTAGCAGTGCATTTCTCCCTTTTTTTAAGTTTCTCTCACTCCCTTCCATTTCAAGTCGCAGGTGATATTCCCTTGTTCCTGAATGGATTGTCATCGACTGTCATCAACTGCAGCGGACCTTGAACCAGATACAAGATGAGGGATTTCTTTGACCTGCCTGTGTGTGTGCGTGGCAGCCAGACTGCGGATGAGTCTGGGCTGGAGGACGGAAAGCACAAAGCACCGTGTCTGAGGCCTACCAGGAGACCTCCGATAGCCAGTGCACCGTGTCTTAAATCTCTACCCCAGTGTCATTTCCCCTCATGTTCCCAGACGCGCCGCGGCCCAAACAACAGCCTATCCAGACACAGAGGGCCGACAAGCAGCTGGTAGGTTACAGCGCTGCGTGGATGGAAACATGCACTTTATGCTTCATTGACAGCAATGTTATTCCTCAGCTGCTTTTCATTTTATCTTATATTTGTATGTCTTAGCCACTTTTTTTTTCATTGTTAGCAAAAGATTACTGCTGCTGCTGGCAGAAAATTCACTAAACATCCATTCAGTTCCTTTTGTTTTTAATTCTGGGAAGTTTTCATGAACATGATTTAAAATGAATTTTTTTTTTTTTACAAGAAAACAGTGCATTAGGGTTGGGCAGATTGATCGAAATATCGATAGCATTGATACCAACGCTGGTATTGGATCCATACTGCTGCGATAGGAGTGATACTTCAGTTCACTAAGTTCAGTATTTAATTTACTATATTCTTCTTTTTTTTTTAAATTAAAAATATACCTCAGAGATGCAATATGTCAAAAAAAGTTTCGTTGGATTGTCATGCCTATTTTATTTATAGCCTGTAGCACATTTAAACAACAGAGGTTGACCCAAAGCGATTTTTAGACAGGCACATTTATATTCAAGGTCTCCAAAAACATGGTTTCAGAATACATGAAAAGTTGTGTTTTGTTATATTAACTAATTATTGTGGAATAAAAATGATGATGAGTCATCTCATAAGTCCTGACACACTGCTCTCCCCTACATAAGCTGCCATTATTGGTTAAAGTATCTGATTTGTATTGATATCGGCAACATTGGCCCTCATTTTACTTGGTATTGAATCAACACTAAAATTTGCAGCATCACACAGCTCTTACAATGCTATACTCTTGCTTGGGACAAAACTACAGCTATAAAATATGAGCCCTTATTCCCAGGGTGAGGGAGTACGCACAAGGTGGTGGTGGGGTTTGCCATTGGTGCTGCAACACACATAATCACACCACCTTCAACGCATCACGTACACGTTATTTCAGCTCTCAGGGTTATCATTGTACAGGAGGATGTTTTAACCCACTCTAAATATAGTGAAAACAAAGCAAAACTAATTGACACACCAATCAGGACATGAATCACTTGCTCCTGTTTGACAGTCCTTGTGTTTTACACCACCTCCTCTTACCTCCTTGTATAAGCATTGTCTTTCAGCAGCCTGTGCGTCAAGGTACCGATGCCAGTGGACTCTGCGTGCGTGTTTCTCATACGCCAGCGACTTCTGATAAACCTGCTGCGTTTGACGCCTTAGGAATGATATCAGCTTTAAAATATGGTGGTAAAATCCAGATAGTGGTTCACACCTGAAGTGTGAATGACGAACTGCCCGTGACTCGACACAATGATTGGCCAGCTTTCACATTTTATGACTATGAACAAGTGCCACCTTTCAGTGCTGTTCGGTAGAGCAATAACAGCTTTGGATTTTGGTTAAAGTGTAACATACTTCTGGGATGCTTGTGAAGTCTAACCCTAAATGTTAATAACATCACTATACAATGTAAAATACAGCTCACTCTGTAGGATAAGATATATTTTTCTTCTAATTCTAGTGTGAAATTTCGATTATTTTTTTTTTAGATTTCTTTATTATTCTATCAGTGAGTTTAATTAATTTTTATGATGTTGACTTTATGATTATTTTATTGATACAGTGGTTAGGGTAAGGTAAGGATGGATCCAGTAGCCATCTGGGGCCTTTTTTTTGGTATGGAGTTTGTCAACACGATCTCACTCCCAAAGCGTAATATTTTACGCTAGGTGACAAATCCTCAACATGTTACGCTTCCAGGCACCCAACACGTTCCTAAATGACAAGATCGGAAAAATGAGGAAACATGAGAACCGTTTAGAATCAATCTACAAATGTTCGTTCATTTTACTTAAATCGCTTTGGAAAACACTATTTAACGTCATTAAAATGCTGGTTAAGGATAAGGTTATGGTTAGGGTTAGGGCTGGAATACATGGCTGGAGCGTGTATTACTGCAGGACCATCATTCTACTGGATTTCACCCATAATCCAGCGCGTAGCATAAGAACGCGGAAGGTCACCTTTCGCGTTCCTCAGGAATGCCGCGGGATGCGACAAATCATCAGGATGTTACGCCTCGGGAGTGAGAACGGGCTGAGTTTGCATGTGTGTGTGGGTTCTTTCTGGGTACTCTGGCTTCTTCCTCCAGGTGAATGTGAATGGTTGTCAGTCTGTCTGTTAGCTCTGCGACAGACTCATGAC
Source organism: Oreochromis niloticus (assembly GCF_001858045.2). NCBI lineage: Eukaryota > Metazoa > Chordata > Actinopteri > Cichliformes > Cichlidae > Oreochromis > Oreochromis niloticus. The sequence continues at coordinate 20,705,374 of NC_031974.2, forward strand.
CCATCGAGGATGTCCACTTTGTCAAGCACCCCCACCCGAAACCCTGAGTTGGATAAATATGGATGGATGTTTTGTGTCTACTTGTATCAGTTTTGGTTGTTTATTAATTTCCTGTTTTATTTGATGGTTTTATTTGATCGTGTCTGGTTGTCCTCACCTTTAGTGGTAATGTGCTGCTGTGTCCCATTTCCCTCCTGTGTCTAATCCCCAATCAGCACTTTGTGTACATATCTATAGTGCTGTGTTTTTTCTTTCTTTTCATCAGTGCTGTTTCTGTTTATTTTCTGCACCTTGTGTTTTTTTTGTTTTTTTTAAACTTTATGTTACCTGTTGGACTCAAACTTTGTTGGATTTTTTATGTATGTTTTTTTTTTTTTGCATTTTATCTGCTACTTTGTGATATGGAATGTTAATAATATTCAAATCATTATTTTTAGTATTATTGCACAGGAACAAGTGGAGGAGAAGAGGCAGTGTCAGCAAACAACAAGACTTGTCCAAACACTGCAGATGCTGCTGGATTTCAAAGAACAGCAAAGGGAAGTCCCAGTGTAGTCTCACTGAAGTATATAAATCTGTGGGGCAGCCTCTCGGGCAAAACCATGAGGTGCCATCCTTTGTCCTGAAGGTGATGACAGAGGTCTTGGATGTGTTCATCAGCGTCTGTGTTCTCACTGCTGGCTTTCCCTGCACCTTGCAGCCCCCGCCTGTGCTCAGCCTGCTCCCTGAGCGCTGCACAGCTGTGGGTGTCGATGGTGACAGGTCAGCTAATTAGAGCAATGATGTTTCTGTCTGGGGCTGCTGCGTGGACGAGCACATGACTCGTACACGCTCATCCAGGCCTTGGGCCCCATGCAGGCACCCACATGCACAGAGTGGTTTATGGAGAAATGTTCAGATCCACACAGGCCATGAAGCAATAGATTTTTCACAGAAACTGAAGTGATTCAAATTTAAACTATAAAAAGCATGCTCCACTAATGATACGGCGGAGCAACTTTGTCAATAATTGTTGAAAAAGTAAAGTTATGTGTACTTGGGCATCCATTTCCCAATTTGATCTCCGGGGACACAACAACCACCATGACCTCTTCCCTCTCACGGAGCACATCTGACCTCCCTGAGCGACAAAGCTTCGTCATAACCTGACACCTCCCCGTGTCATACAGTTTGACCCTTTGCCCCAAGCGATGACCATACTGTAGAGACAGATGGAAGCCAAACACACGCTGACGCATACAAACACAGTACTTTAAGTACTGACACGCTTGTATATTCAGCTCCAAATGCATATACGCACACGTCTCTTGGAAAAACAAGTCATGCACACACGCATTAACCTTTCCTTCTTCTTGGTACGCAAAATGAAATTGAAATTAAACCTGTAGTACGATAAATATTTAACACATTCCAAAATAGGACATGACAGTACCATCAGATCATTACATGCTGTATTTGGTGTGAACTATTGCTTTAATACTGTCAAATACACTACTGAATGCGGTCCATTTGACAGTGGCGTATCTTTATTGCTGCAGTATCCAAGCTCTTTCTGAGTTGCTGCCAAGGGAGGTCTTAGAGGTGAGCTTCTTTTTTCTCAGATAAATTGCTTATTTTTCCTCCTCCTTCCTCCACGAACTGGACCTTTTGCCCCAGTTGGGCCTTCTGTGACTCCAGAGTCATCTACTTTTATTGCAGTTAATGCTCCTAGGTACAAAACAGCAGTGATGTACAGGGAGTTTCCAGTCCTGGCACCCAACGTAAGTGCCAATCAATTTTTAATCACACTTGAATCAATAGTAGCAACTTATTTCTTTAAATAAGAAAGAAAAAAAACACAGACGGACAAATGGGAAAAAAAAGATCTAATGCTTTGACTGTAATTGAAATGGTTAATGATTATCTGCATACCCCAGAAATCTGATCTGCTGGGTTTCAGCATAAATTAAGGCTGCGCTGCAAACAACCCAGAACACATTTAACGACCACCTTATGTGAAATATTTAAATATTAATTTCAGCATTTTTTTTTCTTTTTATATATGCTGCAGCAGTAAAGTGAGATTAAAAGGCCTATTTTAGAGTTTTCTTTTTTTTAAACTTGTGTTTAATGGATTGGGGGACTTTTTACGACCTGCACTTTGTCCCTGTTGTAATAATAGCAATGTCGCCTTTTTTATTTTTTTTACTTGCCAGCTCATAAAATCACGTTTGAATGCTTAATAGAGCGAAAACCCCCAAATGGTCCTGATAATTCTATAAACCTAAAAATTTCCAGTTGTAATACACATCACACTATAAGACCCTTATCTCAACAAGCATCTGTGTCAAAAAATCATTTTCCACTTCTAAACCGGTTTCCCCATCAGCACCCCTCCCTAAGGTGTGCTGATGTACAACGTATACGACTATTTGTCTTGCATGCAAATATGTAAATGACAAGTCTGGGTCTAAGTGGCTGATTGTGAAAAAAACAACAGCACTGCAATAAATGAGTGGCATATGGTTCCAATCGTCCCTTTGTTGGCAATTTCTATACACAAGGCAATATATATAGGTGGAACTGCAGAGGCAGCAGAAACCTTAACTGGAGCCTTATGCTACCTTCCTGTAATGACAAAATTAAGTTTCGACTTCAGGAGTTTTGCTCCTGTGTGTGTGTATGTGTGTTTGGCAAAGCAACATAAATGGCTCTTGTATGTACGATCTGTGTATAACATGCGGCGCAGCCTCCGTGTTCAAAATCAAGTAATTCTTATTTTGTTTGTCTACTAAAGTGTGAGAAGCTCCATTATTACCGCACCTGGACTGTAACCTCAGAAGTTGCGGCTCACTAAGTGCCAAGATGTAAATGCTGTCCGATGAGTCTCAACGATATGCAAAGCTCCACCGTTAATAATTCATGTCTGAGTTTACAAATGGCACTGTTGCGCAGAGACGAATCAGTCGAGTCGCTGAAATGCTGTTTGGAGGAGATGAAAGTTTAATTCCTGTCCTAGATTACTCCTCCTCATATCTAAGCAGGCCCATTATTTTGCCTCCACCAATGTTTTCCCACCCGCTGTAATGGGAAATGAAGGGAGACATAGGCTGCAGTGATGGTTATGTACTCACCGAGGATCCTCCCTGATAGGTGACAGCTGGGGTGGCTATTTGCATCACTGTTAGAGGGAGTGTCCCATTAGGCCACAAGCTGCTGAAGGGGAAACAAGGCCAGTACTGTAAATATAGCCATATCTGTGTGGATACTGAATGAAAGACAGAGCAGTGCTGACAACACATCCCTCTTCCTTAAGTTATCTAGTATGTCAACACATTTTTGTTTTATGCAGTATTGGTTAAAGACTTTACCTTAACCATCCTCTTTAATATCCCATGTACAGGGCGACGAAGACAGACTTGACAGTGCACTATAAACATAATGTCATAACAAAACAAAACACACAACACAAATTATGTCCTACATCAGGATAACCGTTGATAATATTTACATAACACAACAGAGCAGAACTTGTTTCTCTTCCACAGCTGCCCCTCCCGGAGCCTGGTTCTGCCAGAGGTTTCTTCCTGTCAAAAGGAAGTTCTTCCTTCCCACTGTTGCCAAGTGCTTCCACATAGGAGATCATTTGGTTGTTGGGGTTTTTGCTGTATTATTGTAGGATTTTTACCTTACAATATAAACTTGACACCCACATGGAAAAGAAATAGTAAAAACTTATAAAAGACTTGCATAAGATGTGGCCTACTTCATATAGTGAATCATATAAAGCTTATATGATTTACTCATGAAAGTGGCCACTTTCTCATTACTTTCATATATTGTTTTAGGAAGTATCCAAAACATACAAGCTTCATTTATATAATTTTCCAAGGGATCTTATATCTGTTTTCACTCTTGTATGCTTTTCATACAAGTTTCACACAAGACAGATACAAACTTTATAAGATTTATATATATCTTTTCCATATGCTGTGACAGTTTTTGTGATTTTTTACTATATAAATAAAATTGAATTGAATAATATAGCATAAAATAACATAACAAAACATAACGTTTAAATTAACTATCATTACTGCAACACACAAACAAAATCTATGCCCATGTTAAAAATTTCTACCTGTATAAGACGGCCTTTTTAAATTGAAGTGATTCTTGCTATGGGTAATAAAAACTGTTTCCTGTAGCTCCTGAAGTCGACATGCTCATGACGAGCACTGTAAATAAATAAAAAAAAATAGGCTTACATATTGTTGCTAAGCGTGTGGCTTAACTTTGCGCATATGGGCTAATAAATAAAAGTAGGACATTTAATTGCTATTACTAGAAAATCTTTAACATTTAAAACAATGCAACATGCACACATATGTAAAAATGTATTTCTTGTTGCCAACTAGTTATTCTGTCAGCTAAAATGTCAAGATGCAGGCTTGGGGTTTTTTTTTTGTTGTTGTTATTGTTTTTCATCAGCTATAGCTAATAGCTAACGTTAGCTTGACTAGTCAGGTGAGTATTCTTGGACATTTGTAATTTTCATTTCCCAGTGACTGTTTGAAAAGAAGAATCCTGCAGAGGTCTTAAACATGTGCGATACCTACCTGTTTGCTTTCATGTGAAAGAAGCCGGTACAAAAACGACACATCCCATGCAATACTTTGTCACAGCATTGCTGTTGAGCTTTTAACACCACAAGAAACGAACCTTTTTAGATGAAGACTCCCCGCCGTGTTTGATAAATGCAGTGATTCTCAAATATCCAGTGTTGTCAGCTGAAGAGACAAAAAAACCCTTTTCTAATTGTGTGAATTTGTGATAGCGACAGTCAATGCCATGCGTTTTAATAAATTATAACCATCGCCTTTATTTGCAGCCTTACTCCCCGATATAGCAGATAAACTGATTTTGCAGTACGAAAGGGCTCTGTTTGGCTTCACACACATTATCCAGACCTTGAAGAGATCTCTGTGTGCCTGTGCGTGGGCTCCTGTAGATCAGTATGCTGCTGTTGCAAGTGAGGAAGTGTTGTCAAAGGCTCTGAAAAGCTCTTTGATAAACGCTGAGGGCCACCACCCCAACTCTCTCTATCTCCCCCTCTTGGTTCAACTCTGTCTCTGTGAACTTGCAGACTTGGAGAACTGAATCAGACGTGATCAAAGGTTTATTTGAATTGTTCTTTGCCTCAAGGTCCGAGGTCAAAACATTTATAGTGATACCCGTGTTCCAGATAAGAGAGTGCTGTATAAGGCGAGCGTCTTAGCACTTCAACTCCCGTAACCTACCACTTTTCTTCCTCTACTTTCTGATACTGGATCTTTGGATACAGAGTCTCACAGGTACTTCAAATACATGTTAAACTTTAAAGCAAATCTGAGGCATTACTTCGCGGTGATACTGCGCACATGGATCTAATTTGACATCTCGAGGGCTCAGTATCAGAGGAGGATAAAAACAATGTGTTCATGCAATATGTCATAAGTAACCAATAACGTGGGTGTATTTTTAGTCACTTTTCATACTCCTTAATTTCATGTCACACTTGTTGGCTGAAAGCAGGTTCACCAATTGATTACACTAAACTGATGCTTTTTTTTTACCGCCGTGCCACTGCAGCACATGAATGATAATGATTACAGCTACATCATTTTATTTTGCCACCACATCTCATATATATGATGAATAGATGCTGCGAAAGAGCGTAAAATGGTGTGGACTGAATTTGCACTGACACTTTACAGGATGGAAAACAAAGCTTTCGCACTACAGCTGCTTAACCAAAAAAAACCTCACAACTGTGTTAACAGAAAGCAACGTGTGATTGTACATATTCCAAGCAGGTCATCACACGCACTCTGTTATGTTTTGGTCAGGCTGTTCTCACACCAAAATGCTGCTGTTTTGTCAGAAGCTGCTGGTGGCTGTGTCATGACACGCCGGCTGTAACAACAATGAGACCAGTCTTACTTTATATAGCTGCTTGTTCAGTGCAGGGAGAATGTATTTTAACTCAAACTCCGACCCTAACTAGATAGTTTTGTTGGCCAAAGTTTATCAAACAGCAAGTTAAAGTGAAACTACATGAAAAGCACAAAACGTGGATTTTCCACATGGGGAAAGAGCTGCTACCAGTCACACCATCGTCACGCTCCCTGTCGTCTTACACGAGCTTTGTCACTCTTTCAAACAGGGCTGTTACCTTTCAGCATCCACTATACATTTATACACCAATCTGCATTAGTTATCATTAGTTATTAACCTCTGGCTCCCATCGGCTTCCTCCCATCGCCCCCAACTGGTCGCAGCAGATGGCTGCCCCTTCTGCAGGAGGTTTCTTCCTGTTAAAAGGGAGTTTTTCTGTTCCACTGTCGCCAAGTACTGGGTCAAAGGACGTTGGGGTTCCTTTCTCCCATTCAAGGGTCTTTATCTTGCCATATAAAGGGTAATATAAATACAACTGGATTGAATTGAGGCATTTGACGTATCAGAGTGACCACATGTTTGTTTTTTCTCTTTTTAAATCCCATCTTATTTATTGTAAATTCTCTATATTACCATGACAGTTTAAAGATGGCTGCATTGGTGTATAAAAATCAGCACCAACAGTTTTTTCTCTGTTGGTGCACCACTATTGGTTTTCTCGGGAAGGTGCTTCTACCAATAAAAGAAAGATAATAGCAGACAACTCAAAAAGTGCTCCGTTTCCATACTCTGTTTCCTTAGCCACTAGATGGTTGGCTTTGCAAGTAACTCTAAAATAACATAACTCTAAAAATAAGATCATCTAATGATGTTGCACAGCAGCTCCATTGGTGTGTAGATGAGTGAGTAAGAATCACATTGTAAAGCCAATAAGATTAAAGACCCTTATGGTGCAGAGCAGAAGGTGCACATGCTTGTTGAATCGCTATGTGCAGCACACTGTAACACAGTGAGACTTTAAGCAAAATGCGTCCATGCGTTTTGTAATCTTTTGTAGTAAAGGGGGTGGATGTTGAAGACAGCTTAGTAGTAAAATTTAAAGTAACAAAGGGCTTATTTTTGAGTAAACAATAATACACAGACACTTTGGGCAGTCTGTAAACACTAATGGAATATATATTTTTCACGCTGTTAACACTGTTAATGAGATACTAATTACTTCACACTTCATTTCAAATTTTATAATGTGCAAATATACCGTATATCAATAGTTTTATTTCACTTATGCATATTTAATCACATTCTATTTGTAATTGTATTTGTTTAACTACTGACATTTTTAAAGCCCGAGCATGCTGGGGGAAAAAAAAGCATGCTTCCTATTGTCTGATCTGCCCGAGGGTTTCCTCGCACAGCAACAGCCCCATTCTGTGGGAGCGGTCCAGAATTACCAGGGAATTGCCACTGGATCATTTGAAGATGAAGGGAGGGAAAAGCGTTTTTCATTCACCTCCCACATCTCAGAAATTCCCAGATGGTCTGGGGAGTCAAACTGGCAACCTTGCAGTCACAAAGCCTTCCTTACAAGCCCTCAGGCACAGCTGCCTTCCTTTTTGATTGGTAATTTCTTTCTGTAGAAAACTGGATGCTTCAAAACATAAAGAGCACTCCAGATGTTTGGAGTGTCATAACACAACAATGCAGGTGGTAGACTGACAGCGAGGTAGATTTCGCTCCCCGCCACTGCCAGCAAGTATCTTTTGTCGACTCTGCCACACACACACACACGCGCACACACAGAAAGAGAGGCATTTTTCATTTGGTGCCGCTGGTTGGTTCAAAATTCACAAGAAAAACTCGTGTTTGTGCACGTACCCACTTTATTTTCTCATATAGTTTCATTTTTCAAGCTCTTAACAGCCGTCACAGTTGTCATAGAGACCACATGTTTTATAGGCTTCACACCATTATATGATTTGCAAATCTTTCATAAAAGCTGCTATTGAGAATGAAAAGCCTGATAAACTATCACAGCTCTTTTAAAGCCACGGCTCACTTCTCACCTCATCTTTTTTTTCCCCCTATGTTTTTTTTCCTCTTTTTTTTTTACCGTTAGTCACGCCTCACTCAGTATGTGCTGTATGAGCCACGAACATTGCACACTTAGTGGTAAGGCAAATCAATGCAGTCATGCACTAAATCAACACATCTAATGTTGCTCCATGTCAAGTGTGGTTGTTGTCAGTGTCAGGGAGTTAGCAGGCAGAATATAATATACTTACCGTGTGTCTTTGCTAGGTCTCGCACTGATACATCAAAAGGCCTCCGTCCATCTGTCTCGTTAGGACCAGAACATCATCAAATTACTACCAAATGAATCTACTTAAATCGGCAAATTTGCAGTTGTTACCATCTGTAAATTCAGGTAATGAACACAAACGCTGTTCTAATTGATCATCACTTTTTTGTTTGCGTATGACAGCAAAGTCATATAAACTCCCATATTATGGAGGTTGTAGGCAGAATGAATAGAGGAAGACCACAAAAAGGGTTTATGGACAAAAAGGATAGGGTGTGATGGACACACACACACACACTTATTGTAATATTATTGGCAAAGCTTTGAAGCAACTCTTTTTTTTTACTATACTTGCCATGTAGCTGTCTTAGTCGCCTCTCTTTGAGTTTGATTCCGCACAATAAAGTGGTCCTCTTGCAGCTAACGTCTCACATTGTTATCAAGGAGGTCTGGCGCCTGCTGATGGATGGTAAACTGCTTATGTACTTGACACGATGATCAAAAACAAATGATTGCATTTTGTGCAGGTGTAACTATAATAGTACAGAACTCCCTTTCATCGCAGAGGGATCAATAATCCTGTGGAAGGAAGCCAAGAAATTATCCAGGAGTTGAGCCTTTACGGTTCAGAGCCGATGATGCCACAGGCGAACGCCGGGGAAACACGTGAGCCTTGAGTTTAAAGAAAAGACTTCACCCAGACCGCAGTTATTACTGCATTTTTAGCACATAACGAGCCCTTGAAAGACAGCATGCCCTCGCTTTGCTAGAGGAATACACTGTTTTGTCTAGACATGTTAAAATTTTTATACCTCAAAATAAAATTTATGTTCTGTTCGGAGAATAAATATTCTTCTTGTGTATTTGAGTAAAAGGGAAGGGTGGAAGGGAAGAGAAACTGCAGATTGTTTGACAGTATTTTAGGAATAACAGCCAAGCCGTATAATTTTTATGACTGCTTTTTTATTAATATCCACAAGGAAGCATAAATTTAGGGACTAACTATCAAATGTAAACTTTGAGGACCCGCTGGACTCTGGCAAACAGCTTCCAATCTCTGTTCCTTTTTATATTGCCAGCCATATGTAAAGAAGTTGTTTGTTTTCATGTAGTTTGTACGGTGCACACCAACAAGTTCAAACCTAACCTGTGACAAATGGAGATGGAAGCCCTCAACATGCTCACCTTATTTCAAAACAGCTACATGTAGCCTACAGCAGCCTGGAGTTTGAGGGGTCAGCTATGAATCGAAAGCACTTTACCTTGTGCTCCAAACACCAGCCCTTCATACTGTATATACCGGGTTGCCTTTATTTCAAATTAAAAGTCATGTGAAAACACCCAAGCACACTTGTTATATGAAGTTTGGTGATTGATCACGGGTGAATTGGCTGTACAGTTGAGTCCTTCCCTCCTTTTTTTTGTTTTCATGGCAGGAATAGTTCTCCAATAAAAAAAAGGATCAAATTGTTAAAGGAAGTGATTTCATTGGTTGATATGGAGGAAATTGATAAAGTCACACTCTGTGTGGATTCTAATCGAACAAAGTGGACATGACAAAGCTGAAATGAGAAAAACAGGGAGATTGATGGCATGAGAAGAAATGAAAGAGGTCGTTTAGTAGGTGAGGCTTGGTTTTTTATATATATATGTTTATTTTAAGCAATTGGGTCAATATCCTGCGCGCATTAAAACCCCCTGGCCTGTGGTGACGCCTCATCGTGTGGCAACTCAAAGAGCAACTTCTCATATTATATTCAGAGCTTCAGCTTTTATTGAAAATATTTAAACTCCAAAATATCCACCAGAGCTTGTGTTATTTAAATTTCTTATTTTTTAATGGTTTTTTTGTGTGTGAAAAATGTGTCATTGCGAATCTGTTTTGCAACAGCAAGATTGAAATGGACTCAAGTAATCTTGTCTACGACCTAAGGTGAAACGCTGACTATGATGCATGACTTGACAGTTTCCTCATCCCTCAAATCTACTGTTTTAAATCGACTGTGCTTTGGTACGATTCAATTATAAAGTCAGTATTGCAGGGCTGGCTTTCTGCTGCAAAATATTTGACGATATGAGAACCTTGTGTGACCCATTTATTTTGATTTGGGAAAACAATTGTATCTCATCCCTAATGTCTGTCGTGGGCAGGCTTCATAAATCACCCTGCCAGGCTATGTACAAATGCATGATAGATGCCATAAATTCAGCAGTATCAAAGGAGAGAAATTAACATCGATTATGTCACGTATTCATCAGTGATCTGTTTAGAACGAAGCAGCGACAGAGGCTGCGGCTCAGGAGCCACTCCCTTTTTGATACTTTCATTACAGCGGGAGTCAAAAGTTGAGCTCTCCTTTATGGGGTAATGCTTTCTAATCAGAAGAAATTCCTCAGAAGATCTTTGAAGTTATTTTTTTTCCTTCTAAAGAGGCGCACGCCATGTCACTCAGTGTATATGTTTTATGCAAAACAGCAGCGAATAAGGGCATGAGCTTTAACACTGACTATAGATCAAAACTCTCAGCGTTACAATACACTGCCTGTTTTCTTGCTCTGTTGTCTTTTCTTCCCATGAAAGAGAATTATAAAGAAGACCTCCGCAACGGCAAGAGCGAAAGAGAAAGTGAGTGCAAGGGAGAAAGTAAGAGGGTGTAGAGAGATAGTGTTTATTGCTTGTGGGAGGTGAATGATGGCGCGGCATAAAAACCCCACCAAAGCGAGCAGATGGAGCCTATGTGACAGTAAAACCCCAAACGTCCGCTGAAGGTTTTTACCAGTGACTTATGAAAGCTATCTGTCAAAACAAAGGCAGGAGTTAGCAGGATGATATGCTAATGAAGCGGCATTGCTCCGGTGACAAATTATGCTCAAAAAGTAAATTGTTTCTCATAAGAGCCCTCTGTATGAGCGTGGACAGCAGCGAGTGCGAGATTATCGGCGCAGGAAGTGACACGAGACAAGGGAAGTTAGTGAAGTTCACGGAGGAACAGACAGGAAAAAGTTCTTGCTTTTTAGGATGGGGAGCAAACTTTCTTAGTACTCTTACAAACTGGCTTGTGAAAAGATCAAAAATCAAATAAGAGAAAATAAGCAGACACTAAGAGGAGGTCCCAGGTTGATGAAAAAGAGAGAGAGAGACAGTGAGCACATGGGCTAGTTTATATCAGGAGGAACGCCCAGTTGAGCTGCATTTAGTGACAACCCACCCATGTAAGCTAATTGCCGTGTAAGATTGTTTTGTAAGGCTAAGGCCACTTCTTAGACTGTCGAAGTGATGTTGTCTTAAACAAAAAGAACCAAAAGAGTCTTGGTACTCAGTGGAGAAGCACTTATTGACAAGCACAGCGGTAAGATGTTTCTTGGAGATTTTGGCCGACTCCTCTTGACAGAAATTCCCAAAATCCTTTAGGTTTATTGGCTGCTGCTTTGCAATTGGAAGCTTTAGCTCCTCCCACAGATTTTCTATAGGACTGTGGTCTGGAGACTGGCTAGACCGCTCCATGACCTTAATCTGCTTCTTTTTAGCCACTTTCTTGTTGCCTTGGTTGTCTTTTTTGGGTCATTGTCATGCCGAAAGACCGTTGACCCAATTTGAATGTTCTGGTGGAGGGAACGGGGTTCTTGTCCAAGGTTTTATGGTGCATGGCCTCATCTATTGCCCCTTGATGCAGTGAACTTGTTTTGTACCCTTAGTAGAAAAACAGCCCCAAACCATAATGCGTCCACCTCCATGATTGACTGTGGGGATGATGTGCTTTGGGTCATACTCAGCATTTCTCCTCCAACAAGGCAATCCATTACAACGTAGTGCGTTACCAAAGGTGTTCTTGGTGACTGTGGTCCCAACTGACTTCAGATAATTAAGAAGCTCCTGCTGTGTAATTTTGGGCTGATCCACCACATTTGTCATGATCATTCTCACCCCATGAGGCAAGACTTTGCCTGGAGCTTCAGACTGAGGGCAACTGATGGTAATTTTATAAAATTTTATAATTCTTCCACTTCTGAATAATTACACCAACAGCTGTCACCTTCTCATCAAACTTCTTGTTGATGGTCTTGTAGCCCATTCCGGCCTTGTGTAGGTCCACAGTCATGTCGCCGACGTCCTTTGACAGCTCTTTGGTTTTGTGGTGGAGAGCTTGGAGTGGAGGAAATTGATTCTGTGGACAGGTGTGCTTTATACACATAACAAGTTGAGATGCGTAGTGGCACACAGCCAATCTGTGGGAGCCAGAATTCTGGCTGGGTACTTATTTCACTCAATGACATGCAAATCAATTTATAACTTTTATGTAATGTGTTTTTTCTGGATTGTTGGTTGATATTCTGTCTCTCTCCATTAAAGTGAAACTACCATAAAAAATAGAGGCGGTTCACTGAGCAACGTTACAAATTCAACAGGGGATCAAATAATTATTTCCTTACTGTAGTACAACAATGTACTTCACCTCCAGGACTGCCTACAGGCATTTAGCTTAAAATCTATAGGTTCAGGCAGCTGTGCTCAGAAGTAAGGACATTTAAACTCATACTCTAATTTTTATGCAATCAGATTTATTTAAATCACACAAAAATCAAACATTGCATTGTAATATTAAATAATGAAATTGTTTGATTGGGTTCTCAAAGGGAGTCACTCACATATGTCATGGTATTCTGTCCATGTTAAGCAGTCTTTTACTTTTAATTCTTATGAGCACACTGGAATGAAAATCACTTGTATCCTCCATCTTTACATTCATTTGTGCACAGTTTTTGTTGCAAGGATCTGCACACGTCAACTTTGCAAGTACTTTTTAATCACGTTGCAATGTGAGCCGTGACAGAAGTTAATAAAGTAGGGCGCAGCGTTAAAGTAAAGATAAAGGCAGGAAGAGTTGTGAAAAAAGGGAGTACCTGGGAACAGAGGGGGCATTATGTCTGCAGCCAAAGCCTATGAAGGTAAGAAAGGGCAAACCTGCAGGAGGTTTTATGACTGAGTTATTGTCAATGTTTACATGCCAGGTGTCAATGGTGTCACAGATTGCCATCCCAGTGTTCTCAGCAAGGCTTCGGCTTGGTAAACAGACTTCAAAGGAGACGGCTCTGTGCTGAAACAGAGACACATATGCACGCATGCACAAGCACACTACCGCACGTACACACAAGCTCTCACCTTAACATGCATGCAGCTAGGTGCACGTTCTCTCACAGATGCGCATGCATGCACTCTGCTGTATCCAATCATAAGGCCAGTGTCAACGCGAGGCATTGAGCTAGCTCGAATATAGCAAAAATCACAAAGGAAATGCACAAATCTGAGGGGGAAAAGTCCTTTGAAATGTGATGTTGTGCTGAAATATAGCATTGGAATGACAGTGTGGGTGATTTTGATGTGTGCCTCTGTGCTCCTCTAAGGGTACATGTGTGCTTTTGTGTGTTCTGTGTATGATGTGTGCGCAAGGCAAATACGTGCTGTGTGTGTGCACAGAATACAGGCTTTGTTTTTGTGGTTTACCCAAATGGGTCGTAGGGATTGTCTTCTATGCTGCATGCACTATTTAATTAGGGTGAACTTTTCAAATAATCCATTATTATTAAGAGTGGATCATAAAAAGGGAAGAAAAACAGAGCTGATATGTTCCTGCTGCCTCATAATTTATCTCGTTTCTATCTTTAAATTTAAATTCTATTTTATCATTGTTTATACTGAGAAGCTGCTTTTCTAAATGGGTAAGAAGAGTAAATAAGACAGCATGGCGTGGCATCAGAACAGTTTTTCAATTATTAATGAGCTAAAATCACTTCCAATTCTCTGTTGTCTTTGTACACTATAGGCCATTTGGTAATGTTTTATCAATCAAGGAGCCAATAGCTACTGGTGAAATATTTTTCCATGTCATAAGTCATACAAATTGGAAGAATCCTGTAAGCTATACAGGTTTTTTAGTGGATTTGAAGGTTTCCAAATCAAATCCCCGCCAAAAAAAAAAAAAAAAAACAAGAAAGAAAGAAAAGAGAAAAAAGGAAGGATAAGGAGAAAAAAAACACATCTCTCATCTCTTATGCAGCCAGAGTGAATACGCCTTGAGATATGCGATTTTGCTGAGCCACTGTGGAGTGTTTGATTTCAAACCAATTTTTAGCTGATCATTATATTTTATTAAAAGCATCTCAGTTCATTATATAAAAGCCCTTTCCATTCCCAGGGAATGGAAGAAATAAATAAAAAAAAACAGCCTTGAATGAAAAGCCACACACAAAACTGGAGAATGTAAGCCTTTAATAGGAATCAGAGTTTACACCAGGGGTCCCCAATCTCAGTCCACGAGGGCCGGTGTCCCTGCAGGTTTTAGATGTGTCCTTGATCCATCACAGCTGATTTAAATGGATAAATTACCTCCTCAACATGTCTTGAAGTTCTCCAGAGGCCTGGTAATGAGCTAATCATGTGATTCAGGTGTGTTGACCCAGGGTGAGATCTAAAACCTGCAGGGACACCGGCCCTCGTGGACTGAGATTGGGGACCCCTGGTTTACACATTTATGAACCAAACAAATAAATGCTACCAGAAGAGCTGCTGTAGCTGTCAGACTAAATGTATTATTGCTGTGATATTACCCAGTCAGAGTTTTTACTCCTTCCGTTCAGATATTAACTGTATTCTAGTCCTGCGTAGGTAGCTCTTCAGCTCTTGGCTTCTTTTTAAGTTATGGAGAAAGACAAGACATAGAAGTTATTTATTTTAGTTTTAAATCATCCTCTTTGTTTTCAGAAAGAAAAGGACTTCTGAACATTTTTTTATTTTGGTTGCTATCCTGCTGTAAAACCAATCAGACTTCAACATGCCACTCCCTCAAAAAGTCCTACGAGGCCATGCATTCCAAGGGGGACACTGTCATCCGCACAATCTTAATATTTAATCATGATAACACAGCAGCAAATCACATCAGAGGCAACGCATGTTAGATCATATTGTCTGATCCAATAGTATGCTCCTGTGTTGCTATCAATTACAACTTTGGCACCCAACTAATTTGTTTGAGAGGTGGATTGGTAATTTGATTCTGGCCTCACTCACTTGATTTCCCTCACCCATTAATTTCATTTGCACTTGCCCATCAGCAGCACCAGCACATGTTGAGTCACCCACGTCCCAGAGCTCATCTTAGCCCAGTCTTATTAATACCACCAGTTGTGGCAAGTGCCAGCCTGACACTCACACAGCATGCAGCCGCCGCTCTCATTCCGAGCCATCACAGCCTGCATCTCTCCTTCAGTGGCTTGGAACCTCTTAACCTGTCCACTCTTCACCTCACCAGCCGGCTCACGCTCTTGGCTCTTCTGAATATGAATTCAAAGCCCGTGCCACCCTTTTCAGTCAGCAGCTGCCAAATAATGCCAGCTTAAAATCCATTTTTATTTTGGCCAAAGAATTCTAATTAATAGGAAGATTGGGGCTATTTTTAGAACACACGTGACATGCCAATCGGCGCTTGGTGTGGCGATTGTGTCATGTTTTTAAGGGTTAACTAAATGCGTTTGAGCATGTTTATGAATATACAGCACCAAGCAGATGACAAGAGATAGTGTCATTGTAGTAATGAGTCTCTTTGAAATATCAAGATAAGTGCTGGAAAAAACCACAAATTTAGGTTGTAGTTTCAGGAAACTGTGTTTCCAATTAACCTTTAATGACACCGCCATCAGAGTAACCCTGCACTGTCTTTAGCATACAGCAGCGTGGAAGAATAAATGACTTGGACTGAAAAAAGATATAGTTTGACAAACTGCTAAACAAGATTTAAACACGCAAATGGAAACATCTGGAAAAACTGAATAATAGAATGATTTTCCCTAATTGGAAAACAGTTATTGATGAGTCCACAGAAAAGATCAGTGTGCAAGAGGCCCTGTGTTATTGAAGTTTTAACAAGGATAAATGGCATAGACTCCAGGTCACCCTACTGGGAATCTTCCTGTTCTGCAACAATGGGGCTACAATGATGTCTTCTTAAATGAACTGGGCTGCAAACTGAGTGCACCTTTACATTTAATAATTCCCCAAATCTTTGCCTGTGCTTAATAGTTACAAAGAGTGGATAATAAAAAAAAAAAAGCCAAACAGTGATGTGGCTTTAGTCACGCACAGCTGGTCTGGTAATATCACTTGTCAGTGAGTAGAAGTGCTCTGTCTTAGTTAGAAGCTTTGTCACCTCAGGCCTGAGGATATCTCACTAAATTGTTGCTATGTGGCCCTTGAGGTTTCTTGTTTTGTTTTTTTCCCCTCCTTTCAACACTTGGTGGGTTTGTCTTCAGATCCCACGAGATAAGACAATCATGAGAAAACAGTGCAAGCACACATCTGTCTAAAAAGCAGACAGGTAGTACTGAAACACAAAGAAAAAGCTGATATCACATGTTAATACCTGCACAACAAAAGCAAACAAAGAGCAGTATTTCTCAAGCTTAGGTACTACTTTTCTTCGCCTCTGCGTTTAATGTCACTTATTGGTACGAGGGCCAAACCCGATTTTTGATGCCGAGTGTGCAATACCGCCACAAATTCCCAAACTTTGCAGCTCTCCTGGTAAATTATCAGCTCCTCTTTCATAAATACGAATGAACAAAAACACATTTGCGGTGTATAATAAGATGCAGTAATTAATGTCATCGATTCACATCTGTAAGGATACTGACTGGGAGAAATGTGATTACTTTTATCACATTTCAAAACTTGGAGTTAGTTTCGGAGCCCTGTAACTCAGTTAGCGTGTGACTGTGGAGAGAGCGAGAGGGCTGCTCCTGCTCTGTGATTGATGAGCGCACACCGGGGTAGGCTATTAAAAAAAGCTGCAGCGTATTCCATAGACAATGGCAATAAACATATTCAGGGTGCTGAATTCAAAATGACTTATTTAGGGAAAGAAAATGCAATTTTTGCACCAACCATAACCATAAACCTTGGATTAATGGGAACGCCATGTGCGCATTTAAATGCACAACCACACAGACACACAAACACACACAGGTGAATGCCTTTGTATTTACTCTATGAGAGATTATTATTGCTATTAGAATCAGCAGGACCACAAAATAATAATAATTTTTTGCATTAGGCACATTTTACTGAGGAACACTGTTAAAGGTTTGACTCTTTGGTAATTATATTCATTTTCAAGACAAAAAAATAAATAAAAAAGGAACAAAAAATAGAGAATTTGAAGGCCATACAGTTGGCCTCACTTAGCTTAGCAATAAGAAGTGGCAACCTTCTGCTCTGAAAAATTTGTTCAAACAGAAGTGCCAAAAACTGGAGTTGCAAGAAGGGCCACTTAAAGCTGGCTAAAAAAAAGAACTAAAATATCCAGCTTTAGAGATAATAACAAGCTTAGGCCTTTTTTTATTTTCATTTTTAATATAACTCCATTTAAGGTATATTCAGGGTTGAAATTATACATTATAATACCAGCAGGCACTGTTTTCCTGTTTGGCTAACAGTTGTGTCTCTAAGGCCAACATGAATTCCCAGAGTCCACAGTAAATGGGTCTTATGTAGCTGAAGTGCTGCAAAAATAACTCATCAGAATGAATCCAGTGAATTTTCATGATGTTTTAAATTAATGGGTGGATAATCGTTACATTTTGATGTGGTTTCTAATGGATTACATTGGTTTCTTGTGACTGTAAGGTTTCTTGTGTATTTCGGTAGGCTACAACCATGTGCATCATATTGATTTAACTCATCTAATGAGTAGAGAGCAGGTTTTTTTCAGTTACAGCTATAAAATACAGGCATTTGAAAAGGAAAGTGTTCACAATACTCAATGTAGCCCTGTGAAAAAGCCACAGGCTTACTGCTTCCATAGGAATTAAGACGGTATGCCATGTGCTGACGATTAAATGCAGTTGATTAACTGGTCATCGTCTCTATAAAAGAAGATGTTTTGGCAGCTTCCTGGTCTGGAGATTTCAAGTGTGTCTTAATACAATGTCACAATCCACGTCTCAGCAAATTAACACCAAGGTCAGATTGTGCAATGATCAGAGAAATTGCAAAAAGACTCCATCCCTCCGCGCGCCCGTCAAGTTAGCCCGTCAAATGTTAAAGTTCATGACAACAAAATTAAAAAAGGCTGAATAAGTGTGACTTGTTTTGAAAGGTTCCCAGGAGAGAGCCATGTCTCTGAAAAGAACCTGGCACAGCTCAGGTTTGAAAAGCTGCATGTGAACAAACCAAAAGGCTTCTGGAGCAGAGACCAAAGTGGAAATGTTTGGCTATAATGCTGTGATTGGTGAAAACTAAGCACAGCACAGCATATCAGCAAGTGATGATCTGGGAGCCACTGAGTCCAGTGTCCAGAGTCCAGTGTCCAAATGACAGGATTAAAAAAACAAACAAACAAAAAAAACACAAAAAACAGTTTACAGCCCCCTTAAATAAAAAGTTGATTTATTTTATCACACAGATTCAATCAGACCATTAAATAAGTGCTTACTACAGCTCTGATCATGTTGCGAAAAGGCTGGCTCAAACCATTCTTTCTCCCATGACCACATTACTTAAAGTACTATACAGCTGACCTATTTCTGTATAAATGATAGTTAAAAGCTTAAACTCCCAAATAATGTAATGACAGAAACACATACAAAATATGCTCATCTAAGACATAAGAAAAAGATACCCAAGACTTTGAAGCTGCCACTGGAACAAAATCGTCCATCAGCAGTTTCAGTCCTCCTGAGATACAGTCTTCCCCGGCAAAGGCTGATTCATGGATTCATCTCCTCCCACTCTGTATACCAAAGTATTCTAGACTCAAATGTGAGGTCATCTGTTTAACAGGTAAAGTTTGGCCAATATTGGGCCATGCAACAGGACAATGATCTCAAGCACCGGAGACACAGTATTTACTGTACAACCGAATGCTGAAAACCAAAGAGTTGCAATGACCCAGTCAACGTCCAGACCTGATTGAAACGGTGTGGTGGAACTTTAAAAGAGCTGTGCATAAATGAAGGCCCACAAACCTCAATGAACTGAAGCAACACTGTATAGAAGAGTGGGCCAAAATTTCTCCATGACAATATGACAGATTGATAAAGTCATAGAGAAAATGACAACTTAATATTCTAGCTGCTAATAGCGGTTCAAAAAGGTTTTGAATCATGGGGTGCACCTTTTCATATGCATGTAACTCTGCTCATAATGATTGTTCATTTCAATTTAGAAATTTACCCCACCCTTTAACAAGGATTTACCCCAGCTATTTTAGGCACAATGAGATTAGTAGAAACTGAAAAGAATCAGAGATCAACTCTGGTGTTACTGAAAGATACGTTGTCGGCTCTTTACTTTCACCAATAGGTATATTTTTTAAAACCTGTTTTTCACTGGCCAATGTTAGAATCATATTTTATATTAATAACGCAATTTGCTAACCATGCTCAATAGCTAGCACTAATGTTAGCTGACTCCGTAGGACTACACCAGCTTAAAATTAATGAACTAAATAATTAATAAAATAAAATAAATTGAAGGAATGATGAATGATGGCACAATAACATCACTTAAAACCAAATGTTTTTTGGCTGTTGGTGATGTTAAGTTTTTGTTGATGTCTGTGCTATGCTAAGCTAATCTTCAGGGCTAGCTATAACTTGTGAAGCTGTAACTTTATGTTTAGGCTACATTCAGACATAGAAGAAAGGGAATACAGCTTTTTCACATTAGTAAAGAAAAAAATCACTTTGCAATCCTCACTGTATATTAAAAAAAGGCTACATTTAAAAAACATAAAATTACAATCATCCAAAGACTTGGAAAATTTCGCTGCCATTCAGACTTCAGGCTTCGATTCAGTGTTGAACAGAGGAAGATTTAATAGCCTCTTACTGAAAAAGAAATATCTTTGGGTCGACATAGCAGAGCAGGTGATTAGCAATAATGTAGAAGCTATCCAAAATGAGGCCGCTGCTGGGTGGGGAAGGAAAGAGACGGAGCGAAATCAACATTGTTAGAAATGGATAATTCATAAATGCACTGTTCATGGTGATATCTCCAGAGATGACAGAGTACATACATCTGCAAATTGTAGTAGATGAGAGTTTAATAGCAAAGTAATGAGTCTTTTGGATCTACATATGATATGCAGCTCAAACACAGTCAGAAACCTTCAATAAACATCTCATTTTATAAAATTATTTGTGCTTGTGGTCTTTTCCCGAGGTCATGTTACTTCACCAAACACACAAGTGCACTTACTGTACACATGCCCATGTATGATGGGAAGTGTGCTTGCACATGCACAGATAGTGGGTACAGGTGCTGCAGTATTCAAAGTATCTCCTTGGGCTTTAAAGCTCTGACAGGGAACCAGACAAGGCTTCTTTCTTCACACTCCCCCTCCCTGCAACACCCCTCCCAGCCGCAAAAATATTACCAGAGCTTCCCCAGGGAGAAGCAGAGGGGAAACGTGATCTGGAAGAGAGGCGCGAATCCACCACAACAACAGCTGTTTCCAAATCACAACAACCTGGGGAAGGGTTGTGGGTTATATTTTATGGGTGGAGAGGGACCACGGATGTTCATTTATTTATCTCCACAGTCAGCATTGAGGTGTGTGTGTGTGTGTTCTTGTGTGTGTTTGTGACAAGTTATCTCATAGCTCACTTTCTACTTTCACAGGAACACGCCTAAGGTCATTGGTTACTCTGCAGAGTTCTGAGACCTCTGCCACAGCGAGTCACGTGTGCAGATGATGAGTATGTAAAAATAATCAATTTCATGCGTCAAAATATTATAATGAATGTATGAAACATAGAAAATCTTATTGAGTTGGTCTGATGCCATTTACTTTCCCCTTCACTCGCTTTCATAGATGCCACTTCTCCACGGGTACAATTATGTTGAGAGCAATTTCATATTTCAAGTATGCAAATATCAACGCTGGGCAGCCACAAACAGTCCATGTACAGAAAATATGTAGGCTGTCGCGCGATAACCCTTGCCTGTGCCGTGCTAACTCGCTATTTAAAATCTAAATTAGCTTGCATGTGCATTCCTGCTCGCACACACGTACGCTCAAGGAGTGAGATTAGTCTGATGGTTCTCAGTAGACCCAACTCCAAACACACATGCCTCTGCTGGGGTAAATGAGGGGGCATGTACTGGAGCTGAATACAAACATAACCATTAGAAGGTTGAACAGGCCAGTCTGTTGCGATGACCTTGACATGTGTTGGTGTCGACTCTCCTTTGCTACATGTTGTTATTATTTAGGTTATTTTCTATTCTACAAGCAGAACAATGACTCATCTGCTATCATTCACACTCGGTGGGCCAAACGAGTCCATATGGAAACAATATAGACATTTTATATCTGAAACTTTAAAATGTATGTTTTTTTGCTAACAGCATCCTCTGTAGTACATGCTGAGCTTCAATGCTGGTCCGTCTGTCTGCTGCTCCAAACTGGGGTATGCCGATTGCCATTTACAGTACTGCAGGTAATATAGTGTCCATAAATAATTCCTTCATAACAGAAAAACACTAAAACTTCCTCCTGCACAAGTGCAGGTAACAGCAGAACAGGTGCTGAGGTAATGTAGAGTGAGCCTCATGATAAAGCTACTTCAAAAAAAATAAATTACATAACTAAAGCAGTAAGGTGCACGTTTTTAATTTAGCACGTTACTTATCCAGTTTCGATGTACAGCAGACAAAATTCTCACTGGCTAGTCAAGCTAGGAGGCCATGTTGTTATGGGAGGGGGGTGCAAGAGAAATGAAAGCAGACACTTTGCTTTCACAGCTTCAATTTTATATCTCTAAGTTTACAAAAGGCACAAAACACTGAAGTTTGTCAACTTTCAGAAACTGTCCTGACTCCTTTAAAATAGTTGTCCTTGAAATTAAAGGAGTATGGTCCCTGTGTTAGACACACTGACTTCTAGTGATCCCTCTGGGAAAAGGTGAAAGTCTGTGTTAAAAGTTTGGGTGTCATATAAAAAATAATTGACAATGGCAAGAACACAAAATTTCATTGTTTAACGTCTAATTTGTTACACTTACACATATCAAGCTTCATATCAGTTTTGCACCATGCAAGCTTCTGATGAACTCCACAGACTGCACATTTTTACAGCAACTGGCTCTGTATACAGTGGCTCGCTGTTCTTTTATCACTACTACTCAAGAAGATTCAATTCAGTTTTATTTATATAGCAGCAAATCACAACAGCAGCCTCAAGGCAGTCTATAATGGAAGGTAAAGACCCTACAATAATACAGAGAAAACCCTAACAATCAAATGACCCCCTAGGAGCAAGCACTGGGAAGGAAAACTTCCTTTTTACCGGAAAGAAACCTCCAGCAGAACCAGGCTCACAGAGGAGCAGCCATCTGCTGTGACTGGTTAGGGGGGAATGGGAGGAAGACAGGACAAAGACATGCTGTGGAAGAAAGCCAGACATTAATAGTAAATAATGATTAATCGGTGTTGAAGTATATACTGTATTTTTCTGACCATAAGGCCCACCAGATTATAGGGTAGTGCCGTAATGCTCTGACAATCCATCAAGCGGTGCAGCTTCGAAGCTTACCAAAGTCGTACTAAAACATTTTTGGCAGATTTTTGAGTGCCATGTACCACATTAAAATCGGTTGGAGGTCAGTAAGCACAACCAGTATTCATACATAAGGCGCACCAGATTATAAGGCGCAATGTCGATTTTTGAGAAAATTAAAGGATTTTAAGTGCGCCTTATAGTCCGAAAAATACGGTATATAGCATACATTGTGGCACCTCTGTAGATGTAACTTATATTCATCTTTCCCCTTAACTTTTGCAGCTTGTAAAGTCCCAGGGTTGCAACAACATCCTATTAAATGCATTAATAAACTTTGCTTTCTAATAATTAGGACTATTTTTCCTTTATCCTGTTATGCATAACTTTTTAACCTCAACCAGGGGCTTGGACTCTGACTTGAGCCAAATGATAAAGTGGCAGCTCTGCATAATGACGGTTTGCAACATTTGGAGACTACCGTTTGTTGCTATTCCTGCTATAATTGAAGATGTTTTCTGGATGAGAGATCTAAAAACACTGGTGCACAACAACTTTTCACCAGGGGGATTCTCTGCCATCCCTTCTTTCTGATGTGGCCCTTCTCAAGCCCATTACCTTTTTGTTGTCTTTTTCCCCCTGCGTTTTTACTTCGCCACACCATCTGTCTGTCCAGCATTTTTTAAATCAGTTTGCCCATTCGTGGCGCCCTCTGCCTCAACTTCACCCCTGGCACTTTCAATTTAGTCTCCAAAACCTCTGAATGATATGCAAGTCTGAGTCAATTTACCCCGAGTTCTTGGATGTTTGTCAGACAATACTAGAACAACAGCATGATTTGTTCTGTGCACAAATCTCAACAGTCTATACCCTCTTGGCATTGTTAAGGGAAGCCAGAAAAGGCAGAGACAGACATGGAGAAAATATCCTATCAATCTACAGGATATTAGCTGCGAGGCACCAGTTCGTACTGCCAATGATGTAACCCTCTGTGCCAGTATGAGCAAGTGCCACAATAAATTACTTCACATCATCCAATGCTTTTATCTGATGATGATAGCGCTCTGTGTGGGTTGTATGATTTCAAGCTTAAGATTTTCTTGTTGTGGCAGTGGTAGCATGGTGATTAAGAGTGCGTGAGGGGGAGAGTGAATCAGAAAACAAAACTGTGTACAAGGCTGTAATTGTACAGGGTTTATAATTCCTGCAAAGGAGGGTATTTGAACGCTTAAAACCTGGAGACCCCAGCCAGCACTCCCCCAACCCCAGTCACATCCTATTGTTAAATGATACACTTATTCATCTGACATCCTTTTTAAACCTGAATGTCTGTGCTAAACCCATTTTGTACTTGGGTAAAGGCATGTTATACATTTCTAAAGGGTCAGTTGTGCTCTCAACATGCAGAGAATGGTTCTGCCATTTAAAAACTGTAACTGTGGTTCCCAAAATCCTGTGCATGCATCAAACAACACTCTACTTTGCAACTTCTAAGCATGATTTCCATTTCCATTTCAAGCTTGTTCTTGCCTCATTACAGAAAGCAGCTTTGTACCTATTTTTTACCTTCCCACCAATACCTCCAGGCCTGTATTAGTGAAATAACAGCAGTTACATTTCATCCAAGCTGAGTTGGCAATGGATAAGAGAAATGTGTGGGTGGTGGGTACCTTGGCGTACCTGTGCAACCCTGAACTAGGTGGGCCAGTGGGTGATGGTGCCAGATTGCAGACCGACTGGCAAAGACATTATCACACTCAGGTTTGTAAGCTAATACATGACTCTTCAGAAAACAAAAAAAAGACAGAGAAAAGAAATGTGGAAATAACAATTCCAACTGAACAGAGGAGCGAGTGAGACAGAGAGACTGGAGGGTTTCGGGGTTACAGTATCTGGTTCTAGTATCACTTATTGCCTGACTGCCAACATCCAGAAACAAACATTTGCCAAAGACTTGTGAGTACCAGACAGCACAACAGTCTTTGACCTCTAACATAAATCTGCAGTGCAATCCTCCATCCACATTTAAGCATAACTGTTATTAGACTATCCATTCACTGGCTGCTAAATCTCTGTCGTCATCCCCTATTAACCTTAAATGTATCACTAATCTAACATTACAGACAGAAAGTAAACTACAAGTATACACACATATGCTATGCTAAATAACTTGATGGTTTTCTAGTAATTACTAATTTGTTTACTTCTCATGTAGCAGAAATGAGACAGCGAGGAGTATATGCTTGTGCTAAAGAGGGGATAAAGCATGATTTTGAATCCCTGCTGGAAAAAGACAGAATTTATTATTTGGCATCATCTTATTAAAATAACAGACCTTATTAAAAGGTCAGTAATTACTTATTTACACGCACAGAGGCTGCAGATGCTTATGTTAAACATCATTCTCTAACTAGACCTCGCTGACATGCTGCTGTATCAGGAAAGTTACACAAAACTGAAAAATAATAACAACCCTAAATTAAAGAATGGTTCAGTCTAATAAGAACCATCATCATCAGGCATCAGCAGTAATACTGACATGCTAATGAGCGAATAGACTAACAAGCACTGAGTCTACTGCTCAGCCCTGACTTGTATCAAAGCCAGGAAAAATTGCAGTAGAAAATAATTTTCTTTTTTTTTCTTTTTTTGTTTGTTTGTTTGGTTTTGTTTTTTTAGCCAGCACTAATTGAACAATTATCACCTTTTGAGCTGATGAAACTTGTTAGAGAACAGTTTGTTTTGATCCCACTATTAGGTTATAAAACATATAAATATCATTCATTTGAGAATGAATTCTCATTCTATTTAACTATAATCCGTAACTCGCTATTTAGCTGCCAAATTAGCCATCGTATGCACCAGCCGGTCGCTAACTGCTTCTGTCTGTAATAGCTGAGAGCTTACAAGCTGAGCTATAGTTTGCTATAAAACTCTATAAAGACAAAGGAAGCTCCAGATTCATAATTCTCTTTTCTTCTGTTTATAAACCATCTTAACTATGCTGAAACAAATTATTTGACTAAATGAACAAATGTGTGTTTTCAGAAGAAAATAAATGCTATATATGTAGCTAATCTTAGCTCAGCAGATTTCTGTAGTAGTTTAGCTAGGTGTCAGTAGCTAATACCAGAGGTTTGAACAATGAAGTGTTCAGGGTTATTGCTCAGTCACACTACAATAAAACATAGGATGGAAAACTCAGTGCTTTCCCAGTGACTGCAGTGTTTTTGGGTTTGTGTTTTTTCCGTGTATAATGAAAGAGCTCTAATACTTCTACGTCTTTCCTTTCTGGTTTCAAACACGCTAGACTTTATTAATACACTTGTGCCTTTCCAGTCTACTGACTGGAGTGCTTAAAGCAGACGACACTTTAAATACTATACGTTTCCTCTCATACACACTCTGCTTCTTTGTCTGGTGCCACCGTGCTGCTTTCAGCCTATATTATGTGTTTAACCTCTTCATATTTTTCAAATATTATAGTTTATCTTCCATTGTAAAATCAGTCGCCCTCCTTTCAGTACATAATCCATCTTTCTGACTGGTCATAGACTGCCAGTGCCACCTTCTTCGTGTGAACACGTTCATAGCTAAACTGGGAAACCTTGGATTGGCTTATCGAGTTGACCCCTTTTCCTGATTGCCGCCAGATAAAGAAAAGATATCTTGTATATATTCAGCTTGGGGCCCCAGAACTTGTCATTAAAAACTTTAAATAATGCTGGTGTTGAATTCAAATGCTTGCCTAAAGACTCATCATTTACATACAAGGACATTAGTTCAGGTAGCTGCGAGTTAATGCAATGCTCACATCTTTGCATAAATAAACAGAAAATATATAAAATAAATAAAAATATAAAATGCTTAAGTATTATGTCAATTCCTAACTCTGTTTTTTAATACAAAAGACAAGATAATTTTGCTTCATTATGTAAAAATATTCTACAAATCTGAAGTGGAGAGTGTGTTGACATGTCTGACATGCTTTCACAGGGTTAAAAACTGATTAATTATACTGGTATTTTAATTTGTGAGCAGGTGCATGAATAAAAAAGCCACGAGCCAGGAATCCGAGCTATTAGCAACAAAAAATTTGTAAAATTATAAAATAAAAGCATTTGTCACCATGAGTTTTCCATACATACATATGGAATAATCAGCACGCCAATCAGCAACCAGACCTCATGCAATCTTTCCACCAAAACACCAAAAGAAATCAAATTGTACGTCAAATCGCCAGTGTGTTTTCTACTCGCTGCTGTTGCCAGCAACACCATGTTTACTGACCTGGCAACATGTCATGTTGTGTCAAGTCCTCAGTCCTAAGAAGAGTTGCTGAACAGAAAGGTCAGAAAAGCATGCTCATAAAGGGATGTGGACAGCTTTTAGCCTATGGCATTGCTTTAATCAAAGCCAAATGCAGTTGCAGTCAGAAAACACTTCTGATTTACTCAAGCAACAGTGAACACTGGCTCTGAGTAAGACCTGTAGGATTTGTGGCAGTGAGGGCATTGACTAAGAAATCCTAACATTTCCTCAGAGGTATGAGGTGTGCACGTCTGCATGCGTGTCCGCGAATGTGTGCGGGTGCACGGAGTGTCCTTGTGGCGAATCTGTGCCTTGGGCTGTTTTTTCCAGACTTTGTCGGAAACATGTTGCATGAAGCAATACACCTGCAAGTCATGGTGTGAAGTCATTGGTGCTGTGCACTTCACAGTCCTCAGGCCAGTCCATGGTTAACCAGATTTATTCCTTATCTTGCAGAGAACAGCTTCATAACAACAAAAAAAGAAAAAATACCTCTAGTAAATTCTAAGGAGCTTTGCAAAAATTTCATTTGATTCAAAATTACTACAAAAACAACTCAACACGACTCAACTATTCTTCTGGTTAATTACACAGATGAATGCATTTATTTTTTCTGAATTAAAAAAAAAACGGATCAGTGATTCTTCAGCAACAAATACGTCTTTGTATGTTTTGAAGAACAGCATTGTGGCGCGCGAGCAGCAAGCGGCCCATTTGTGAAAGCTCCTCCATCATGATGAGAGACAGCCCACACAGCTTCAAATTGCTGATGAGCATATTTTTAGTCGAGGGGCTGCCCCAGTGTCTGGCTTACATGTGGGACTGACAGAAAATGTAGAGCAGGTTTTCCAGTTAATACTGGTACAGCAAGCCTTCCTGCTCCGTAATTAACCAATTAACAAGCAACGTGTCCCACCAACACCATACCTGATTCAGTTTGCAATCAGGAATGCTCGTCTGCAAAGTTTTAATTGTGCCCGAGGCAATAACTTACTGTTTGTAATCACATTCTCCCTCTCCCTATATTGCACCATGGTGCGTTTGGGAGGAAGAAATTTACTGGCGCAAGCTAATTCGGCAAACCTCCATGTTGGAGGTGAGCACAGTGCACACTACCAGCAGCGCTTAAGGTTTTGCTGAACAACAGAATGAGAGTTAATATGTTTCCCAAATTATTTACACATTGTGCATTTACAGCCTCAGATGAGATGTGAGAGGCAGACAGGGGAGCTTTCATTCAGCACCACTCGCAGCAAGGTTGTGTTGAGACCACAGAATGCAAACGCAGGCAAAGAAGAAACCTCCCTTTCTCCATAATTCAAAATGAGATATTTCATTAACAGTAGTTAATGAAAAAAAACATATTAAAGGAGACAACATTGCAGGTTTTGACTCACGAACCTGCACGCTGGGGTTGTATAGTGGAGTCAAGCCCTGTGCCAGAGCCAATCATCGTTCAGGAGGCAGACATGGTGCGTGGACTAGATGAATCACTAAGCTGTCATGTGTCTGTTTCACATTCTGACTGTCTGAAAGCAAATTATAGGTGACTTAATGTTCCTTTTTTCTCTGTATTCTGGTGCGCTGCCAGGCCATACACTGAGCTAAAAGGCAGAAATATGGTCTGTCAGATGGGAGCTGCCACTAATTGTTCAGCTCAAATCCCTCCATTTTCTTTAGGAGACCACATCCACCCACCACTTTTAAAAATATAAGGGTAACGCTATTGGCTATAATAGACATCAAGCAATTACAAGAGTCATACATTCTAATATGATAGACGCAGGAGAGACTGGGATTAGCTTTGCGCTCTTGATGGAACATGCACACACCCTAACTGCAAAACACAAACAATCTAGGGCACCGATTCCAAATTCAATTGTTGTGAACATGAAGCCAGCTAGTTTCAGGCAGTGGGGTGAGTTTGGCCCACACATACCAATTAGGCCCGTTTCCAAAGCAATACTGCACAATGCTGCCCAGAGGACTGCAGCAGAACAAGACTTTGATTTCCCTCAATGTGATAGTAATTTCATATTCCTCTGAAAAGCAACATGGCTACTGAGGCTCGAGTCTCGAGATGAGCCATGAAGAGCAATTCACAAGAAGATGCTTGTCTGGTCATTTGCATATCATTTCGGCAACAAATACGCAAATATGTTGCGACCGGTTTGGCGAGGAGGTATTGGAAGACCTGCGCGCCTGTGTGAACGCCACGGCCTCTGATACATCCGAAAACCATAGAAGTGGGCTTCTTTTATTAGATTCATAGCATCCCCGGGGTAGCTTTGTTAACTGTTGCGTTTGATCAGGTATTGTTTCTTGCTCCCTCCCTCACCCTCCCCACACACACTTCTGAGAGCAATGCTTGCATCTGGGATACAAAAAAAAAAAAAAAAAAATCAAGGCCGTAACTGAGAATCCAGCCTGTGGTCTTCACGCCGACTAAACGCAGTTGAGCTGGAATCCCACCACAGCGCATCAGACAGATTGAGGAATAGTGAGGGAGGAGGCATGTAATGAGAGCCGGGAGAATTACTACACTCTATTTATAGGGAGCGCGGGATTGTTTACCTTCTTTCTTAGCTACTTGTCTGGATGGGTGGTGAACTGCTAATGAGAGGATGCATCCCTGCCTCGCCACGTTGTTGTGTCACCTTCATGTTTTCGCCATATGTTCAGATTTACCTGTGAGAACCAAATGACTCATCTTTAAGGTCTGCACGCCCTCCTCATTCACATACTTTCATTCTTCTTTTTGTCATAAAATTCAATCTTTTATGGGGTGGTGGTGTTGCTGGTGGGGGACTGGAGTAGCGGCAGCAGCAGTGGGATAATACTTATTTCTATGTAAGACGGTGTAGGAGAGCCTATTGTTGGAATAAATCTTCAGCCTCTCATTTGACTCGCTGGGAATGCTTGATCATTTGTCACATGGGAGGAGAGAAACCAAAGTACTCCAAAGAGAGCAGAGGTGTGACTGCATGGAGGCGGCCATATTAGCAGAGATATTCTTCAGGATTATGTGCCCCTTCAACCCAGGCCAAGAATTTGTCAGCAGAAGTGCAGATATGGCTCTATCAATAATCCATGGCATTGTGTATTTCCCAACTGATGCCATTATACGGCTGGGGGATGACAGCACTCACCAACTCCATCATCTTATCCACAGGGACCAGGATCTCATAAAGCGCTCTCAACATAGACATCTCATATAACGGGTAATAACTCCAGCCGGTTAATACAGGGGAATTATCAGGGAGAGGAGCAATGAACCCAGCAGAAACCAGGGCGGCCACCTCTATGTTACTGTTAGAGAGGAAGGTGTAAAAGGAGTGGGAGGGACAAAAATGAGAGATAGGAAACAGAGGTAACGGGACAGCGAGCTAGATAAGAGAGGGAGGGCTGGCAAAAGATAAAAGACAGAGGAGGAAAGAAAAATGCGCAGAAAGGAGCAAAGCAGTTGTGTTAAACAGATGAGCAACGTTAGGAGGCAGAGGGATGAGTAAAGGCTAAAGAAGAAGTAATCAAACAAAATGCAGTGTAAACATAAAGCTTCAGTAGAGTATTTGTCTTTTTTCTTTTAAACCTTATTAACATTAACACGTTACAAGAACATAGTCACCTTGAGGTCTGCCTTTAACGTTGAATCATGCATGAGAGAAATAGTGGTATATGAGGTACAGAGCACATCACGTCGACCTTCAGTGCTTGTAGATCTAAGTTCATAACTGAGGTAGACAGTAATGAATGTAAAAACGTGTACATTTCAGTTGTAGCTGAACATTCATCTGCTCCATAATGCAAAAGTGGACGGCATTTTTCACCTAGTGAAAAACTGTGGTAGGTGAGGCCTGATCCAGTTTACAGTAATCCTATGTTTTCTGCATCTATCAGCAAAGCAAGAAAGCAGCGATCCATGGTAAAGGTTTAAATAAGGACAGGAGTGTGTCTAAAGGGAATGTCCGTTTTTCTATACATCATCAGCAGCAGTTGTATAGATTTGATCATTAATAAAAACAAAATACAAAACACTTTTAAGTAATATAATGGAGGGTGTTCAAACATACACAATTAAGCACGAGTAGTTGTTGTAAACATTTTTTTGTGTAAATCGTAGGTATTTGTAAAGGTTCCTCTTGGATTTAATC
Organism: Oreochromis niloticus; assembly: GCF_001858045.2. Taxonomy (NCBI): domain Eukaryota; kingdom Metazoa; phylum Chordata; class Actinopteri; order Cichliformes; family Cichlidae; genus Oreochromis; species Oreochromis niloticus. The sequence continues at coordinate 20,736,600 of NC_031974.2, forward strand.
ACTTTATTGTTTATTGTGTTACTTTTCTCAGCCCATAATTAACAACTGTTATCACAAATGGTTGTGAAGACGGCGGGTTTTGCAGCTCCAAAGCTGGGACGCAGTTTAAAATGTGAATAAAATCAGTAAAATGTGATCAAAATTGTGAAATGTTGTAACTTTTTTTTTTATTTGTTTTTTTTTGTGGAACATCTCACAACTAATTAGAATAATTGCTAAAATGTTTATGTTAATGTTGTCCAAAAGGCTGAGTCTTTGAGAAGTAATGACTGGTAATGGATAAAAAGCACCCTAACCCTCTACTCTAACTGAGCACACACATTGATACAGAGCAGTGCTTTATTGTGTACTTTCAAGAGTTTTCTGGCTATCACACGCACACTCACAATGCAATGGATGCACTGGGGTTGTTTCCAACATCATGACCAAGGGCACGCTGATGTAAGGACTGGAGGAAACACCGATCTTTTTCTCTCATTGGGGAAAAGTTCACATTGTGAAACACTGCATGCAAGAAAATACAGTTTGGAAATATCAGTGTAACTTTGCAATAATGTGGGGGTTATGCAACTGATCGTACATAATATCTTTAAAAAACAGAGAATATGGAGAAATCTCTGTGTACAGAGAAGAAGACCAAAAAAAAGTATAGATTCACTGTGATCTCCAGTCCTTCAGATGGCAAAGCAGTGAAAAAAAGGCTCTATAGTGGAAAAGAAAAGATTCTGTAGTGGAAATTTAAAAAAAAATCGGTTTTGGTAAACAAATAAAATCTAGATTTGGTGTCATCTTCTGTGGGCAATAGCTCCTTTAAAAATGAACTGAAAAGTTATTTTAAATAAAAATTTGAGAATTTGAAATATATTTGGCAAATCACAGAAGCCGTATCTGGCTGAGGAGAATAAAGATCACCTTATTACAACTGCATAGTTCAAAAGCCAGTAATAATTATTTGATCCCCTGCTGAGTTTGTAAATTTGCTCACCTCCCAAAAACCCCCCGAACAGTCTCTAATTTTTATGGTAGTTTCACTTTTATGAAGCGAGAGAGAGATTATGAACCAAAAATCCATAAAATAAACCCCACGTTACATAAAAGTTTGAAACTGTACTTGGTGGAGGAATCCTTGTTGGCATGGACCGCTGTAAGACATTTCTTGTAGTCAGCCACCAGGTTTGGTGGAGGTTTTGTGGAGAGGTTGGAATGGAAGAAATTGATTTCGTGGACGGTGCTCTATGGACATAACAAGTTGAGATGTGGAGCATCTGTAATTGATTGATTCATTGATTCTAATCTTTGTACTGCATAGAGGATCAAATACTTACTTCATTATTTCATGCAAATCAATATGTAACTTGTGTTTTTTTTATTATTTTTATTTATTTATTGTATTTTTTTTCCTCTTCTCTCTCTCTAATAAACTAAAAATTAGGGAGCGTTCATTTCTTTAGAAGTGAGCAAACAAATTCAGCAGGGGCTCAGATTTTCCTCCACTTTATAAAACATTCTACTTCCAATACTACAGCAACTATTTTCCTCAGTTACAGAGTTTAAAAGAAGAACAGATGATACAACACCGTGGTAAATTTTTCCCAACATCAAATCAAAGACGAGCATATAGTTTTCAACAAATGTGAAAACTATATGCAACTATATTGCATTGAGATTGAAATGAATTAAACATTGGCTTTAAATTATTTACAAATCACTGCATTCTGTTTTTTTTTTTTATCTACATTTGAGATTAGTCCTGGAAACGTGGGTGTATGTTGTGTTTTTGACATAACACGACTAAAAAAATCCTCACACTCTGGATTCCCCTTTTGGATTACTGCAGTGAAATGAAGTTATCTTTGCTGAGGACTCTATAATGAAGAGCTTAAACTTGTAATCCCCATAATCCAAATCAAAGCTGCCTTTAATTGTTTCCATATTACAGTATCATTTAGACTGAACTGACTTTACTTAAACGCAGGATTACGACACTGTTTACTCTGAGACCTGCCCATGACTGAAAAACAAAATAAGTCTTTGCGTTCAGTCTCTGATTTAAAAAAGATATTTGACTATAATCTGTTGTTAACCTTTATCAAGTTATTTCCAAACATTTAGCATCCTGTTTTATGATGTCTATAGGGTGTCAGTAAGGACTAGTTATTCTAAATGCCCAACAGAAAACCTGAGGGGCGGGCACTCCATTTAACAGTGTAAAAAATGAATTTTCACTGAGACTTTTAACTATCCTGGAAGAATAATAAAAAGGAAAAAGGCTGGCTCACACCATCCAACCTGACACTACACTACAAGGGCTCCAGTGTCCTCCAAGCAGACTCAACAGGGACTTGAAAATACTATAAGAACAACTGTTCCTTTATGGTGTCCACAGTTGTGTGTGTGTGTGTCTGCAAGGGAGTATTATCCTGCCCATCCTCTGGGCTTAGTAAGCTAGTTTGCTAATGCGTTCTTTTTTTATTAGCAATATGTTTTGCAAGGACAAGAAAGTGTCCCTCATTTTCACCATGAAAGATAATGTTTTTCGCTAACTGCAATGACTGATTTTTTTTAAACCAGGTGCTAAAAAAGACAACAGACTAAAACCACAACTAGTGTAGTCTTAACTTTGTTAGATATGTCATTTAGCAGATTTATGTGTTGCAGATTACTATATGATCCTATAGAAACTTGGGTCCATAACATATAAGTTCTTTAAGCACTGTAAAGGCTTCTAACACACATTAGGTGGTGATTTAAACTCATATTTTTCAAAAGTCCAGCGTTATTTTGCAGACACCGATATTCTTGCTGTCCCTCCCTCATTCATAATCTCTACATCTCAACCACCATAATTAACTTACTCTATGGTGACTAGTACATTAAGAATTTTGACACAAGGCAGTCCCTATTATTTCTCATAGGGTAAATGGTACATTGCACTAGGTAGTAAGTAGTGAGTTATTTCAGACAGAGACGTAGTGTTCGTTCTGTGATGCTGTACTGTTGCGTGTTTTGCATACGAATGCCCTGTCTGTTGTGCACACGTATCCAACTGCTTGGACGTTTGTGCCACCCCTTGTCATCTTTGTTCTATGTCACTGCCCATTAAATCTCAAGCAACCAATAATAAGCATCTGGCTCCAACCCTCTATCAGGCCTTTTAGTCTTAAATGTGGGTGGGTGCCAGCCACTAGTGCTATTAGCGGCGAGAGGGACAGGAGGGAGAAAATAAATATATAATGATGCCACCCACCAAGCAAAGATATTCAGTGTTTGCATTTCAGGGGACAATAAAGAAGGCCATCTGTTCCTGTCATTCGTGCTTTATTGTTTTCCTCGGCGGGCCACTCACTTTGGAACGCGGCATCAATGCCCTCCCTGCCTCACAATCTGAGTGGTCCCGACATGCACGAACTACAGTCAAACTGTCTGCACACATGCGTGACAGGACATAAACACACAGACATATATGTAGTGTACTGCTAACCTTTACGGCTGCACAGCTGTAAGACAAGGAAGGGTCATGAAAGGTCTATTGGTTTTTGAATCTTCAATAGAAAAATTATGACAAATCAAAAATATGCTAAAAAGATGCTGAGGGGGGCATGGCTTTGAATAAATTCCGTGTCCCTGCTCGTCATGTTGGCTCCGGAGGTAGGATGGCAAACAAAGCCAAATGTTTTCCTTTCATTCATCCTGCAGGATGGAGAAGAGAGGAGAGGAAAGAAGGAGGCAAACCACACTTTTCTCCTCCTGGCTTAGAGTTTACCGAGGGGAGAGTCTTCAATATTGGCTGAAGCAATGAATGGCTCCTTGTGACTGTGTTCAAACTCACCGCAGACGTGCCATGAGGAGAAGCTGGGAGCTCAGCAGACACGAAGATGATGCAGGTTGGAGTTTTTGGATTTCTTCAATGACAAAAGGAACGCCATTAGATCCAACATCTCAATGCCAGTATAAGAACTCTCAGAGACACACACAGTTCAGTCAGCGAGCTCCATCGCTTTCACCCAGCTTCATCCACCCAGCTGTCTTATTTGATTTCGCACATGAAGCTCACCCACAGTCATTTAGGACAAGTTTTTGCCACAGTATCCCCCATTATTCTGAGTATAATTCATGAGTACTTAGACAATCGAGTCATTCCTTCCTTTTTAACTATACTGTTGTACAGCCACTAAAAAGAAATAAAAACCTGATGTCCTCAGTAACTACAGGCCCATTCCCAAGTTACATTTCCTTGCTAAGATTTAAGAAAAAGTTTTCTCCTCTCGTCACGTTTCCTCTTATTTAAATATTTTTAACATATTCAACAAATGTCAGTCTAATTCTAGAAGCAGGCCCAGCACTTTTGAAGGTTTATAATGATATCCTTTTATCTGCTGATTCTGGTTCCGGTGCCACTATATCACTCCCAGCTAAGCGCAGTGTTTGACACCATCAGCCATGACCTTCTTTCAAAACATCATGTGCATGAAATTTGTTCCCAGGATTAAGTTTTACTTTGGTTTTCCTCATAGCTGAAAGACAGAACCTTCACAAACAGGAATCTGTTCTTCATCCCCAGCTTCTTCTAAATGTGGCGTCCCTCAAGAATCCTTTCTAGGTCCTTTACTGTTTTCACTGTACATGCTAACCCTTTGCTCTATCTTTCTATTACTGTTAACCTCTGCCACACCTGGCAGTAACTATTCTGTGTAGATACTCTGACAGTTTGGATGATTTCAGATCATAGATCAGATCTAAACAAGAGCAAAACTGAAGTTTTTTTATTTGCCTCCAGTGCTGTATGACTGTCCTAACAAAGGTACTCGTTCCTGTATTCACATATGTTCTAACAGTAGTTAAAAATCTTGGTGTTTTTATGAATAGTTGCTTCACTTTTAACACTTTAATCAGTAGCGTTGTGAAGGGCAGCTTTTACCAACTGAGAACCCTCACTAAAGCCAAGACAGTTATACATGCCTTTAATACCTCTCAGCTGTACTACTGTAACTCTCTGTATGTGAGATTGTCCCTTTCCACTCTTTCTCGACTGCGATTGGGACAAAGCTCAGCTGCTTGACTTCTAACTGAAGAAAAAGACAAATAAAACAACATTTGGTTCAAAAAGACATTAGGTCATAGCTGTTTTTAGCTCAGTTACACTGGCTATCTGTGAAACGTAGGATTAATTTTTAAATGTATTTCTTCTTATATTTTACCTTTAGATCACTAAGGTCATCCTGCCAACGCTTTCACTCCGTGCCCTTGTCACTCTTGTCTAAAATCTAAAGGTGACTGTGCCTTTGCTGTTACTGCCTCCAGGCTTTGGAATTGACTGCCAGCCCACATGAAGACCTCTCCAACAATTGACAGTTTTAACTAAAGATCTGCGTATTTTCACTTGCTTTATTCAAGTCTGTCAAGTCCAGTGTGAATGTTTTCTCACTGCGCTTTCTTTTTAAAACTGGTGTTTCTATTGTTAGCTTTATTTTAGGTATTAATTTGTATATATCACATTTCGCATCATCATATCACATCCTTGTTATTTTTGCTCTGCCTTTCATTTTTTTTCATCACATTATTTGCTCAAGTGAGTTTTATGTTTTGTAATTGAGGTTTTTTTTAGACTTGAAATGTAAATGTGTCTGCCTGGAAAGTGCTGTGGGTCAACTCCAGTTGATTTAAATGTGCTATGTAAATAGAAGCGACTTTGCTCACATGAGAAGTGGACCTTTTTTCTTGTAGTGATGAAAAATCGAGCCACAGAAATGATTTTAAGTTTAAGAAACAATTGTATATTTTGTTGTTTACTAATGAATAAACAAAGGCTTCTATAGCTCATCTGTCTTCATGTGAACTATCTACCTGGAGTCAGTTAGTGCCACAGTTTAGCTTAGATAAACTGATTGGTGCTTGCATAGTGCTTTTCTGTTCTAACTAAACACTCAAAGCACTTTTTACTGCAAGTTTCATTCATCTAATCATACACGCATTCATATAGGACTTTTTATTGTGTGTCTAAGTGTCTAACACACCTGTCACACTCAGGCAACATGTATCTTGCCTGAGGGCACCTTGACATGCAGACTGGAGGAGCCAGGGATCGAAACCACTGCTCCCGTCTACCTGCTGAGTCTCAGTGATCTGAAATTAAAACAATGGAAGGGAATCCCTCGCCTCTGTCTGGTAAATGTTTCTTGAACAGCACCAGTTGGTTTGAAAGTATTGTGCTTATAACAAGACACTGATTTTTTATAAATCATGTCAATTTAACTTTTGAAGTCTCAAACTTTCTCTGTAGAGTGATCCCAGCACCACCGTGACCCCAACCTCCCGACACTTGCCTCACAGATTCTACTGCTATTAGAAAAATATACATTAAATTAGTTGGTAGTTACTCACTAATGACCACTGCACTGAACTGTGGTTGTTCTATTGTCTTCTATTGTAGCTACCTGGGTATGTTTCTATTTATTTATTAAAATTACAGAATAACAGCAAAAGATGAAAAAAGTAAGAAAAGAAAGATCATCCATGTCAAATCCAGCTATAGATGAGCTCTTTGTATCTAGAGGATCCTCACACTGAACATGTTTGAGAATACTAAATAATGATGTTAGCTCAATACAAACTTTTAGTGTTTTCAGTGTGCTGCACATTTCCAGCAGCACTTCACAATGGTCCTAACCTTTGGTTTTTCAAAAATTACCAAGTGTGACCATGAGAAACAAAAATGTTAACAGCTTCCAGTTTTAATTATGCAATCAACACCAAAAGATTTCATACTTGAAAAAATGAATAAATAGTTATCTGTCAATTTGGTCAGAACAAGGTTTGCCTGTTTGTTATGGTCAAATTAAATTCACCATATTATACCACATAGATACAATGACAGCATGTTATAAAATAAATGTATTTTTGATTTAACAATAACAAATGTGCATGAATCACAGTTATAAAATAGCTATGTATATACAAAGATCAGCAACTTGTTCTTTAATGCCTTTAAGGATATGGCATTACACATCTATAATAAAATATATATCATATGCTGATGAATATGTAAATGAGTGCTAAGGGTGTGGATAATATCACAGAAGGAAGACAGCACTCACAAGCAGCGTTTTCTCACCGGTGATCTGACTGAATGCAAGATTTGCAGGTGCTTTTCCATCACAGTCAGCAAGGTTAAACTCCAGAGAAATTAAACAAATTGCTCCTCTAATGCAGAGTAAAACAAATGGAGAACTTTAGTGCACATGTGGAACCCTCTTGGGTTCTAATTATGTAAAACTATAGACATCAGAAGGCACTGAATTCTTTAATGAGCACTTGAGAGAACAAAGGGAATTTAAGTGCATGTTAATAAGAGAGGCGAGACAACAGGAGGAGGCAAAATGCCACCGAAAGAATCACTACACATTAAACGGGGGCATTTCTTGCCAATACCACCCAGCAGCTTCCGACAAATACGCAGGGTGCCGTGGAATAGTTGAGAACGGGATTGATTTCTTTCTGTGATTTGTGATGGTTAGAAGCTAATGTGCTAATAGTTTCTCCATGGAAACAGTACAATAAATTGAGATGAATTGAGTGTCAAGGAATTGAGATCTGGCTATTAGTGCAGGAGAGGATGAGCTGGTTGATGATTTCTCTCTACAACCTGCAATCAGCAAGCTGACGACTACCCCCTGACCAGTGCGCCGCAAGTAGGTGCAAAATCACAGGTTAAACTGCCCTGTCAGGGCTGCCAGGGCTGCCAGTGGCTTTTCCAGTGTCTGAGGAACAGTACCATTTGGATTTACTCAGTAGCAAACAAGGCGTAATGTGTTCGGGAAGCTGTGTTCCACTTCGCTGGTCGGTATGCCGGCCAATTAACATTGACAAAGACTCCCATGTGTATAAGCAAGCAGAGAACCACCCAGAGAACACATTTCTGTTCAGAAGCCAAAATAGATCACACTGCTGGTGGTCCTTTAATCCCCACTGTTCCACTGAATAATGTTTTAAATCAAGATTCAGTGGTGTAGTCAGTCACCCTCGTAGTGTAGCTCCTCACTGGTTAGCTACTATCTGTGTAGAGACTTCAGTGTGCAGTTGTTAGGTGTGATTTTGGATTTTCAGAGACTATGCATGGATAAACAAACATATGCTACCAAGAAAAATAATGGCCATATTAGGAACAAACTACTAATTAAGAAGTATGTTGAAGAAGAGTGTTGATGATGATAATGAGTAATATATGAGAGGTTTTAAAGTAGATAAAGCTTCGGCATTTTTCATCCGTGAATCTGGAAACTGAAGATTTTCTTAAAGCTGAAATTCCACTGAAAATATTCTAAGTTGGATTGTTTGATTATTTGAATTGGATTAGGGAAAGAATAGAGTAGATGATTACAGGCACATGTGACACATGAAACTGCAGTTTGGGTCACATAAGGTTGTAAAGTAATGTAATGTTGTAAAGTTAAACTGGAACGTTTTTGCCTTTAACCTACATTGTTTGTCTAGATGGATGTTTTGGACCTAAAAATACACAGATTGATCAGATTAAGCGACAGGTTGACTGAGTATCTTCTTAATGAATTGTTTCCATAATTTAAAATCACATTTAAATTTGACTGCAGTGGCTTCTGGGCTCCTTTATGAAGCATCGGAGCCAAGAAACTCCTCTCTTTTAAATTGTACTGTAACCTGGAGCAAGATGGCAAGCTGGGTGTTTGAGCCAAATGCTCTCGCTCAGGCACTGCAGGAGCTTCGCACAGACAGCCTGACCACAGGGAATGAATTCATTGTGACTGTTAAACCCCCCCCCCAAAAAACAGCAGACACACACTTGGTATTCCTGACCTGATGATGATTCTTTCTTCAGGCTTGGACACTGCAGACTGCTCTTGGGTCTCTGGGTCAAAGCCAGTGACACAGCTTTCACCACTAGTAATGATCTTTGACATGAATGTTGGGTCAGTTTGTTGAAGAAGTTTGCTCTCAGCGCAAGTTTGAGGTCCATGGTAAGACTGCAGATATCAGAAAGAGACTTCCAGAGAGCGATCCATATGTGGCAAAAAACCTGGAATGCTTGAAGTGCTTCACAAGGACACCGCTTTAAAACTGGCTTGCTTTGTGCCTTTTGGTTGGTGAAACTTTTTGATCACACCTAGTAAAGTAGCTGTGGACATCAAGCCTGTGTTTCAGTCTGTCTTACCATTTGAGACTGCAATCACAGCTAAAGAGCAAACACCAACACAAAGAAGAGAAATCAAAAAAATGCTATTGAGAACCATGGGACAGGAAATGGATTTGTCAATACATCAGTGTAAAATAAAAAAGAACCCAATAGTGAACAAAAAATAAATCTGCAAAACTCCATGATGACAGCAAATCCTGTGCAATATCAAAATATAACGGTCAAAATATCACCACACATCACGAAAGTTAAAGAGTTAAAAGGATACAACGGAAAAGCACCAAGAATCAGGACTAGTTTGGAATTTGAAAGAAAAAACAACAACACAAAAAACAAAAAAAGAAGCACTCATAGAGTTTAATATGGTGATTTACTTTACTTTACATTTTGCATATATTCATTTAGTTTTTCTTTTTAAACAAACTTTAAGGCATTTGTAGTGCAGTAAAAACAAGTGCAGGCTTCGTTATTTGCCCTGTTGAAACCCATTTTAATATATTTGACATACTTTTGAGTATAATGATTTTCATCTATGTGGATTATACTACATGTGTAGCATTCATTTAAATGTTTAATCGCTCAGTAATAAATATTGAGCGAAAGATTTTTGATTACATGTTTATTCATAAAGATTGACATGTATTCAAAATGTTATTTATTTAAACAATTATAGCCTGTTACAGTAGTGTACACAACAAAGTCACAATAAAATAGAGCGATATTTTGAATCCCCATACATCATTCCCTAAATGTCTCCATTTGTCAATGCAAACAATGGCAGTAAGAAAGATAGTTTTAATAAACAGCTCAATATAGCATTATTATAACATTATTGTCAATCTGACCCTCAGATCAATCTATTGACCTTGAAGGAGAGGTGAGAGGTCAAATGTGACATCATATTTTAAATCTTTATATTGTACTTTCTATATGTTGACAATGCACACTGCACTTAGAATCAAAGTCTCTAGATTATAAGGCTTTTTGTAAAAAATGACCTTAGTGGATGTACGCCAGATTTTAATAGATTGTTATCATGACCCCACTCTACACTTCCACAACATTTTACCAGAATTCATTCACAGGACTGACAGTATAACACACATGCACAGGCTACCAAAAACATGACCTCCTTGTTGTAGATAACAAAAAAAGTTCTGGACATTTACCAAACTGATGGTATGAAAGACAAGAAAACGTATCAGTGTAAAGGCAAATTAAAGAAGCATGGAGAATTCAAATGTTAAATGGCCTGTATTAGCGCTTTACTAGTCCCTAAGGACCCCAAAGCGCTTTACACATCCAGGCATCCACCCATTCACACACATACACACACAGGTGATGGCAAGCTACATTGTAGCCACAGCCACCCTGGGGCGCCTGACAGAGGCGAGGCTGCCGGACACTGGCGCCACCGGTCCCTCTGACCACCACCAGTAGGCAACGGGTGAAGTGTCTTACCCAAGGACACAACGACCGAGACTGTCCAAGCCGGGGCTCGAACTGGCAACCTTCCGATTACAAGGCGAACTCCCAACTCTTGAGCCACGATCGCCCCGCCCTCAATTCAGAAGATTGCAGAGAAATGTTGTCTGACGATGATGGCTGGATCTTCGCCCTGCTACAAAACAATGACCTCAAACATGCTATAAGTTTAAAAAATATATTTATTAAGAATCCCATCTCATCGTCAGCCTGCGAACGCGATGCTACATTCTCCGTGTTTCTTATTAACGGTCACCAAAATTTGTATCGAGTCACAACTAAACGGTGTAGTCCTGCAAATACTGCTGGAAGGGTGGGTGATTGGATAGATAACATTATCTATTCTAATGCTTGGTTATTGCCAGCAGCAGTGTATGAGCACATGGCAACACTAGTTAGCAGGATCAACTGATTTTAGACTTTGTTGTTTCAATAGAACACAACCTGCCTCGTCTTCCAGCTACACATAACACACATAAGTTTATTAAGCTTAAGTAATACATTATAGCTCGTATTATGACAATCATATCATATTATATTATAAAACTGTAAAGTAGCCTGTGAGCTGTAGCTGTAAATGCACCATTAGGCCACGTATGACACAGACCAGAGTCAGTAGAAAAACCTTCCCAATGATTTTTAATACCCAGATCCTTATCTCATGTATTTGCATATGTATTAGTCTCTCTAGTAAGTGCTTTGACTCATTGGAGTGAAAGGAGCAATACAATAGTAAAGTGATTCAAGGTCTGTGATCTGTACTTGCCCTCTGTGTTACTGCTGTTCAGTCAGAATAAGTGTCTTTGTTTGGCATGAATACCAGCAGATCACTACTGTATCGCACAGAAGCTTGATCAAAACTATGACACTATCAGACCAAAGATGCTGAAAGATCCTCAATGGCAGACTCAAACAAAAGGCAAATTCAAAAGATTTGTTCAGACTTTCTTAAGACGTGCCCCGCTGTGACATCAGGAGGGTTTAGGAGGGTTTATGCGTGGTGTTAAAGGTCCTGCATGTGCATTATCAATAGATTTACTTCTTCATTTACGCCTGAATTACTGCTGATGACACTATTTCCCCATTTACACAAATTTCCCATAATTCACACTCACATCAAACGCACACTCTAAGAAGTGGCCCGGCCATCACTCAGTGATTAATCATTACCACTTCAAAATGGTCAGAGCTTTTTCCACCTCTCCTCCAACAGTAGAATTAAGTAGGGGGAGTATTTCATCCTATTCTATTCAAATTTCACGGCACCATCTTTGATTTCTGTTGTCCAAAGTAAGGTAAGCCCCACGGCAGTGACGGACTGTCATCCCTCCCCTGGGGGCAGGAACCGCACTCACCAGCTCCCTAATGATGTGCCTGTCTTTTGAACGAAGAAGCCCATGCCACGGCCTATCACTTAGCGAGCTTAACTAAGCAGGGGGTGGTGGGTTAGGCAGAGCGAGAGAGACAAAGACAAAAACAGAGGGAGACAGAGGTGGGAGGGTGTAGGTTTGGCTTCTGGCAGATGAAAGCTGCCCCTTTTGGAATTTCAAGCAGAAATGAGGCAGGTTTAAAGCCGGATTTCAGTGACAAATACTGTATTAAGCCATGACTTGCTGTAGCAATGTGGCATACAGGTCAATTAGTTTGTCATTCAGAGAAAATAAGTCAAACCAAACTGAATACCATAGATGACAACAGTTTTCCCGAAAAAGCTCACAATCTATCAGCTTCAGCAGGGACAGTTTACTGTATTCTGCTCCTTATAAGAATAAGGTAATTGGAGACGCGCTGCAGAGAAATACATATTGCATAAATGACAGGCAGTAATACAGCTGTTGTTGTCCTAGTGTCAGACTGTAAATATGAACATTCTCAATCTGGAGGGCTCGGCATAATCACTGTTTATCCATTATATCCCCCTCTATCCTGCTGAATGGCAGCACACACAGTCGGATTGCCCTCAATCATTCAGTAATTGATACAGTGGCATTTCACACTGTTATTACCCAAAACAGCCTTGGTTAACTCTCATCCCTCCCACCCTCCCTCAGTGTCTAGATCTGCGTTCTTTCTGCAAATATCCCAAGGCTTCTCTCTCTGCAGTTTTAACTTTAGATTGATTTAAGCTCTCCTGGAAGCCAATTTGGTCCGTTTGAATGTTCTTATAATCTGCTGATTTGATTCACCGTGGGACTGTTGTTAGCTGAACACAAGCAGCACATACAGCAGAGAAGTAAAGAAGTAGCATCACACACGCTGGAGCATAGGAAGAACAATCTGTGATAAAAGAAGAGCAGCCTGAGGGTGCAGGGAGTGGCCACAAGGACTCGCTTTCTTCCCCCCGGCCCCCCCTTTTTTTGAATTATTGAATCACATGAACGCAGGAACACCTGAGACAGCTGATGAAGGAAGATACAGAGGAGAGGTGGGAGTGGCTGGGGCGCCACGTTAAAAGCCATGCTATTTTAAATAAGATGTGAATCTAACCGGATTCTTGTTTAGTCTGTAGGAAGGATTAAATGCAGCCCACACTGTCGAACGTGGATCAAACACTCTTTTTATTCCTTTTCTGCCCACCGCTAACTGAACTGTTTTACTGTGCTCTAAGAATCCAAATGGTTCCACGCAGAAAAGAACAGGCAAACCTTTTGATGTAGAATATGTTTTAAGGTGCTATATGGTGTATCATCAGCCCTCGTGACTCTCCTCCCTAGCACGAGACAAAGGGAAGCCTGCCAGCGCCAGAATATGCCAGAAATATACCCATAGAGAGGTGTTTGATTGTCTTTGCATCCATGCATATATGTCTTGTAGGTCTGAGTCATGTTTGACAGCTGTACATTGCAAGGCTTTTTCAGTGTACTTAAGCTCTCTGAGTCTCTTTTTCCTGCACATACACATTAAAGACAGGAAAAGCAGAACGGGCTGCCTTAAAACCTCTTTGAAGTAAAGTCAGAACCAAAAAATTTCATGTGCCAAGACGGGAAGCAGAAAGAGAAAAGGAGCGTTGCGGCAGTGGTATCATCTGGTGAACCTGTGGGAGATAGGAAAATCAAGAAGTGTAGGGTGAAAGAGGAGGAGGAAGAGGAGTGGGGGGGGGGGCACCGATACAGAAAGTGTTTTGGGATGGGAATGCACTTGGGGAGTAGAAAAAGCACAGTACCTTTGCATTTAAAAACACTCCAAAAACTTTGCAATATAAAAGGGAGGAGTAGGGAGGCAGGACACAAAAGAATATTCACAATGCTTCTGCAGAGAGGGAGAAAAAAAAAAGGCGCTGTTTCTTCTGCTTCCTCGCCTCTCTGCCTGGGAAGAGTCTCTCTACGTTGATCACGGTTTACCGTCTGAAGATGCATTGGCAGTTGTTGACAGAGACAGAGTTTGTGATGGTAGTCACAGTTATTCCACAGAGACAGTCAAGGGAGGGGCGATGAGGGGGAGTCGACTCCCCTCTCTTGTTTTCTTGCTGACTCTCTTAACTGTGTTTACTCTTTCAACGCTGACATCCAAAGGTATGCAGAGCTGATAAAACTTTCCAGCCAGATAAAATTTAACACAGTTTTTAGTGCATTAACTCACCCCGCATTCAGCAGTGAATTCAGACAAAAGGAAACGGGTAAAACGAACACTGGCGTGGATGGTTCGTTAGTTTTATCTGCTGATTTTAATTCAAGGTTCAGTTTACCAAATGCAAAAAATGTAACTAACTGTTCCCCTTTGAAGGAAACTGCAATCAAAGAGGACAATATGATATGTCTGGATAAAATGGAATAAAACTGAGCACATGACCTGTAAAGATCTTCAAGGCCATTAGCCTGACTAACGAAGAGGAATACGATGAAACAGCCTAAAAAGAAAAAGATTTTTAAAAATCTGATGGTTAAAAAAAAAGCTTCTTTTTCATTTTAAAATGGCACAAAAACCCAACACTTCAATTTCCATCTCCATATTCTCGAAGTCCTATTTTACTGAAATATAAGAGATCCTGTTGTACAAGACCCAAGTCCCCCGGGGCCAGCGAGCAGTGTGAGGCACTGGTGGCGGTTCTGGAGAGGCTGTGATCATGCCCAAGTTTTATCTGAAGCGTCTGAGCCATGATCGCAGGGAAGCTTCAAGTAAAAATCGCAAGAGCAGAGAGTGGAGATGAGAGAAGAGAAAAAACAACTGATTTCCATCAAAACAGATTGTCAAACCAGATGGGGACTGTTCGAGAACTGGGGCAGAGTGGATGGGGAGGGACTGTGATTGGGCAAATCTCAACACAAACCAGACAGTCGCATCAGAACAAAATGGATCTTCTGAGCACTCTGCTGCTAGGCTGTCATGTAATTCTAAATGGCTTTAAATAATTCTGAATTAAGTTAATATTCAATATACACGAATATCAAAGAGTTCAAAACGACGAAATCTTTCGTGGAACTGTACGCGTTGTTGAGTACATCCTTGTTTTTGTGCTTTGTGGGGGGGATTTAGCTCTCTGGAGAAGCAATCTCAGGGTCAGCTATGATGGCTGCCTTTAATTTCCTGCACAAAGAAAGTGTCTCTGACCTCTCACCTTTGAGTATGATGTCTCTGCGTCACACATGATGAGCCTGAGCATCATGAGAATTTGTGCAGTTTGGTGTGTGTTTCATTAACTCCTCCTGAATTATCAGCGCTCGGAATGATTTTGCATGCTCTGACCATTATCATGGTGCCTCTGGCAACACCTGAGCAAAGCTCATCAGCATGCCAGTGTTAATCCCACACAAGGTTTTCCCCAAAGTGGATTGGCTCAAACACATCCTTTAAACATGTTATCTCAGCCAACGCACGCTTGGGCCTCCAACAAGAGGCTCTTTCTGCGAGCCATACACCACACGCAGTTAACACGCAAGCTCATTATCAGACAGAAGGATGAATGCATTACAAGTTGTGGGATAAGATAACAGTGATATTTAATCAGCTGCATGAAGAAATGCACAACTGGGACCAAGTGAGCATCAGAAAACAAGGAAATTCTACACCTGAACTATAAGCCCTGTTAGTTAAGCAATCAAAGGAAATGTTACTTTCTTTTAGAGATTCGGGTAATAGGTTTGATGTTTGGTGTTTATAGCAAATAACAAACATTAAGGGGGAGCCATTATACTCATTTCCCTTTAAATATTTTTTAGTATAGTAAATGGTAATCCTAAAATGGACTGGTATTTATGTAGCACTTTTCTTCTCTTACAGAGCACTCTGATTGCATTTCTGTGACTTTACAGGTACAGCTTTACGTGATTTACAATTCAAAGAACTCTTTTTTAAAAGTCTTATAACACCTCTTTCTGTGGCACCTTAGTTCTTCCCCTGTTTGGCACGAGCTATTTTAGCTCCAGCCTTTAAAGATCCAATTCCCAGAAAGTCAGCTTTCTTCTGATTGGCTGCCCCTCACGTGCCTTCTGCAAACATCTCCCCATGCTTGTAAGCACTTGCCCTGCTTGCCTATCAGAAGCTCCAGAAACATTTCCACCTGAATGAAGGAAGTAAATAAATCACTTTTAGCCAGAAGAACTGTTTAGTCAGCTAATGCAGCCTTGTTAGCTTATTGTTAACTTCTCAATACAGAGTGGCTAGAAAACTGTGCTTTCTTCTTTAAGTAAAGTAAACACACTTTCAAACAAAAAGTATAACTTTTAAGATGCAAAGACCATATAGGGAAATCTCTATCATTTGATGTCAACCAACCCCAGGAGTAGAACTAACTCTGACACAGAGCAAACAGTAAATAGATGAACTTTGGCCCATAACATACACTACTGTAAAATATATATATATATATAAAAAAGATTAATGGCCACTTTCATTTGCTTAATCTAGTCACCATTTTGAGGTGTGCTATGTACCAGACTATTATTAGCTGGCAGAAATAACTACCTGAAGTCTCTGCCAGGTTGCCAGACTCCCTGAGAAAAATAGTTCAGTGAATAGGCTGCAGTAGAGGGGAAAATCGTTTTTACACCCCCTTTTAGTGTAAATGTGCCACATAATTCAGTATTGTTGAATACTAAGCTTCTGAGTTGCTGATGGACAGATTTTGTGTGCTTTGGAAACAGCCAGGCTAGCTCTACCTTCACCGTTACAGTCTTTATGTTAAGCTAAGCTAGTTGGCTGCTGGCAAAGCGGCAACCTTCGGGGCTAAGAGAACGAAGCCAACGCAGCAGTGCCAAAAAACAGCGCTTCTTGGAGTGGCCACTTGAAACTGGTTCCAAAACGTGAGTCAGTCCACATAGATTTTCATGTTAAAACCCCCAACTTAACAGTAATAAAACACATTTTTACAGCCTGCTACAAAAAACTGCTTTGGTCTCCGTGGATAGTTTTCCTCTTCACACAGCAGGTGAATTTTCCTCATAACTTCTTCATATCAATTTAGGTTGAAAGTTTTTCCATACATCACTTTACTCATTTGCTTAGCACTGATTAGCGAGTATGTGTTCATGCCTTGAACGGGGAGCGATGGTATAACTTGGTCACTAGCAGACATTCCAGGCAAAGTTTATAGATGTGGCTTGCTAATTAGCAGCTTGCTAGTGTATGCTTATAACTTGGGGTGTTCTCTCTCTCCAAAAAACCTGCCTTTGTGGCAGCCAAACATTAATGTCAGTAGCCACATCCTGTCTTTTCTTCTTCTATGTAGTCCATGCTGCTGGCTTTAGCTTTACGTTTGTAATACTGGCCTGGTAGCAGTAGTAATCTGCTCAGCTCACTTAGCAAAAAGGCTAGCACATGCCCCCAAATGCCAAGCTATTCCTTTAAATTCAGTGCTTCCATTACAGTAAGTGGGTATGGCACATGGATTTGGAGACATTCGGTTTGAATGTTTCCCACGAACAACACACTTTT
Source organism: Oreochromis niloticus (assembly GCF_001858045.2). Taxonomy (NCBI): domain Eukaryota; kingdom Metazoa; phylum Chordata; class Actinopteri; order Cichliformes; family Cichlidae; genus Oreochromis; species Oreochromis niloticus. The sequence goes on from NC_031974.2 coordinate 20,754,121, forward strand.
AAACAGGTGTTCTATTATGAAAATAGCCTTCCCTTCCCTGCACACTCCTGTCTTAAATTTATCATGTCAGGTGGGGAAAATGAAGGTGATTATTGACCGTGAGATGAATTTTCCATTTTCTCTGCACCGGACTGATCTTATTCCAACCTCCAAATTTTTTTTTAGTCTACCGATTTCTGTCTCTCTCGCTCTCTTTTCACCCTTCAACACGCCTGTAGCATTCCTCAAGGTCCCCCGTGATGCCCGAGGCTGTGGAGAAACTCCAGTGAACACAGGCTCACTTCAATCCCTCCACCAAGCCTCTCCAACCATATGTTTATGATAAGATGAGCTTGACATGATCAGGCTTTTATTTCCTTTTCCATGGAGACATTGATCTCACCTGCAGCAACATGCAATTTGTCAAAACTGGAATTTTTAAAAGGTGTATAGGCATAAAATAATGACATGAGTTTCAAGTTAATTGAAAAAAACATGACACTTACCCCCTTGAAATACATATTATTTTTCCTATAAAGCTGTTTAATGAGAAATAGAGGAGCTCTTTAAATCCATCCTATTTCTCCTGTCTCTTACAATTCCTCTGAGTATAGTGTAGTGTAGTGTACTGTGAAGCCTGAACTATGGGTCAGGACCTAACATCTGCCAATAAATGGGTTTCTGCAAAAGGAAGGAAAAAAAAACACTAATTCCACGACTTGGTTCGATTTCTAGCACATCTGTGAAGTTCTTTGTTTTTTTGTTGTTTTTTTTTATAAATCTGTTACATTTCATAAACTGTCTGAATGACTGTCTGAAATACTGCATGTAGGCGTGACTGTGATTGTGTCCAAGCCAATTCTCCGAGAGCAGGTAGAGGCAGTGTATAGTTAAAATTGTGAGCTGCTGTCATTATTAAAAGGTAGCAGCATCCTGGACTCCAGGACAACAGCTTATTAAGGAAAGAAATAATGATGCCTGAGGCTGTTCACATATATGAGGGCAACTACTTTTAGCTCCATTCCTGGTAACAGTGCAGACGTGTTACCATGAACCTCCAGTTCACTGTTACCGTTATTTTCTTGGCAGCCTGCTTGGTATCGTCACCTTTACAGTGTTTAAAGATAGTTTGGTCAGCACAGTTCACCTAGCTGGCCCATCTTTTCACAAAAGAAGTCTGTTTGTTTTGCTGTAAGTATTTGCCGCTCTCGGAGGTCTCGTATTTATTCTTATGATAGCAGCGCAATGCTAAATTCCTCTAAACTTCCCTGATAATTTAGATTTTTAAAAATGAATGAAGATATTTAAATATTTATGCAGTCTTTGCTCGTAAGCCTTTGATTCATCCTAAATGATCGTCAAAATTTTAGTTTACTGTAAGATATTAAACGACATTGCTTTCCTTTAATAAACTAACAAGGCAACATTTTCAGAAAATATTTGAAAGTCTGTACGAGTGAATTTGAAACCCTTTGTTTTAAAATATTTGCTTTAATGCCGAGTATGGAAAGGAAACGAGAACATAATGTGCATGTAGACTTTAGCTGGAGCTGTAGTTAAACTCATTACGGTATAATGAGCATCAGTCACTTTAAGGTGAGAAAGCTCCTGATAGACTGATCTAAACTGGGCTCCTCCTTCCTCTGTCGTGACAGTAAAAGGTTACTTTTGATTCTTTAATTATGCATTGACAAGTTCTCACTTAACCTAATTAAAAATGTAGAAATGAGTTGACTTAATAATATCAAAGAGAAACAGCCAGGTCTGGTCAAAGGGATGAAATCTTTTTATACTGTTATCGCTGCGTTTGTGTTTTATTTAGAGCGATGACTTAGATGATATCTGCCTGGTCTGTCTATAAAGCACTACAGCACTATGCTCAGATCTCTGTCAGTGTAGAACAACAGGTCTTGGGTAGTTGTCGGCACTCCACAGAGCTGGGTAAATGCAATAATTTACAGGGAAGGGTGCTATTATCATTTGGAGGTTGACGGGACTCACCTGACAGGCTTTACGGGATCGTCTGACACGTTTCTGACAGTCTGACTCTTCAGATGTGTTTATGATTGTGCTTTTATTTGTCCCATATTTTCTCCTTCCTTACTGCATTTTATAAAGCGCATTTACTATTTTTATAAAGCTGTATGCATAAAAATAAAGTGGACAGAAAAAAAAACGTGTTTGACATCTCATTGGTGGTCTTTCTAGTCCTATCTGCTTAGAAATCAAACTGACATGCCCGAAAGTCGCAGGTACATTTGAGTTTCACTTAGCAATATAACATACAGTGCACGGGTGTCTTTACTGTGGTTTGTGAGTCTATTTGAATTTACAGAGGGTAAAAATGTAACCCTATTAAGCCCACTGCTATATTTCCACATGATCTATAAAATTACCATAACCAGAATCCACACCTACACCTGTAAAAATAGTCTTACTTCCTCTGCTGTGCTGTTACGTTTGTCACTTTGCACATGTGTATACATTTGTGTGTGTGTGTGCCCCTGATCCACAGGATCAACAACTCACAGTGTGTATGTGTGCGTGTATTTTGTCCTCCACTGCAGCTGGTTGTGCTGAGGCACAGTTTTTCCTATTCTAATGAATGTAGTTTAGCTGGTTAGGTGCTGGGTCCAGGATGCTTTCTTGGGCTTGCTGTGCCTGAATGCAGTGCATAGACAGATGATGTATTGGAACCATCACATCAAGGAGTCGCTCATATGAGCCGGGGATGCCGAGCTCGGCGTTGCCTACTGTCTCTGTGTGATGGTGGGGGTTGGCGGGGGGAGTGCTGAAGGGGTGGGCTTGGACGAGGCTGTATTTTCTTTGGGGAATTGCGTGTTTCAGCAGTATGGATATTGCAGGCAGTGGCAGAAGGAATAAACAGACTTTCTCTGCCACCCCCCCACCCCCAACCCCCATTTTCTTCAGGGATGGGCCTGTTCACAGAAGCGGTTCTGTGACTGATGTTTGTCTGTGTTATGCGTCTATTTATTTGTTTGGCAAACAAATGCATTATTAACAAGCCACTGCCACATGTTATCCTCTCAGTGTATTCTCCGTTTGCATCAGTGTCGCTCTATTCAAGTGCAAATTAGCTAGGTCACTGCACGATTGTAATACCAAAGCCTAAGTGAAATGTCTGACTCAACAGGATGTGCGACTTATATACATACATAGATTGATGTCGTTTTGCGGTTTAAAGTTAAATATTTGAGAGGAAAAAAAGTAATGCAATAGGTGAAAGTGCTCCTCTGTTGCAGAGGACACAGGTGGTCTTATGTTTCATGGTGGTTTATGTCTCCATGCTTGGAATGACAAAATGTGTTCGTTACTGTGGCCCATGAAATTAGAAGGGCTCATTTGAAGGGGGGAACCTATGAAAAGAGCTTTTTAATATGATCTAAAGAGGTATGGACCATTAAAACTGGTGATAAATCCTGACATTCAGTATGCATTTCCTTTTAACTCACAGTCACATTAGATATTAGATTGAGTGGGCCCCTAAGCGTCATTTCAGACCCAAAAGGAACTGCCTGTAGGTTTGCCTGGGAACAGCTTGAATAAAAATAATGCTGTGAAAGGCTTATTCGCACTCACAATCACACTTAAGGCAATTTCACCCATAACAGGGACTAGGACTGGGAGAAAATGAGTCTAAGGCAAAAGACACCTTTTCTGGGGGGGGTTTTCCCTCTCATGCATACCAATGTATTTAACTCATCTGCAATCAAAAGGAAAGGTTGAAAATCTTGTTAGGGTCTCTCTCCTTTGGCATTGGGAGTCTAGAGAAAGGTACAAAGCACGTCCACACACAGGCGGCCATTGGAGGAGAATAGAAGAATGAGATATAGAAATTCAGGAAACACCCAAAACACAAACACTTGGCTTCATTGGTAAAAATACTGACTTCTTGGCTGATATCTGTTTTGTTGTGCTGCTCTCTTTGGCTTTCTCATAACAGAAGTGAATCAAACTGGTGAACTCCAGTGCTGCTTAACCATAGGTTGGAATTCAAGATGGGTCAGGAAGACATTTCTTAAAGGTCTCACTGTGGGCCAACAGTGTCAACATGTTTTCTTGACCTCGGTTCTCAGAAAAGGAAAAGGAGATGTTGGATCTGATAAAAGAAAGCTTTGCTCAGCAGTGGAAAAGAAGAAGCTTCAGTTGAGGTTAAACTTATTCTCCAATGTGTGTTTTTATCCGATTGTGAATGCACAAGTGAAAATACTTTTGGAGGTAAAAGAATAAATGTATTTGTAACAGTTTAGTTAATTTAGTAATAAATATGAAGACTGGTGTCTTATATGCTGTTTTTGATGCACAAGGAAACATATCAGTATCATGATATCAATAAATAAAAGCAGAATCTGAACACAAATGGTGCTTCATCACAGAGCCGAAATCAGCTTGTGCTAAACGCAAGGTTAGGGCAGGATTTTTTTTCCACCAAGCAAGAGCAAGGTCTAATATTTACAATATTTTCAGTGAAACACTTCAAGAGTTTTAATCGGTGGAGCTTTCGTGCAACGAGAAAAGGAAGAGGTTGGCCTTCATTTTGTTTGCACAAATGACGCGTAATTATTTTCTTGTTACCACGGTAAAAAGAAATAAATAAATAAAAAATAGAGAGAAGATGACATTTTACCTGCCAACTATCATCCTTGTTAAGACTGAACAAATCACCCACTGAAGATATGCAAAGGCAGTGTAATTAAATGTTTAGAGACTACAAGAGGAGCTGAAATGAAAGCCGTCTTGATCTTCAGAGGACAGCTTTCAAATCAACCCCCAAACAACTTTAATTCTTATTTCTAAAACGGTTTTAATGTTGTTTTTCCTACAGTGGATTGAAGATATGTTTAGATGTTTCCAAATAGGAAGCCACTTTGTTCAAGGCTGAATGAGCAGTGGCACGCGTGCATGTGTGTGTGTGTGTGTGTGTGTGTGGATGCATGTTCAGAATGGTTATAAGTGTAAATGTGTGTTTTGTAAGTGGGAGTTCTCTAAAACAACCTCATTAAGGAATAACTGACATGAGTCTATTACACAATTTAAATTCAAATGCATGTACGGCTGCACCTCCCTCACGTCGATGGGCCCGCGGTGCACCCGCCTATGATCTTACTGCAGATGCATGTATCTCAGAGTCATACAAATGAGAGGACCAGCCCTTATGAGGAGGATTTTTTTTAGGAGACTATAGAAGAAAAAGTTTTTAAAAAAAAGTTCCTATGAGTTCTTGGCTTTTGCATTTATCTATAGTTTTTATTTATTTATCTGTATATAGCTGCTAAGCACAGTAAAATGCCATCTGTGCCTCAATAAAAACATTCTCAAGTCTGTTTTACAATGAGAGTGGACAAATTGTGAGCTTATACTCTTTGACAGTGTGGGTGACTCTGTATTTACTGCTACAAACAAACAAACACAAAAAAATCCTGTTAGGATGACTAATATTTAGCAATAACGGCAGCATTATGGTATCATTTACACTCTGTTGTGCCTAATAAGTTGCAAACAGCTTTACTCGCCAAGGAGTTCAACAAATATATCCACGCTTTAATAATCCCATCTATGGAAGTTGTGTTATTTACATGAAAGAAGTGATTTAGCCTGACTTATTTGATTGCGTGCAATAATCTTAAAAGGTTTTGTTTTTCATTTCTTGTTTGCTATGTGCTCTATGGCTATCTTAATTATCTAAGGGGATCGTTTGGATGCAGATTTCTCATTCCAGTATGGGCACAATTAGTACTTTATAGGCCAGTTTAATACACTCTCCAAAATCACAATGATTTGCTGGCACTTTCTGCCGTTTGTGCAGTCCTATTGTTGGCATCAGCTGCTCATCAGCAGGTCTTTATCTTTGTTCTCAGCTGTTGTGTTCTGTTATAAACACGATGAAGGTATATTAAAAAAAATAAGACCAAAGCAGATATCCGTGCGGTAGAAGCAACCAAGTGAACAAAAAAAGGTTTCCAGCTGCTCACGTGTACGATATTGTCAATTATACATGCAAATGTTTTCCAAGCCCGGGCCCAGCAGCTGTTGGTGTTCATTTTTAACCCTCAGCTGCACAAACAGTTAGTTTTATGTTTTCTTCTCTATGTGTTTGACAGAGAACAATGGTGTTGTGTTAATATGTTTCTACGAGCCCAGGATGATCATAAACTGCTACAAATTGGCTCACAACTCTTCTGGCAGGTTTTGTACAGTACTCGTAACTGTTTTTTCTGCCAATGTCATGCTGGCTTTGTGCTAAATTGACATTTCCTCGGCACAATGACTTTCACCGTAAGGGTGAGGATCAGATTTATGATGCTCAACCAATCAGACAGTCTTCACCAAGGCTCGTAAGAACTTTGTTTATTCTAAAGTCTAGAAAAAACAGCGGCGAATGAGAGATTTATTAAGCTTTGCAACATAAATTCAGAGCACTTTAAAGCTTGACTGAAAAAAAGCAATGCAGATTTGTCCTACAAATATCAGAATTTTTGCTAGAGTAGTTTCTGGCATAACCAACTTTAGCGACCTTTACCTAGGAGAAGAAATAAAAGACTTCTTTAGATGTCAACAGGTGTGACATTTAGTTAGGTTAAGTAACTATGCGGTGATTGTCCTTTGTGTTTTTCTTTCCAAATCTCCTCCAACACTCCTCCTTCTGTACAGACACACTGTATCCAAGCACATCAAGCCGCGGCTTCCATAATCAAAGGTGTGCATTTACTCTGTGCTGGGTTGCATCCACAGAGTTAACACTCCAAAGTCTATAATACAAAAAAGGCCCTCAGAACTTAAAAAAAGGGTCACATTTGCCAAATTAGCCATTAGGTTTACAGACTTTTATGTTAAAGACTTTAGAGAAAAACATAGCTGGACTTGGAATATTAAAGACTCAAGAAAACTTGCAGATTCCCACATTGTTAAAACAGGGATGAGTTTCTCTGTAGTGCTTTTGCTTTTGCTCAATTCACATCTGTATTGTCCCCAAAGTGTTATCTCCAAGTGGCACAGACTTAACAAGGAAACATCAGGCTTTCACCTTGGTTCACCTCATTTACTGTAAACCACAGAAACAGCAAGTTTCCCCTCGTGTTTTTGTGCATTTGCCATATGTTTTCCCACAGGATGTTTTTTTAGTCTTTTTCAGACTTGTATGGTAAAATATTTCTGCGTTTGTTGAATACATTATCACTGGCCCAGGGGAAAAGCGTGATATTTTTTTTCTTAAGTGTAGTATCTGATAAGGGGGATGGCTTTAAACAAAACAAAAAAATATTAATTAAAAAAAGTAAAACTGCGCAAATATTTGTTCTTGTCATTGCTCTTTTTTTTTCTTCTTTAATTTGTATGAGTCATGCAGTTCATCTTGACTCAGGTGTGGCCTTCCTAGACTAGGAAGGGAGGGGTTGTGGGGGTGGTGGGGATGGGGGTATGTGGTATAACTTTGACTGCGTGTAAGTGGGGGGGGCAGAGAGATATTTTAATGTGTGGGCTGAAATATCCCAAAACGTCCTTTTTCAAACAAGATGGCATCCACTCGTGTGATAAAAAGAAAGAAAGAAAAAGAAACAAACATTGCACACAGACTACACGACGATCTCTCTCTTTCTCTCTCTCTCTTTTTAACCCACATTTGCAAACCACCTCGCTAACGCTTCCAAATATATGTCTACTTTACGTGAGCTTCGGCTCTGCCACAAAGAAGGACGTTTCCGCGGTGTGCGGTCGTGCTCTGCTGAAACTTCACGCTCAGGAGCAGCCCTGGCTCTCCTCAGTAGTGCATTCATAAATGCATATTTCAGATATTTCATATTTCCCAGTTATTGAATCGCAGTTTCCAGCCGGCAACAACAAGTGTTTTCACTGAAGTGTTTGACTTATGAAGCTGCTGCCTGACTTTTTGTTTTTTTAAAAAAGCCCATCGGTTCAGCACCTCGGACAGCGACCAGAGTGAGCTGCTCACAGTTCAACCTCTGCTCCCTCTTGAGGCCTTTGAGCTTCATTTGCAAACATGTATTTTTCCTACAGTCTGTATACACAGATAGATCCCCTTTCGTTGAAAAGCTAAATGTAAACAAAAACTGATAAATGCACTTAGCCTATACAATACAATACCTTTTATTAAGCGGGACATAGGGATTCTTCTATAATTTCCACAATGTACATTTGGTGAGCAACGTCACTGAACATTAAATCAGTCAAAGCTACGCAGATTCTGAAATGTAGAACACACAATAATGTGAATATGTACTTTATAAATTATATCAATATTACTATTTTTTTTTTTTTAAATAAAAGGGCTCTAAGTTGTCTTCGGTGGCTGAAATATGTCGCCTTTTTTCTCTTTTAAATAAACTTGTCGGCGGCCTACATTTGGCGTATTTTCAATATGTTCAGCATCCAAACGCAACACCATTGACAGCACAAAACATAAAGATAAAACTTCCATTCGTGCAAAAAAAATGCCTTGGGCGTGAAAGCACTTCTTCTGTTGTTTGTCCATATAATTCCATATACTTCACTTGGACGGAAACCATAAATTGTTTAAGGCTATACAAACATAAAATAGAGCATAACACACTCGGCCTGTCCAGGGCGTCAGTTCCTCCACTCCCCCCATCTTCTCCTTTGTCCATTTCCCCTCAGGTACACCCGTTTGTCTGTCGGCAAAGTTTGTTTTCCAAGCAAGGGGGGAAAAAAATCCACGTACCCGACGAGTACGGGCCACTGGCCGGTTTAATATGTTGAATCATCCAGATTGCGTTAGAGTTGGCTGATGGATTTGAATATATGAAACTCCAAGGAAACGTTCATATTTGACTAGATAGTGGACGAGTGTAGGTATACAGATATTCGTCGGCTTCCTTGGCTGACAGTTATTTTAGTTAAAAATAAATGGCATGTTTTTTTCTTTTTTTTTCTTCTTTTTCTTTTTTGGTTCCTCAACCTAAGCAGAGTCCCATGCGACGTGAGTCATCGCAGATTAGATTATAGAGGAAAGACTAGAAAGCCTGAGAAGGTGGAGTATTTCCATCCGCCCATTAGGGTGCCCCGTTCCAGCTTCAGATAGACACGGTCCTCCCGTTCAACCATCAGCAGTACTCCGTTGCTGGCCGCCTCTCTCGTAACATCCTGGTCACCGGCGAATGCTGATATAACCGGATAATCATTCTGCATCAGGTTCACCTGCAATTAAGAGCAGCGAGAAACTTGGAGCTGAGTCTTGTACCCAGGAAATGAAAATATGCGCCCCACGTTTTTCGTAATTGCTCACCTGTATAGTTTGTCTGTTGTAGACCTTCACCACGTGAAAGCTGAAACTATAGATTCCCCTTCTTGGAGCCTGGAAAACACTCGTTTTGAGATCGAAATGGTTGCCGATGTTCACTAAAACCTGTGATAAGAAAGGGAGCACAATAAGACAGTGCTTTATTAGTATGATTGTTTTTTATGTGCATGCTTAATTCAACACAACAGCTGGTTTTGTGGAAACGTATTGTTTGTGTCTGCTGTGCGCAGTGACTAAAAAAGAGGCGGATAAGCCAGTAAGCCTGGTGCTGCTTTGCCAAATGTTTCAGGCAGCACTTCAGTCGCACTTTGGGAAGGATCCCAATTTGAGGCGTATAACAGGCCGCTGTCCAAAGACCTCATCCGTGAAAACTTATTGGAATATCTAATCAAAAGCAACACATTGCATATCTAAATACGGCCGAGGCCTAAGACGCATGCGGTAAATGATCGTGCATGGGTGATCGTCTGGCGGCGCATCTCCAGATCACGCCAATTACGCACACGAACCCCTTTGAAACATAAAATAACGCCGAAGTCTTTAGAAAACCTCCTGGCTCGGATCGCACAGAGCGTTAGTAGTAATAGAAAATCAATATCGAGCAAGATCATAAGTTTTACCCACCCAACAGATTGTACGAAGAGAAAATTATATTTTAGAATAAAATCGGACTTGTATTGGATATGGGTGTGTTGACGCTAAATTCAGTGGACATCTGACCTGGTCAAAATAGATGGTCATGGACGTGTTGCTCATCTCTGACGGCTCATGGTTGGTTCCACGCACGGCTGAAAAAGCCACCTTTGCCCCAGCGGAGCGGACTGAAATGCCAAGTGAGGAGGTGACTGCGCCGTCCGAAGAAGGGTTCGAGTCGCACACCACTAGACACTTCCCCTCGAGAACTATGGGTTCCGTGTCGTTCTGGCCAAGGCAGAAAGCCACGCCGCATCCCAAGAGGAGGGCCAGTGCCAGTATGGCACAGCGTCCCGGGCAGCGCGCTGGCACCATGGTTGGATCGCTGATCCCGTGCACACTGATACAGCCCGGTAGCCCCTTGGAGGTTTGTTAGCTCTCGATCACCTGGTCCAGACTCGGTCCCTTCTATCTTCCCCTCTCTCCTCCTCAATATGTGATGCTCCCTCACTCTCTCAAACACCTTCTGACACACAGACGCACTCAGACTCTCTCCGACTGAGACTCCCCTCCCTCCTGCACGTCTTAGTTGATTTTGGGAGAGTATTCAGACATCTGCGGTTGCAATTCCTGATATAAGAGAAAAATAGTTCTCATGTGAGACATTTACATTAATGGGATCTTATATAGTTCACTTAATAAACTTGTAACCAGCGTGCGTAAAAAGACTCTTGTGCGTAAAGGGAAAAGCGACTGATCGTTAAATACCACAATCCTAATAACCATGGTGTAGAAATTGATCATCCTTTATAATTATCCTATCAAATCAATTATTTGTGCTTCAGCTGCGTGTTTGCTGATGGGAATGCGCGCTGCAGCACTTTGTACCAAATTAAAATGTCCAAAAAAAGGTGTTCCCTTCCTCTATTCTCGTTCTGGCTGATAATTGTGATGAAACAAGCACTTTTCAGGCATTTCTATGAAGGAAAGATAAACCACGACCTACCTGCGTTATCCATCCCGCTGGTGTGCTTTCTGTCCCACCCTCCAAGACTGTAAATTGAGCGCTCAGATCGCTACTGCTGCTGCTGCTGCAAAAAAGCAAGAGTCTCTGGGCTGCCTTTCGAGGGAGTACTCACGCCCATTCTTTGTGTGTGGCCACTGCAACGAGACTTCTCAGAAGTGCCCCACAATTAAGACACATTGCGTGGACTAATAGGTTTGTTTGCACAGTCATACGTGTTATGCTGGGATCTTGGGGGCCCCTGAGGTTGGCAAAGATCACTCGCTCTTAGTGGCTGTCATTTATATGCTCTGGTTTTGTCATATCTATGTCTGATTAATCTGAAATGAAGGGGGAATGCAGCGGGTAACCTTGCAGTTACATGGTACATTCAGCATGCATGTATATGTTACTAATTTGGGACTTAAAGCAATTTTTTTATGAATCAAATAGAGATACTCGTGCGCCATCCAGTGGCAGATCTAAATTGTGCATAAGGGCTGTCAGGCTATTAGAGATATACAAAGGGGGTAAAAAAATCAAAGAATCTAAGAGATTAAGACAATAAACTTGTGTGGTATCTCGCTTGCATGCTCCACTGACACAGGTGTATATCAACAATCTTCCATCACATCACAAATAAAACAAAGATCTCACAAGCAGGTTCAAAGCAGGTAAAGCTTCAACAAAGCTCACTTCACCGAGTATGACCCGCACTTCTCTGTTCCACCCTTAGCCTTCTTCTTTTCAACTTCTGACATGCCATCATCCTTTGAAGAGCTGTAGAGGGTTCCTGTCAGTGCTCCACACTTCTGAATGGTTTGAGGATGGGCTTCACAAGTATCGAACCTCACGTTAGACCTTTAATGAGCTGTCGTTTTCACACTTCCTACCAAGTGTTAAGTGGCTGCATTATACATGTACACAGCAGATACTGTAGGCCAGCCGTTTTATCCACTCAAGTAAAGGAACAGACTGTGTTACTTTTAAATTATCAGAGCTGGAATTTGTTTTAGGGTTTCATGCAAGTAAGCGAATGGATAAGATGAGCGGGTAGAGAATATATCACTGTTAATAAGTGTTGAAAGCTCAGACATAACTGAAGAATATGTGACTTGTGCAATGTGTTTCACTCGCCTTTGTACATGCTAAGTCCTCTACTAAAAAGACATTATTTTAGGCTTAATCATGGTTAATCCTTTGCTCCCTTCATTCCCATTTGACAAACACTGCACTGTCACAGCCGACTGACAAACCATGCGGAAGAGTGACATCAGGTATCCAAGAGCCACAGCTGTCCTCGGGCCTTTAGAAGGACACATAGCTACAGAAATCATCAAATGTCAAGTACGGGGGACAAGCAAGCAAAAAGGATGTGGCCTACATGCCATTACCATACCAGGGGCTGCTGTTGCCCTGAAAGGGACTTCACTTTCATCAGGCAAGCTGATCGGCTAGAATGACAACAGGGTTATGGTGATTTTCCCTGACAGCTAGCAGAGCCTACTGGCTTCTAGGAAAAGGGGGAGGTCAATTATGGGATGGGTCTTAAAGCGAGCCATCTGTTTTTGCAAAGCAAATGACTTATCATCTTTCCGAATTTTTTCTCTGTACATAGCAAACATGCATGTATACTTTTAGTGTCCCTTTTTATGCATAACTACATATTAATACCTCTGTCACAAATATTATAAATATTAGACATATAATGAATTAAATTAAACAAGATCCACTCCATGTGCTCATGCCACTATATGCTTCATCAGATCTAAAATACCCACTATATCTGCCAGTCCATCTGTCTGCCAGTCCATCTGTCTATGTGCAGCTATAAATGACTCTGTATCTTCATCTTTGAAATGAGGTCAGGCTCTCAAACTGCTTCATTTGTGAGTCCTCTCTCTCACTGCTGGAGAATGAATGAATGTGGAGAAAGAGACTGTGTTTTGTCTCTCTTGTCTTGGTTCAGTAAGATGTGACCTCTATCTTAGCATGTGTGAGGAGACAAATAGCATCAATCTTGCCTGTTCCTCCCCTGCTAGTGCTGAGCTAACACCCTGATGAGGAGTTATATTGGTAATCCAGGGAAAGGTTACAGCAGGCGGTACTGTGCCTGCTAAAGCTTACAGTGACAGCTATTAATTTATGTGTGTGGTGTGTGTGTGTGTCCACAGTTGTATTAATCACACTGTAGAGACTGGAATCTCAATAGCAGGATAAAGGTAGCTTTCTCTCAGGTAAACTAAGAAATTTTAGGAGTGCAGTTTGAATCGTGGTTTAGGGGTAAAGGTCAAATGTGTTCAACCCCCCAGGAAATGAAAGTAAATCTGTGCAATATGTGTAAATATGTACTCTGTACATCTACATGCATCAACAGTTTACTTTACGGCCCTGTGGGAATTACAAGGTAAAATCTTACAAGTTGTCTTTACTTAAGTGTGCAAACTCATTGCTTCAGAAAATTTAGATGCAGCATAACTATCATAAAGGAGAAGTCAACTTAATTTCCGTAATATGCAATATACCTTAATTTAAATTACCTCATAAATGAGAGAAACAGTTACTGGAAAGTTGGAAAATGTCTTTTGGGGTAAATTAGTTGGGTAAACTGTGTTATGAGACAAAAATGCACATTTAGTTCTTGTTGTTCTTGTTTTCCAAACATTGCATTAATCCTAAACTGCTTTCAAGCAAACAACTTGAACATGGACTCTGGCTAGAAGCCATTAACTGTTATAGAAGACTCAGATCACAGTGGCACATTGCTTGTTAGACCTTAACACTATTCTTGACCACACAAACACTGAACTATGTCACATACCTGCGGTGTGGAAGGGTTCCTTCCAGCTATTTATTGAAACATGCAAATATACATTTGAATATAGCATATAAATCAAAAACAGAGTTCGTACAATTCTAATCAGCTTGCTATTCAATATTTGTTATGACCCCCTTTATTCTATAACACAGCCTGAACCCAGGCAGCTTTCTTGTCATTTCTTTAAGTAGTCTTCAGGAATAGTTCTCCAGACTTCTTGAAGGACACTCAAAGCTCTTCTTTGGACGTTGGCTGCCTTTTGTTGTGTTCTGTGTCAAGTTGATTCCACACTGCTTCAATAATGTTGAGGTCCCGGATCTGGGGAGGTCAATCCATGACTCATAAGGTTCCCCTGTGTGTTTTTCTACCCAGGTATGCTTTTACTGCATTACCAGTGTGTTTAGGATGAAAGTTGAAGCTGCTGATAATCAGGCACTTTCCAGATGACATTGGATGATGGATTAATATTTGAAAGTACTTTTGTGCATTCATAATTGCACAAAACACCAACACCAATGGCTGAAATGCAGCCCTAAACCATGACAGAGCCACCACTGTGTTTAACAGATGACCACAGACACTCGCTGTCAAACAGAGAGCTGTCAAACTAAACAAAAAAAAAAAGGTTTTCCCAAAGATAAGTAGTTCTCATCATGCTGATTTGGGTTCAAGGTGGTCACTTTTCTCATGATTATGCTTCAAATTACTCGCCCAAAGCTGTAAAATTAGGGTGTGATATCACGATGATGTCTTTGATTGACAGTTCCTGTGAGGAGAAACTCTCATATCTCTGTTGTGAATTGCAGATGAAGACTGAGAGAAGATCCAATCTTTACTTCCCATAACCACGACTGTCTGTTTAAAGCTGACAGCATGCGGTATTTTGCAGTAAACTGAACTAACCAACATAAGCGATCAGAGGCACTGTTGTACTTTCTCGATGAGTAAAATGTGTGATTTTAAGCTACCTAGTAAATTAGCATCCTTAGCTATAACTAGCTAAGACGAGGAGTCAGCTAAGCCGGTGTTCGGTGGCTAATCTGTGCACATGAATGAATTCACCCCGACTAAAGAAATCACTCTGTAGAGCTTGAATGTTAATTAAAAGTCAGCGCTGTAGTTCAGACATTAGTTCTGCTGCTCTGACTTTACCGAACAGAAGGATGTTAATTCATGCAGCAGGCTGCCAAAGATGAGGCACTGAAACGGTTTATATGAGAAACAGAGAAAAGTCATTCATTATATACTGTAAGAGTAACAGGCTGGACTCTTCTTCAGCTCCTGTTCAGAGCTGATTATTAACTATCTGCAAACAGCAGCATGTTTCTGTTTCTCTCCACATGTGAATGGACAGTAACAGTACAATAAATTAAGTAATCAATAACACTGCTGCCTTTAAAAAAAGAGCACTTTGACAACATTAAGACAGCATTAACCAAAGATGAATTACTAAGATTGGAAATTTTCACATTCACAAACTGCCTGTAATTCTAGTTTCTACCTGATATCTCAGTTTGTTGATGGTGATTCACAGAAATGAGTCCTAAATACTGAAAACACAGATGTTTAACACACAATTAAAGTGAACAGGGTTTAACCACAGCTGTCTGGCTGAGGTGTTTTCCCCCATTTGTAGCAAACATTAAAACTAATTTAAGTTTCATAAACTCAGTCTGAGAGGGAGAGTCCATCCTTTCTTTGCATGTAAATACAACTTCACCTTCAGTCAGTATTCAGATATTAAAATATTGTTAGTTGTATTTTAGATACTTTCCAGTGAGCTCTTATTGCATTTATGAAGTGACTACAGCTGCTTTTACTCAGGGAAATATGTAAAAGGAAAATGGCAAAGCTTAATACTTATGAGCTGAAACCAAAATTAATGTCTAAATTTCTGACTTTCACCAGCTCTTTATAGGTCTAGATTTGGAAGTGAGCGTTTTTATTTCAAATATCCGGGTTAAAAAGCATACTGAATTATTATTAGAGTTATATGGAAGACTAAATGACTACATCCTTAGAAGACGCCCAGGGCAGCTGATCAAAACACTGTTAACAATAAATCCATATATTTTCCACAGTGGGTTGAAGATCGCTGGTGAAGATTAAATATTCTCCTTATTACTGAGTTAAGCTTAAGTCCTCCTGATGTTTCAGTGGATCAACAGCACATCTGCGACAGGACAGCTGTGATGAAAGAAGAGGAGGAGGTTTCTAAAACCACTAGACCCAGAAATCCAGACCCAGCTTGGCTCCGATGGCCTTCCCCTCACACAATATTCCCCACTGTAAATGTAGTCATTTATAATAATGTAGATCATGCTTAAAGTTTTCTATTATATTTCCATGTTTCCAGGCTGCAGAGTGCTCTGTGTGTGTGTGATGGGTGTAAAACTGTTTAAATGTTCATCTACAATAACTCTGGGCCTTTGTGGAGTGTGTACAGCTCATAAAATTTCTTGGTCTGCGAGGCTAACAAAAACTAAAGGGTGACTAATTATCGATTCAAACATGTTGAAAATGAGAGCCAAACTTGTGTAAAACTGTAAACTCGCTAACAACTCTCTAACACATTGTGGGTACTAACTGTTAATCTAGCTAACACATTAACAGTGAGAGTTACATAATATTATTTGATGTTGTACTATAGTATGTTAAGATGTGTGCCTATTTGAATATGTCAACATGGTTGTATTTACCTTAAATTAATAAGCAGATAGTAGCAGCAGTTTTCTTTGTTTGTTTTTTTGACAGTTATTTAGTAAAATCAACAGAAGGGATGTAACTAGGCTAACTGGAGTAGCTGGGCTGCTGGAAGCATGTTGGTGGTTACGCAGAGTTTGTGCATGGGTAGGAATTTTGTACAGTGACTCTACCTCTAATTGCCACTATGCAGACTCTGGCTTCAAAAATGCAAGAAGCCAGATGTCAGAAAGCTTTACTTGTCCATGTTTTTTTTACTGGACTTTAATTCTGATGACTGATATTGCTAAATGCCTTGATTTCCTTTATTGAACTGAATATGGCTAAATTAAAAGACACTCCAAAAATCAAAGTAAAAAACAAAATGATGCAGCAGGCTAATCCGTTTTGGTGAAATTTCATTGCAGAAACTCAAAATTATACTCAGTAGTTTGCATGACCCCCACCTGCTTGTATCAATGCCTGACCACATCGGGACATGTTCCGAATAGGATAACGGATGGTGTCCAGATCTGGACCAAGGTCTCACTGAGCTCCAGGATAGTCTGAGGTGCAACCTGGTGATGTCAGCTGGACCAAAGCAGAGATATTCTAGTGGATTTAGGTCAGGGGAGCATGGTGGCCAGTCAATGCTATCAATTCCTTCACGCTCCAGGAGCTGCCTTCATACATCAAGGGGGGCATTGCTGTGCACCAGGAGGAACCCAGGACCCACCGCACCAGTGTAGGGTCTGAAAATGGGCCCAAGGATTTCATCCCTGTACTTAATGGCAGCCAGGGTGTTGTTGGCTAGCCGGTAGAGTTCTGTGTGTCCTTCCATGGATAAGCCTCCCCAGACCAGCTCCAAACTAGCCATGCTGAATGATGTTAGAGGCAGTATAGCATTCCTTTTACAGCTTGCGGCCCTGCTGATGGGTTAAGGACCTTCCAAGGCTCTACAGCTCTCCTAGACTAACTGTCTATCTAGTATAATCTCCTCCATGCTCATGAGATTGTGCTGGGAGACACAGCAAACCAACATGTTGATGTGCCATCTTGGTGGAGTAGGACTATGTGTGCAACTTCTTTAGGATCCAGGTATCGCCTCATGCTACCAGTAGGGACACCAACTCTAGCTAAATGTAAAACTAGTGAAAGAAATGGTCAGAAAAGGATGAAGAGGGTGAAAATGTCATTGGCCTCCATCTGTTAAACTAATCCTGTTTTGTTTTGTTGTCTCATTGTTGCCCCTCTAGTGAATCTGCTGTTAATGTCATCAATGCTAACCAGTTAAAACTGATTAAACCCCCTCTGCTACTTAAATGACCAGATCAAGTTTAATTAACTTAAACTTAATTGACCTGAAACAAATGTTTTAGCAGCTATCCAGCTGCTATAGGAAGGAAGGAACTGCTCTCATGGCTACAGATCTCTTTCTCTCTCGCTCACTATATCTATCTATCTATCTATCTATCTATCTATCTATCTATCTATCTATCTATATATACATATATATATATATATATCTATATGTATAGTGTGCTTTTATTTTGAAGGCATTTGTGCTTCTTCCCACCGGAAGATGTTTTCCTCCCCGCTGAAGGAGCCGATGTCACCATGGTGACCGGACGCTTTCACGGAATTTTTTTAGCACACAGGGAGAATTAAGTCATTTAACGTGGCCTACTTATGGATTTAACACAGTGCCAGCTATTCAGTTTGGATCCCGGATGTTATCTTCGCGGTCTTTAAGTAAAAAAGCTGTCAAATAAACGCTCTTTTAAAATTTCACTACCTTAAAACTTCCTTGCAAATATAAATGATCTTCTAACTCTCACAAAGTTGTCAAGACCAGCGGAACAAATGGCGGCTTCTAAAGGAGTCGTTCCCGGACGAGCATTAAGGACGTCCAAAAGAGCTGACAAATCATCCCCAGCGTCCACTCAGAGATTTATGGAAAGGTAATCTGTCAGTGCATGCACAGACTATACACGGTACATGCCATTTCTTTTTCTTCTTCTTAATCTTTGTTGCATTCAGCGCTCAAACAGTGGCTCTGCTGTTTATAGCCTTCAAAGTAAAAGGATTTATAGCAACAAATACAATAACAGCACAGCGAAAATCAATTCAGGTGGAAAAACTTCACTACATGAATTAAGCAGTTGGATTCTTTCCCATTAAATGTAGGCAGTTACAACACAGAAAAACAGGTCAGTCAGTAGACTGTTGCTTCCTCTACTGCATACCAAAATGATTCTGTTAAAACAGCTAATCGTTCATATTTAGCAACAGCGTTGTTTTTAATATTTGTTTTAGTCTGAACGCCTCAACGAGCAGAAATAATTGTCTCACTCAGACTTTCCTTTTTTAAACAATGGTTAGAGTCTTAGAGGTTTGGAGTGCAGCCTGGATTTATTTTCATAATCTTTTCACTGATTCAACTATACAGAAAAATAAAATAACATAAAATAAAAATACCAATCACGTTGTGACCAAATTCAGTTGGTCTAAAGGCATTATATTTTTCAGATCCCTTTATTTATTTATTTTTTTAACTATATGCACATCTTAAATCTGATTGTAACATTTTAAGAAAAAAAAGTATCAAAGAATTAAATTATTAAAATCATCTATGTTAAATTATTTGTATTAGATATTAGAGACTGGCCTTGAAAGCATCATGTCACTGAAAATCATCATCACACTTTCAAGTTAAAACTCTACCATGGAAAGAAGAAAAGGGAGGTGCAGAAATGCTCCTGTCTCCATGGCTGTTTGAATAATCTGAACTTTAAAACTGTCGTATGAAATCGTTTGCCGTGTTAAAACAACGCCCGATTTCTTAATTGGTTTCTTAATTGATTTATTCTTGAAGTAATTTAATCTGGTTTTTGATATGTGGTGAAATGACAGTGACTGAGCGGGCAGGTGATAGGAAGATGAATTTATTGCTCACTCAGGTGATTTAATTGGACAGCAATGGCATCATTAACCAGGACAGCTGTGAGCCAACAAACCTAGCAGTATTTGTAATTAGCAGGCATGGATGGATAGATGGATGGATGGATGGATGGCTTTCATTAGACATTTAGATCTAAAAATCTTGTCTGCGTTCTTTACATATTTACATATTTGTGTGTTTTTTTTCACCATATCTACTAGAACAGAACATGGAGATAAGTAGTTTCACTTTAATGCCAGAAGTGTATGACAAGATTTTCAAGCAGTGTTTTCAGAACACATTTATCTCATAGACTGAAATCTGAACAGTAGGAGGCATGAAGACACACTGTCACTTCCTTGTAGTCATGTCTAATTACCTTTTCCATAGACTGCCATCTGAGATCCTGATTAAGATTTTGTCATACCTGGATGCTTCCACACTTTGCAGCATAAGCCACATCAATAAGCTCTTCTATCAGCTTGCCAACAGCAAGTAAGTACGATCTTGTCAGTGCATCTTCCACAGTTTATTAAATACATGATTATGTTAATTAATCCAATAGCAAAGGGACAGTATGCCTCCAAATCTTACAGCAGAACTTTTAAGTTAGTAGGAATCCAAGCAATGGGAGCTCTGTGGTTTCTGCCCCAATTCTTTTTCTGTATTTCTGAGAAAAAGCCATTAGACCTTGAAAGAGGAAACTTTACAGCGTGGTCCTAAATTCCTCAACTACTTAAACATGAAAACTTCAGCTGCGGCATACGTGGTGCACTGATATTCATGTTCATGTTTCTTTTTAGATATCAAGAAAAAAAATACCTGCTATGCTCCACTGGTCTTCTACTCCAATTTTATATTGCAATTTTTTATACATTTACCTGTGTTAGACAACACTTTCCTAATGCAGAACATTTCATTAGCAAATCCTGCCACGTATCTCTGGATATCTGGCCTGAAATTCAAGTCACATATCCAGAGATGCTCACTGAGCTTATGTACTGAAGCATTTAGCACTCCACCTTTTGGAGGCAATCCAAATGCAAAAAGTTTACATTTCAAAATTGTGATTTTGTGATTGCATGATTTGGCAAGGATCATGACACTCGGTGGATGCCTAAACTTGTTTTATTAAAGAGGTCTAGTTTATTAAAACATTTCACGTCAGTGAAAAACATGTCCTACAAATCAAAATATATATTTATATGTCATTTAGGACATATTTTGAAATGTAAAAAAGCCAGCCAGATAACAGCCTATGGTCAATTCAACAGTCTTGACACATTGATTTTTTTGTTGGTCAAAACCACAATCAGAACCCAAATGTCTTCCAATAACTATCAAAGAATACCAAGAAGTCGGTGATCAGTGTTGTCTGTAATGCCAAGTGTGTCATATTTAATACATGAGTATTTGAGAGCTTCAGGTCATCAGTGTGATTCTTTTTTGCACAGTACATGTTTAAACAATACATTGCTCAAACATGTGGCAAAAATGATACAAAGTTAAGCTTATATCTTTAAAAAAATTCAAAAGGTTCAATAAACAGTTAGGTTTTCAAAAATATCAGAACTTTCTGGCAAAGATTTCACGCTTCAGGCATCACAAGGTTAAATAGTTTCCTCCTTAGTAGAAAAGATTATTCCTATAATGGAAGAATTCACTATTAAACTTATTAAAACATGAAATTTCACTGCTGATGTTTTGATATTATCATTCTGATGAATAAAACTTAAACTTCTTTTTTCTTGGTTATCATAGAATGGCCACCCTGTAAGAAATGATCACACTAGACATACTGTACTGGTTTATAATCTTTCTGACCAAATCGGTCACTCTCCTGATGCTGTCATTGCAGTGCTCTGTGGAGAAAGCTTTACATTGCGGATTTAAGCAAGAATAAAAAGTGCATGGACAAATCTCTGTTGAGGATGGCCACGATGGAGGTGCAGGATCGAGCCGAAGGTTACTATAAGAGGCTGTACTTCAAGACTGTAGCCGAATGCGACATGATCAAGTGGACGAAGCGGCTTGGACTCATCAGTATTCACACAGGGCTGCCCAGCCAAACAGAGTGGGTCCTCAGGTGAAGTGTGAGACAGATAAAGAGAGAAAACCCAAGTTTAGTTCAAAGGAATGAGGTTTTCCATTTACTTTATGTATCACCTACTCAAACACATTTAGAAAGAAAAATATCTCATTATTTTTTCTCTAAATGCTCATGTTAACTACTTTTATAGTAAATTTTATATCCTTTTAGTTGAAAGGAGGTGTGTTTATCCGTGCTGTGTCTGTGCTCTAACGGGGATTTGGTATTTGTTTGGAAGCAGCTGTATGAAGCCTTCGTTCATTGTTTGCTGTTAACAAATAGCAAAACTTTGAAGATCTACCCTCGCTGTTGAAAAAGTTCAAGGTTGGAGAGGTGGGGGGAGAACACAACAAGAGGATAGTTCAAGCTGCTGGTAATCAAAAACAAAAAGTATGGTTTGTTTTTGATGTCACACTTAATGACACTTTCTTATTAAAGGTGAGGAAGGAGGTCTCTTTCTGAACGTGATGTCTGCTCAGGGGGATGGCAGCACGCAGGGGAGAGCTCCCTCGCCACCTCCACTGCAGGTTCTGCTGTGTTTTTATAACCTCTGATTAGAGGCTGTGCTGCACTCAATATTGAGTTCTGTGGCAGTCGCTGTGGTACAGAGGGGAAGTAGAAATAATTGTGTTCCTTGCAGGGGCTGTCTGAATTGTTGAAATAAATTACTTAGCCCCCCAACCCCTCATCCACAGACCACATATGCATGCACGCACACCTCAGCCTTCCTCCCTCCTCCCACTGACTCAGACAACTCCCTGTAGGGCTTTTTTTGTCTGTTAGAGACCATGAGGAGCATGCGATTTACCTTGGTAATAATCATTTCACAAGACGTCAAGCATACAGGCAGTGCAGAGTGAAATCCCTGGGGTCAGCTGCTGGAGCCCCCTGGGCTGCTTCAGGTTTTAGCTTTCTTCCCCCACCTAATTGATATTGGATGGTGTCTCAGCGAGGCGCTGGCTGCATCACAGTAGGGGCAGCCCTGAATCACAGTTTAGACAGAACTGGATCAAGAGATTCGTCACAACAGCTGCAGTTTTAATTTCATTCGTTGCATATCATTTCATTAGCAAGAACAGCTTTAAATGGAGTCATACTACTTCCCTCTGTTGACAAATGAGATGTAACAGCTAATAAACTTGTAATTTTTCTGATTTAAAGAGCAACGCTGCCAAACACTGCCCGATTATTTTCACTGTAATAAATTAGAAGACAAATGGATGGATTATATTTTTGTTCAATGATTCATTTGGACTGTTTATGTGGTATTTGGTATTAAAGAACCTGTTAACTTCTGCCATGCTTAGCTTCACTCTCACCTGCTCTCTTCTTCTCTCTCTCTACACCGTTCTCTGCATGCTTTTATTGCAAAACTGCAAAAAGTCCTGTTCCTACAATTCTACATTCTGTTTTCCAACTCCAGAAACTTGAACGTCACCTGGGAACTGACAGTCATGGATAAGTCAGGGCGTGAGAGCACTTTGGAGCAGAGCCGGTCCCAGTTCACTGAGACTTCAGTGACACTGTGCTGGAGCGGAGGAGACCGTTTGCCCGACTACCAGCAGATTTCCATCCTTCAGCTCTACGGTGTCAGGAGGCTAGCCTGCGTCAGCCCAAAGAGGTAAAGGCAGCTGACATCCATCTACACGCTTTGTTTCTCATCTTGTCTCAGTAAAACCAACTGCCGTCTTTGCTTCCTCTGTCAGACCTGTTTGTATGTCCCTCATGGCAAAGTTAGACATGCAGACTCTAACTAAGAACATGCAAGTCATTGGCCAGGACAGATTGGTGCAGCTTAAGTTGCTACAGCCTGGCATCATCATCGGTGTCTGGAGGGTAATTACTTCAGGCATTCATGCCATGTTTTGATTATTATTCACTGGCTTAGAGTAGCAGAACAAGATACACAGTATTTATCACAGTATTTATCACAGGGAGAAGTGACATCTTTAAGCATCTTTTTTTTTTCCAGGACCAGTGCTCAGTTGCCTTTATCATGTTCACCCTCCACTTCCACAAGCTGGTGGAAAGAAGCACTCAGGGATCTTCTGTTTGGTAGGTTGGACTATAACCAGCCTCTCTTATGAACATCCATACAAGGTGTGCTGCATCGCAAATTTAAGGGATGTATAGACTGACAGTATTGCTCCTGCAGTGATGCACTGTACGGTGAGATTTGAGTTTCTGAAATAGTTTTTCTTTGGACTTATTTGCAGTCCAGTCCTTGTACCTGACAATTTTCAGCAAACTGTTTTTCTTTGGTTGTTTGTTAAGCCATTTAACACTGATCGAATCATTCGAGCACAGAAAGGGCCCATAACTCAGGGGATGATTCAGTGTGATTTCTCCACATAACAGACAGCTTAGCAAAGAACCAATTTTAAATTGGGCTAATTGAGCTATTAGATGAAAATTCTCAAAAAGAGGAGGACAAAAGAAGAAGACCTAAAATCATGACAGCAGATGAACAGTACCTGAAAGTCATGTGCTTAAGAAATAGGAAAACATTCAGCAAAGACATGACACAAGAATGGTCTCAGTGGAAGGCTGTCAAGAAGCAATTCTTAACAAAGGGAAAGAGGGAGAAAATGCTGAAGTATGAGAATTACACAAGAACTGGAGTGAAAATCAGTGGAAACAGGTTTTATGGGGTGATGAATTCAGATTATAAATTTGTAGTTCAAATCACTGTCAGTATGTCAGTAAGAGGTCAGCTGGCTTCCAATGAAGAGCTTTGAATATCCTTCAAGAAGCCTGGAAAACTAATTAAATTAATGAAATTGTTAGAATTGTACAAACTCTGCTGTCTGGTGGGAGTGCTCACAGCTCTTGTCTACACTCAGACTCGCAGGTGCTCTAGAGGCTTATGAGTTATTACCCAACAGTAATTTAATTTCCATCCACGTGAAAACAAAAGTATTTTCAGGACCACATGGTGTTAATGATACCGTACTTCAGCATAGTGAGGATATAGCACCCTCTCCTGGTTTCCTGTGGGAGTACAGCACTTTTATTTATTATGTTCCACAAAATTAATAAATCTTTGCCTTTTTTTAGGAAAATGCTTTTTTCTTGATGCCCCCCCACTAGACACAGTTTACACTTTCTGGTTTAATCAACTCTTTCCCTTTCCCCCCTTTCAGTTCCTATGTGGAGCCGGTGGTCCAACCCCCTTTCTGTGATATAGACCCTGAATACGGTCTCCATGGTTACCAGCTACACATTGTTCTCCACAACACTGTATGCGAGCTCATGTCCGGAAGCTTTTCCCAGCTCTTCTGCCGCAGAAGTAATCCATTCATACCCACATTTTGTACCCACATTCACTAAGTAACACTGTGCATAATGCCAAGGAAATAGGATTAATCTACTGTACTGAGTGGGAAATATAAAAAAACACAGTGTAGCTATGTTTTACATGTATAGTAACTTTAAGAGGGATACAAAACAGAGTGCTAAATATCAAGAATTCATTTGCTGTGAGTTTTTCCTCCCATTTTTTCTGCAAATTTATGACTGTATTTATTTCCTAAGACCAGTCAATTTGTATTTAGGCATGTACAGTACTATTTGTATGTGCCTCCATAGTTTGTTTCACATGTGTCACAAACGCTTACAGGCTTGCTTTTTCAAACTAATTAAACCTCAGCTATATGGCAGGAAACTTGGATATGTGGAATAAAAGGGAGGTTATACTGAAAGGTATTTCAGAATACTGAATACATTTTGTGAGCTCTATATCTATACTCTTGTCATAAAAAAAGAGAGACTTCTGAAGTGCTGTCTGGAATATTTCAGCTTAGTACCTCCTTTTTATTAACAGCTATACATCAGACAATACAATCAGTTTAGAGGCTACTTTGCATCACTCTGAGGATTTCTATTATTGTTATACATTAAGAGTAATTCTATTCAACAAAACAAAAATGCAGATAAAATGTTGATCATTGTAGAAAAAAGTGATACAAAAACACTTTTACTCAAGTCTTGATTCAATATTTTAAAGCGTTAATCCACATAGTCTAACTTTCCGTCTTTAGGTGTAAGAACTGCTATATATAATAATCTACTGATATGATACAGCCTCTGAATTTGTTAAAATTTAGCTAAATTCACTGAAAAGAAATTTGTGTTTATTTGTGTTTGATGGTTACAGTGCTTGTAGACTTAAATTCAGATGTGTTAACTGTCTTAAATTGGGTCTAAATGTCTACACGCGGTGTTTTCTCTGTCCAGCTCAGATCTCTGATGGGCTGATCCAGCTAACCGTCATTAGCAGCGCAAACTTGTCCCAGCACACACCTCTGTCTGGCGACATCACCCTGCCCTGGCGTTGTGAGGCCCTGCAGGGCACAGTGGAGGTACTACATGAGCATAAAATTCCCAGCAGTGGTGTGGCAGGCAGAAAATACACACACTGGCACTTATTTACTTTTCGACTTCTTGTAGAATTGCTGCATTATGAGTCTGACTCTGCTAGATGAATTTAGGAAGCCCTTCAAGTGTGTCACCTCGCCCGTTTCAGCGGAGCTGGAAAGGACGCCCGTGTGCTACGACTATGACGGTGAGCACTACCTGATGCACTATCAGGACTCCGACATCCAGGTGAAGATGAGGCTTGTGTGGATGAATGAACAGAAGCAGTTTATTCTCATCAGTTTAGTTGTCTATGTGAGTGTTTGCTATGTAAACAAGTATTTCAGTAGAGATTACTGATTGTTCTGGATTTCCCACAGAAAACTGGTTTCATATTTAATATTTGCTCACTCCATAAGACCACCATAACAGTTTGTTCATTCATTCAGTAAATGTTGTAGTACAATGACTGCTCGTTTTATCATTATTTTGCCTTCAAGTGTTTAATGAATGAATTTAGTGTGAATGGATCTGATTTCTTAAAAAAAAAAACCAACTTCTTTACTCTCTATTTAATTTCCTAGTTATTTCTTTTCTTTGGATTGGTTAGGCTTAATCCTTCCCCTGTTCTTGTCACTTTGCCTTTGACAAAATAGTAAAGTCCTTGAAATGTACCATTTTCAGAGGAATGCTTCTTCTCTTTTGTTGTTAAGCACTTAACACTGACCTGTGAATCATTCAAGCATAAAAACACTAACTCGAGGCATGAATCAGTGTTGTGTCTACACATAAAATCCAACAAAAGAACAAAATATATATTTTAAATTGTATCTTCAGCAGCCTGTCACAAAAACACATCATTTCTTTTCATTTCTTTACTTTAATCTATGAAAAATACCAACAGTAACACAGTTTGACGCATGTAAAATAGTATTTTTGCACCAACAAGTTGCATCTGAATCTTCATGCAGCATATCCTTTAAAAACCTAAGGAAACCAGACAGGTAAAAGACAGAAAAAATAGGAAAAAAATCCAGCAAAGACCTGACACAGGACCCGAGAGATGCATCTGGCTCCTCAGTTGATCCAATTATTGTTCACTGAAGGGTGGTTGTCAATAAGCTGTTCATAAGGAAGGGAAACAGGGAGAAAATGCTGAGGGATGCCAACTTACACAAAAACTTCAATGAAAATCAGTAGTTTATGGAGTGATGAATCAAAATTTCTGGTTCAAACGATCATCAGTATGTACAGAGGA
Source organism: Oreochromis niloticus (assembly GCF_001858045.2). NCBI lineage: Eukaryota > Metazoa > Chordata > Actinopteri > Cichliformes > Cichlidae > Oreochromis > Oreochromis niloticus. Next base: position 20,781,175 of record NC_031974.2, read on the forward strand.
GGTCAGGAGAGAGATATGACAGTGTTGACAGTCATCTATAAAACACGGTGGAGGCTCTGTCATGGTTTGGGGTTGCATTTCTGCCAGTGGTATTGGAGATCTTGTTAAAATTTATAGCATTATGACCACAGAGTAACGCTGTCAGGTTTGGTTTCACCATGCAGCACCATCTGATTGGCAATGGCTTCAATTTTCAACATGACAGTAACCCCAGAGCCACTGTCCTCCAGAACCCTGCAGAACTATTGTTGAAGACTACTTAAAGAAACTGCCAAAGGGAGCTCAGGCTGTGTTAAAGAATAAAGATGGTCATGCAAATATTGACCTTCAAAAGTTCTGTTTTTGCCTTATATACTGTATTTCCATGTATACTTGGATATGTTTAAATAAACTGCTCTATGTTCGCGTTGGAGGAATACTGATTGGAGGAGTTATAGTATATAATCTATGATATATGTCCTATAAGGAGTAAGTTCTGTCAAATGTACATCCACCAGTGATGGTTTCATAGCCTATGGTGCTGTATTTGTCTATTATTTGCCTTCATCAGTTTGCTGGTCCCTTATTGATTAAAGTATCTAAATCATGAACATTGTCATTAATTATTCTTAGTCGTTAATTACTGTAGTGATGTCAACATTTAAATGCACCCACTCTTTAGTTAACAGTCTGAGATTTTACTAAATGGAAGCGAAAACAATTTGCTTTACATGCATGAATAAAATAAAAGTTTTCCTGTTTCTCGTTACTCCAATCAAGTTTTGCCTCCTTTTATCATCCCATTTATACCTTAACACCCAAATTTTCTCAACTGCATTGTCAGACATTATGCAATCACTTTTAGATGAAAATTGAGCTTAATGTCCACACCCTGGGCAAGTCTGGCTACAGCGATAGAATTAGTGTGGAGGCAATTGTTGGAAACAGTTGCTATGCTGCTGATGGGCCAGCATTGCTGATGGCAATAAAAAAAAAGGCAGGCCTTTGGATAATTGGATTTTCAGAGGCTTCCCTTCCTTTTCTCAGAGAGGGTCATCATCACCTTGAAAAGATGCTTATTTTTCCAAACACATCACCAACATCTTTGGCAGTAGATCCTAAATTATTTGGGGAAATGAGCCAGAGGGGAAAAGAGGGGCAATGGTATGTGTGATGAATTGGTTTTTGTCACAAGCTTCACAACTGAATTGAGAGAAAAGCTCGGGGAGGTAGTGCACAGTCTGAATAGCTATTTTGTGTTGTCATATTTTTTATTATTACACATTCATTTAGATGCTTACTTGCATCCAGTACTGGACTTTATGTATAAAGACAGAACACAGGGATTAAATACATGTAGAGCCACATAGACACACACTGGATGCTGCTGACTTGAGCCTGAGAACCTGAAATATCACATGATATAGCCCATTACATTTTACTGGATGGTGTGTTCCATGCATGCTTTTCAGGTTGCAAGCGTCGTAAAACACATTTCTATCACACTGACCTTCATACAACTGTTGCCGCTGTCACATCATCTACTGCAAAGTGCCAATCCTTCATTTCCATTTTAGTGGAAAAACCAGGAGCCAAGGATGTTATGGGTTGGGAAAGGAACTGGCATGACTATAAAGCCAGTTAATCACTGGTTTGTGTCAGAGTAATGACTAAACAAGGGCCGCAGATGTTTGGGACAAGGATCACAGATGAAAGGATAATATGTTTTGTCTTTCATTTTGCAGCAAGTATAACCGTGTGTGTTTGTTCTGATTTTTCTATGTGGAATCTGACTCAAAAAACACCAAATTAAAGCCCCAAACTATGCAATTTACATCTGTTTGAATACAGTTCAATATAGGCTATTCTCCAGTAGATGGCTCTCTTTAGTAAACAACGAAGGCCTCTATTGAGGGCACGGTTTTCATTTTACAGATACAGTTCCAGAGAAACTTTTACATAAGTGACTTATAGAAATCTTTTTATCAGCACAATAAAAATCTCTTCGCTCTGAATCGTTTATGCAGAGTGCAGGAAGTTTATTATGCTCCCAACTATTCCTCCTGATTTCTTTTTCTGCTGTGTTGCAAAGTAATTACAATGCTGTATGTTAATCACAACGTAAGACTTTAATACCAAATTAAAATTAAGATGAAATCCACCACCAAATAACTGAATGGGTAAATTTTGTGACATAAAGCTTCATTAAACTCATCTTTCTCAGTTTCCTCGCAGGCTAATCTTGCAAGAAAATTGCTTCCATTTTTAGCCTTTAATTCTCTCCCTTGTGACTGACCAGCTGGGCCCACAAACTATTTAGCCTCGGCAGCCAATGACACAGTCCTTATTTAGTCCTCTCACTGGAGAATAAACTGTCAACTAATGAAAAGGACTGCAAGGAAGATTTCTTTTGTATGTCTTTTTTTTTTCATTTATAATGACACTCTGCTCTACTGACACTGCTTTCTTCGATTATTAGCACTCGTGTTATGCCTTCTTAAGGTCTGGGAGGTAATCATAGTCTTCCACGAGAGCCTAGCTTCACAAAATTAGTACCTTGCTGCGTGAGCGTGTGAAGCCAAGAAAGTTAATAATGCTTATAATCATCAGCCCAACATCAGCAACAACAGTCCAAAATGTCTGTGCCAAAGATTTCACATTAGAAGCAGCAAAAGGTATTTTATCATGGTCACAAAATAACAGATGGCCCTGCATTTATATTGCTGATGGATCAGTGTAATCACTCCTTTACCACTCATTTACCGTCATTACATCTGCCATTGTTTTTATCCTTGTTGGGACAAAGATCTGGATATCATGAAAAGATTTAAATGGTGACACATATGTCATTTTATGCTACTTGTTAAACGCAGCATAGTTTGCATCAGTGATGTTAACTGAAGTGTAATGTTGACTCCAGTGAGTGAGTTAGGTGGCCAAGCTGAGAAGGCAAATCACCCGATTTCAAAGTGCCTTAAATCTGCAGCTGTTCGTAGGTGACGGTCAAAACACGGACTGTTAGAAAGAGCAGATTCAATATTATTTATATCAGAATAACAGTCGCCTCTAGGTGCTCTATATTGTAAGGTAAAGATCCTACATAATAGAGAGAAAATCCCAACAATCAGATGACCCCTTTTGAGCAAGCACTTGGCAAAAATGGATATGAAAAGCTCCCTTTTAACAGGAAGAACTCTCCAGACCAAAGAGGAAGTAGGCTATGCATAGTGGTCACTACAGTGGACAGCTATACAAAGGCTGTTTTCTTGTATTTGTGTCAGTGTTGATGGTATACTTGCACATAAACCACCCCATACGGTAAAAAAATATATTTTAAAATACATTTTGAAACATATTTCAAAATATACAAAAAATGGCCAAAAAATATATGTGCTAAAATATATTTTAAAATATATTTATATATTTTGAAATATATTTTAGCACATATATTTTATTTGTATTGGTAACTTACTTTGCAACCTATTGTAATGGTTGCAAAGTAAGTTACTTGTGCTGTATGCAATTTTAGATACACAGAAAGTCTTCACTTACTATATATGGCTGTCATAGTGTCCTTATGAAGGGCAGTTCTTCACTCTGCGCCGATGTCCGTTTTGCTTTGTCCTCCTATAAAAAGCATGAACATTTGAGTGTTTGACTAGTTTTAGATTTCCAAAAATCTGATATTTGTACAACTAAACATTTGAGCTACAATGATATGCTATTGAGAGATACTTTTATGGGTACTTTTTGGTAAAGAAACTGGTGACAGAGTTGTAGGCTTTTTAGAATACTATTAGCTAACCATTTGAACTGACTTTCAAAGCTGTTTACCTTTTAAATTGCTGTGGATCAAAACCTCCAGTGGGAAGGCGGCCATTAGGAGAACACGCACCATTGAAACTGAAAATAACAAAAACAAACAAAAAACAGAACAATATATAAGAGTCAGGTAATAAATCTCTTCTGAAACAATATAGTTCATTTTGGGTGAAAAACAAAACATTCCTCTAAAACATATATACTGACATCAGCAATCAACATCATGATTGTAATTATTTCCTTTTTAGTACATCTACTGGTGTGTGCATGTGTCAAGCACTACAACTGTATCTATGCATATAAGTTCACCATATATATCCTGCAAAAATGTTTTGTTATAGTCAAAAAAGGCAAACAAACAAAGGCATTCAATCAGAGGTGAGAAATTAATTGGGAATATCAATTATAGGTGAACTATTCTTTACCTACTAGCAATCATATTTGAATGTAAAATAAAATAAATAAATAAATAAATAAATAATAATAAAAATAACATGATGTAATTAAAATGCACAACCTACATTAAGGAAATCTGCATTTGTATCCACAGGCTAAAAGTAAAACAGTAAATGTGTTAGTAATAGTACAGGTATTTGTAAAAAAAAAAAAAAAAAGAGGCAGTTACTGTGACTCTTCTAGTGGGATGCTAAATGTAGAGATTTATATTTACAGTATAATACAGCATGTACAGGTATCTGTGTTGTGAACTGTAACTGAATATTAGAGAATCTCGGAGAAATTACATGTATTTATTTTTTGAATTTATCAATCATAAAACCGTCTGTTTTGAAGGCCTGTTAGGATAACAACTTTTTGTTGGTTTGTATATTGCCCCATAAACAATTGCGACAAGTTATGTCATTGTCATTTTAAGACCATTTTATGTCTTTGAATGTATAATCATAATATAACACCATAATAATGCAAGATCTACACACTTTCAATTGACAAACCAACATCTAATTCTAAAAATATTTAGATCATGGAAATTAGGTATCAAAATATTAGATACCATAAAAACTTGAATAAATAGTAATTTTTCTAACAAATAGAAAACAATGTTATTTAATGTTATTGTGTTGTTATTATTATATTTTATTTTTGTAAATATAATGACAGATAATTTGCATCATCAACAATTATTGAGGTCATGTACATGTATTGTGTGTTAAGTCGATATATTGATTATTGTGATAGGCGTACTGTTTTGGTATCATAACAAGCTTGTCAAACATGCATGACCACTAAGCAATGTCTAAGCAGTAGTATTAGTCTGAATGACAACAAACATAACTAGTGTTTTGGAAAATCTGTTAGAAAACAGTTATTTCAATAATTATGATTAGCATGTGACACAGACACTGCATAAAAACTACAACAACAAATACTTACTTTAGGAGGATGGGGGAGGGCAGCATGAGGTTGAGACTTTGACATCTGTAAGAAACAAATTCATGTATTACAAACAAGTCACTTAAAAATACAATAATGTGGCAGACTGTTCCCTGTTCAGATGCAGTGTATAAGTACAATCAGGGCTGTCACAACAATGGGGTGGGGCCAAGTGGCTGCAACCCTAGGTACAATGTGCAGGTATATATAATTACATATAATATATGTGAATAAAGCAAGAATCTGTTTAGGTTAGTCACTGTGCTGACTGATGCTTGCTAGGTTTATATGATTGCAAACTGCACAAAAACAACAACAGCAACAACATTAATGACAATGACAAACAAAATTACTTACATTTATGTAAATCTCACATCAGGAAGATCTGCGTTCGATTTCATGGGCTGAAATAAATAGGCAGAAACATTACTACTAAAAAAACAAAAACTCTAAAAAGCCTAAAAATGACTTAAAAAGCAAGGAAATGTGGAACATTGTAATTAGCGAACATTAATAAAGCATAACTGTGCTTTGTTTCTAACTTTGGTAAGTACTCTGTAGCCAGAAGGAGAGGTGGGATTTCTGTGAAAGCCAAATTAAATGTGAATAGGTTTTGATAGTTATTGTATATAACAAGTGTAAACAGTTTTATTTGTAATTTTTCCCTTTCTGAGAAGGTAGAATAATAAGAAAAGGCAAAAGTACATCACAATAAAATTAATTAAGTTACATATTTTGATTACCAAATTATGGAAGCGTGGAGCTGCCACCCAGGCAAAAGAAAAATAGAGCTATATCACGTTATAACTTGAATGTTTATTGTTATAACATTATGCTTTTCATGTTTGTATAATATAATATCACGTTATTACAATATACATAATTGTCACGTTCGCACAATATTGTACGGACGTGATAATTATGTACATTGTTCGTACAATGTTGTTCAAACATGAAAAGTATATTGTACTAACATGATAGTATATTGTTAGAACGATAACCTTTTCACGTTATAACGTGATATACTTATATTTCTCTTTTGCCTGGGTGGCAGCTCTACGCTTCCGTGCCAAATAAGCGAGAATAAAGTAATATCATATGAGAAAAGGCACCTGCTAGCTTGATGATGGAGGCTTCATAGACCGGCCACCCGCCTTTTGGCTCCTTGTCGCCACTCCACCAAATAAAGGTCCGTTTCCTCCATGCCGGCTAATTATTCATCCTCATTAAAATCTCGTATATGTTCAGTTGGCAGAATTGAGAATTTTACATCTTCCAACCACCTAATTAACGCGAACATAATCGGCTTGTTTCTTCCCGTCTCCTGTATCCGGCCGTTCCTCTCACTGTCGGAATTCGCGCCTCAGAGACGTCGTTATTTTTCAAAAAAAAAAAGAAAGAAAGAAAGAAAGAAACAGCAACAACTAATAAAGAGAGTTTTTGCACGTTCATTGCACATTTGTGGGAATGTTTAAATATTTAATTTTTATTAATTACTTTTCATTATATCTTTATTTTTTAAACCACCATGGCAATGCGCATGCGCATACTCTCCTGCACGCAAAGGGCTTTGGCGTTGACGTAATGTCGCAATGCATTGTGGGAGCGCAGCACCATCTTGGCTGGTCACGAATCAAAACAAGATTGCTACGAACCATTCTGAATCGTAGCTGAAAAGAAAAAGGACAGTATAGAGACAGATTGTGTCCAGATGCAAAGAGACGGTACTTGATTGGTGAAATGTGGACCTGTATGGAATATAGCCGTGGAGTAGAAACCCTGAAGACCAAACCGCTATTGACTTAGCATGATCTACTCTCATACCTTGTCTGTGGAGTCAGCGCATACACGGCGCACCAGTTTTGCAATTATAAATCTCTGGAGGCACATCCAATTCACCAAGGACTGGGTACAAGATTTGGCTATTTTTAAGCCTCCACGTTGTGAGTACGCCGTCATTCAAGCAAAGGTAAGTCAGCTTGAGTACTGCGAGTAAAATGTGTTTGATTCCCCCTGAACATTCAGATTAGTGCTAGCATAAATTCATTCATGAGTGGGAAATTACAGTGAGAACATGTGGAGGCTCTGTTAGAGGGATAACATAGTGAGTTCAGTGCATTGATGTGACATTGTCCTGAAGGATTTAGTTATTCTTTATGGTTAAAGAAATTACCCTAATTAATTCATATTTATTATAAATAATCCTAATTACACATCTTGCTTCCTTGTTTGTGTCCTGTGTCACTAAAAATACATTCTGTTTTAGTTTTATACATTGATTAATGACCTGCAGAATCTCCTTATCATATTAGGTGTCCATAATTGTCATTTAAAGTCGAACATTATGTTTTCTCCCTCTTGAAAGTGATTACATCCTTGCATTACATACTTTAGGTTCATTTTTTGCTGATAGGTTTCTAAAAAGAAACAGGCAGATTTAGAATATAACATGCAGCGTTCTATAGATGGATACATAAAAACACTTTATTTGTTACATTTATGATAAATGGATTTGAAAGTAGATAAAGCACATTTGTGTCGGCCTTGGCTTATTAAAGCTCTTGTCTTTAAATGAACTTTGTCTGTGTGTGTTTCAGGTACTGCACTCTTAAAGACTGAATTGCAGCATTGCAGCCACAGGTCATTGTGAGCATCACAGGGAAGGTTGAAGCCGCCCACTGCACCTGTATGGCCGGAGTCGTGGAGACCTGCACCCATGTTGCTGCTCTTCTGTTTAATGTAGAAGCAACAGTGTTGATCTGTGGCACAAGGACTTTTACAGATGAACCTGCATACTGGGTTTTGCCTGGTAATATGACCAAGATACAGCCAGAGGTTGGCCATAAGATAGACTTCTCCTCTTCAGCTGCCCAAAAAAAGGTTCTTGATCAAAACATAAACAGACCATTCGTTGTGACAGGTAAAAGAAGCCGTCCTCAAAAAAGAAAAGTTCATCCTGCTACTGTGGAGGAGTTGGATCAACTGATGGGACAATATTTTTCCAAGCATAGTTCTGTTCTGAATAACCCATAATGTTTAATTTAGGGGGCCATGTAAATACTTTGCATTTACTGAATATGTACTTACTAAGTACCACTGTTCAAAAGTTGAATAAAGAAACAAAGAAATGTTTGCCTATTTTTAATTAAAAGCACTTTGTAGAACATCAAATCAGTTAAAATGTAGAATCAATGTTATGTATAGTTTACAAATGACAAAATGTTCACATAAAAAAATGACAGCATGTAAATAATATCACCCACTACTAGCATTCTGTAATTTACTGTCTCTTTTGAAAACGTATCAATACATAAACAGCACAAGACTTACAAGTATTTAACAAGAGCATTTTTCCCTGGTTTTACTATCACACTGGGGCACATGTTCACCAAAACGCAGCAAACCTTTGCCATCTTATCCAGGAGGGTCACCTTTTTACCCACACATGGAAGAAGTAATCTGATTGGCATGGTGGTATGTAGCATGTAGTTTGAAGCAGGGATTTCGTAGTGCCCCATGTGTAGTGTTGGAACCCAGTCAGGATGTGTTTCATTCATTTCATAGGCTGGTTTGCTGCAATAATGCCAAATAATTAGCAACTCTATAAATAGAAGGTAGTTCTGCATGTTTGTTCTAAGTTTGTGCTATGATCTCAGAGCGCATTGAAAATGAAACTAACAGGATATAAAGAATAATATGAACTTATTTAGAACTTACCTGAATGAAAATACTGGAGCACACCAACAGATATCTGGGGATGGTAGAGAACTGAATATCAGCTCGTCTCACAGCTGCTATCCAGGCTAGACGCCTTCTTTTGGTAACATCCAACACATAAGCTCCCTCATGATGCTTCCAGGTGAGGAAACAATGAAAAGAGAGCCTGTTTTCAAGCTTATTCCTTTGCCGGTAGTGCAATCTAACATTACAACCGGCCACACAGCAAGCATTTGTTTGGCCTGCTAATATGGCGCCTCGACCAAAAATCCTGGCTACGCCCCATCCCATAAGATCACGCTCCAGAGTCCTATTAACGTGCTGCATTTTTAACTCTGACGGAGATGGAGAATGAGCCTATTTCCAAAAAAAGTAGAGTGTGTTCCTTTAAGTACTATATTGTAAATATTGTCAACAACTAAAGTGTACATAGCAGTTGTTGTATCTTGTTTACTGTATCACTGACAGATAATTTCAAAGTCAATGAACGCTACATTATAGTGAGATATTGTGTAATGTGAAATACTGTAAGCAAATGAATAAACAACCTAATTCGTGATAGACCTTTGACTCTGTTTTGTTTGAATCCAACTGTTTTTTGCAGCTGTGCATAAAACATGTTACTTTTAGTATTATTATCATTATCATCATTATTGCACTAAATACATTTTAAATAAAGGTTGGAAATGTATTTTATTCACCCTAAAATATGTTTTGAAATGTATTTTGGTTTGAAAGAAATATATTTTCAATTTCAAAAATATATTTTTTTGGAGCATCACAAATACAAAATATATTTACCATATATTTTAAATATATTTTGGCCAGGAAAAATGTATTTTTTTACCGTATGGGACTACATTGGACACTGATGTGTCACTAAATACCATGCCACCCACTGGTCAGCCAGTGTTGTCCACCTAAGTGGACATGTAAAAAACTCTTTGAAAAGTAAGTTTAAAAAAATGAAGTTCAAAAATCTTTTTTTATGCCTAAAGATGAAAAATACTTAAGAAAAAAAAAATCCTGATTGTTGGTTAATAATTGCTAATGATTAATTGCAGAGCGGTAGGAAGAAATAGTCAGCAGCCTAAGCCAGGGTCAATCCAGGCTCACCTTCAGCCCTATCTATTTACTTTATCAAAAAGGAAAGTTTTAAGCCTAATCTTAAAATTAGAGAAGGTGTCTGTCTCCCAAATCCAAACTGGGAGCTCACTAACTTCCACTCTGCAATAATACCACTTGGATTATGAAGAAGGTAAGACGTTTTTTCAAACATCTTATTACAGCACCAGAGCTGAATTCACAAGTTCTTTAGAATGATGCATTCTTTCATAAATATTTGCAAAGGCAAGCTGTGTGACTAGGCGCTTGATTTTATCCACTTGTGGGAAGTGGGGACTAAAAGCCCTTGAATTCAAAAATTGAGATACTTTTGTCCTTATAGTGCAGGTGTCAGAACACAGTGCATTACAGTTTGCTGAGGGGCAGATACTGCAGATACTGTAGCATCCGTCACTGAAAGTGCCTACAGCGGCCACGCGAGTCTCAGAACTGGACAATGGAGCAACAGAAGGAGAGAGAGGAGGTTTGAGGCAATGTTCTTCTGGGGAACCTCGTTTCTGAATTTCTGTTGATGGTACTTTGTGTCAAACGTAAATTACTCATCACTATCTCTCTCTCAGGTTACTCGGTGTTTGTGCCAAAGAGGGAAAAAAGAGATGGCATGAGTCAGCACATTATCCAGTATACTGTAGAGGCACTTTATGCAATTTCACACGGTTCACTAGTTTGCATTACCCTCACAGTAACATCCAGTGTCTGTTTGGTCTCAGAGCAGATGTTTGGCAGGCAGTGAGTTCAAGCTGCTTTGTGATCTTACTGCTGAATGTGGGTTAAAAAGGGTCACTCGTTTTCAGGATCAAATCCTTGCAAACAATCTGGGTATATATGAACACCGAGAGAGATACGTGACTGGAGGTAAATAACAAGCTAAATGGAGAAACTGGCTAGCTTAGCTTAGCATAAAGATTGGAAAAACAAGAAGAAACTTAAACTCATTCAACACTATTCATTTCTTTTCTTTAATCTAGCAAATAGGTAAATTGGCTTTAAGTGAAGTTATGTGTGTGAGTCTGTTTTTGGTGCAGTAACCAAGCTAACGCTTCTGGCTACAGTCTTACTGTGCTGTGTATGCTAACACGCTTCTCATCAAGTTCTTTATAAGACAATGCATTAAAGCAATGCATTGTCAGGGATTGTAACATCTAGTCCTTTACTGAATAAGAGGTATTTGATATTAAGGGTTTTCCAAATAGCCAGTCTGTATTTTCCGGCTACATATAACTAGCTTATCTGTTAGTTGAGAAGTCGTCCACATCCATGACAAGACATTAAGCAAAATAAACATGTTTTCTTTTAAACTAAATGTTAAATGCAGCACATTTCGCCAGATGCAAAAGCCAGACACGCTTCGTGGAAAAGTCATGTGGGCTCTGCTCGTACAGAGTTCCAGGAACAATTGGTTTTAGTGCAAAGGTCTGGGCCAGAGGCAAACTGTATTGATCTGATCCACTATTAAGAGGAAAAGCAAAAGAGAGTGAGATAAAAACGAGGCAGCGAGGCAGCATTTCAAGACACACAAAGAAAGACTCCTACATTATTTGTGAGCTAGGCAACAGAGGTTTTCGTGGTGAATATCTGCAGCAGAAACAATAAACAACTAGTGTTGTGGCTTATAATCTACGTATTTTTGGTCAATTACATCCAACCATGTGCTGCTTTTCTCCTTGGTGTTCTCTCCCTACAACGCCATGAATTATTGAAAACCTAGTGGTTCGTTGTATCTGTGTCATAGTAGCATTTTGCTTAGACTTTGGGGGATTCTCCTGGGACCTCCACTCATTGCTTGTTGTGTCTGACTTGTGACTGTGAGCCGCCACATTGAGTTCTTCATTGCCCGCTCTGGCTCCACTGAAAAATTAAACAGATATGGCTTACGGTTACAGAGGGTCACTGCTGCTGTAGCTCTGCTTGATGATCAAGTTAGTTAAAACCAGGAATCCTGCAACAGGCACTGGAAAAATCCAGTAATATTTCCAACAATCTTCTATCATACATACGTATCCATGGGTTGAAACAAGCTAGTCTGGTATGAGATGATTACCTTTTAATCACAGCTCTGCTGAGGGGCCACCTGTGTGTGACACTCATTAAGGATGATGGCAGTCACTGTGACTGGGATAACATTTCCACATACTTGCAGCTGTCGCAAAAGAAAATGAAGATGGATACGTCGGGCAAACAGCCACATTGATACCTTGTTTCTTTTTTCCTCAGAAACCTGCCAAATCATCACAATGCCACTGAGTCATAACATTTTAATTCACCTTAACAACTGTACACGCTGTGAGCTTTCATCAGAGAGCGCATAGCGCAGCGTGACATTTCCAGCACATCAAACGGCACTATAAACTGTTTATTTGCTTTTGGTACCCTGTTTTTGCATCAGTCTTCATGCTTTATTTTGCTGCCAGGGTCTGGTTTTATAGACCATATTAAAGGGATGAGATTCTGCTGCTGCTATGACAATGACCCTTGATCACAGATTATGCCTGACCTGACTGGCCATATTACATAAGAATCATGACCACTGGCAGAAAACATAAAGCGCATTAGAGGTTTACCGCTGAACAAAGTGGTGAACAGTTCAGGGGGAATTAGATGCTAAGTTGTTTTTGGGGTAGGGTGGCAATATTGTTTTTACCAGTGAAGCCAATGCAAAAATGACAAAACACTAGTGGCTACATGAGGCTGGCTCGAAAAGCACTCACTCACTCACTTCCAGCTTTGCAGCATTGGAAAGCATCTTCACACAACCTGGTACAAGAAAAAATAAGGCCTTTCTGTATAGTTTCCTCCTTTCATTACAATTCTACAGGGTGATTTTGTGTTTTATAATACAGCCTCATTTGGATTCTGGAGTTAGGGAGATGGCCTGGCACAGGAAACTGAAGGTGATCATGGTCTGCAGAGACTCACCTCCATTTGAGTCCAGTTCAGACAGTTTGTACTATTTCCACCTTTTAGAGCTTTTTCATTAGAATTATGTGATTTTAAAAAAATGTATGGCTTGTTCTGTAGTACAAAACATCCATAAAATTTATGTTTTAGTTTTTGCAAACTAAAAACAAGTCAAACAACAGTTGCCTCAAGCTGCTTTACATTGTAAAGACCCTACAATAATACAGAAAAAATCCCAAATAATTTTTTAAATAGTTTTTAAATAGTTTTTGTTGTATTTATTCTATTGTAATAATATTCATAATAATTATTTTTTAGAGATTGAAACAAAATAAAATCGAAAAAAAAACCCCAATTCCCTACGCAAAAATGTCATGTGACAAGCTAATTTGCGTGACTCCTAAGTAGGCAAGAGAAATTTCTGTCAACCATTTTCAATCCACACACCAGATTGTTCGCGGCTATCAAACCTTTTGGAAATTTGAAAATATTTGGATCTTTTACAGAGACATTGTTTCAAGGTGCCAAAATGTCTGAGAAAAAACACCACCCAAGACAAAGAGTTCACCCCAGCACTCCTCAATGTGATGGTTTTGAAGCCCTCAGAAGAGTGTTTGAGCGCTGCATCAAGGAGAAACAACACATGGAGAACAGGGTAAAACAAATGGAAGAGGAGAAAACTCAAGTGGTGGAGAAGCATCAAGACAGGCAAAGCAACTACCAAAAATTTGGAGGAACTACACCAAGAGAAGCAGTGCGTGCTCCACGAGATGGAGGAAAAAGAAAAATGAAGGGCTGCGAGAGATGCTTCATGAAGCGCTCAATAGAAATACAAAACTGCAAAAAGGCAAACAACAGCAGGAAGCTAAATACAAAGAACTGCAATGCAAGTTTCAAGAAAAAGACCAAGAGATGCAGTGGAAGCTCCAGAACATTGAGAGAAGAAAAACAAAGGTCTTCAAGTGACGTTTGATGAAGCGGTCCAAACAAATATACAACTGAAAACAGAGAAAGAAGATCATGAAAGTTAATACAAATAAATTCAGTACAAGCTTCAAGAAAAAGAACAAGTGATTCAGGCCTGCGAGTGATGTTTAATAAAGTGCTCCAAAGAAATGCACAACTGCAGAAAGAAATGGAACTACAAGAGGCAACATACACATAATTGCAGAGCAAGCTTCAAGAAAAAGACCATGAGATACAGTGCAAGCTTATGGAGAGGAAAACTGAAGGGCTTCAATTGATGTTTGATGAAGTTCTCCAAAGAAATGCACAGCTGCAAAAAGACAACGAACAACTGGAAGTGATGCAGAGAGAAATGAAACATGTTCTCCAAGACTTCCAGAAGAAAAATACAGAATTACGAGTACTTTACAATGATGTAAAGGACAAAAACATTGAAACTGAGGACGAGAAACAAGAACTGGAGAAAATATGTACAGAAATGCAGAATAAAATCCAAGCAATGGTGAACAAAAAAACCTATTTGCATGGATTGTATAACAAATTCCAGTACACAAACATTGAAATGCAAGAGGAGGAGCGGCAACAGGAGAAAATACATAAAGACATCCAGTGTGCTCTTCAAGAACTGCAGAGGAGACATCAAGAGTTACTGGCCATCCATGACAAAGTTCAACAAACAAAGAAACAACGTCATGCACGAGGAAAAGAAAGTACAAGAAGAAAAATATAAAGAACTGCAAGAAAAGCATGAAGAAAAGTAAGAAAAATGAGAGGAACTAGAGAAAAGGTGTCAAAAGCTTGAGGTGCAGCATGAAAAACTTTTCACTGAGATGACAAAACTTATGGCACAGAACAAAGAGCTGCAAGAAGTGTGGCTGAAAAAGAAGAAAAAGCACTTCAAGTTTTTCCAGAAGAAGGACTCTGCTCCTTCTTCAGGTCAGCCTGGACAAAAGTAGTCCCATTGTCTTCCAACAGGGGCAAATGACACAATAAATTATGCAAATAAATTCACTGTGCTTCATGGTCTTATTCAATGTTAATTTTGTGCAGAAACATTACTGATGGTACTTAAGAAAATCTGAATAACTTAAACTGAGCTTTATTTCAAGTGACTCCGTAAGATGAGTTTTGAGGTTTGAGTTGGATAACAGGAAACAGTTCAAGAATAATTCACCTTAACTGGACAATTGGACATCAGTAAAGTCTCATTTTAACCATTTTCATGAAGAAATGTATGCATTAGTGTTGGCTCATCCTTTTAAGGATGTGACAAATGAAAAAAGTCTGAAAACAGGAATGGGGTCAGTTAGAGTTGCATTTAGTTATCTTTTAAGATTGAGGAATATGTTGGTTTTAATGAAATTTTAAACAGATGGAAAAACTCCCATTTAACGGGAAGAAACCTCTGGTACAACCAGGCTCAGGGAGGGGCGGCCATCTGCTGCGGCCGGTGGGGGGTGTGGGGAGGAAGACAGGACAAAGACACGCTGTGGAAGAATGCCAGAGATTAATAATAACTAATGATTAAATACAGAGCATACAGAGAATACTTATCTGGTGTTAGCTGATGACTTTCCACTCCATTCATTAATCCATCCATCCATCCATCCATCCATCCATCCATCCATCCATCTTCTCCCACTTATTCAGTTCATGTTCACGGGGAAGGGAACCCATCCCAGCTGTTACAGGGTGAGAGGCAGGGTTCACTCTGGAGAGGTTGTCAGTCAGCTGCAGGGCTAACACATAGACAGAGACAACCATTCATGCTTACATTCACACCTGGGGTCAATTTTGAATCACGAGTTAACCAAACCCCATGTATGTTTTTGGATTCAGAACCCATGCAGACATGGGAAGAACATGCTAACTCCACACAGAAAGGCCCCAGACTGTTGTGAAGAACATCTTGTGGTACCACCGTGCCATCCCAGACTCCACCATCTATTCCAAATACGGTAACTTCTGATTCCAGGAAACCAACAGGGCAGTGGTGAAAACAGTAAAACTGAGACTATAACGTATAAAACCACTGCGTGACATTACAGTGACTACATCCATCATACTTTCTTGATCATCTTGGGCGTCACTAGCAAACTGATGGCTCTGCCTTCCCTATAAGGTCACAAATTACTTGAAAATATTGATGGTACCCAAATGAGCTATTATAGCTACAGCACTATCATACTGCAGGTTTACTTCTAAAGTTTCCAAAGGTAGAATGGGATGCAGACACTCACCACTCATAGTCTGTGGTCTTGTCTTCCTATGCTTGCCTTTTTCCTTTCGCTTCCATCACCCCAACTCGTTGCAGCAGATGGCTGCCCCTCCCTGAGTGTAGTTCTGGAGGTTTCTTCCAGTTTAAAAGCAGCTTTTTCTTCCAAGCACTTGCTCATAAAGGATCATTTGATCATTTCCTCTCCAAGGTCTTTACCTTACAGTAAAAAGCCCCTTGAAGTGACTGTTGTTGTGATTTGGCACTTTATGAATAAAGACACGTACTGGCAGCGGCATTTCAGTGTTTCTAACGTTCTGCAAACATAAGATCACATTTTGGGGTTTTTTTTTATGTAAGCTACTAAGATGCTTAACTAAAATGATCAAGTGAAGGGTAAGTTTGACTACCTCTGAGTAGAAAACTCGTTAATCAGGAGGTTCAGAAGCAAAGGTTGACCAGGTCAAATTGTATATGTAGTAAAATAATTGAAGGCACCGACTCTGTACTTTCTGAAACTTAAGCAAAGGGAAGTTGAAGTCTCTAAATAAGGAGTAATTTTCTGAACTTAATCAGGAAAATTAGGGGTTTTAAATTAAGAAATCAAGAGCCAGTCAAAAAGGAAAGAAGGGGGAAGAAAGTGAGACAGGCAAGGAAAGGAAGAGATGGTATGAGGCGGGAACCATTAATACAGAACCAGCTGTGGAACATGGAGGCAGCTTAGTCAGCAGTATAGTGCTGTATAGTTAGTTACTTTCATGCAAGCCTGATTAAATCAATCCTCTACCAACGTGTAATGAATGTGAAAGGTCAAGTATGGTGCACCTCACTTCATTATGCTGTCACCTCAATCAAATGCATTTCTTTTACTCTCATACCCACTCCATGATTAAACATGTCAGATCCTCATCGGACTGATGAATGCTGTTTGGCCACAGTAACAATCCCAGAGGCTCCACGTTAAATAATGACCAGCGCACCTGACTAATGAGCACGGTTAGTAGCCGTTGAGGTGAGAGCTTCCGTTTGTCTCTCCTGCCTCGTGCGCCATGTGACGAGAGATCTTCATTTGCAGGCGCGATGATGATTGATATCAGTAGGTCCCAACTTTTTAAGAGGAGCCTCCACACTTCATGATCACTCACCTCTGGTGTTAGTAAGATGAATGGCCCCCCCTTGTCTAGAAACGGAGGGGTGATTTTCTCTTACTCTCACGTGCAAGCTTGCACCTTGCAGGGAGAAAGTTAAACCATAGGAGACGGAAAACAGTTTAGTGGTGATTACTGAAAAAGGTAGGCATCATTTTTCATGTTTGCATAACTTCTCGTGCTGTAAACATCCTTATAGCCATTAAGACTTTGCATTGAGATAAGAGGCTTATCTCTAATCACTGGGTAAATCACAGGCATTAGAGAAAACTGGATTTATTCAAATTTGTAAAAATAACCTTTAACACTACGTTATAAAGTATCTCTTATTCTTTTTCAGTTGTAAAATTGTCTTGTGACTGCTGACAGTCACACACTAGTAGACATAGATGAGAAAGAAGACATGGCCACAAGAAGGCACTGAAGCACCTCGTCGCTCTCGGTCTTTTCCTCTATTGGAGACACAGGAATGCCAAGAAGGCGATCCAGATTTTGTTATTTGATTTTTTTGGAATCTTCATAGTGTTTGCACGTTGAAGCCTGACATATTTATTAGTACTGTACAAATGATAACCCAACTCTTTTCACAAAATATCAAGAATAATCTCCCGTTTTTTAACCCTCAAAGCCCGTTTTGAGTGATTTGCTTGTCATTCTCAATAAACCTGCCCTGATACTGACCCAAAGCTAGAGAAACATGATTTAACAGCAATCCTGTTTTTGGGTAAAACTGGCCTTGATTGCCAATTCAGCGTTAGGCCAGAGCGACACAATAAACATTCACGACATATTTACCAGAGTTTTATTATTTGCAAATAAAGCTGTTATCATTCCAGCATCTTTTTATTCCATGCAGCAGACATCAAGGGAAGCATTAGGCTGTTTATCCGATATTGCATTTGCAATTGCCAAATGCGGATTTGGGGAGTAACACTGGCTAATCTTTTGTCACTGATTGTTTTAATCGGTTCACAATAGATTTGTCAGTTTCTGCTTACACAGACCTCAAGACAGCAGAACAAGAAACTGATTCAGAAAGCAAGGCTAAAAGATTTATTTGTTAATTATAACTAAGAAATCAGACTGTTTACTACAAGGACTTTATCCTTTGTTGTCCAGGGTTAAATTGGGATCAACTGCATTGTTAGGTAGTGTGTATTGCTAATTATCCTCAGGAAGTTTGGTTAGCCATCCAAACATGTTTAAATCTGTTGACCATTACATTCCCACGAGGTGTAACACTCAGAAATCATCTGAGCACAAAAACCACTTAGTTATTTTGTGTCCAGGTGTGAGGGCATAAACTGTTTCTGTCACTCCTCCTCCTGTGGCCTTGCTGTACTGCTTCGTGCACCCTCTCGTCATCACTTTTTTGCCGCGCTCGCAACCTTGTGGGCCGGAGCACACACTGCATCTCATCAGGGAATATTACCTAACACTCAGAGGACAACATTCATCAACGTCACTGCGCTTTTGCCAGCAGTGCATTTCTTTCTGTGGATGCCCTGAGTCCATTTCAGTTGTCCCAGCAGCGCTGCAGGGTACCTTGTGCGACCTGTGATACTTCAACAGCACATCCACCGTATCTCTTTCAAGGTTCTTCAGTCTTTAGTTTCTGCTGTTCTGAACAAATATATGTCACATTGTTGTGTCCTGAGATCGGTTTACAGAGCTAATATCTATTGTTAGGTCACACTGTAATTTCAAAAAAATGCAATCAGAAGTACTGTTATGTCAGGTTAGCAATTTTTCCCTTTGTTGCTTGTTAGTTGTGCAAACCAAGCTCATCCCTTCATAGGTTAAAATAATCCACTGGCCATAAATCAAGGCCTCACCCACCCAGAACTGCTTTACATTAGAAAACAATGATCTCATTTTGGCTCCAAATCAACACAGACTGTAAAATATAAAGTGCTGTGCAAAAATCTTGAGCCACCCTTCATTTCTATTTATTTGTGTAAGGAGCCTGACTTTCTTGTACTTTTTAAAGTAGCCTTGTGCAATAGTTCTTCAAGCTTTATTTTGAAGAAAGTTCTAATTTTTTCTTTGGCTGCTTTTTTACTCATTTTCAGTCCAGTCCTTGTACCTGACCATGTTAAAACCACTTGACACTGATCTATGAATCACGCAAGCATAGAAAAGGTACTTGTGGTGGGGCGTGGTCTGCGGTGTCGTGCGGATGCACCTGCACGGCATCCGTGACAAATGTTGAATAAAGATGGCTCAAAACACAGATCTGTGGTCCCACTGTGCCTTAATTCCACTATAGTACTAAACTCGAGGGATGAACCAGTCTTGTGTCTACACATAACAGACAACTTAGCAAAGAACCATTTTTACATTCTATCTTCAGCCATCCTGTCACAAAAGCACATCATTTGTTTCCATTTCTCTGGGTGATTCTATAAAAAATACCAAAGATAACACAGTCTGACAGGCATAAAATAGTATTTTTGCATTAACAAGGTGATTCCCAAAGAGCTACTGACCAGAAACGTGGCATATCTTGGCATGGTGTGTCCTTAAAAATTTGAGGAAACTCGACAAGTGGAGAACATAAAAAGAAATGTCAGCCCAAAACTATCTACAGCAGGCAAACACTTTCTGATGGTCCTATATGTTAAAAAAAAAGACCTGAAATAAGACCTGAGATATGTATCTGGCCTTTCAGGTGATCCATCTACCTTTTGCTGAAGGTAGGGAGAAATGGTCTCAGTGGAAGGGTGGCTGTCAAGAATCATTCTTAAGGAAGGTAAACATGGGAGAAAAGATCCAGAAACAGCACTGCCAAAATTACTAACGCAAGCATTTGAATGCTTTGAGAAAACTGAGAATTGTTCTTTGATCTGGAGTCATGAAGCCAGCTTTTATAAAGCTGATGTGTCCAAAATGAAAATAAAATTTACAATGAAACTAATTACAAATCACTAAAAAATGTTTTAATGAAACTAGAACAAACAGAACCTTTAAAATGTCAAAATAGATTTTTGTTGTTTTTGAACAAAAACATCTCCAAAAAATTGTCACAGCAACATTTTTGTCATCATCTATTCCTTTTTTTGCAGCATTCATTCTTGCTTTGCAGGATTTTAGCTCCACAATAAATTGGGGCATCCGTATCCATCGTTTAAAATGTATTGACTGTTTAGCACCCAGGCTCTTTTCCTATAAACATACACACTGTGTATATTTTTCTACACAGATGGAAAAAATGCACAGTTGTCCTGCTGAAAATCATCATCTGGCAGCATGTCCAGATTACTCATGCCATTGGCTGAAAATGATGCTCCCTCTCCTCTCTAGCCTTTTTCCTTCTACCTTTTCTTCTTCGTCTTTTTTGGATAGTAGGAATTTAACTTGTATTCACAGATTCAGCAACAAGCTATGTTTACTGACAATATTTTTTTTGTTCTTGACCCCATGAATCAAAATCAAGTTGATTCAATATAATTTTTTTTTAAATTTTTTGCAATTTCACATATTTCTGTCCGAGTGCCGTATTTCCTGTTTTATTTTGATAAGTCTCTTCTCATGTGTGTCGTGTTCTGTTTGACTTCCTCTGTCTTGTCATACCTGATTTATGCCACCTATTCTCGCTCATAACCTGCCGTGTGTATATCGTCTCCTTCTCCCGCTATTCTTGTCAGTGCTGTGTGCACCTCTTTTCTCTGTTTTGCTTTGGGCTTGCTCTGAGTACGTTTAGTTATACTTTGTGAGTTTTAAGCAATAAAATGCCTTTTAGTTTGAATTTACTTCAGAGAGAGTCAGCCAGCCAGCCATTGTTAGTTTTGCTGATTAGCAGTGAGATCTTCCACCAGGTGAGGGTTTTTTTTATACTATAATTAAACCTTAAAACCTTTTTAAAAACCTTTTTTGTGCATATCCATTTTTTATGTGTTTCTGGCATCAACTTCAAAATGACCAAATACATTTAAAAAAACAACATTAAATTGCCTCAGTTTTAGCGTTTGATATTAAGTCTTTGCTCTGCCTTTAATTAGCTGAATACAGTATAGGCTTTAAGATATTATGCAGATTATATGACCATTTTCTTCTAATTTACTTTTTACACAGTGTTACAAATGTTCTGAAAAGTTGTGCAATGAGATACTGCTAGAGGGCACTTGGATGCAACACGCTTACCTTAGCTTCAAGGTCTTTCATTAGATTGAGGCTATGTCCACACTAACGCATCATTTTCTCTCCGTTTTGGCCTCCCGCCCACACTGAGACGCCGTTTTCCCCGAAGGAAAATGCAGCGTTTTCAAAACGCTCTTGAAAACGCATACATTTAAAGATGGTGCTTATGCGTCACAGTGTGGACAGCGAAAACGGAGACTTTCGAAAACGATGAGGCATGTTAGTCATATGATGCAGTCATGTAACCAATTAAACAAAGATAGCGGAGGGCATTATACAGCAGTTGTTTTGTTTGCTCTGAATTTTGACGGCCCTATTAAAGACTAATATCAGTTTGTACATGCCTCAGATAGCTTTCTTCGAATTCTTTAATTCTCACTCGCTTTTGAAACTTTGTACTTTTGTGTTACTCGCAGCAACAACTCCACCTCATTGTTAGTCCATTTAAAAAACTCGGTGCATTTCCTCAACATTTTGCCGCGACATTTCAAAGAGCCGGAAAGTTACGGCAGACAGAAATGAGGCAGGCTGAATCTTCTTGCGTTTCACGCATGCGCAGGACTGGAACGCAAGCGTTTTCGTCCATTTCAATCTGAACACGCAACTCTGTGAAAACAACTGAAAACGCTAGTGTGGACGTGGAGCGTTTTCAGACGAAAACGCCGTTTTCAAATCTATCCGGGCTAGTGTGGACGTAGCCCGGATACCTGGTTTACCTGTGAGGTTGTGACACTGCTGGACCTTCCAAGTAACACCTACTTAAAGCGCGTCTTAATGCCCCACCTACTACCCAGCTTTTGTAATGTGAGCTGACCAAAGCTTAAAATCTGTCAAAGCATCCTCAAAAGGAACCCTTACCATCGATTATTTCAAACAATCTGAAGTCATGTTCATAAAAGGTGACGTTATCATCATCTCCTGGATGGAAAAACTGTAGCAAACATTTACAATCTACACACTGTAGATAGCCAGGACATTACAGGTTACGCATAAAACAACACTAAATGCATGAAAACAGGTCACATGTCAGTTTTCACATTCACCAACACAACAAGATCAAATGGTAAGCCGACTTTGTTAAGAGTCTACTTAGTTGGCAGGCGTTGCATCACTTATTATGCAGGCATGGCATAAGTACAGCTCTGGGGGCTGTATGTTATTCAGAGTCTCTTAAGAACAACAGTGGTCCAAAAACACCCTCGGGAATTTACAATGATCCCACTATCTGAAAGAGTCACGTAAGAACTACAGCCAGCGCGCAAATGCCGGGAAAATCACATTAGCTACTAGAAAGCCTTTTGATTTAAGAAGCTCAAACACATACGCCCTGTCGAGGAGGCTGGCATGCGTGCTCAAATCATGGCATCAGATTTATTGTTTAAAATTTAACTAGTGAGCTCCGTCCTTGGCATTTTGAACACTGTAGGTGTAAATCTTGAATCTAAGTGTTCTGAATAAAAAGGCAAGGAAAGTGTTTGAAGCATAATAAGCAGGCGGGGGCTTAAGTATGACTAAGATATTCATGTAAGCCTGGGGATTTTTTGACATGGGGATTCTTTTGAAAGTGCATGAGAGATGGGAGATTGCAATGTATTATACATGCATTTCCATTGGAGAATAACAAGAATTAACGCAGCTGTTGCATGTGGTGTATAATTACTTGTTCTCGTCACCATATGTTCTGTACTTGATTAACATGACATATGATTTTGACTTCTTTGTTGTGAACCACCGCGACAGAGCATGTTGTTTTTCCGCTACAACTCCTCTCGCTTTCTCCCTTTTTTCTACTTTGCCCTTTCTTCTCGTTCTTCAGGCAGCTAAAGGTCAACCTGGATCCTGATGTATACACACAGGTAGACCAAAGCCAATTTCAGATGTGTCAGTGGAACTGATGCTGCCAGCATCCTGTGACAGCTTGAGTGGAACAGCCTCAGTCCTCATCTTAAAATCACCTCTGCTTATGGAGCAGAAACCGTTTGTCACATACGCCTGAAACGCGCTGTCAAATCCTGTCAGCGTACATCCATTTTATTTATTACATCATGATTACGATAAGCATTATCACTACAATAATACAAAATCATGCACAAGGTCTGCTGTGCTATATCTTCCACTAACCCCTGCCCTCCTAGTAAATATTTCATAGACTACGATCTGTTTCTTTCAGCATGCTATTTCTTTGTTTTCTCTACACAGAAATCTGTCGGTGAGGAAGCTGACTCAAATATGTTTAATCTTAATCTTTTTGTATCATGAAATATGCATAGTACAGTACTATGGTGCATAGCCATCATGGTTCAGTTTTTACATTCTCACAGTACATATTTGTTCAAGTAATTTTAGCAGACAAAAGCGGTCTTCTAATGCTGTTTTGACAGTAAATGACAGTGCTGTCACTGCAGGATTATATAACTGTACATAGCTAATCATGTAATTAGCTCTGTCAAAAATGATGCCTTCTCTTGTGTTTTTCCAACATGTTTTTTTAGACGTAGATAAAAGAGATCTTAAATATAGACAGGGTTGCAACCAACCACATAGTGGCAACATGCTGTCATGTGAAAAAATGTTCACAGTACAGTCCTACGACAAACTAAGTACTGCTCCCATGAAGATTTAAGAGAGTAATTAACACACACAGGGGCTGATTATCAAATGCACTTGATTAACTGATCATCAGCAAGTGTGAGCACCTTAATAAAAGCATTACATTTGGCAGTTTGCTAGTCTGAAGCATTCAGGTGTTTGTTAACACAATGTTCCCAGGACTCAGACTGTGAGATGCTCAGAGAAATTGCAAAAACCCCAAGTGCTGCTAAAGTGCTACAGTTCATGAAAGTACATTTAGACAAAGACTGAACAAGTATGGCTTATTTGGAAGATTTTCCAGTGGAAAGCCTCTTCTCTCTAAAAACGAACAAGGCAGCACAGCAAAGATTTGCAAAGCTGAATCTGAACAAACCACAAGACTTCTGAAACAACTTCCTTTGGACAGACAAGACCAGCATGGTGATATCTGGTCATAATGCACAGCACGATGTTTGGTGAAAACCAAAGACAACAAACCCCTTATAACAACTGTCAAGCACGGCGGTGGAGCGGTGATGATTTGGGCTTGTTTCCAGCCACATGACCTGGGCACCTTGCAGTCAATGAGTCAACTCTTGAACTCCTGTGTACTAGGAAGTATGTTATGGGATAGGACATTGTTAGATGCACATAAAATGAGATTTTATATGTTGAAGAATATTTAAAGCCTTTGTGCAACCACTGGTGCACACCACCAACCATTGGTGCCAAAGGTTTCTCTACAGTTTGCAGTATCAGAGGTTAGTTTTCACAGGATTGCAGAGAGTCCTGTGAAAACTTTCTCTTTTGTATGTAATATATGCTTAGGGTGCATGTTGCAGCCAAAAAGCCATCACCCTCCCTATCTATTTCTCCATGTAGAAGAAATAGAAATAAAGAAATAGCTTTGTTCCTGTATAGGATGTTAGAGCTAGATAATCATGTTTTCATTTTATTCTTTCATTGTGACAAATAAGCAAGGTGAAAATGTACACCGTCTCAGACTATGAATGTAAACCAAATTCAGGAGCAGCACAGAGGCCCCAAGACTGAACACCCTCTGCTAACATTAAGGAATGAAGTCCACATTTGTCATTGTCCTGGACTCCGGTTTTGGTCCTAGAGTTCTGAGTAACTTAAGAGGGTTTTTTGTTGTTTTTTGTTTGTTTTGTTCTAGTGCTCTTTGTTTCTCGTTGGATTGAGTTTGTGATTTGTGTTTTGATATCTTTATTATTCCAATATGAGTCTTAGTTGTTGTAACACTGAGTCTTTGGTTTGTGTTTCTACCATACGACTGTTCTAGTGATGATTTTAATATGCTTGATTTTTAGACTTTGCAGTTGTTTTAGTTCCCTTATTGTTTCAGTGCCATGTCTCTGTTTAAACCTTTTGTCATTCTGTCTTCACTCAACTGTGTTTCCATGTTTTATGCTATTTCATATTTTACTTTGAAGGCTCTGATCGCCTGTGTCACTGTTTCCCCTGATTACCTTCTGTTAACCATCTTATTTTCTCATGTTGTCCAATCAGCCTTCTTGGTATGGACAGTCCTGTCGTCCCTGTTCCCTTTTCCGAGTGTCTATTGTGCTTCCCTGTGTGATTGCGTGTATTTTTGTGGACTTTCTCCTTCCTCAATAAAAGATGATTTTGTCTTGCTTTTGAGTCCAAACCTCTACTCTCCATTCTCTCACAGGCATAAATGGAACTATTTTAGAATTGACCTGTAAAGCCCCAAAGGATGCGATTATATCTGCATGTGATTTACAAAATGGTCAACAAAATCCAGCAGTTAGTAAATCAATTAATTTAAAATATTAGCAGTTTTAGATGTAACTGTTGCATATTGGACATCATGGTCCTTACTGCATATGAATAGTAGAAGTTGGAAAAACAGGCTTGGTTTTGGTCCCTAGCAAAACAAAGCATCACTAGTAGTACAATGTAATTCTTGTTTTTTGCACTTGGAAAACCCGCTGCAGCACCATTGTTCATGGATAGAGACCGCTCGATTCTCGGTTTTTAGGCAGTCACAAGTTGTAAAGTCAGGATTGTTGGGGTTTCCCCGACTTTCCGAGTGGTATATCTGACTCGAACTTGGGATAAGCTATTTTTTATTTATTTACTGCAGTGCAACTTCCCAGATAGATAAAACTCTGTTTATTAGTTTCACCTCCTCCACCAGTCCTTGACAGCGTTTTGCATGCTGCTTTCCCACCTAATTTAATTTCTGTGTTCTGGGATCATTGAAATAAAACTTGTCAATTTAAGTGGAGCCTGACAGCACCCTGCAATCCTCCAGGCTGTGTGTGTACTAACTGTACTGAAGTTACTCCTCTGACTTAAAAGAAGAGGGCCTGTGAGATAAACACAAAGTAAACTTTAAAGCGTGCGATAATGTATGCGAGCCCTTCTGTATTTGATGCTGCTCTTTTGCATTAAGATCTATCCCTCAATGCCCATATTTAATGTGTCAAGTTGGAGCTTTTCTGTGGCAGAGCTGCTGCAGAGCATGGCGGCCATCACCAGGGAGCTGCGATCACACAGTCGCAGTAAAGAAAGCATTCTGCGTTGTTTCCCCACCCCCGAGGAGCTCATTCAGCATATTCCTGCATAATTACCTCAAAGTGATTACGGAAATCAATGAAGTACTGTCATTGCTGTGGGCAGTTTTACAAAGCACAATATACATACCTGTCCAGCTCACTTGCATAAGAGTTTGCAAACACTCAACAATGCACTTAGCAAACGAGGCACAAATAACACAACCTGTTGCCCTGAGCACTTTTTGTGCCTCATAACGTTATTGGAAGTGTAAGACGGGGAGTGTTTGCAGCAGTTTATGAAGCCCTGGAGACGAATGACATGATGCATCCCTCCATGAAACCAACAGCATTTTTTATGAGTTTTAGTATTGGAGATAATGTCTGAGAGCAGACTAAATCATCTTTCCTGAGGCCCAGCTGGCAAAAACAACACTCGTGTTAGTCCTGGAGATTGCTCTGAAGGACACACAGTGCAGAAGCAAACCAAATACATGTGAAGGTTCTTTAAATTTTCATGCTGCTGACCATGAAATAAAGTGAACTATGGGAAAAGTGCAATGCCTATAGGTCAACCCATGGCTGGACTGTGCAAATTGCCTGCGCTAATTCTGCCGTGTGGGATCACACACACACACACACAACACCGCAGTGCAAAGCTGTGCTGATGACTCATACGTGCCACACAGTGCAAGAGCTAAAAGGTGGAAGGTAATCACTGATAACAAAACAAATTGTTCCACCAAGCAAGACAGACATCACATCAGAGATCATGCCAGTTTAAGGCCGTTATTGCTCATACAAGTCATATTGATTTAAAGAAATAACTTTAATAACAAGCAGGTAAGTGACAACTATTCTTCTCAGACCCATTCTGAGAAACAAAGCAGGCAGATGAGTGTGCAAGTGCTTCGTGTCAGGTTCCGAATGCATCTTTTTGAGAGAGACTGCCACCAAGTCAGTGCTGTGCTTTGTTTTTAAGATCTCCAGCCTGTGTTGTCCTTGAAAACGCACGATGCATCAGGATGTTAAAAAAGGGGAAATTCAAAAATTATCCACCTGTTGATCAGAAGCTGTAGTATGCAGGCATGCATAACAAAGGACCATGTCAGCTTCAATACACCAATTCTGATTCACAATGATGATAATACAGGTGGTCTGGCCCACGTAATGATATAAATATACAATTAAAATAATATCACATTGATTTTAAACTCACTGCAAACCCGTGTGATTACATAAAATTCAGATCTGTAAAGATGCAACAGGGTTTTTCTGCATCTTATATTTACAACTTGTGCAGTAAAACACTAGTTTTTTAAAGAAAGCACACTGCAAAGAAGTAAATAAAGAAGGAAGTTATATATGAGTCCTCTGCACTGGTGCTTTCCTTGTCCTTTTCCATGCAGTCTACTGGTGATAATATATATAGAGATAAACAGGCTGTTATTTACAGATAACCAAAGGCATTCATACCAGTGCTTTTTAGTGAACATCACAGTGAAACTGGATCATTCATTCATGGTATGTGTGTATCATTTGCATGCAAGATCAAAACCTAAGATAGCTGAACATCGTTATGTCTTCCCTCTTGCATTTGCATTAGTCCATTACAAACCTTTCATGAACATCTATTCATTTGGTTAATATGACTAACTTTGTATTCCCAACAATGTCACACTTGCAAGAGCGGCCATTCATTAAATGAAGGTTTTTGCCTTAAGCGCTGACACTGTCACTAATGGTGTAATGTGTCTGATATACGATAATGACTGCAGGGTTGATTGTGTTGGGCCTGTCAAGGACTCCTCGCAACACGCTTAGAGCAGAGGTCGAAACCATGATTGGAGTTTAGAAAGTTGACAGGCTTAGTGCAATGTACTAACTTTGGACTTAAAACCTGAGACGTGAACGAGGACGTGAACATAAAGGAAGGCAATGCAGAAATAGAGACTACAGCACAGTCCTGGGTTGGTTGCATTCCTTTGATAGCTGGACAGTTAAGGATTTCTCAGTATTACTCATTACTTCACTGTTTAAAGGTATTGCCATCTTCAGCTCTGCCACATCCTTTTTGTCTGTTTCACCAACTCCTTCGTAGTTTTGTAAACCTTCCCGTTCACTCTTGCTTCTATCCTTCTCTCACAGATCATCCCTGACACACATCATCCTTGCCCACACTCTTTTCTTCATCTCTCTTGTGAACCGTCTTATTATTCTTATTCACACACATGAATCCTGTCTTGGTTCCACTGACTTTCACTCCTCTTCTCTCCAGAGCATACCTCCAACTCTCCAAGCTCTCCTCCACCCACTGCCTACTCTCACTACAGATCACAACATCATCTGAAAAAAAGACTCCTACCTTACCTCACCTGCCCACCTGTCCTCGGTATATTTAGCTCTACTTAATATTATTAAGGCTTTTTTCTAAGCTGGACATAGTAAAGCACAGAACATTAGAGGAAAGTTTTTCAGCCTTTTTTTTGCTTGTCTCTAAATTATGACCTATCACTGAGGCTCAGGAGATCTTGATCACAAGCTGTATTCTTGTGTTTTGCTGCCGGTCATAACTCATATATAGTATATTTTGTTGACCTCTCGGGTTTTACAATATTACATTTATAACACTAAATGTTTCCTTTAACAGATCTTATTTAAACAAAAAACATTTAGGGCTTAAATCATCTCCTGGCATGTCGCTTTTCTCTCTTGCCCTTCGTCATTTGTTCTCTTCCGTCGGCTTCTCAGTTCTACAGTAAATCCACAAGGTGAACGATGACACGGATGTGACAAACAGCCTCTGATATTGCAAAAGCACGCTTCGTCATTTTACACGACACCTTACAAACGCTCTCTGTGTTATCTCCAGCGACGGCTGAGGCACATTATTTTAACCTGCTGTTAATTTAATTTATAAAAGTACTTCACTTTGAAATGTAGAACACCTTGTTCCTCGGCTTTGCCCCCTGAGCTAAATTATTAACATGATTTAGTGTAAGTCTATTTTTTCCCTTTTGGGGAGTATTAAAAGTGAGCTGTGCTGAGGGGGATGCTATTATTCTCCCTACATCCTGCAAGGGGGCCAACAGAGCAGAATTATATGATACATTTCTTTATCCTTTAGTCATAAAAGGCATCAGTCAAGTCCATTTGTTTTGCATTTCAACTATAATTCTGACAGGAACAAAACAAATTGTCACAAAGACAATGGGAAAAAGCCTTGAAAATTTGTGAAATGCATTTCGACTGCATGCAGGACATGATAACGCTGAATAACTGTGGCAACATGCCTCAGAGGTATTGTGTGGAAAGTTCAAACTTTGTCACACTGGAAAGATGACGGCCCAAATTTACTTTATATTGCCAAGAAATGAAAAACTATAGAACGGGGATGTCAAACTCTTTTTATATCACGGGCCACATACAGCCCACTACGAACCCAAGTGGGCCGGACCTACATGACAAATATATAAAGTTCAGGTAAATTATTGCTCAGATTGTCCTATAATCATAAAATAGGAAGTTTACATTATTATTATTTTTATTTCTATAGCAGATAGTATAAAAACAGGATTTTTTCTGTCATTTAAATGTTTATCTATTAGTTACTTACTTTAGTATAGTATGAATGACCATGGGAGACGTCTTTATCAATAAGAAAAGCTGTAAAACTTATGTTCAAAATCTATACACATTTTCTGTCCAGTGGGCTGGTTAAAGTCTTTTCAGGCTCATTCTGGCCCCCGGGCCTAAAGTTTGACACCCCTGCTATAGAAGATATATATAGTAGACATAAAAGAAAGCCACCTGTCAAATCATATATAAAACAGCTTTGCAACAGAAAATCTGAATCATTATTGTGGTTGACTATTTAGCCTACTCCCAGGGCCAAAGCTCCAAATACTACTTTAGTTATACTCTATATAGTAAAGATAAGGCTCCCTGTATTTGCTTTACTGCTGAGTGTTGGGTGTTAAGTGTCCCCCCTGCTTTAGTGTGCGCCCAAGAGTTGAACCTGTCTTTAATCTCCCCTAAGAAATGAGACTAAAATTCTCCCTCTGTAGACAAACTAAAGGGGAAAATGTACAAAAGGTTGTATGTTATCTTTTTCTTTATTCACCAAGCTTGTAAGAGAACATTACATTCTTAATTTCATATATTTTTTAAGCTCCAACTAAATATGTTCATTATTTTTTTAGTGAATAGAATGCATTATGCTGGCACAGGATCTGGGGTGGGCAGCAGGAGGGGTCCAAGCTCATATTCGTCCACAGTTCCCACAGAGGAAAAAGCTGCTGATAAGGCTTCAATAGAAATCGAGACGATCAGTCTCACACAGTTGTTGTATGATGAGAATGAATCATAAGCCCGCATAGAGGAATTAAAAGAATTACTTCAAACAGCACTTTGATTTTAAATCCCTCGAATATGGCACATCGGAAATACAAATATAGTCAATAGAAGTCCAGTTCTTCAGCTCCTGAGTCACTCGAACAAAACAAGACCGTGTTACACTGATTGTGGGAAGGCTAACAAGTGTTGGTGGAAAGTAAGTGGCAATTATATAATCAAAGGCAGTTATTCCATCAAGCAAAAATACTCCATCAACTTAAAATGACAAAGTGGCTGCCAACATAAGTAACAAATAGGCACTTTTATGTGGTATTTCTAAACAGATTAAAACATGAGCCGGCTAATTAAACCCAATGACTTCAACTAGTTCATAATAATGCCTGGTTTCTGATCAACAAGTCTTCTGGCATAAATAATCATATAGATTTACTATCTAAACATTCTAACATGACCCACTGGGTATTAATACCTTATTGTCTTTTTATACCACTGTTATTTCGCTCTGTGTGGCTGAAGGAAAGAATTTTGCTGAGATGGTTTTCCACCATGACTAGAAGAGCAACCATACGTTTAACTGTTGAGCAAGTCAAGGAGGATCAGGTTTGCTCATACAGGAAGAACCGTCTGAAGACTCAGATATCTGATGCAGTAACGAAAAAAACGAAAAGTATGACCTTTGAGACTTTATAAAATGGAAAGAGCGCATCTAAACAAGAAAATCTCTTTAGAGGCTTTTAGATAAGGCATGACAACAGCATTATGTTGAGTTTGCGGCTTCCTCCCACAGTCCAAAGACATGTACTTTAGCTTAACTGGGGATGCTAAACTTGCTGTAGGTGTGAATGTGTGTTAGCTCTGCGATGCACTGCTGGTCTTTTTAGGATGAAACCACTAGTGATTGTGGAGTCTGTTTGGGAGCCTCTTCATGTTAGGCTAACAAGTCCATTGCCGTCACAGTGTCACAGCTAACTCACAGCAAAACCTGACATACTCGGCTCCTCTGTCAGCTAAGTTTATTAATGTTGAACTGAACAAAAGAAGTAATGTGATGCTAGTGGAAATTCATCCCCTACTGTTTAGTTATTTAGCGTTATATTTAATTGTTAGTATCTGCTCCGCTTATGAGCTTTTTTGGCTCTTTTCTTTTTTCTTTCTTCTTTTAACTCCCAGAAGGATAACTCCTCTTCATTTTCCTTGAGCGGCTTTCATTATCGTCATTAGATTTGTTGAAACAGAATCATGCACAGCACTTGCTTGACAGTGAGTAGAGTCAGATGGGGTCTCCTTAGGGAGGTCATTGCAAATTTTGCCCCTTGCAACTGCATTAGTTTGAAGTTTGCCAGCTCTCAGGGATGGCCTCCCAGTGGCCTGGAGCCCCAAACAGTTAACGGCCTTGCTGGTAAGCAGCTCCTCTGGGTATACCCTGCCTCTCGCTCTATTTCAGCTTGGATAGACACCCCTCCCCCGGCCCCCTACACCAATGACCCTGAATTGGGCTAAAGATGGATGGATGGACAGATGGACCTTGATTGTTTTAGTGTCATGTACTGCATGCATCCACAGCAGTAAACATAAAGAAAAACTCATTTTGTGTGAAGGCCATAAATGATATGACTACAGCATTATATTTGGGCAATAACGTAAAATACATAAAAAAGCTTAGATTAGTTTAGTTTTCCTCTAAATGATACATAATGTCCAGGCTGCATTGGGCTCATTTAAGTTCTGGTTAGCAGAAACTTAAAATTAGTGTCCAACAGCTGTCTCCCCTGTAAAAAGGTTTTATTGACCCATCCATCGACTTCCATCACCCTCTCTTCACAGACACTGTGGCTGCATAACTACATCATCTCACTTCCTCCTTTGCTCTTGTCACACTTAGTACAGCTACAGGGGGGCTCTGACACGACACGCTGGATCACCTGCTTGCACAAAAAGCAAATGTTTCCAGTAGAGTATTGTCACTTTCTGCTGCCGCATCACTGTGATGACAGCACTGTTTTTCACTTCTAGTATTGGCTTCTTTTTGTGAGAAAAATACTGACACCACTGTGAGAATAGCGGCTTGGTAAAAGTGTGAGAATTAGCCAGCCAAACACCTCTGGACAATACAGTGTGCAGTTTTAAATATATTTTAAAAAAAAGGCAGAGACTGCTTTTTATAAATTTAAAGCGACACATACTCGACAGAGTGCTGAGTGTGGCTGCATGAAATCTGCCCAAGTTTATTTGTCTCACAAGAGGCGCGCTGCTGCTTTACTGATTACCTTTAACACCTGAGTAAGCTGTGCGCCTGCCTGCTGCAGGCCTCGACATTTTTCCCTGCACCTTTGCGGCGATCTTTGAATTTCAGATGGCTGACAGAGAAATTGAACCGTTTGAAACGTAAATGGGATTAGATGATATTTGTTCTTCAAAAAGAAGGCAAAGATAACTCCGTGTCCATTCTCCTCTGCTGGCTCCGCGGTGATAAAATGTGATTGATATTGATCGTCTGATTATTTAATGATGTTACCTTACAGCCATGACATGGTGGGTGTGCAGTTTTACATGCTTTCCTGTTAAGCAAGTAGAAAGAAAAGGTAACCAGTTTGACTATAAATTTAATCTATAAAGTTATGCAGATGAAATTCGCTAGTAAGTAAATTCCTAAAAATATTATATTAAAATATATTTATTAATCTGTAAAAAAAAATTTTTTTTTAAAATTTTGTTATAATTCTAAATAATACAATAATGGCTGCATTTGTTATGCATTAATTGGAATCGGTGATTGCTGCTTTCTTGGGGTTTAATACTCAAAATTCTTAATCATTAACATGAATGTTACTCTGGATTTACTTCACAGGACTACGCTGTTTTGTATTCCATATTTAGACATTATAAACCTGTGTCACTCTGACACACATTATGTAATGTTATCACAACATGTCAGAGAAATATTGGATCAGATATTCTACAACAAATCATCAAACAATTCCAAAAAAAACGTCACTCACATTGCACCCGTTTCCCTCACAACAAAAAAGGCTAAGCGGCCCCGAAAAGCTACTGTAAGCCCTTTCTCGGCTCGGCGGAGTTAAATCTCTAGCTGTGGAGATGCTTTCTAAAATTAATGTGTGCATACATTAATAGGAATTCAACCTTTGTCAGAGGCATTATCTTTCTTCCATGTCAGACTTTGTTTATCTGTCAGTGTCTGAACTTGGTGAGTTGCTGCCGTTTCCCTCCTTGTTCTGCAATCTAAACAGGACTGACTGAAAACAACGACTGAATGCATTTTGTTTTCATCCATGGTCCCGTTTTATGATGGAAGGATTTTTTTTGTTTGGATCATGACTTTTTATCCACTCACAATATTGACTACAACATTTCTATTACAGTGCATGCAAAGAAGCTTTACATGCATGCTTCCTTATACTTAAAATCCACTGATCCCGCTCTCTCTCTCTCGACCTCCCTTGCACATTATTTGGATACAATCTTAACTGACAAGCTCAGCTGTTTTGCATGCAGGGTGGAAACATTAAAGACTGAGTTAATCCTCTCTGATTCCCTGCTGCTGTCACTCACACAGTCTCAGTAAAAGCCACAAAATGTTCCAGAATCAAATAACACAGCATCATACCTTTGATCCGCGTGTAATTTAAGACTAAAATGCAGTAATACTGCATCCTTTGAAAGGATTTCAATTGTTTTTGTGGTAATCACTTGGCAGATTACAAGGGAGGAAAAAAAAAAAAGAGTGCACGAACGGGGATGCTTTAGCTGCCGCACATGAAAGATGATTCCATTACAGGTTGAGCTGCCCCGAACTTTAAGGAGACATTTTGGGGTTCAAAGATAAGGCGAAAGAGGAGGGAGAGGAAGGAGGAACAGAAAGAAGAAAGCAGAAAGTTGACATGATGCCACTCCTTGCTCAGCTCTGGATGTTTATGATCAAGGTGCTTTCCAAGGTGCATTTCGAAGTCCCACGCGATTATTGTTTTGGTCATTAATTTGATGATTAATCGTTTAAAATCGGTCGGGAGCCACTTCCAAATTAATTTGCCTGCAGCAGCTCTGTAGCCGCTCATTAGCATATTGTGTTCCACTCCTTGCCAAATAAACTTGTCCAATAAAAAGATAACAAGCCTGTGGACATGCAAATACCCAAATGTGATTTTGGCACCAGTAGAAAAGCGGTGGAATAAAGCATTTGTGTGTTTCGTGGCCCACCGCTCTAATCATAAGACAGTAATAAGTGCACTTAAGACCTGGATGGCATAATGGATCTAAATTAGACAAATTTGATGCCCTGTATGACAATAACCTTTCATTTTAGATGTCATGAAACACTTTTATGCATCTTTTTTTGCTATCAGATGGGTATGTGTGTGTGGTGTGCATGTCTGTGATTTCTGACTTTGCCACATAAGTGATTTAAACTAATGTTGAAGCTGAAATCTAAACACTGAGTCAGAATTTGCAGAAATCTCTGCAGAAACCTGATGCGTGTTGCTATTTTTGTAGTAGTCCTTTTGTTTTGTTCTGTTTTTCTCTTTGCATGATATTTCATAACCTGACTGCTGTGCTCAAATTCTCCTCAAAGTCATGCATTTAATGCCACATCAATAGGCTAAATCCACGCAGCTTTCACTTGTTTACAGATTGTCTCCTTGTTGATGTGCAAATAAATCAAAGTGAGAGATAATGTCAAAATGATGAATAGCATACGCTGCTCGATATATCTTTTAAACTTGATTATTTCACAGAAGATTAGAAAAGGACATAGATCCGTACATCAGCATGACATTTAAATATATCTCAAGGTGAATAAACATTTCTGCA
This sequence comes from Oreochromis niloticus, assembly GCF_001858045.2. Lineage (NCBI taxonomy): Eukaryota > Metazoa > Chordata > Actinopteri > Cichliformes > Cichlidae > Oreochromis > Oreochromis niloticus. The sequence continues at coordinate 20,816,874 of NC_031974.2, forward strand.
TTCCAGCCAAAATGTTTATGACATGCAATATATTCAATTTATTTTTACATTTAAAAATGACGTTTATTGTTTGTGTTCCAATAAACAATGCTGAACTGAGTAAGCAAGCATTAAAGAATCACAAAAGTTCCTTTCATAGTGGAAATGCTAATGGCATTCTGTGTGCAATTAGAGTAATGGGACTGCAGTCACTTTCATTTTACTGTTCTTTATAGTAGCATTTGTCTGGTTTAAAGATCCTCTGTGAACTGTTCAGAAAAGCCTTTTTAATAATGACCCTGGTAGACATTAACAGCGTCTCGTGCATCAGCCGAAACAGGATACGCAGGAGTTCACGACTTAACGTGACTGACTGGCATCAAAACTGAAGCTACGCTGGTATTATGATTTGCTAATAATCTATATTTCTAAGCTAACATGTTTTCAAGTCCTGTCTTGAAGCTTCTTCAGAATTTTGGCAGATCTGGATCTGATCGAAAAACCAGAAGGAAAAACAACTCAGTACAATAAGCCACTATTTATAAAATGAACATTGTGTTGTATTTAATGAGCCTTGAAAGTAGAGACTGAGACAATCATTCATCAGGAAAGTGCTGAATGAGATCTCAGATCAAGCGATCCAGTCAGTTGTTTTCTGCTAGACTTCTGCAGAATCAGATGTCTTTTTGCAGCAAGCACCACTTTATCCCCCTGCTGGCCTTTTAGCTAGCAGCCTTAGGTGAGACTGAGACCAGATGAACTCATTGTGTGTTGTTTATTTAGGGTGCGTCCTAAAATAGTGCTCAATTTGTTCTTTATCAAATAACCCAGGGTACTGAGCATAAACACATGAGAAAATTAAAAAAAAAAAACACTGGGTTACTAACAAAAAATTTTAAAAAAGCATTTTCAAACCTGTCAGTATTTTACAGTCTTATGGAAAAGAAAAATAGTCTTTTTTTGTAAGGACTCTATGCAGACTAAGCATCCTTACTGTTGCTGTAGGAATTAACAGGATAAATATCAGCCTTGTGCTGTCAGTCAAACCCACTTTGTTAACTGAACATCAGCAAGTACGAGCGCCTCTATAAAACCAGATGTTTCAGCAGTTTGCTGGTCTGGTGCATTTGAGTATGTGTTAACACAATACCACGGCCTTTCCAGGAGTGGACGTACCAGCAAATTAACCCGAGGTCAGACCATGCCATGCTCAGAGAAACTGCAAAACTCCCAGGAGCTACATCTCAGACTGCACATGCCTCAGTTAGCATGTTAAAAGTTAACGAAAGTACAATTAGAAGGAGACTGGGAGGAGGAGAAAACCTCTTTTTTTTTTTATATAAAAGGCAGCACAGCTTAGGTTTGCAAACCAAAAGACTTCTGGAACAGTGTTTATTGAACACGTGAGACCCAAATTGGAGATGTTTGGCCACAGAGGTAAGTTTGACAAAGACAAACATATCAGCACAAACACTTGATGGTGGAGTGGTGATGATTTGAGCTAGTCTTCCAGACACAGGACCTGGGCACCTCTCAGTCAATGATTTGACCATGAGATCATCTGTATACCTAAATATTCTAGAGTCAAATGTGAAGCCATCTGTCAGACAGATAAAGCTTGGCCTGACAAGGTTTTGTAAACTGACCCAGGCGCAGACCAAGAATCCTTTGCAAAAGTGTGTTTATTTACAGTGGTAACGCCAGGTGATAGTATGCACAATGTGTTAGGGAAAAGGGTCCTGGGCTCCAGGGTCCGAGGGGAAAGGGAAAAGGCCCTAAACACACTACCACTCAAAGTCCAACTCCTCTCCTCACCCGTTTCTCTCGCTCACATGCTCGTTCAATATCACGAGGATGGGTCCAGGGAAGAACTACACACACACAGAAAGTCCAGTTAGTAATAAATCACACAAAGACTCACAGATTCTGATTAGCAGACTGCAGAATGACTGACGCTGATGGCTCAACGATCCAGCGAAGAGTAGCGTAGGTCTGCCATCTCAAGAAACTCTCCCGATTTACTGGAATGAGCGGCAGGTGCGATGATGAGCACAGGTGCGTGGGCCAGGGGCGGGAGCTTGCAATGAGCACCGCCGCGGCAGAGGAGAGAGAGAGAGAGAGAGAACGAAAACAAAAACAACACATGCTGTCTAAGACGGAGTCAGCCAGCAAGGCACGGGGACCATGACATGGCCAAAGGTGGCTCATGCAACAGTACAGCCCTGTGGAGGACGCTGAAGACAGCTTTGAAGAAACAAATTCCCCAAAATTCAATGAACTGCAGCAATGTTGCAAAGAAGATTGGGCCAAAATTTCTCCACAACAATGTGAGAGACTGATAGAGCGAAACAGAAAACAAGTATTTCAAGTTGTGGCTTCTAAAGGTGGCTCCACAAGCTGCTGAGTCAGTTTCACAGGACCTTGCATCTGGCACAGGTAGTTTTTTAAGACCTGGGAGACCTGGTGAAAAAACGTTTTCTATATACTCTGATAACTATATATAAATCTCCAATAACTGTTTAAATAATGAAATTTACACTGATCTTTGTTTCCTTGTATAAAATTAAAATAATATCATTGCTTTCCATGTCAGAAATCTCAGAGTGAAAGTAAACTGCAAAATGATATTTACCTTAAAGGTCTGCTACAGATGGCTAGCTAACACAGTTACATCCAAAACCAGAAGCATTTAAGGGAAGACTTACTGACTGTATCTGGCATTTGTTTGGGTAAGGTCAGATCTATAATTCAATGACCTCACTTAACTGCCCAACCTATTTAGCGAAAGGCCAGTCTCTATTAGACAAAGACATGTATAACACTGTGGACAAACAACATGTATTATTCAAAGGACTCCACTTTCTCCTCTGCCTCAGTAATATGCAGGCAAAATTTCTCCTTTCTGTCCCTGAAGTGTATCACATAAGGGGAATTTACACCAAACACACAACATTAACAAAACTCCAATGTGATTCGCAAATTTTTTATTTTTTTTAAAAAGGAGAAGAAAAATAAGATGTTTTGTGGGGGGAAAAAATTATCTGTCATTTGGATTTGCTTACTAACACGACTTGAACTATGAAACATAATCATGTCATCAGTGGATGGGTCTTTAAAAAACGGAATAAAAAAGACTGGGAAATTGTGCCGATAAAAACATTTTGTATTCCACTTCCTGCACTGACCCATTATTTATGTCTGCACAAAATATCAACTAGCTCGTCTAACTGTGCTGAACTGTACTGAAATAAACATTTGCAATAAGAAACTAAAAGCCTGGAAGTAAATATTACAATCTGCACTCTTGCCCGGCCTGAAATTTAAATAAAAAAAGAAGAAGAGACGAATAAAAAAGAAGTCAGGTGTTGCTCTGCCATGTATCCATGGGACTCGTTTTGAAACCAGGAGAAAAAGCAGTGACAGAAAACAAACCTTCTGTCACATTTAATCATGTAAGCAGAACTGCTGGCTTATAGATGTATTCCCTCACCAACATATATTGAAGACTTTAATGGGATTTATTGGTTGGGCAGCAAAGGTTATATGGTCCACAACTCTTCTGATTATGAATTGTGATGTTGACTATCATCCATCCATCCAGAGGAGTAGAGTACCCCCAGGATAGCTCACCGGCATATTGTAGGGCAAAGCCATGGAAAAGAACAACCATTCACATTTACATCTACTCCCACGACCAACTAACCTAGCATCCATGAGTTTGGTCTGTGGGAGAAAGCTGGAGTACTGGAACCCATTGCGGCCCAGGGAGAACATGCAAACTCCACACAGAAAGGCTTCAGGATCTTCTTGCTGTGAGGCGAGGGCGCTAACAACCACAGCACCGTGCTCCTCACTTTAATTTGTTTTAAAGCACCTAAAATGAAAACAAGAAATAATATTATATTTGCTAAAAAAACAATGTTTACCTATATATGTTTGTACAGCACATTGCTCATACAGTCATGCAAAAAAGAGAGTTTTCAAAGGACTCGAAGGAGCCCGGTGAAGACTGAGTGCACTGTATGATTCACTAGTTGTAGAGCCACCTTCTAAAAGGTGTAATCAAAATTACAGACTGTAAACTTGATTAGCAGTGGCCAGTAATGAAAAAGAAGGTGAAGATGTATGTATGCAGCTTCAAGACAAACAAGCGTACTCAGTCAGCATTCATGCAAATTAAAAAGTGCGATAACATACGGTCGCTTTCCAGGCTAATTTCTATCTAATTATTTCTCCACACTTATCTGTAAGAGCCTAACTTCCTCCCAGGGCCTGCGAAGTTGGGAGTAACTCTTTGAAATGTCTAAACGAAGACACGACTAAACATGCATCATCTTCATTGACCTTTAAAGACAAATCCCTCCGTGTCTTCGACGCCTAGAAGCGGTTCAATAGTCCCTTAGAGAGCGGGCCTCATGATGGGCAAAATCAATAACTGGTTTTCACACAACATTCATCTTGGTGTTTATGTTTGCCTGATCAGCAATAGAAAAATCACTGACACTCTGCTCAACTCTCACAGGCCCCACTCAGTAATAATGCTGTGTGCTAATGCTAATCTGTTATCTTGTGTGCTCTGGCATTTTCTGCTGTGGAGTGCCTGATAATTGGCTGCGCTGCCCTGATGTTTGCTTATTAAAGCTATAGCTTTGGTCTTCTGTCTCTGCTTCATGTCTTTAATTCGCACAGACCCTCTAACACACTCTGTAATTAGGATATTCACATAGCACTGTTATGAGCCTTTTATGGAATCATCTCTGTATTTCTTTAAGGCATGGACACTGGGAATACCGGGGCTAGAAATAACCGCATGTCTTCGTGCCATCACCTTAGCTTCACGTATATTCATGCGCAGGACGTTTATATCTTTCTAATTGTCCATGCTGAGATTAACGAGTTATGTATTTGGTAATTACTTCACTGAAAAACAATCCATGTGTATATTTCTTACATCCTCCTTGCTGCTATTACACGTAAGACATATGTTAAGGGCAAATTTTGCTTAGCGCGTATAAAACGTTCTTAATTTTCTCCACTGCTTGTTTTCTATGAAAAGCTTGCATTTTAAAGTGTCAGAGAATTCGGACCCAACTGAACTCGCTGACAACAAATGAAATTGAACAAGGTGGAAAAACATGATTGGAAGCGTCAAAGGTGCAGATGGGGAAAAAAATACATTATTTGAGGATGCTACTGTGCCACATCATTACTGAGTGGTTCCTGTCAAAGTCTGCATGACACACAGGAAGATTATTTGGTCTGACACTGAGGCTTCAACATCTGCATAATAACTCAAAAGCGGGATCGAAGTTTTTGCTTCCACACATCTTGCCTTCTCATCTCTTTCCACGAGACTTTAGTTTTCAATTAACTCTCGCTCATTAACATTAGGAACTGGAACGCTGATCTATCTCCTCAAGAATCTCGACTGCTTCCCGGGCTCACAGAGCCTCACATGATTGATGCACCTTCCTCACTTTCTGTCACAGAGGCTGAGCAAAGGTAATAACCAGACCGTAACCTTCTCAAAGACATTTCCCTTTGTCTTGGACACCTTTCTAATGCCGCAAACATTCAGACCCAAACGGGCATAGAGGAGAAATACAGCACATTCACAAACATACACCCCTGTCTTCTGGCAAATCACAGCTGTGAGTCAGCTATTGGAAATGTGGCAAGTAAGGCAAGCACTTGATATGCAGGCATCTGCTTTGTGGCTTATCTCCACTGCTCAACTGTGCAGAGCAGTTGCTGCTTGGCTGGCCCTGGAAAAAAGCTTTTTCTCGATTCTTTTTCTCTCCTCCTTTCGCCTCATTTTCTCTGCCTTCTTTCTCAGTTTTTGGGGTTTCTCTGGCTCCCCGTGGCTCCGCTGCTCTTAATTGTTATTTTGGAAAGACACTATCGGAATAATTTCCAATTATGTCAACTGCAATCAAATGGATGATTCAACCTTAATGTGAAAGATGGTCCAATGCCATCGCAAATTATGTTAGTGTTGAGGCAGCGTCGCTGATAGGAGATGGAGGGTAGGATGGAAAGCATGCACATCAGGCAGGGAAAATGAAACGTACCCTAAAGTACAAGACTGAAACAATAAGGTAACTAAAAGCAGACATTAATGCCAAATTAATCCTAATTAATCCCAGTGATTATCTCCACTCCATTTCATCTGGTCACAATCACTCTTTGGGTTTGATGGGCTTGACCTCGTCGATGTTTTCTCTCACCACTATCTGTAATTTGAAAGATGTTCTTCAAGCATTCAATTTGTTTCTTTCTGAATTGCTTTATTGTGAAGAGAGATAGAGAATGTCAGCTTTTTTCAGTCATGATCAGACACAGACTGTATAACAATATTTCTTTAATATAACAGAGCCTGTCTTTTGTGACAACTGAAATATGCTAATTTCCAGTTCAGCTGTAGGTCAAACTCTGTTTACCCAAGTGAGCCACTCGAGTTCTCTGTGCACTACATTTCTGCAAACAAACCAGAGGTTTCATGTCGGTGCAGCCTCCTACATTTCATAAAATGAGAAAAAAAGGTGCAGATTCAGCTGACTACTCCCTACTATCGTTGCAATTTTCACCACAGTGTTCACACTGTGTTTATTTTTTTTTAAAAAGCATATAAATTATAGCCACTTAATTGGGAAAATGTTTATGCTGAATTACTGTGATTACCAAAAATTTGTCTGGTATTCATTTTGTCCCAATTCATTATAGCAATCTATCATATAGGTGTGATACAGCCACAGTATGTATTCCCTGGTATCTGGAAATGAAACTGGTCACAAAGAGGATGCTGCAGAAAAAACGTTCTTGCAAATGCTTTGGTTGGTAGCAGGTTGCCACCGTTTTCCATAGTTTGCATGGAAGATGCCGACTTATCTGCAAACAGTGGTGAAACTGCAGTGAAAGCTTTGAGAAGTGCAACACAATCTGGAAATAGAAAATTAAATTTGCACCTTTTGGAACGTGTAGGCTGCGGTGCTAAGACACGAGTTTTCTGGTTTGTGTCACACTTTTTTAAGTTTTACCACTGCTTGGCTAATAGTTAGTGTGTGTTTACAGAGAAATCAGCAACTTCCATGCAAACTACAGGCAACTGTGGCAATCTGCCAGAGATCAAAGCAATCACAACAAGGTTTTTCCTGCAGCATCTTACTTTGCCGCCTTTTTCACTTTGCAATCACTCAACAAGTAACCCTAGCAACCAGTGGTTGCCATATGGTTGCTAAACTGTCTCTAGGCCTGTGTAAAAGGGGCTTTGTTCTATTGACCCTACCTCATCACACTTCCAAATTGGCAAAAAAGTTAAAGTCAAATGTTTAGCAATTACACGACTGCAAATATTCTGGAAGTAGATTGCTTTTGACCACGAATAAGAAAAATACATTACATAAACAGGAGAATGAATTAAAGATGTATCTGCTTGCAGCCCAACCCAAGAAACTGTATATAAAAGTTAGTTAATTAGAAGAACTTTGCATTGGTCCAGATCTTTGAATTCATCAAGTCCAAGAGTGTGACTTTGTGAACTGAAATGCTGGTTTCTCAACTGGTCCAAAAAGGATTCATCAGCCGTTGGCAGTACTAAAGCTGTTGTCATTGTTATTTAGTGGTGATCAGAACCAGTAAACACACTTATACTGGAGACTGGAATATGAATGATTCTGAGATTTATCACAAATGCCAAACTGCAAATGGAGGGGATTAAAAGATAATGTTAGAATCAGGTTTATTTCATAAAAATACAAAGAAATCTAACTTTAATGACCTAGTTAACATCACATACATTATGAAATCATGATCAGTGGATCAAATGAACAGCGAGTTATAAAATTGATGGTTTAAGTTTTCTCGATACATTGTTGTCTTTAGATATTTAATTATTAGGAGAAAATAATAAAATTTGTTCTTTTTGAGTGCGTGTTTTCTTTAGCTGTTTGGCTTTCCTTCTTTGAAGCATCAGAGCACCAGTTTTTTTCATCCCATGGAGCAGATCTGAAATGTCATGGAGAGTGTAAGGAATGATCCGGCTCAGGCGGCGGCTCAAATGAGAGATTAAAATATTAAAGTGAAGAAAAAAGTTTAAGGTTTCCACTGAATGGGTGAGAATATCCAGAGTCAAATCCTTACCAGTTTTGAATATGGTATTATAATCTTCTGGTTCTTAAAAGGACACAAGAAATAAAAAAGAAAGCAACACCTTTGGAAACACATGGGGGCTTCTGTGCTTTTTAGATTTTTATCCTCCAATAACTGTGGACTTCTGCCATGTTAGCTCCATTGGTGAGAGTAGACCCATTTTTGGGGTCCTCAAGTCTAACCTTACCGTTACCGTTTACATTAGCAATTTCAAATTCATCTGATAACACAGGATCATTAATGTGACTTAAAGAGTGTCTTTGGTCTCTAGATAGTGTCAGAAACATTAAGTTACATCAGCTACATCAGTTGAGATTATTAGTTAATTTTAACCTTCTGAAAAACAGTTTGCTGGAATGTATGTTATTTATAAGCACAGTTTTTACTGAAACATATTCCAAGTATAGTTATATAATGGACATGGACATAAAGTGTAGACTCTCAGTTTTAATTTAAGGGTATCTGTATTCAAATTGGATGAAAGGTTTAGGAGTTTTGGCTCCTTAACATGTGCCACCCTGTTTTTAAAGGGATCAAACAGAATTGACTCAAAGGCTATTTCGCGGGCAGGTTTGGGTAATTCCTTCGTTATTTCATTATCAATTAAGCAGATAAAAGGCCTGGAGTTGATATGAGGTGTGTGGCTTGTATTCTGAAGATTTTGATCAACATGTGGCTAAAGGAGCTCTCCGTGCAGGTGAGACAAGCTGTCTGCGAAAACAGAAAAAACCTGTCTGAGAAAATGCTACAGTGTTAGAAGTGGCAAAATCAGGTTGCTACATCCTGAAAAATCTGTGATTGTTCATTCTGAATTATTCTTAGATAGTACAATAGGTAATCTAATTAATTAAGTTGCTTTTGAAACTACCATTGTAATGTAATGTGAAATGATTGCAATCAGCATGTTCTATTGGCACTCTACGCATGACTTTACGATGCATATATAAAAGTTTGATCCTAGAATCGCCTTTTATGAACTCAAATCTAACTCAATGAAATCAGGCTGACTGAGTTAGAAAAAAAGACATCAAATCCACAACGGGACAAAAATCCCCAAATAACTGTTTTTGACAGACTGACAGGAAACCGTGATGTTCATGACTGCCCTTTGGCATGAACTTCAAAAGGTAATTATTATGAAGGGACTCCAGCGATGTGGTGAAGAAATGGTCATGGTGAGGCAAAGATGAGCTTAATGTAGCTGCACATATGTTTTCATTCTAAATGTTTATGCATTGAGTTCCTGTGCCGTTTAATAATCTTTGCTATCGTTCAATAATTCCCCCTCAGGCGTGACTGAATCCATTCTGAAGTATAACTGAATAACGCTGATCATTATCATTAAATAGCACTGAATTGTTTTGCTGCTGCTTCCTCAGCTTAATTTCTACCCTGCCCGAGGTCTAGCTTTCTCCTCTAAACCACAGAGTGGATGAATTTATTTTTTTACCTGTGCATATTCTTTATATAACCTTTCAAACTCTCCCTCTTTCTTTTTTCTTTTTTTATCCCTGGGCCTGTGTAACAAGGAGAACGTAACAGACAAATGATAAGGACTGTTTGTCAGTTATTCCCAGTTCACAGCCATCCTATTACCTATTTTATGATGGCTTCTGACACATTTCCTCGTGCCCACATCTATCACTTAAACTTTTCTTATGCTCTCCAGCAATAATCAGGTTGCTTGTACCGTCTTTATGTAGTTCATTCAATGTCGTCTAAGGACGGGACGAGATATTTGTAGTGTACGTATAAAGTGAAAGTGGTTATTGAAGCTTTTGTCCCATATGTTAATAAGAGAAACTCAAGCATGGTGTTAAAATTATGTATAGGTTCATAATATACGACATGTACAGTACTGTGCAAAAGTCTTGAACCGCGCTCATTTCTGTATTTTTTTTGCCTCCAAGGAGACTTCCTTGAAATTTGTCTTGAGCAATAGTTCTCCAGGCTTTTGAAAGGTTTTGGAAATAGGGAGAAAAAAGTTGAGGTATGCAAAATTACACAATTGGACAGAAAATCAGAGGTCTCATGTACAGAGCGGGTAAGGGCAGCAGTCTAGTAAATGCCATCTGTAAAACACGGTGGAGGCTCTGTCATGGTTTAGGGATGAATTTCCACCAGCTGTGTGTTGTGGATCTTGCCAAAATGCAGGGAGATTACCATCTGTAAACTGTGTTGTATAGTGGATAATCATGATCCCAAGCAGACTGCCAGTGTAGTAAAAGCATACCAGGATAGAAAACACACAATGCAACACTGTCAGTCATGGATTGGCCTCCCCAGAGCCCAGATATCAACATTATAGAAACAGTGCAGGTTTATCTTGACAGAGAACAGAACAAAACGCAGCCAACATCCAAAGAAGAGCTCTGACTGTCCTTCAGAAAGCCTGGGAACTATTCCCGCAGACTCCTCAGAAAGAAAGCTGCCTAAAAGAGTTCAGACTGTGCTGAAGAATAAAGGTGGCCATAGCAAATCCTGATTTTCAAGTTCTGTACAAGCTCTTTTTTTGCCTTATTTACTATATTTCCATGTATGTTTGTATATGTTTAAGTAAATCACTGCACCTATTTCCCATTTTCCTGGCAAAATATAAAGAAATGAGGGGTGACTTAAGACGTGTTGCACTGCACTGTATACTGGACTTAAAATAAATAGTATATTGCTATTGAATTTAATTAAATCCCCCTCTAACTCTGGTAGTAGCTCTCTTTTTCTCTTTCTGTGCCTTTTGTTTGATGCCTCTGATTGTTCACTCTGACTTCATTATGTATGTTTATTGAAGAAATAGATTCACAGACACCATTAACTTCTCATACACACCCAAATGTAAATGCTAATTGAAATGAGGCTCAAATTACACTATCTTGGAGTGGTAATTTAACCCCAAAGTATTTTCCCCTCTCAGTGTTTGCAGTGAACTATAATATAGTTATTCACTGACTTAACAGTTGGTTGTGGAAGACAAGTGACACTGAGTACTTCTCTGGAGTCAGACTGAGAGCCTTGGGGGAGACTTTTAAGTGCGAGCCTGGAACAGCGGCTGTCTGAAAATGTGTTTGGTGAGATGTGGTCAGTATAACTGATTGTGTTGTACTTAATGGATCACAAGACGTGTGTCAAATGACATTTGTCCATAAAAAGGATTTTTTTTTTTAATGCAAAGCTGCAAACTGCTATGATTTACATAAGGATGAATAAGACAATAACTGCAGGTTTTTATTGCATATCAATCCACCTGCGTGACGTCCATTACATTTGACAATGGTGGCATGAAATATGGGTGCAGTCCAACAGCGTGTGTGATTGATAATTGCTGTAGTGTGGCCGCCTGCCTGCCATCTCCACTGTGGCCTGCCAATTCATCAGGCATCAGAGGCAGATTGGCCTGATGACTAATGTCTGCGTCTGTCTGTGACAAACCATGGCTGTTTGCGCGCTGCTGCAACGAGACAACACTCACCTCGCAAATGTGCCTTATTAGTTGAGGCGCTCGAACCTGGCATCAAATAATAACACAAAAGGGTTAGAATTAGTTTGAAGTGCCTAAACCTTCTGAAACTTCAAAAGTAAAGGTAGCTTAAACTATAGTCTCAAAGTTTCAGCTTCTTTGTGTGCTATTAGCATTTTTAGCCCTTTTAGCAATATATAAGCAGGTCCTAACAACTGCGTTCTACACACCGCATCTCTGTAAATAAGGCAAGGATTAAAGCAACCCTCTCTGTTATTTGCTGACTGACTTCCTCTTTCAATCCATCATCCTCAGGTAGCGACTGGTATTAAACAAATTAACTGCTGCTCCAGTGAGCTTTGCTATCAGATAGCCATGACTGAAGGTTAATGACGTTGTTGTGCAATTGGGAAATTAGAATTCAGGGAGGACATCACCTAGCATGATGCCCTGTTATGAACACGTGCCCTCTGACCGGCTCTCACCTGTGTCACGCTCCGGAAGCCTGACTCTTACAGGCACGCGGTCTGTTAGAACAGGCGGCGCCAGATGCTCCATGCTAAACAGAAACAACATCATTAATCAGGGCAGGGAAAGGTGTTGTTAGTTTACTTTTCACTTGAATTGTTTATTACAGTAATGTTCACTGAGCAGCCAGGCTGGCTGTCATACAATAAATTAGCTGGCAGTCAAAGCAAAGGCAAGCAAGATTCAGAGGCTGACTTGAGTGTGCCTAAGGTGGCTTCAAACTGAACACCTGGCTAGACTGTAATTTGCTGCACAGTTTCACACTGTATAGTAGGTCCCAGGATTGTACTTCTCATTATTTTGTTATGTTTGGAGTAATATTTGTGTGTGAGGATACTTTGCTGCTGGCAAAATGGTAATAAACTTACAGGACTCCTGACCTCAGAGCCACTCTTCAGCATCTCAAATTAATTGCTTTCCCTGCTTGATTTACTTTTACACCCTGAATAACATTCCCTCTTGTGCTAACATGTTGCTTAACTCTACACAAGTCATGTGCATTGTTAAAGCCCTTTGCAGCAGCTCTATAATTAGGTTTTCTGTATTTCTCCGTCAAAGTGAACCAAGCAAAAAAAAAAAAAAAAAAAAAAGCAACTAAGGAGCTTCTCCTTTTGACAAATCCATAACCGCACCAAAAAAATCTTTTGCCGCAGGTTAATTGCTGCATTTGAAAAGTCGACCTCCTTTGCCGGTCTTGAATGAATCCTTTCTTTGTCTCCTGTGTGCCAAACATGAAAAGAAGAAAAATAAATAGCTAGAATCCTAAGGGTTGGCAATGCCAACAGACACTGTGCTTGGCTCGGTGCCTGGTTTCAAGAGAGAACTCTTTCATTTGCAGCAGGCTTTCCTCACTCAACAGGAGGATAGAGGTGGATTTTCCTCTAAAGCTCCAGAAAATCACTCCTTTAATTTGAAATCTGGGTGATTTTGTCACTTAAGACTTTAGTGAAGAAATGTTACAACTTTTCTCACATCAGCAGCTTGGTATACATCATATTTAATTTGGGATCTTAGTATAATAAAGCACTGCAGCGGATTCAAGTGGGTGTTCATGTATCATTAACCCTCTTTATAACTCCATTACGCCCTGTTATTTAAGGAGTTATGGAAACAACTCATAGGGAACAAAAATTCTGGTTTAAAAAAAATAACAACTGCAAAAAGAGATGATCTTTCATTGTGGTGATTAGTGCTTGTAATGCAATATAGTGCTTTAGACTCCATTTCTGAGTACATAAATTATGCCTTAGGCAGGTGTATGCAGAAACCTTTAAATAGAAAAAGAAGGCTTCATCCAAAACAATTCTCCTGTTCACCGATGATATGTGGATTACATAACACCTTCTGATACAACTCTTTGATAAACTTGAATGAATTTGCATTGAAATGTAGAATAAAAACTACTGAAGGCTGTCGACTCTAACCATCCACTGAATAGTTTGCAGGAAGCACAATCAGAGACTTTATAATAGTTGTGTATTCAATACAATATATTGAATTTACACCATATTCACAGCAATATCAGTTTGGGAAGATTCTGTGAAAGCCTGGAAGACAGTAAAAAGAAAAAGGATTTTGCACAGGGATTTTAAACATGCGTTTCTCCAAACTGACTGTGGGAAAATAGCTCAATTTTAACCTCATCTGTCTAGTGCACTTGTTTCCAGAATAGTTCAAAGATTTTGCTTTTTTACAACTTCACACTTTGATTTTTATGATGAGTTTCCAGGTGAGATTTTCTGCTGATGACTCCTCTGTGTAGACCCTTTTGTGTATCGGTGCTGCACAATGGTGGACGGCTCCTCTTTGCCAGCTAAAACCTTCCTGCAGCTCCTTTGCAGGCACAAGCAGTTTGTTTTCTGCCTAGAAGATGTGTGCGTGTGTCTTATGTGAAAGTTGTGTGGGGATTTGCAAAAGTTGTTAAGACTCTTTACCCTGAATGGCTTTTTGTACAATGTGATTCCAACTATACTAAGCTACAAAGCAAAAATACAGTTAGGCACACAATTTTTGTACTTCTGTTTCTGTACACCACCAAAGTGAATTTTAAATGAAACAATCAATGTGTGATTAAAGTGCAGCCTTTGGACTTTAATCCAAAGGGTTTAACAAAAATTTTACATGATTTTTTAGGAATTGGCTCAAAATTAATTCGACAGATAGTAGTTGGTAATAGTGTTACTCATTCAGACTACATCCAGGAAACTTTAAGCCCAGTGGAGCAGGAGTTTGAAGCTGTGATTGGCACATGCAGGGACATTATCAGCTGCACTTGAATTGCATTTACTTTGCATTCTATTGGTGAAACATTCAATTCCAAGATCAGTTGATTATGATCATTTAAATGTGATTAAGATTAGAATTCAATGAACTGTGCAGCCCTAATGTTAAATAAGATATGAAATAAATCCATCCAGAGAAACAGCAAAAACTCTAGGAGTGGCCCGAACAACAGTCTGGTACAATGAATGCACTGCAACAGCAACCCCAAAAGGTCTGAAAGAACACAGACGGCAACTAAAGCAAATGACAACAGAGAACAGAGTTTGTTCTGCGGTTAAGAAAAACAACTTTACAGCATCTAACTAAGTCAAGAACACTCTCAAGGAAGTAGGTGTATCAGAGACACCATCATGAATGCAAATACAAAGAGTTTACAACAAGGTGCGGTTATACACAAAAACAAGAAAGCCAGATTAGACTTTGCCAGAAAACATGTAAAAAAAAAAAAAGGTTGGACAGGTCTGCAAACGAAATCTTTGGATCTTTGGAAACTGTTTGACTGCCAGCTGAACCACTGGTGTTTATTGATGATGTGACTGATGATAGAAGTAGCAGGATGAATTATGAAGTGCTCAGTTTCAGACAAAATGCTGCAGTACTGACTGGTCAGATGGTTAATGACGCAAAGCATACTGCAAAAGCAACCCATTCGAGATATTCAGTGATGTTAACCCAATAGAGTAAATGCTTTTCAGTAATTACGTACAAAACTTAAGGCAGGTCTTCGTCCATGAAACTATGGTGCTAGCTGTAACCTATGTATTTGTAGGTTAGCACTACCTACAATTAGGTTTGATGAAAAAGGCTTGAAAGAGCTTCAAATAATGAGATACGTGTTCTGCAGGATAAAAAAGGACAACTGAAAGTGTAGCTACATGCACATGTGACAGTTTTCATGGTGGGATGAGCAGGTTAGTGTGTGTCTGTGGAAGGCTGGTTGATCAAAGTACTGTGGGAGCGAAACGTCTGCAATTGCAGGTGGTGCTGCTGACACTAAAGCACTGGAAAATGGCTTCAATGGCTGAGAAGCAGTTTTTTGTGCTTTAAGGGGTCAAAAGGAGCCCGCTTTTGGCTTTTGGCTTGCCTTCACACTGAACAGAGTCATCAACTAACAACCATCACCGTCAGTCAAATGACATGTTGCAGCTTTTCTTTCGCGGGGGGAGGAGGGAGATGAGGAGGAACATCTTCTGTTGGGCCTTGAAAGATCGACAATACTGTGTTCAGCGCAAGGAGACATTGATTGCCAGTCAGCGATGAGCCTGCCAATCAGTCTTCATCTCCATACTCTTGAGACTGTTGACGTCTCTAGCGCGATGGCGGTGTTTGCTTATTTTTAACATTTGGTTGTTTTCACTCTGCAGATGATGCTTTTATCCGGCAGGCAGGGCAAAGTTTGCCAGTCACATTATTAATTATTTGAACACCGGATAATTACAACAGATTAAAAGGTATATAAAACAATTCAGTGTGATTAAATGCATTTCCACATGGCACAATCAATAAAGCAGCTAATAAACACAATTAGCAAAACATTGATTAACTAATCACTCAATTAATTATTCATTATTCTCGCTGTGAGCACTGAATAAATTTCACAATCTATGAAAAGTAATTAGTTTTGCAGACTAATATTGTCATTCTAATTCACCGTTGCAAAACACAGTCTGCAGTTACAACACTGGCTTTATTGGCTGGGTTAGAAATGTCCTCAAGTGTTTTTCTATGGCATCAAGACAGAAGCTCTTTATTATACAGGCTGCATCTAAAACCATGTAAAACTATTGCCTTTTTCGGGCTTGCATCTTTTTGTTTAATTGGAAATTCAGGGGAAAAACGTAATCATTGCAGGTTGTCGGAGGATGCAGCGGGTGCAGAAACTATCCAGTAATGGGGGGA
Organism: Oreochromis niloticus; assembly: GCF_001858045.2. Taxonomy (NCBI): domain Eukaryota; kingdom Metazoa; phylum Chordata; class Actinopteri; order Cichliformes; family Cichlidae; genus Oreochromis; species Oreochromis niloticus. The sequence continues at coordinate 20,833,165 of NC_031974.2, forward strand.
GGGGTACAATACTGACACATCAGGGTCACTTGGTGATCATCTAGTCTTAACCTTAAGCTCATACACAGCCTTTGTATAGCCAAAAAAGAAAACAAAAAAAACCCCAGCTCTGGTAGTCACTTACCTTTTATTTCCAATTTGATTATTGATCATTGGTTTGTTGTCTTGATAGCATTAAATAGAGACAGTGAGGTTTCTGAGAAAGAAAAGCCAGAGAGTAATGATTATGCCACAAGTTATTGCACTCTCTTCTTTTTCTTATGGCCTTTTCCAGCTGAACTGAGTTTGCCAGCACAACATCAGTGCTTTGGCCCACAATTTCAAACATTTTATCTCCCAGTGAGGAAGAGGAGCAAGCAATTAGACCCATAAATAAGAGAGAAGCCCTAAACCAAAGGATGCCAGCTAGCCTGTTTTGTCATTGCACCGAGTTCACAGCAAGGTCGATTGTTAAATATGGTCTAAAAAACCTGGACTGTGGTGAGGATATCACGGTTGCACGATTCAGTTTCTGTAACAAACAACTGCGTCAGTAACGAACACATGCCACACTATCAATTTTAATGATTCATGTTATTCCTATGACAGTAGATTTCTTGCTGCTGGAGTTGGCCTATTTATCACTCCCACTGTAGGCAGTAAATGATGTCTTGCATGCTGTATCCAAAGGACAATTGTCACCCGTTGTAGCCCACCATGGAGCGTTGTTCCAGATGCATAATTAATGCTCTGCAATTAAGTAGGATCAAGCAAGCTAGCTTGGCTTTTCATTATGCCTGATAGTTTGGTCTGCTCCCTCTGTGTAGAACAAATATCAACAAATGTGATAATCTGGTATAGCTTTAATTTGGTCTTCTAACCCTTTCTTTATAGGTGTGTTGTATTTGTCTGACCAGCAACAGTCTGAGAGCCCATCAGCGACCGAGTCTGATGACTCAGGATCTCGAGGCAGGAGCCAGTTTTTTTAGTCTTGTCATGCGGCCATCATACATCTACATAATGAATGATTTCTGTCCAAGATTTGCTGGTTTTGCTTGGGACTTAAGGACGGAATGACCTTGTGAACTAAAAAAGTGAAGTAGATGAATGTTGTTGTTAAACCTGCAGCTAACTGACCGTGTGGAGACAGTCGAGCCATGCTAGCACTAGCATATTACCCTATAGGTTGATATAACAAACTTGCTAGCAAACATGTTGGCACTTGGTATTAGGTAAAACAGCTGCTTTGCTGTTTGTTGCAGAGCAAATAGAATATGTTTGGGTTTTAGAGCACTATAAACTTTACTTTGACAGAGAGGAAATTTTTTTTTTTTAAAAAAAGGTAACCACTAAAAAAATCATATCAATGAGGTAAAAAAGTTTAAACGCCCTGTGGTGTGGAAGGGAACTTCAGTATAGTTTTTAAAGCCATGAGGGGAGGTAGTAGTTCTATGTGGGTTTATTAGTCTTTATATACAAGCAGTCATGTTATCAAGGTTTTTATATCAATTACTGGACATTTCTTGCTCAAAATATTTTTTTTCATCTATGGTAAGACTAAGAATGAACTCACAGATATTCACAATTATTAATCATAAAAGTAAAATGATTACATAGTTATAAAGATATACTTATAAAGATTACTTAATATAAAAACTTTAAACACATAATTTTTACAGCCATATGTTGCCATGCAATCAGTACAAAGTGCACCATCATTTTAGGAAAGCACAGTTTCCTGCACATGCTGTTCCAGCTGTGTCGGTCTAATCCTACCCTGCAAAAAAGATACAAACAGAAGATGCAAAACTTTTTACCTGGGACCCAGGTAGCCTCTGAAGTAAGATCCTTACTACTTCTTAACTTTAGATTACAAGTGGATATATTTACATTAAGTCCAAAACAGCTTTAAAGTATAGTCTAACAAAGATAATAATATGCTGGCCTCCAAACTCATAAAAGGGGTCTTTTGCTTGGAAATACACACTATATGGACAAACGTACTGAGCCACCTACAGGAGCTGCTCAACCATGGAAACCCATCCCATGAAGGTCCTGGGCCTCAGTTTTCTTGCTGATGTTAATGTCAGAGGTTTCTAGCTCTGCAGTTATTTAGGGACCAGAACACTGAAGACTTTGACGCTCTGTGGATCTGAGCAGTTTATGTGATCTGTTACCTTTTGTGGTTCCTAAATACAATAATCCCCATTACAGTTCATCCTTCAATATTTAGGAGAAAATTAATTTTACTGACTTGCTGCAATGGTGGCATCTTATTACTGCACCATGTTCTTTCCAGTGGCCCGTTCTTTTGTGATTGTTTGCAAAGGCAGAATGTGTGGCTATCTGCTTGATTGTATACTCTTTTATGCTCTTATGATTTTTTAAGATGTTTTGAGGTGATCATTAGGGTTGAAACTTTACAGATGTTAAACAGATGGTAGAAAATTTGGTTTTTATAAGCTCGCAGCATGAAGTTTACCACAAAATCAAATGAGATGGATACCAGTGCAGTTTTACATGGACCCAATTATACAGTGGCTAGAAGTTGCATAAAAAAAACAAAAAACTTTAGCAGCTTTCACAGATTTCAAGACCACTTTCTCAATCAACCTATGAGCTAGATTTTTTCATGTTTTCTCCTCATTGAATTATTTCCAATTTCATCAGCCATAAGAGCAGAGTCAGCAGGAAAAGCTGCTAAAACCAGGAGGCACAGCAGATACAATTCAGCAGTACGTTTACACACATTTTTAGTTTTTATAAAAAGCCTTGTCATACTATCATCTGATGGTAATTTTGCATTCATTTTGGAATCCCTGAGATATTACCTTTGCCTGTAGTGTCATCAAACTGTAGGCAATGCTAGCATAATAACTACCTCCTACAACCAATTATCATTATTTCCATTATCAGTTTGAGAATACAATTCTTATTCTGTAATATATAGATGCAGGAATGTATTCCTCTACAATAATTTGGAAAGTGGAAGACCTGAGGAGATGCATGTAAATAAGATAAAAGTAGAAGATAAACTGTTGAGGAAAGAAATGGTCCAATAGAAAGGAGCAGCTTAGAAAACAACGATTCTTAGGAAAATAAAACCTTGCAGGAGAAGCTGTCTGTCAGTGAACATGAGAGCAGAAAGCTCAAGTGTGACCTCCACGAGGCAAACGAGAATATTAGCTTTCTTATCCACCATCTCTCTTCTCTGGAGAAAGTTGACAGTTGAGCAGGTCACCTCTCTTGAACTGAGCGGGGCTCTGCTCTTGAATACAAAGATCCCAGCGTGTGGAAGGTGGGTGGCAGGAGAAAAAAAAAAAAAAAAAAAAAAAAAAAAAAAAAAAGGCAGCCAACTTGAAAATCTCCTCAGTAAAAACGACAAGCTGATCAGTAGGGCCAGAGAACAACAGAAAACAAATAGCATGGTCATACTGAAGGAAAGATGGGCAGAGGGAGTTCCTTTAGAAAGAAAAAGATGTTCTCTAAGCTTCCAGATGAAGCTCTGACAAACTGCAACAGAGGTGAGCTCTTCACACTCTCAGAAAGCTGAGGAACAAGATCCCAGCAGCTGGAGAGGAGGAAAGATGCTGCTGGTCAAACATGTTTTGGATCCACAATGATACACAGAGAAATGTATTAAATTAATCAAGTCATATCTTACAGTTACTTGTGATATTTCTCCAGCCCAAAATGTGCCTTGCTTTGAATGTTCTGCATTTTGTCTATTACTTTTCTGCTTTTGCATTTTGTTAGCCATACTGTGCAACCACACATAAGTGATATTGTGCACATCATAAAACAGTATTACCTGTGATGCTTTTACACAATCTTTAACCTGCTAACCTCAGGATCAGGTTTGAGGAGATTGCAGAAACACGTGGCAATTCCATTTCGGTGTCAGGAAGATGACTCCCTTACTACTACTACTTATAATTTTTATTGCACTTTATGAGTACCTTTCACTTTACTGAAAGCACCTTATTTAGCATCACACTTTAAGCATAGATTTGCACATGAACATTTGTACACAATAAGTTTAATCATTTGTTGAATATTTATTGTGTATGTTAAAATCAGTTGGTAGCCTTTGTTCCAGGCCCTGCACAGTTGCTCCTCATCAAGAAATGTGGTGGTTGTCTGTGAAAGGGAGAGGTTGAGAGCAAATAAGGTCTACCAGTAAGGAGAATTAATGCAAGTGTGTAAAAATCTAGAAATAAAGGTCGTGCAAAGTGACTGTAAGATGTGATCACTTACCTTTCTTTCCTGTGTCCTCTCCAGGGTGTTTGGGCAAACGTTTCCCTGGGGGTCCAGACACTATTTAAAGGTTCCAGGAGAGGCCATGGGTTAAGGGAGTGTGGGTAATCTTTTGTGACTGGGGTTTTGTTTTTTGTTTTTTGTTTTTACAATAATGGGTATGGTGTAAGGAAAAATGTAAATGTAAAATGTATTTATATATTTATTTATTGAAGTTGATGTATTGTATAATGTGGTGGAAGGTTGGGATTTGAGAACTCACCTGTTAATAGAATTATGGTTTAGCCTGTGACAGCTGAAAGTATTTAGTTGTCGTTAGATGAGTGAATGGTTTTGTGAGGACAGCTATAATGTGAATAAATGCCTCATTCCACTATACTTGTCTTGGTCTGCCTCACTGTAAATCCAGCCTCAAAAGGCCGACCTGTTACATTCGGTAAAGGTACATTTAACTAGAAATCATATGAGACTGAACAATAACAAGGCATGACAAGTGTTTAATTAGCACTTAGGAGTAAATCAATAACAAAATACTTATAAGCCTCTTTATTCACTTTTGCAAGTGAAATGTTGTAAAACTGTCATTTTTTCCAGTGAATAATAAGAATTTATGTGCCTCCTCTTTGTTAGTTTTAGCAAGTCAAAAACAACACATGTGCCTTGGGACACGGGCTAAGTGGGAAAGAGGGGGCTGCAGAGTTTATAGTATGGTGGAGCGGTATGTTGTTGCATGTGCTGAGTAATGAATTCTATTAGGGAGCCAATTAGAGCAACATCTGAGTGAGCAGCATAAGGATAAAGAAAGCTATTCATCATTAGACCTACAACAACTCTGTAGGTAATCATGGAAATACTCATTCATCTTCAAACTTACTGAGAAAGGGTAACTTGTGTTGCTTTTTTGCAGTCCATCGTCACCTCTGATTTAATAGTGGTGTTAACAAGGACTGTAGTTAATGACAGAGTGAGCTGGCAAATAGTATTGCTAAAATGGGATGCCATACAATATGAAAGAAGGCTTTTTCTTTATTATCAGCTTAATCCTTCTCTTCTGCCCATTTCTTTGGCTCCCCAGTTTCTGCAAATATTTCTCCCATTGATTTTTCATTATACAAAAATATTACAGGGATCCTGCATTTCTTCCTCTGTCTGATGGAAGTTCAGTAAAATGTTAAAGAGAGGTAAAATAGTGACTCACCAAGAAAAGTTTTACATTTCCACTTTGATTTAGTCACGTAGCAGACCGTCTTTCTTTATGAAAGCGAGAGCGAACGCAAGAGAGGATGTATGCTTGTGTGTGTGCGTGAGGAGAAAATATTTAGTGAAAGGAGGCTGCAACGAAAGTTACCACGGACATCGCGTCTCAGCTGTGAGTAAGCCATCATAATGACTACAGCTTGCTGATGCTTGTTTGTGACACTGGTAGCATATCAGATGTTATCCTAACAGAACTTGTCTCTGATCAACTACTTCATCTGGAAATATATTTTCATATTCAACTCCTTTATCCGCACTTTGCAGTGGATATCCTGCAGAGTCTTAATAAACCCAAACTGAACACAGCAACATGTAGCATTCTGTCTTATTTAAAGAGCTACTTGCGTTGCTGATACTTGACAGTGTGTATGTATCTGTATGTAAATTATAAGCCTGTACACCAGGTCTTTTGACCCCAATAGATGCGATTTGATTATGTGTACATGAAAGTCTGCAGAGTTAAGAAATATTTGAAGAACACACAGTTGGACACTTGCACACTGAAAGATGAAACCACTGACAGCTCAATTCCAGTTTTAATTTATTTCCCACATGTGGCTCTGACTAAAATGCTACATCAATGGTCTCCTACAGTCAAGCAACTTTATTAGTAACAAGCAACTTAATTTGAAAAGCATCAAGTCAAAATGAAGCGTCTTCATTTTCTGCATATTATGGGCCAGCATATCTCTATCACAAACTAACACACAGAGCCATGAATCTGTGTGCCTGGCTTCTTTTTTTCATGAATAAGAATGCAGTTTTTAAATGATGATTTCATTTATTAAGAGGAAAAAAGTTATCCAAAGCTACCTGGCCCTGTGTGAAAATGTAATTTCCTCCTAAACCTAATAACTGGTCGTGCAACCCTTGGCAGCAAGAACTACAAACAAGCCTTTGTTATAACTGGCAACGAGTCTTTCGCATCATTGAAGAGGAAATTTGGTCCACTTTTCTTTGCAGAATCGGTTTAATTCAGCCACACTGGAGGGTTTTCGCCAAAGCATCTCAATCAGTGTCACAGGTTGGCAGTGTGGCAGGCAGGCCGTGGATCCAAATTTAGCTTTAATGCTGAACTCTTTCGTAAACACAACACTCTGGAAAACATGGCACAAGGAAACACACTACCTAGAGGGAGGATGTGACAAAGGACGAGGGGAGACTCTGACAATAAATAAACAGAGGCTAGGGGAACAAGTGGGAAAGACTGTGGGAACAAATCAAGGATAACAAGACAAAGGAAGTTAAACTCAATACGAGGTACACCAGACAAGAGTCTACCAAAATAAGACAGGAAACAACATATGCTAAGACAATAACTCAAACATAAGGACTAGACACAGAAAAACAACCATGAAGACAAGCCTGGAGAAACAGAATGAGATCACAAAAGGAAACTAACAAACGTATAACCATCCTAAACAAATATCTACAGGCACAAATAATAAAGAGACTCAAATGTACTAGAATAACATGATAAACGGAAGATTAAATAGAACTAGAACATAATCCCTTCACAAAACCCCAAAGAAATCCTGAACCCACAAACTCAAAACTCTGGGCTCAAGACCTGGGGACCATAACTATCAAATATAAATCGTTACTTTGACTAGACCACTCCAAAACCTTATATTTAAAAAAAAATTGTTTTATTTATTTTTCAATCCATTCAAAGATGGGCCTGCTGGTATGTTTTGGATCACTGTCCTGCTGGATTAGAATCAGAATCAGAATCAGAAACGGTTTTATTGCCCAATGTTGAGCAGGTTTACAACATTAGGAAATTGCTGCGGTACTTAGTGCAAACATACTGTCATATAACGCTTAAATAAACATAAAAATAAATAAAAATTAAAAGTGCTAAGTAGATAAATATATACATGAGTGCAGGTGGTGATCAGTGCCAAACATGGAATGATGCAGTGAACACAGTGTAGGGTCACGTGTTAGTGGTGGGAACAGTCATGTGGTTATTGTTCATGAGTCCAACAGCAGAGGGGAAGAAACTGTTCTTATGGCGAGAGGTTCTGGTGCGAATGGACCGGAGCCTCCTGCCTGAGGGGAGCAGGTCAAACAGTCTGTGTCCAGGGTGAGAAGGGTCAGCTGTGATCCGAGCTGCACGCCCCAGTGTCCTGGAGGTGTACAGGTCCTGCAGAGATGGGAGACCGCAGCCAATCACCTTCTCAGCAGAGTGCACAACACGCTGTAGTCTCTGTTTGTCCCTGATAGTGGCTCCAGCGTACCACACGGTGATGGAGGAGGTGAGGATGGACTCGATGATTGCAGTGTAGAATTGCATCATCGTCCGTGTTGGCAGGTTGAATTTCTTCAGCTGCCTCAGGAAGTACATCCTCTGCTGGGCTTTCTTTATGACGGAGGTGATGGTGGGCTCCCACTTCAGGTCCTGGGTGATGGTGGTATCCAGGAAGCGGAATGAGTCCACAAAGGTGATGGGGGTGTCAGTCAGGATGATGGGGGGGAGTGGGGCTGTGTGCTTCCTGAAGTCCACAATAATCTCCACTGTCTTCTGGGCGTTCAGCACCAGGTTGTTGTGGCTGCACCAGGACACCAGATTTTCAACCTCCCTCCTGTAGGCAGACTCATCCCCGTCCGAAATGAGTCCAATAACGGTGGTGTCATCTGCAAACTTGATTAGCTTGACAGACTGGTGGGTGGAGGTGCAGCAGTTAGTGTACAGGGAGAAGAGCAGAGGAGAAAGAACAAAGAGAGAAAGAAAGAAAGAGCCGGTGCTGATGGTCCGGGAGTCCGAGACAGTCTTTCCCAGCCTCACATGCTGCTTCCTGTCCGTCAGAAAGTCAGTGATCCACCGGCAGATGGGATCAGGCACATTCATCTGGGAAAGCTTGCCTTGGAGATGGTCTGGAAGGATGGTGTTAAAGGCAGAGCCGAAGTCCACAAGCAGGATCCTGGCGTAGGTTCCTGGGGAGTCCAGATGCTGCAGGATGAAGTGTAGAGCCATGTTGATAGCGTCGTCTACAGACCTGTTGGGTCTGTATGCAAACTGCAGGGGGTCCAGGAGGGGGGCCGTGAGGGTCTTGAGGTAGGAGAGAACCAGGCGCTCAAATGACTTCATGACCACAGATGTCAGAGCCACAGGTCTGTAGTCATTTAGTCCAGTGATCCTTGGTTTCTTGGGGACAGGGATTATGGTAGAGGACTTGAAGCAGGCAGGCACATGACATGTCTGCAGTGAGGAGTTGAAAATGCCAGAAAACACTGGGGCCAACTCGTTTGCACAGTGTCTGAGGGTAGCAGGAGACACACCGTCTGGGCCAGGAGCTTTTCGAGCATTCAGACCCGAGAACACTTGAGGTTCAGGGCACAAACTGATGGCTTGACGTTCTCCTTCAGGATTTTCTGGTAGAGAGCAGAATTCATGGCTCCATCAATTACCGCAAGTCGTCCAGGTCCTGAAGCAGAAACTGTCACACTAGCACGACCATGTGTAACTGTTGGTGTGATGTTCTTATTATGAAATGCTGTGTTAGTTTTACACCAGATGTAACAGGTCTGGCAGTAATCATTTCTGGGTGTGGCTAGTGAACTTTAACTGGTTAATCACTATAAATTGTTGATTTAACAAAGAGGGTTGTTCCTTTTTCACACAGAGTCAGGCAGGTTTTCACAGATTTTTTTCTCTTAATAAGGGACTATAAAACACTGTGCTATATATGATTGCTGTTTCAGTAGTCCAGTCTTCTTCTCTTTAAAATCCTCGCTGGTACTTGGTGGAATAAATCCTTTGAATGTTGCTATAATTGAATCTTCTGCATCACAGATTAAGTGTGGGGAGTGGTGGGGATCCCAACAGATTTTTGGTAGCACAATGCTCTGGGGCGCTATCTGTAACCTTCCAGACAGTAACTTAATGGTGGCAAGTGACAGCTGAGCACTGTTATTCAAGGCTGTCAGAGCTGGAGATGCAGGGTGCTGTTTAATATGCATGGACTCACTAATTACAGCCCTCTTACTCTAATGATATGGCCTTGAGACCGCCATGCTGAGGAATGGGCTCAAATCTGCATTCCTTTGACACACACGAGCCACTAAAACACACAACATAACACCAGTTTGAATCGATGTGAGAAAGCCCTGGAGCAAATCAGCATGAAAGTGGAAATTTGAGAAGGTGTCGGTTGTGTAGATTGGTACAACACATATGCCACAACAGATACATTATAATAAAGCCTATAAACTAGAATTAAAAGACCAAAATGTAATAAAGGAACTGTCTAGCTAAATGTGGGGATGGGAGCAGAAGACCAGAGATGACTAAAAACCACAATACATGAACATGCCCAGAGAAAATTATAATGTCAACTGGCAGATCAGTTGGGTAATTGGGGTACACGAGGTGCTCGTGCCGTTTCTGATCCAAAGCTGACAGCAGGACATAAACCTGGGATGCTGCCTAGCACACTGTCACCCAGTGTCAGCGAGAAATCTGAAGTCCTCCCTTCTCCCATCCATCCTTCTGCTTTCTTCAGCTCCCAAGAAAACGCTGCCACAGCTCACAAGTGCTCCCTCTCTGCACACACACAATTATCACCTCTCCCCAATATGTTTCCATTCACATGAAAGCACACATTTGCTTCTGTTGCTCTTTCTCTCTCATATGCGCACACTCTCCAGCAGTTTCCAAAGGCATTTTGGGACCTTGTCGCGGCAGAGACTTTAAACACATGGAAGCAAAATATCCTGTATGAGCCAGGGCCGACTGACACAACAATGCGGTGACACTCTTTGATAAACACCAAGCTAAAATTTCGAAAATACATTTCAGCAGAAAACGCTGCACATTCAGAAGCTGCCCGGTGTCGTGGGAGGTGACTGCATTGTGTTTGTGAAATGCAAATTAATAATTCACACAAGAGCGAAACGTATTGCAGTTCCCACGCTGTGTTTGTATAGCCGCAGATTGTTTTGGATTAATTTATGAAGGGGTGAGTTTTTACATATTTAGTTTTTTATTTATTTATTTATTTTGTATTAGAAGTCTTGTATGAAGATGTACTGGCAATTCCATTGAGACAGTTCTGACTGAAATTGAAAGCAACGCATCCAAATTGTTCCCCAGCCCTCAGCAGGGATTCAGCTCCTGGAATTCCGCAGCTCCGTGCTGCACCGTGGTTAGCAGCGGGGGAGGTTACAGCATTGTGAATGCTTTCTGAAGCCATATCTTCACCCTGCTCTGCGGGTGGTTTTCACACCCACAAAATGGATCAATTATCCAATCTACAGGCACCCATCCACACCACTCTCACGCAATTAACTCAGCCAGACACACGTCAAGAGGACTAGATGATTTGGGAAAGGCCTCCTCACTCATAAAAATCGATCTAAAATGCATACCCTCTAAACCTTTTCTAAAAATAGAAAATAAAATTTCAACTAGCGCTCCTTCAGATCCCATCTTTGTTCCCCTCAGCACACGCAGTGATCCCTAAAATCTGGCAAGTGTAGCAAGTCCAAACAGTTTGGACTTGCAGCTCCCAGGCTGCAGTTGTTTTTACAATCTCCAGCAACGAGCCACTCGGCAAAGTCATATCTGTGACAAAGCGATACGCTGTAAATGTGAAAGCCCCCTACTGTTCTTCTGGCTGTCATAAAACATGGTGTTGCTTTAATTGCTTTTTGTGCTGAGATGTAAGGGACATGAAGGAGGGGAGATAATTATAATAAAATTAATAGATAATTAATGATTGTGCTGCATAGATAATGTCATTACTTTTGGATAATTTCCAGCTTAGCCTAACACATGCTTGGACTTTCTTTTTAAATGGAGTAGCACACACCCTTTAGGTTTATGTGCAGTGGCTTCTGCTTTAATAATACATATTGTATTGCATGAAAAATGACACTGCACTAAAGTGGGGAGGGGCGGCTTAGGAAACTAAAAAATGTTGGCTCCATATTGTAACCTTAGATTCTAAGAGCTGTTTTGCATCTGTATGTATGACAAGTGTGTTCAGAGCACCAAATTATGCAATCTTATAGAGTTATTTTTACAATGATACACTGAAGCAGACAACTATCTGTTATTTATTTATTTATTTATTTTTTTCTCAAAAGAGAAGTCAGGAAAATATATACAAATATTGACAAATTACTTGTAAGTTTAACCTAAACCTAACTTTATTTTTTTCTAATAAAGACCTCCCCCACAGCCATTTATACCACAACAAAGCAGAAGAGTTCATGTTTTTCACTACCACAGTTGTTTCCAGGTAAACGTGACACACTTTTGAAGTTTCCTTTGATATGTTAAAAAATATGTTATTAAATAGAAACAGGCAGTTTTGCATTTTACAGCTTTGTTTCGTGCTCATTACACAAAAACTACCACAGGTAATTGAGTGGTAATAACCATGTTATTAACTTCTTGGTTCTGCCTTGTTACCCTACTATTACCACTTTATTACCGAGCTGTAAAAGAAAGTGCTACCGAAAATTTGATTAAAAAAATGTTGGTTACAAACAATTATGCGTCCCTGTATATGTACCTCCATGTAAATTGAGTTTGACATCCCTGCTCTACACCAACAAAAGCCACACATTTGATATTCAAAGTGTGCTTTAACATGCAGCCAACATATATTCCTAAAAAGTACTTACAATCCTCGAGCCTGACAAAAATGCACCACATGTGTTGTTCCACAGCGACAGTGGCAGTCTAGTGAATACCTGATTGCTTGCAAGCTGTGCTTTGCTTGTATAAGTCAACATTCAACTGATCAGGTTGTGTACGATGTGTGCTTGATTCACAGCGGAAAAACTTGACACACACTTGACACCTGCTTTTGTTCTGTTCAGAGTTAACATATAAACCTGTGTCAGAGCAGAAATCAGACCTCTGAGTGATGACATCATCTTTATATGCTTGACTTGTCTTTAAACCGCTATGTGTGCACACACCTGCATGACGTTAATCTTCACTAAAGCATGACTCGTTTCAAAGCTATTTCTTCAAAGCTGGGACATTAACTAAAATGTAAATAAAAACAGAATGCAATTATTTGCAAATCTCATAAACCCCTATTTTATTCACAACTTTATATAGAAAAGCCAAATGTTAAAATGAGAACATTTTAAGAAAAATATTGGCTCAACATATCTTAAAAAAGTTGGAACAGCAGTTTGTAAACATGTGGGAACTAAGGAGAGCAGCTGCTGAACCTTTGGGAGAGGAATGTTGTCCCATTCTTGTTTAATATAGAGTAATATAATACCCTACATCCTAATAATGCAGCTGCTCAACAGTCCTGGGTCTGCTCTGCTGTATTTTTTGTTTCATGATGCTCTAAATGATTTCCATTGGTGAAAGCTCTGCACTGCAGGCAGTCGGTTTATCTCCTGGACTTTTCTGCTACATAATCGTGCTGTTGTAATAGATGCAATGTGCAGTTTAGTACTGTCTTGCTGAAATATGCAAGGCTGACCTTGATAAAGATGTCATCTAAACTGCACCATCTTTTGCTCTAACACCCGTATATACCTTTAAGCATTGACAGCGCTTTTCCAGATGCTTTTCTCAATGCACGGCCCATGCAGTGATTTTCGGCATCCAATGATGATTTTTGCCTGCGTCCCTCACACACAGGGATTGTCCCAATCTGTTGACACTGTTATGCATTGTAACTGATAAGATATTCAATGTATTCAAAGTAGTATGTTGAGGAACATTATTCTGAAATTATTCCACACTTTGTAGTTGCATTTTTTCGCAGATCCTTGCAACTCTGTCCATCTTTAGGTCTGAGAAAACTCTGGCTCTCTTTTTAGAAACAAGAGCTGGAGAGTTTAAACCCCACAGCTTAAATATGGCTAACATTTATTTTTGTTAAAAAATGCCTACAAAATATAGTTTGACTACCTATTTAAATATATCAATCATTTTCTTTTCTAGTTTAAATACAGAAGGTAAGCTCATCATGCTCTGAGATGATCATCGAACTGCAAACACGGAATAACAATATCAGCTGGGCTACATTCGGTGATCCTTACAAGAATTTATAAATGACATAGTCACATTGCGGCAATTACTTTGAGACAAACTTTTCAGAACAACTCACATTTCCATTAACATATGTTCAGCCAGACATTTTATTGCCTCCCTCGATTTTTTTTATTGCTCCAGCAGATGTTCTAGTGGCTATCATCAAAGAGATTTATGCAAGCTGATTACAGCCAAAGAGTCCCTAGAACTGAATAAACATATTCAGGCCGGAAATGGACCCAGGCTCCTTCTGTAGCTAAATAAGGTCTGGTCTCCTTTGGTCTATACAGCTTAACCCGCATGTACCGAGACACTGGGAAAGGTGTGACACGCAGGACTTGAAAATATGAAAAGTTGTGCTCAAAAACTGAGTGAACTGACCTTGAAAAGTAAACCTTGTGTTCGTGAAGTCATCTCTAACACACAGGCAGTAAGTGCAGGAAAAGTGGCTGCATATTAAGACTTGCCTTTCTCTTCCTTTCTCTTCTTTTCTCTTCACTTTGACATTGCAGCACATTGCAGAAATTTGCTTTCTTGCCATCTCTGCTACCAACTTTTATACATTATTTACAAAAGCGTATGTTTTTGCTCTGCAATTACAATCGCCTGTCTTCATATTCTGCATTACTGTTGTTAAGAAGACTCCTAATTATTCAGCTTTGCTTGACTTTGCTTACATTGAACTAAACAAACCCGGCACAAGTGTTTGTGATTTTAGGCAGCGATGCAGAGTTACGGCATGAAATGTAGCACAATGGATTTGAAGTTTAATATGATGCATAAAACAGGCACTGGAAATATCAATACCCCAACCAAAGGTGTTGCTTTCAACACTTGAATCCCTCTCTCACCAGTTTGCAGAAATTTTCAACTGTAACATTTTGGTTCTTGAAGGTTAGCTACTAATTTTCAAAAAGCCCAGTAGCACTTTATATACATATTAAAATGTCTTCACACAGACCTAGATTAAACTGTCTCTGCTGCTGAAAGAAGAACTGTAACAACATAAATTTAACTGTGACTGTGCTTACTTAGAGTCTGGTAAGGCCTCAATCAGATGGGCCTAGTGACCGACTGGCGACCCCATGGCAACCACTGGTCGCTACAGAAAAATGACCGATTGATGAGTTGCTGCTGGAGGTTGCTGTATGTTGCTAAGTCAAATTGGTCGGAAAGATGGATACAGTGCTGCACCAGAAAAGTTCTTGTGATTGCTTTGGAAGTTTGCTGTGATTGCATACAGTTTGCATGGAAGACATCAACTTATCTGCAAATACTCGCCAACTACTTCCTGCGTGGCAGTGAAACTGTCTCCTTTCCTTTCCTGTCTCCTTTGTTTGCCTTTAACATAAAAGTTAAAAGGAAGAGCTTTTATTTTGAACACTCGTTAGCGAGCGTCTGAAAAACAAGTCAGTCTTCCATGTAAACTAGGAGCGACTGTGGCAATCTGCTATGATCTAAAACAATCGCAAGAAGAGTTATGGTTCAGCACCATGTACCTCTTTGTGACCAGTGTCACCTCGGCACTGCCAGCAACCACTCACTAACTGGTCAGTGAATGCACATCTTTCCCTAGTGACCAATAGTTGCCAGGGAGTCAATGGCTGGTCTCTAGGCTTGTGTGACTGAGAGCTAACTTCAAAGCCTCTTTATTCTCTTTTGTCACTTAAAGCAGGCTTCTCAGGCAGACGTTTATTTACAAATGCTTCCAAATTCTCATTTTCATTTATGACACTTATTGGGAATAGGACCAGTCTTAAAATTTATAAAGCACTTAATTTAATTTAGTTTAGGACCTAAAAAAACAGTTGTAAGTTATTTCTCAGTCACCAAAACACTTCACAAAATCATTCATCGCTTACTAAGAAGGTAATTGTAACTGGAAGCGAATTCATTTCCTACACACATTAAACCACAGAATGGTGAATCTCAAAGTTTAAAAAAAAATATTAGTTCAGTTTTAACTGAGCAACAAAACTCAGAAAGGTCAAGGCTGGTTTATTGCTGTCTGCGCTTGTCTCTTTATTTCCACATGTTCTCCTGTGTCCTCATGTACCTGCTGCCAATGTTGGAGTCTTTAGTGACTGTGAACAGCTCAGGCCAAGAGTAACAGCTGACAATGTTATGTGCTTGTTCCCACTTTGTGCCTGCACCGCTGAAGGCTGCGAATTAAGCAGTAAACAGGCTGTTTGTCTACAAGTGAACATTTAATTAGAAACTTTTGACTGCATGTCTCGAAATAAACACACAGTCCCAGGTGGCCTGTGCGGGCCTGTGGCATGACCTATCTATCAGCATTCAACTCCTGGAAGCATTCACTCTTAAATGACACAAATTCATTATATAGACAGACAGTGCTAGGGACCACCAGGTGTACTGCTGTTGTCTCCTGGGTTCTGAGTTGGAAACAGAGCACAGAGAAACAGAAACAACACAAATCAGCTACCAACAAACAACCTTCTGCATTTATTTAAGGCCATCTCTTGACTGGGATACCTGAGGTTCCATCACAGTCCCAAGGCATGTTTATTAGGTTATCTTAATGATTCTAAATTGGCAGCAGGTGCGAATGAGTGTGTGTCTGTGTGTGTGTTTTATTTCTATGTCTCTTTGTCTTGCCCTTGTACAGTACTCAAGACCTGTCCAGGGCGTACCCTACCTTTAATCACATCACCCATGCTATAGGCTTAACATGTAAGCAAGCTCTCTGTCAAGAAATACTGCTTCTGCATGTTGTTCAGCTGTAGCGCTTACTTTGAAATATACCTCAGTTTTTTTCACAGAGTTTATATTTAGACATTTTTGAAAAAGGCATTGCTTACCAGAGAAGAGTCATCCGTAATAGGATTTCATTTTATTTATTTTTTCATTAAAAGCTTGACTAAAAATAGTTTCTGTGTAACTGCACGGATGTTCAACAACAAATGTTTTTGTTCTAACATCACAGTGTCCTCTGAGTAATTATTGTCTCCTGTTAGCAAGCAAAAATCTTATCTCTTACTGACACAGCACTATCCTTACCGGTCCACAGGGAGTCAGCTGCTTTCGTGATTAGCATTCATTGAATACAGAAAGGACTGATTAAAAACACTAGAATTATGTCTCCCGCAGCACGGTTGAAATAATTGATTTTCTGGGGGGTGTTTAACGGGGATTTTTGTCCTCAATGATTGTTTAACCAACAATGATTGATTATTTCAACTGGTCTGAACCTATAGAGAATAATAACACTTTTTTTGTTTTGCAAAACCAAAAACATGTGAAGTTAAGTAAGTTTTAGTGTAAGAAATATATAAATTACCTATGATACATCAGCACTTCCTAACTGAGGTGATTTCTTTTGAAGACAAGCAGGATGTTGTTAGGTAATAACATTATTATGTGAGCTGGGACTTCATTGTATCGTGTCACCCTCTGGTACCAGTTCTGGATGCTTTATCAGAATTTATTATTACTCCACAAACCCAAGCCTTCAAGCAAGCATTTCCAGTTTAAGATATCAGAAATATGAATAACTCCTAGTAAATCTAGCACGCACTCATCCATGAGTTGGGTCTGAGCTGGTGTGGGTCTGTGAAGCACCTTCTGCTCCCTGTGGTCTGCTGCTGGCTAAGCCTTTGTTCATTTCACGAGCCACCTTGGCCACACCGTCATCATTTATCATCTTTCGCTCCTCCTTTCCTTTCCTCTTGTCTCCTCCACCCTTCCCCCACATCCTCCCCTTGTATTTTTCTACCCTGCTTTATCGCCGCTCTTCTGCTACCTGGTGCTCCAGTGTTTGTTAAGAGATGCCGTACGAAGATATCGACAATAACTAATGGCAAGAATTCTAGCGCATACCAACAGATAATCCTGCACTGCACTGTTATGGGCCACAGTCAACAAGAATGTGCTATAAACAACAAAAAACAACAAAAAAATAGACTCATACCAACTCACCAATGTAAGCCTCCAGCCCCTTCTAACTGCTTAAATACAAAACACAATAACATCGCATTTAATATTCAACCACCCAGTTTCTTATCCAATTTAGTGTCATGGGGGGACAGCTGGAGTCTATCCCAGCTGCCATAGGGTTATAGGTGGGGGACACCCTGGATAGGACACCAATATGCCACAGGGCGGACACACAGAGAGGCAGACAGTCATAAACACTCACGTTCACACCTGAGCATCACCAGTTAGTGAGTGCATGGTTTTAGACCTGGAGAGAACCTATGCAGACATGGGGAGAACATCCAAACTCTGCAGAGAAAGACCTCAGACTGAATTCGAACCCTGTGAGGTGACACTGCTAAACACAGCATCGCCGTGCCGCCCATTTGCTTTTCCTATATTCCTTTTAGTGGCAATGAAAGTGAATGACAAATGAGTTACACTCAATTAGCCAACAAAAAGATGGGCTCGAGTATAGAAACTAAAGAAGAATTATTGATATGAAAGAAAAGAAAAATGACTCTTTGTCAGCATCACATGAAGTCTACATGGTTTAAGATTTCAGCAATGGCTAGAGCCTCCCTCTGAGATTAATTATTAAGCTGCCATATTGCAACATTTGGGCAAGACTATGATTCACACATAGATCCATATGCTGCCATGTCTTGGTTTTTTGTTTTTTTAAGAAATCCCCTTGAAAGTACCTCTGTGGAAATATCTATTGTTGACTTGTCCTGTGGTTCACTGTTATATTACATTCTTGCCACCTGACTGCTGGGGCTCGGAAATTGCGCTAATATAATAAGGATAATACTAGCAATGAAGTTTCATTGCAGTTTTATCCATCATTTTATCTGACCTGTGACCAGATACTGACAATACTGACTTTAAACCCCTCTGTAAACAGCTTTGGGGGAAAACTAGCTTTCATTGAGCTGTTTGATTTATAGAACGTAATTTATTGATCTGTTTTTCTTTCTTTGATCAGCTTACTGCTACCCTACTGACACCACTGAGACCCACAGCCAATCACGATTAAGCAAATATTTGGGTAGCCGAGGAAGCCAGAGTACTTTACCAGTAACAAAAACGCACAAAAAGAGAAAGCCACAGCCAGCTGCTGCACCACCCTGTGAGTCTGAGCCTGTATGCCCCCTGAAATTTGAACATCTTTGGTAAAAGGCAAACACTGAATTTAGTGTTCAGTAGCCGAAAGAATGCGTTTTTGTGCTTTCATGTCAAATGTGAAGTGAAGTTTGCAAACGGCACAATTACATGCAAAGTCTATACAATTAAGCCAAATGAGATGAGGTTGTCCCAACAATCCAGCGGCACAAACAATCAGAAATGGATCGCATGCTAACTGATGCTGTTTCAGGGCAGCTAAAGATGTAGGAACTTGAGATGATACATCCGTACTGTAAGTTTGCTGCTGTGATGCTTTTTTGTAATGTTGCCTCCACAGTGGATTTTAAATCTGACAGTCCAGATGTAATTGAAGTGCAGACTTTCAGCTTAAATTCAAGGTGTTGAACAAACATTTATGAGTTACAGCATATGCACATATACACACTCCCACGGAGTCTAATCTGGCCTTCTTATGTGTAACCGGTGAATGTGTCTCTTCATTTGACAATGATGTACCTTCTCGAGAGTGTTCTTGTCTTGGCTAGATATCATGAACCAAGAAAAGCAAGATGCAATAATCCACTTTAGTTATCTTCTGTGGTCTTTGAGGCTTGTGAGCTTGTCAGTGCAGTCCTTCTTTTTAAAGAATTTATCAAATTATTGATTTGGCCACCCCTGAAGGCTTTACTAGCCTCTAGTTTATGATCAGTGTGACATCATAGTCGTTTCTTCGCTGGTTTTGGTGCCTGAGGGCACACCAGACTCGGTGCAGCCTTCGGCTAAATGATAGGTATTGCCACTCAGAAAAATAGGTCTGCATCGGTGCGGGTATAGCAGCAGAATAAGTCAAAACAGAAAGCAAAGAAACTGTAACCTTTTTATTTATTTATTTTGAGTTTTCTTCAGAAAGTCTCATCTTTTCACATTTTCCGATCGCATTTTTGGCTCATGCCAACTCCACTTAGCACGATAATGACAAGCATAAACTATCTGTAGTGATGACCGCCTTCATTTGTGTCAATATTTCTTTGGACCACATACAGTAATGAGAATTCCAGTCTGGTTCAGCACTAACTCCAGATCATTTATCTGCTTAATATTTCATAAATAGAAAGGTAACAGACCTCATATGACCATGAAAGTGTTTGAAAATGGGAAACTTTGTATAAAAATGGCTGTAATTCCTAAACAGTTACAAACAATGCAAAACTTCAGTAAATGACCCTTTGAATTAAAGCTGAAAATCTGCTGTTCGAGCCCATATTAAATGTATGAATTTAAACCCATTGGTCTACATGTGTATGAGTCTACTTCACTCTAGATAGACAGCTCTTGGGAAAAGTGAATGAAACTGTGGAACATCGTAGTAGTTTTGAAAATTTGCTTCTGTAACTTGTTTCCAACCATCAGGTGTAGTTCTTGTCGTTTCTTTGCCTAATGGTGGGTTCATCTCTAACACGATTAAGTACAAAGTTAAGGCTAGAGAGAAACTGTGTCATAAACTGTGAAATAAAGCAATTTTTTGCCTGTTGCAAAAACCATGTAGGACAGCAAGTTCCATAAGAGATTGCATTTGCCTCTAATTATAGTTTTGCAATAAGTTAATCAATCTGTTAGTTGGTAAGACAAAATTGAAAATTAACATTTTACGGTGATATTAAAAATCTCAGCACCTTCCACTGTATGACTTCAGATATACAACTTCAAAGTTGGCATAAAACTTTCTCTCCTCTTTCATTTAGACAAAATTATTTCTTCCATTATAGACATCAACTGGTGCACTCTGCCCCAGAAAACTGAATTTGTCACACACCAGTGGTACAACTACACAAATCAATGAGTAGGTCAAGACTTTTTCACATCACACAGCTTCTAGACCAACACTGCCTGTAAGGGAGATGAGAAAGCTCTTGTTGGAGAGTCGTGTAATGTTATGTAACAATTTTTTTCTCTCCTTCCACAGATGAAATTAAGATGTCAAAATGTATCATTCATAAATACAGAATTTGATGATAGCTGGTAATTATATTTAATTTTGGATTTTTTGATCTAACTGGGTTTTTATTGTATTTTATCCTGATTAACTACTTCAAACAAAATACATGCTTCTCTGTGACATTTTCCACTGCACTGTCACTGAGTGCAGTGTAACTGCTAACTGAGCGAAATGTACCATGAGCAAACACGGTGGTTAGTCACAATGTGAAAACTGAGCAGGGATGTTTAAGGGTGAGAGGATCTTAGCAGTTATGCTTTATCTTCAAACACTGGGTCAAATATAAAAGGTCGTCTCTCTCCATGACACAGAGCCCACCTGGCGTTTCAGCGGAAATGATCTCTGTCCATGCCAGCTTACAGTGGGGCATCACTGAGCACAGGATGAGGGCGGATAACATTTTTACACTTCCACGGTTGGTGAGGAAGTGAAAATTAAAAACCAAAATACATATTTATAATGGTTATTATCAGGATGACCTCAACATGTTATTTCAGCTGACAGTACACTTCAGTTTTGCAGTTTGTTATCATAAAATTTGCAGATGAACTACTTAAAATTGGTTATTTTTTAAGGAAAAAATGGATCTTTCATTTTACAGCAAGTGATCGCTCATTCTGTATCATGTGGAACTTGTGATTTACAACTACATAATTTAAAAATTAACGTCACTACATTACCCGACCCTCTCACTGAAACAACTGAAAACAAAGTGTTCTGCTACTGAATAGATGTATAAATAATTAGCTGAAAATGAATTGCTGTACACCCACTTTTACTTAACATATTTTACCTTAGCAACAAAAGTAGCCGCAACAGATTTATATGACAAAACAAATGTCAGGTACTTACATTGGTTCTCTAATAATAACTTCACCACACAACAAGAAATCCATCCTTTTTCTCAGAACAGCTTTCTGGTTCAAGGCTATTAGCTTGAGGCTGGCTCTGAGCGCTGCACAGCTTTAGCATTAGCCACTCTATCTTTGATAGTGTCTTTAAAATGTCCATGTTCAACATGATGATCGATTTAAGGTTGTGATTTTGTTTGTTGTTACACACACATTTCACTATGGTGGTCACCCCATAGTTTACTTTGTGTCTTCACTCACAGTGAACAGCTTCCAATGCTAACGAGGTGTTAGCGTATGGCTGTAAATATGTGTGTGACTATTTTTCTGGACAACTGTACACGTGTCGAACCTGCAGAAATCAAATTGGCTCATAATCTGACATATGTCAGGCTGACCCAGTCGGTCACCAGTGAGGGCTGGAAATTGGTCCCTAGCTGGTCGATTGTTGTGTCTCTACAGTAAATACAGAAACAAATTTTAGTCCAATTATAAGTATTGTTTAAGTGTTTTGTATAATCTGTTGTTTAATATCTTATTCTTTTTTTGCATGACGAAATGTTTTGATGTCATGTGGATATTAATATTTTTTATCTTTTAAATATAGCATATTTCCTCAAAAATAATATTATTAGCTAATGACATCTCCCTTACCTTTCAAAATACATGTAAGCTGTGATTCTTGCATCATTCCCCATACAGTATATCAATCTAAAAAAAAATTTTTTTAGGCGGTGGTATGACATTGGTGACTCTTACTCCTGCGCTGGTGTTATTACCCACAGAGTGCCACTCCACAGTGTCCATGGCCCCCCCCCTTCAACGTGGCTAATGAGGTCAAATGACGAATTACACAGTCGGTTTAACAAAGGGGCTCGGGACGTCATCTACAGAACAGATTGCAGAGGGTATGTTAGCGCAAATGCTGTGAAACAGTAAGCCATTGCTTGCTTCATGCTTGAGTGTATGCGAAGAATGAAGGAATGAAAGGCATGTGGAGGAAACACTGAGAAAGAATTTGCTGAAAAGTGGTTAAAATAAAGGACTACACGCAGATGTAATTCCTCTCAAT
Organism: Oreochromis niloticus; assembly: GCF_001858045.2. Taxonomy (NCBI): domain Eukaryota; kingdom Metazoa; phylum Chordata; class Actinopteri; order Cichliformes; family Cichlidae; genus Oreochromis; species Oreochromis niloticus. Next base: position 20,855,658 of record NC_031974.2, read on the forward strand.
CCTGTAACTAGAGCAGAAATCTGCAGACCAGGCGCAGCAATTCAGCAGACATTTAGGTTCATAGACAGTGCAGCTGCCCCTCTTGGGTTGAGATTAATTGCTGGATGGATAAAGCTACAGTGATTGACAGATGAGGAGAATCACTGAAGAGACTGAGAGAGATGAATGTGGAGCAGTTTGGAGGGAAATTAGTGCTAAGTGTTTAAAGTTTCTCAGATTATGGTTTGCTGGAACCAAATGTTTGGAGTTCATCATGCAAAATATGATTGAAGGTCATTAGAAGTTATCAATTAACACAATCAGTGGATGAGTTGTAGGCATTGCAGGTGGGGTTTTTTTTTCTTGACACTGTTAACCACCAAATACATATCCTGAGAGTGATGCTAGGAGTCTATCTCATGCCTGTGTGGTGTTGTGTCTGGTGTCCTTATATTTTAAAATATTCACCCCAAGGGCAGGTAGCTCATGTTGCATCCATCTTTAAATCTAATAGTGTCCCGAGGTAACAAATCATGTTTGACCCCGAATGTTCTATATTCAGCATCATGTATGCGCTGTGAAGCAAAATAAGAACAAAGTCAGGCATCAATTGCATTCAATTTTACAGCTTTGTTGAATGGATTACAGCCTTGGCATCGACTCTTCACCTCTAAGACTGTCAGGTATTTTTATTTGGTAAAGTTTATGTTACCTTCATAAAACACATTTTGTAATTTCCAAACTTTTCTGTAATGGTTAGTGCAACAGTACGAACAAGCTCTTTGAGCAAAATGATATTTTTAATGCTAACGTGTAGTTGTTGTTATCCATGACTTTTCAAATTTACTGTTTTACAAAAGAGCAGAAAAAATAACAAAACGCGTCATTATTTTTTGATTAAGATGCCAAATTACAGTTATTTACTCCGATTCCTGAAGAGAAAAATTTGTCTTAGTCGTTGAATGTTATGATTGATTAATGTCTGACTTCAGACGGCCTGTGTGGCGGATCAATTTCGGGTAAAACGATATGAAGTCAGTTTGCTAATAAACAGATAAAAAGTGCAGAAAACCGAAAAAATTGTCTTATTTCTTTTCACATTCAGCAACATGAAAACAAAGATTCCTTGAAGCCTTACCTACTGACTGTTAAAGAGAAAACGATTCATTGGTTAAGCCAGAAAATAAGCATCAGATTAACAGTTAATGAAACTTATTTAAAGCATAACTTTAAATCTCCTCTATATTAGAATTTATCTTCTTCACAACTGCAAAAGTGGTGAGTGTTATTTGTTTCTCCCGCTTTGTTTGTGTTGTGTGTCAAATATAATTTCCCTTCAATCTGAATTTTCACACCGTACCTTGTTTGCATAACTCAAGATGCTCTTTTTTTTTTGAGGAAGAGCCCAGGACCTAAAATGACATGCTGTATTGCCAACAAACATAAAACCACGAGTAGTTTATGGGTTATCATCTCATGGAATTATTTTCTTACTAGCTCCAGGTGCAGGGCCAGGATAAAGGCAGTCTATCGCCAGAGACCCAGACAGCTAATGTAGCATAAAGAGCAGCTCAAAATTTGCCCGTGGACGGAGCAACCCTTTCTTGTAACTGGGTCTTGCTTAATGAACTACAAGGCGCCTCAAATGACAAATAAATTGTGTTTTTTTTAAGCCAACACACTGCTCAATGCATCACTAATAAGGTTAATTTGAGTCCCAGTGGGCAAGAGGCATTAGCCTAAGTGTTTATCCGCTTTAGCACTGTCCCCTGTTAGAATGACAAAAAGAAAGTGTGCTGGCAGTGTCATTAGAATGACAGTAAGTAGAAGGTGAATGCCCAATTTGCACATGAGGTCTGAGCCAAATGAACAGGAAGCAATCGTGAATTACTCTGTTTTGCGTATGCAGAAGAGTAATATACTTGTTGTGAGTGCATTTTTGCATGTTTTAAATGAAAATAATGAGCCTTGATGGGTTTTTTTGTTTTGTTTTTGGGGGGTGAGGCCACAGACTGTAGGAGTTAAATTGCCTCTAGACAATGAGCAATCGTGAAATTTAACTGAAGATGAAACAGCAAACAGAGCAGAACATGTGTAATGAACGGCTTCGTTGAACTGGCTGTTTAGTTATGTGCGTGCTGTTAGTAAAATGTATAGTTCCAGACCTGAATGTTCCCAATTCCCCAAACTGATTACAATTACAAATGTAGGTAAAGCCGACACAGCGCAATACTTATCTTCAGCCAAATGATAGACTTCCTTAATTAAAAATGGCAGACTTTGAGACTGCTGTTGAATGAATTATTTCTCTGATATTCTCCCACTGCCTCTGTGCTACTGAGTCAGAGAGGCGGTTTATGTAGCTAAACTGGAGGCTGCTGTTAAATTCGCTAAGGCTACTCTTGCATACAGTGGGCTAGATAAGCCTCATTTGAATAATACCCATATAGCTCTGCTGCTTTATCTCCGAGTTTACCCATCAGAAATGTGTGCCGTTGTGTTTATGAAGTTGTCCGATGACACAGCATCGCTGCTGATCAATAACAAGCTTTGGGCACTCCATTGTATGATAGTATTGACATCCCTTCAGACTCGAAGATCTATAATAAGCTTTGCCTTTGCCGAGAAATTGACATTTTAAAATCTTTTCAGCATTTTTGTGTGTTTGTGAGATTTTGGAGGGAGCAGAGCGAGCTACACTGTGCAGAGGGTTACAGGTTTCATGGGAGTTTTTTGTACAGTAGCAAGAAAGTGAGTGGCTAAGCTTTGGTTCGTGTATGGGGGTCCAAATCCCAAGTCCATTAAATCACTCTATAACAGATTAGCGGGAGCCTATTAGTTGAAAAGAGTTGTGAGATTTTCCACTCCCACATGCATTCTCCAAGTCAGCGTGGCACCTTCAGAGTCTACATTACCTGCTATAAAACCAAACACTTTTAGAGTGAAGAGTAACAAGCCAATCTCTGGAACAGGATGTAATTAAGAGAAGGACGTTGGAGGCAATAGTGAATCTTTATCTTACAAATCTCAGGTGGGTTTGTGACCTAGAAAGACACAAAGAGGAAGAGGGAGACAGGACAGGAAACAAAGTTGTACAGGAGTCTGTTATGCTGCAAAAGATGAGACATAAACGTCCACTATCGTGAACAGTTCTGTTGAAGCTGATTGCAGTTGCGGTGCAATAGCAAACCAGTAACAATAACATATGCACAGAGAAACCGAGTCCAAGTTTGCCACTGCAGTAGGAGTATCTGAAGATGGATATTGTCTGATGGGAGCCAAAAACTATTTTGGGAGCCTGAGCCCCTGAGTTGTCCCTGGGCACCCTCTGATCAGCTTTGTCATCAGGTGTGAGAGTGACTACACAGTCAGTAGAAGAGTGCAGATGCATCCTGACACTCGCACTATAGGAAAGTCGCTGGCACGCTTTTAGAAAAAAAGAAAGAAAAGTGGAGTGTCCTCTTATCGCTCCAATTTCTATAGAAACTGGAAACATGAAGTGCAGAATTTCTAAAGATGCCATCCTTGATCACTTGGAAGTGGATGGCAGGTCTGTTGTTGTTCTATATAAACTACGTTAGCCTGCTTATGCATTTTAGGATAGCTCCCAAACACAGCAGAAACAAATGGATGGATTCTTAATCTGATAAAAGCAGGCGATGTGCATTTTTTTCGACCATTGAAATATGACTTGAGAGTCCTTTACGCTTAACAGTGCATTTTCCGTTTGTTTAACCTCGCTCCTTCGCGTTCCTCGACTGTTTATTTCATTTCCAATCCCCTTGCCTTTTCTGCTTACCTTTCGCTTTTTTTTTTGTTGCGCGGTGGATCTAGTGAAAATGAATTCTGCAGCGCGTGCTTTATTGTTCAAACACGTGCGCGCGTGTCGTGCGTGTGTGTGTTAGTGTGTGTGTGTGGATGAAGTCGTGTCCTGGAGAACTTTTCGATGCGTGCGTCAAAAGTACGTGAGGACTGTGGCGCATTGGACGGCCGTAGTCGGTGGTGAATGAACGGGAGGAGGAAGAAGATCTTACATTAGCTCCTGCCGGCTGCGGGGACTCAAGCAGTTGACAGAAACCCAGGCAGAGGGACTCAGTGAGAACAACACTGACAGCTTTGTGGGGAAACACGGGGCGACAAATGAAAGCCAAACAAAAATCCACTTAATTATTATTATTTTTTGTATCTGTTTGGCAACCTCTTGTTTTCCAGAAGATTTTTACGCAGCGCAAAAGAGTACAGAAAACGCCGCAGAGATGAGTGTTGCGTGGTTTTACGTGCTCTTGAAGGATCATCTCTCTTGATAAAGGGACCAAAGCGGACAAAACAAGGTTGCCCGTGATATTTTCTAAAAGAAGATTGCAAAGGTGGAGCGATTAGAGAAGGGCTGATGAAGGGACTATTAATCCTTTCAGTGCATCAAACGCGCCAAGGGGTACTAGAAACGTTTGGATGGAAATCGGGCGAGTGTTTGGAACTGTTTTTGGTTTTATATGAAACTGGTGATTAGTAGTTGCTGTGACACATCTGGAAGGATTTTTTTTTCTCTCTGAGATTTTAATAAGGAGTAAAATTTCGCTTTTTTTTTTTAACCCACCACCGAAAGGTTTGATAACATGAGCGAAATCTCTGCGTGAATACTCAGAAACTTACATCTCTATCTTTTTTTCTCTCTTCAAGTATTCCTAATCTAAATGGAATTAGTTGAGCCTAAAGCCGTTTGTGAAAGGAACAGACATGCTACATGGGCACAGCTTCCATCACGGTAAGACATCCTTATTCACCAACTGAAGCACACTTGCTGAAAAGCTCTTAATGTTTGTCCTACCCAAGCGCAAAAGCGGCATGATAATCTTTTAATCAGTTTAGACGGACTGTAAATATCAGAGCAACAGATCGAAATCAACATAGGAACAAAATGGTGATTCAGTGGGGATAAACAAATATGAGATGAAAAACGGATGCACTGCATCCTGCAACCTGTAAACTCACAGTGAAGGTCACAGTCTTAAGTTTTTTTTTTTAACCTTCAGTTTTATTTATGGCAGGAAATAGTCATATTGAGATTGTTGCAGTTTGTGATGTGGGCCTATCGTTTTAAAAAATATATAATTTTGAAGCCTCTGGCGAAAAGGGGCTTTATATAGGTGTAGTCTTTGTTGGAAGAGACTTTTAGTAGCAGCCTGTAGGTTATGTTCTGAGGTAATATACTATTATTATTATTATTATTGGCGGTATTGTGTGTTTTTTTTATTCCTTTAGGTCGGGACCAGATTGTTACATTAGGTAAATAAATACAGTATTAATACCTTTGTTCCAACCTAAATGAAAAAAACAAAACAAAGACAAAAACTAGTGTAATTTTTAAAAAAAACCCCAATATGAATTCATCTTTCTGTCCTTACAGTTGTTGCAAGTCTACTCATACTTGGGTTGTGTGGGGCAACAAAGAAGGATACAGCAGGTAATAGCCATCATCAGCTTGTCTTTTTGGTGTCCAAATGTCCTCTCTTCAAATTCATACGTATATGCTTAACACTATCAAATACACAATGTATGTGTGTGTATATTTCAGTGAAAAACAATTCTGGAGTGAAGCCTGCAGGTCAGTGTGGAACGTGGGTAAAGGAAGCAGAAGGAGGGCTCTTCACTTCTCCCAATTACCCAAACAAATACCCCCCAGACACAGAGTGTGTTTACATCCTTGAAGGTAAATCGTCTCTTTAAACACAGCAGTAGTGAAGAAAAAAAGCCAACGTGATCTAGCTGTTTATTCTCAACTAAAGCCCTACTGACGCTATCCTCAGTGAGCGATGATACACACTGGACTGAGTGGCAAGCCTAGAAAGCCTTTTTTTAATATAAAAAGATGGTTTTTGATAAGTCAGTGCACATAGCCTCATTAATGTAGTACCAAAGTGAATGTGGAAATAACATCTCTCGTTATTTAGAGATGAATTGACTATCAGCCAGAATTTGATATGAACGCTGATAATGAAAGAAGCTGAATGTTCATCACTGAAAGCATGACTAATAGTGTACGCCATTCTTTGTGTTAGGTAGTAATTATTTCCATTGTGTCTTGCAGCTCCCCCAAGGCAGTGTATCGACCTACACTTTGAGGAGAATTATTCAATCGAGTCCTCTTGGGAATGTAAATTTGACAACATTGAGGTACGAGATGGACCGTTTGGCTTCTCCCCGATTCTCGGACGGTACTGCGGTCAGCACAGCCCGCCTGACATCAGGAGTAGCGGCAGATATCTGTGGATAAAATTTGTTACGGATGGTGAACTGGAAGCAGTGGGATTTTCTGCAAATTACAACTTCACTGCAGGTATGATTGTTTTTGTAGCTTTTTAGGCTTTTTTTTAGACTTCCTTTATAAGCATATTCAGAGTTTATAGCTCTAACAGCAGGTTCCCAAATGAATAACGAACATCATCCGGGGAGCTCGGCCTTGATATTTGTGGAAGCCTCTTAGAGTGTTATTGATTGTCTGTCTGCACACGCTCACTGTTACCATTGGCATTATGCTGTCATTGGCTGGGACACTCTTGTGACTGGTTGGCTCGCTCTTGTTTTTCTCTCTATATGTGTAGAGACACGGAACAGTTTCATCAACACTGATTCACAGGGAGAAGCTAACCTGTCTGTAGTGTCGAGCACAAACCTTGGCGTTTTTTAATTTACCTCATCTTTGGTCGTGATAGCATTACTGAAGCAGCATGAGGATTGGTGACAAAGAATCAGGGCATAAGAATGACTTAATATTCACTCACCCACACTTGACTGGGTTTAATAACACTGTCAACTTTTTTTTTTTTTTAGTGAGTCAAAGGCTTGAAAGGCATAGTGCCAGGAAATGCATAGAGTATGCCAATTTGTCTCCAAACCTTCAGGGGCGTTTTACCATCGGATATTTGAGCGTGTCATTGTTTAAATAATGAACACATGCAGTACATGAACCTTTCATCTGAAAAACATGCTATTAGCTGCAGGCAGTTGAAAAGAAAGCTATTGGGGTGAAAAGGGAGAGAGCTGCAGATTTATCTCCGATTGCTTTGTGGAAATCCAAATGGTGAAGCTGTTCATAGGAAATTGCGGGTTTCTACAGTATATTGACAAAGTAGCCCGGGGATAAACCCAACTTTTACCTCAGGGAAGCGTTTCAATTTCATGCTGTTCATACTGACTCCTCTTCACCTCAGTTCACTTCACACTGCAGTACGGTAGCCTTGCACATCGTGCCATTCTGTTCTGTTGGCTTTGGTTTATCTGAGTAGGAGCACACCATTAAGCTCGCTCATTAACACAAAGATTCTTTTATATTTATGTTCGATTAGCTCTGCCAATATTCTTCGATTCACTTTACAGAGGCAGATGTCAATTCTTCACCAAAACTAATAATTATATGAGATAAGCACTGTTTCCAAAATGTTAAAGGTGATCATAAAATGTCAAAATAGTAGCATTTTCTGAGTTTTTACCCTGACTAAGTCTGCATAGCTTTATTTCCTAATGGGTGTGAATAAGAATTCACATGCGGTAATTGCAATTAACATCTGTACTGTAATTTGCAAAATTGCTCTGAAAACGAGTTGCACATAAAGGATGTTTTTTTCATCCCTGATGGTTAAAGACCCCTCTTTTTTCCCAGTGGTGTCTAATTCAAGCATTGTTTCTACTTCCTGCTTCTCTTGGGAGTCCTATTGAAAATTTGCTTAGAGAACAGTGAAAAGCTTTGCCTCTTGACTTGATAGGAAATATCTGAGGCATATGATTTCCATAATTAATGAAGACAAAAGTCTTGAATTCACTCGACTCGATACTCTGAAATCTGGCAGTGTGAATAGTGTCTCACATCTGCAGCTGCTCTGCTAACCATGCTAATTTACACAGCCCTCCTCTCATGAATGGAAGCAAAAGAAAAAAGATGTGGCAACAAAGGTGACATGAATCATCTCCTCTCACTCTCTTTCCTCAGTCATTTTAGCAGCTGCCAGATAAAGAAAAAATTGTGCCTCTCCTTCACATTCTGCTACTGTCCTTTCAGAGCTCTTGATGACTAATTTGGTTAATACAGCAGCCAGTGAATGAATAACCAATGACTGGAATCTCTAGTATCTAGTGTCCTATCATAGATATTGAGGTACTTGAAGTCTGAAGGAGCTATGTATTAAATTCTATATTTATATAAGAGATTTAGCAGACAGAAGAGATCCAACTATAATAGTCTTTGATGAACTTAAAGTTCCTGTTGATGTGACTCACAATTTAGTTGTCAAACACATTACACCCAGATTCTTTATACTCAGTCTATTGTGTCACAGAACTTGTACAGCATTCTTTTTTCACCTCTGCAAACTGCGCTGTAACTTGTTTTTTGCAAAGAAATCAAAGTTACGTTGGGATTTGCCAGATATTTTGGAGGTATATGTACAGTAGCTTCCTACTCAATTACTTAGAGTCACTCAGACACATTTTTAATTACAAGATTGCCTGGCACTTTTGCAGTATTTATAATGGAAGCTTACCAGGCCATGGCAAGCTGCCTGTGTGACTCACAAGTGAGCCACCTGACTGAATTAGAACACCTGACACATATAGAGGTTCCTCAAATGACATCACCCACATCTTGCACGAGAGTTGTCCGCCATATTGGATGTGATACAACTACCAGTTATGAGGAAAAAATGTGTATTCCACACTGGTTGGCGAGCTGTTACTGGATGCTCCTGGCTGTCACTAAGCGTAATCAGTTGAAAAGAGAGGGCTGCACCAAAAACCATTTTGGGATTGCTGAGACTGGGTCAAGTTAGCATTAAAAACAAACACTCAAAGTACTAAAAATTGAAAAAGTGTGATGCAAAGAGGAAATGCAAAGCATTTTGCAAAGTCAAGTAGGCATGCAAAGTTTGCATATTCCATACAAACTACAGGTGACCAAAGAAACCACAAGGAGATTAATGGCAACACATTTTTCTTTCACGTTGACGGCCATCAACCTCCAGCAACCACTTGCCAACCAGTTTGGGAGCATGCATATTTTGCTTGCAACGGGTGGTTGGTAGATGGGCCCAGTCCAGTCTCGAGGCCTGTCTGACTTGGACCTAATTTACTTGGCCTTGCATTCTCATACATCCAACATGGCTGATAAGTTAACTTCACTTAGTTAGCTGTCACGTAAATGCAAAACCTCATTAGGTTCCCCAGCTCCCCAATTGCAGCCATTTGAGACATGGCGTGTATAACACATAAGTCACTTAAAGTAATTTTGTTGGTAAAGGATCAGTGTGAACTCCAGTGAAACTACAGTTTTAAACATTTAATGCATGCCACTGTACTCATTAAGAGCAGGATCTGTGTGTGTTTGTGTGTGCTCCATACAGAAACCCTGACTTCCACACAGGCTCTGTAAAAAGAAACTGTGCTTCTGAAGTGGGAATAGTGACAATGAGATACAGACGTATTTCTTAATCTCACTTTGAATTAGAGGCAGAGTTGATGATGCATATCTCTTGCTGTTTATGCAAAAGCATGCAGTTCAGACTTGCTAGTCATGCTATTATCTACTGGCGCCCACAGTGCAAGAAGTAACCATTTTCCAGCCTTCACACTAAGCTAAAAGGTTATTGGTCATACTGGTAGTAGCTTAAAGACATGTGAGTGGCTTCAGTCTTGGCAGCGAACTCTTTGCAAAAGAGCAGTTTCACCAGCGTATTTGTTAAAATGTCACACTAGTTTCTCAAAAACACCAAAATGCTGTACACTTAGTCTTGACATGTAATCTTAATACCACTTTGAAACAGCATGCAAACCTAAGTGTATCTCAGAATTTATCACATTCTACTGCTCAGTAATCAAGTGAACATATAAAAAAAGCCTGTTTAGCCAGAAGGGATTGAGACTAAATAGTGATCAGCAAATATTCCAAAACAAAACTATTTTAAGAAAGAAGAATAAGGCCTGAGGCTTAATGTGTTATAATTTGTGGTTTTATTTTTGCGTTGTTTTATTCTGTCTTTTTCATTACAATGCCTGCATATACATGTATTCATGGCAGAACCATAATGTAATTGTGAACTAGTGGCGAAATGTAAAAGTGTGATACTGAGCCATTGTGTGCAAAAGCCCGTTGTGTGGCGCTATGAAAGAAACTATAATGAGCGCAATTTAGCTGTCTGTCATAAAAGCCAGCACAGTAATAAGCTTGTTATATTTTAAAAGCACATGTGAAGTTGTGGCCAACAGATTTGCATCATCTGTGGAGGTCAGTGAGAGAGCTAATGCATTAGGTTGACGGGCAGCCTTCTAGTAATATTGTGTAATATGAAAGTGCAAGTAGAAAAGTCGAATACAGCGTGTGCAGCAGGGGAAATTACTCAGTGGAGGAACTGTGGTATGTGTGTTTCTGTGTGTATGTCCATTCAAGACTGCTGGGGGATTTCAGCAGCATTCTGCTATTCAGGTTGTCCTAGGGCGCCGTGACCTTGGACCCTTGTGGACTGGTAGATTAAGTGGTGTTTCAGCACCTTAAGCGAAAGCCAGAGCAAATAAAAGCTGCAAGTTCTCCCGCCTCTTGCTCCCTGCACTCGGCTGTTTGCAGAGCCAAGACCTGGAACTGAGACAGATGCTGTGTGGTTTGTGATAAAATATGGAGACTGTGGCGCTCCATGAAAAGCGACCATACATTTATAATGTTGATTGTTTTAATGGTTTTCGTTCGATCTTTTTGAAATGTGTGCCGCACACAATCTAATATTCCTCATTGTTTAAATTCCACAGGAAACCTCAGATGTTAACCGAACATCTTCTTAATGTTTTCTTCTATTTAAAATTTCAACCATGGCTGGTAATCAAGATGACACTGAGTGATCAGAGTGCTTCAGAGCCAACCGAGCTCTAACTGGGCTGAGAATTATTTTGGAGTGAGTCAAATGGCATTTAGTATTATATCTGGAATAGGATGTATGGGCCTATCACAAAGGAGGCAGGGTCATGAGATTGAACCTAGATGGGCTCAAACAGGAAAATTGGAAATTGAACCACAGAGATCGACTTGTCTCTCTTGGAAGCGGCTGAGTACAGCGGCACCATCGCTGGGGCTGGGTAGAAAGTTCAGTAACTTCCCAGTAACACATCTCTTTCCAAAGCCATTTGCCAGCAACTGACATTTAAATGTTTGAGTCACATTTTATTTAATTGCATCCACCAAACTCTCAGATTGAAGTTTCTAAAGACACTGACATTAAACAGACAGGCAGAGAGAGGTAAATAATCATTTCATGGTATTGTGTGTGGAAAGCGAACATAGTCACATAGGTGTTTTAGGATGTAATAAGGACAATTTTAAGGGAGTTTGTCCAAAATTTGCCTGTAGAGAGAAGTACTGATCTGGAGCTCCGTTGTAAAGATGCAAGGGTTTAATGGATAATCAGAAGATGTAGAAAAAGTGAACTAGCAGCTAATACTTCTCACATATTCTACATTTGTCTGCAAAAACTCACAATATGTCATGAAAGTGTAAAAGAAAAACAGAAGTGGGAGTCATGGAGTATCTATCAGGATCGTATTATTATGTAGCACTTTTATGATCTTCAGTAGTTTGCAACACAGTTATTTGCGATCCATCACAATATCTGTGGAGATGACTGTTTGCTATTCATCTCAACTGACAGATTTTATATTGTTTTAAATGACTTTTTTTATGGCTGATTGTTTTCTACTCTTTGTCTGTATTTGTATATGAATTTCTTGTTTTAATCACTTGTCTAACTCGCGTTCCTTTCAGAACCCTAAACATGTCATCAGATTCCCCCCAAGGGGTTCAATTTTTATCAATTTTTATTGCGATCCATCACAATATCTTCCCAGAGAGGGAAAAATATAACCCTCAAGTGACCTGAAGTGTGTATTTATCCACTGCACCATAGCAACTGATCTAGTGTTTCAACCATTCAGTTATGTGTCAATTTAGTTAACCAACACCCCCTATTGGGTCCCACTGGGTAACCTTCTTATTTCTCCTTCTCCACTGTTCACTTTCTTCACATTTATTTGATAAGCCCCACCACAGGAAGTCATAATGCAGTGACTCTAGTAAGTCTGAATCCATTTGAGTAGCTCAATAGTTTGTGCCAATAATTAGCACGATGAAGCAATACAATGTTTTGCTGTATCGAGGTATTGAATGTAATTGTCGTCTGGACTGTTCTCTCCTGATAAGCATTTTCTTCCCCGACTGCAACCTATTGTTAGCTACTGCAATTGTTCCTCGTAGCTCTTTTCTCCCAAAAGACAAAAAGATGATGGTTTTCACGCTACAAAATCTTTTTCAAGTACCAAACATGTATCCAGTTATTGGCTGATAACACTTAGTTCAAACACATTTCAGTCTTGTAGTGTGTGCATGTGAGATGCGGTCCACTTGCCATCATAAATCTAATAAAAACATTGTCAAAGTGGTATAGCACCTAAGGTAGTGGGAGTTAAATTTCATTTTCCATGGCCCAGCAGTGGTAGGGTTTCAAATTCAGTGGAGCACAGAGAACAGGTAGAAATGGAGAGAGAAATCTCCCGTGGTACACTTTTGGGTCTTCCCTTAAGACCTCAGTGTGTTTGCCTGAATAAGATTCTCGCATATAGTCATTACTAATAAATCACAAAGCCACCGCCAACAACAAAATGATCTCCCTCCTTATGTTTTGCTCCAGTGCTTATTGCCATTAGCGCTGCCTACAGTGCAGGTCACATTCTCTGGGAGTTTCTCTTCTGATTGTTCAGGGCTGCCTGCTGTTTCTCTGATTATTATGGGTCTTTCTTTTCCTTACTGGAAACACATGTAGGTGTACTTTTTTTTTTTAACACGTTCCCCATGTGTTATATTGTTTCACCAAAGGAACGCTATCATGCTAAAGGCTTTAGCAAATAGAAAATAACCTGTGTTAAGAGAATAGGCTCTCCTGTGTATTTTCTTTTCTAACTTTTTGTTTTTGAGTGGTACAACAAAACAAAAATCTAATTTCAAGAGGAATCTCATGCGCTAGCATCAGGTGAAATACGTCAAACGACAGGTGGTACGTTCGAGCTCAGCTAAAGACTCCCTTCTCTCTGCGCTGAGCAAAATGAGACGGATTGAGCGAGTTAGCATTGCAGGCACACCTCTTGCAGCTGTGGATGAGGTCAGCCGTGCCCTCGCTCTCCTCACTCATCTCTCTCTGTTTTCAGCTAGCACACTACCTCTTTTCTTCTCTCATGCCATGCATGGTTCACACCAAGTTTATGAAAGAGAACAGTTCCCATTCACCTCCATTAGCACACGATTCTTGCACTTTCTGTGATGTGAAAATTGCAAATTTACATGCAATTAAAAGGTAAGTCTCAAATATTAAAACCCCGTTTCTATCATTCCAATTTATGATATTTACACCATATTGTTTAAATAAGATACTAACTTAGATTTTTCCCTTTAATTACTCCCTTTGTAGAATTACAGTGGGTAACTAGCTGTTTTTTTAGTGGTTTTCTCACCAGCTAGATATATAAGCTATCTTGTAAAACTACATATGTTGGAAAAAAGTGATTGAACTTAGCTGTGCCGCTTTCTCGTGTGCCTGTTCATCTGCCCCACTCAACTCCTCTCACATCCTTTGCTCTGATATTACACCTTGCTCCTTCCTGCTCAGCAGTGGAGTCTCAGCACAGAGTGTTCCCCAGCTTATCAGACAACAAGCCTTCACTCAGGGGACAACCAGTCAGAGTTTATCCCTCTTGTGGAACTTAACTCACTATCCAGCGGGATGGCTGATATTTACGTCCTCTGGCTGTTTCAGCCACTCCTAGCCAATTACGCTGCAGATCAATCAGCAGCTCAGCCTGCCTCCTGCTTCTATCCTCTGTGGCGGTTTGTTAGCCAGGCCTGCTGTTCAGCTACAGATGCTTCGGGGGTCAGGGCATCTCTCTGTTGTAGCTGGAAGTCTGCAGTAATGTAAACCATGCTTGGTGTGGGGGTTTATTTGTGGCTTGGTGTGGGGATTGGAGTAGGGTGTGTGTTTGTGTGTGTACATGTGTTTGTCTACACCATGCAACTCTCCAATCTGTACCAAAATCTTGGCTGCCTTCCTGTTCAAACCCCTGTGTCCTTCCTGTGCTACATCCACAATAGAGTGCTCTATTGTGTATGCACGCTGTGTTTGCTACATTGTGCACATGATGCATATGGTCTCCACTGCATTGGAAATTAGCTCGACTGTTGTAAGGCTTTTTTTTGCATTCTTCCTACCTCTGTAGGTATAACAGCTTGCCTAGGGCTCTTTGTTTCATTAGCCTATCGCTGTGGTGGATCCATGGCTGTCATGCCGAGAGCCCGACTCTTTCCATTATGCTGTATTAGGCAGGAATGAGATTGAGCTCTGTGTTTTATCTCTGTACACATTAAGGCCTCAACCCATCGAAAACGTCTAAGAGAGTTATTCCCTTAAGAGCAGATTGAAAAGGTCTTTTGATTGTTGGAAGGTGAAGGAATTTTGTTTGTTCGTCACTCCTGATTTGCACCTCTGATTCCATATGGCATCACAGAGCAGATTGCTTTCTGTGCTTGACGGATTTTACTTTTATTTTCATCTTCTCATCAGTAGGACACTTCCTCAGGGATGAATGATGAACGTTCTGTTTTCATTATCTACACTTTTGCTCCCCCATTTTCTTACATCCAGTTTGGCAGCGGCTTGGACTTTAAATTCCCAGCTTATCATCTAAGAGCAAATGTCCGATTCCAAAGGGACCTAAATCACATTTGGCTTCTGGGCAGTCTAATAGGTAATGGCAGGCTTTTGTTTGTCTACTGGAAGAATGATGTCAACAATGAAGGAGGGCAGGACCATGATGGGATTATGAAATGTGGAATGTCAGTAATCCTCGTAATATTGCAGAATAATAAAATAGTTGCGGATTCAAGCAGATGGCCACACCAGTATATAATATTCCCTTATAGGAAATGACAATAAAACGAGTTGATGGTACATTTCGTGAACTAATAGTGCAGCTTGGGTCATATACCAGCTACTCTGCTTCATACACTGCTGAGACCGTGATGGAGGTTTAATGTATATCATTACCATCTGTTAGGCTTACGGGCAAACCGTGACAAGTGGTTTATGGTTTACAACTGAATGAGTTTCCTCCTATTTCAGCTTATTTCATGTATTCTTCTTTTCAAGGTTCAACCAAGGAACAAATACTCAACATGATTATAATGGAACAAAATGTTTACACAAAGCAGAGCGCAAAAGATAGACTGTATTATGTTCAACAAAACTTGAGTTTGCCAGCTTAGTTCGGCTGCCTCATCCTGCCTTTTCTTATGTGTGCAGAGGGTTATGGCACCCAGAGGATCCATTAAGTGAGCTTGCAGGGTCCTAAACTGCTCCTATAAGAAAGGCCAGTTTAAATTTGACCGCTTGTCGTCCTAAAGGTGCATGTGACATTTGGTTTCATAGAGGTGTAAACCAGATTGCACGATGTTCCGTGTTATTTTGTCTCAGTTCACTTTTTGCTTGAGCTGCCAAGCATTTTTCTCGCTCTGCATCCTCGAGTCAAACACCTTGACAAAACTGTCAAAATGACAAACACGATTCTCCTTTTACCCTCGTCAAAGCTCGAATTGCTCGTTCGTCTACGATTTTTGAGGTTCGCGCAAGAGAATTTTATTTCCTTCTCAGACCATTGACTGTACACCGGCGTGCTCCAGCAGCTCATTTAAAGCCATCTTCTTTCAGTGAGTGACTGAAGTCTTTCTGGCAGAATGGAAGGACGTGGAAAAGTCAGGAAGTCGATCGTGTGTGTTCGTCTGTTTCTTTCTCAAACAAACACTAACAGTGTGTTGACGGCATGGCCTTGCTGGCATTTTCATTTTCCAATTGGCAAGCTCGATTAATCACGGCACTCCTATACAATGCGACGCACATGGCCACCCACTGCTGCTGGCTCTCATTATTCCCCAACACGGGAAAATGTACAGCACGGAAAACGGAGGCAGAGAAAGAGCAAGACTATACAGGAAGGGTATATATGAGTGATAAAAGTAACAGGGAAAAGAGAACAAGAGACAAAGATGGAAGAAATGAAAGGAGGATTCGGTGATACAGAGAAAGATTTGGATTGCTGTGAATAGGTTGTGGCTGCGCTGTGAGGAAGACTGATAAAAGACTGGGGCTGCTCCATGTCCCCTCAAGGCTTCTGCTTCTATCTGAATATTCATTGAGCTGACACTGGCTTTTCTCGCCACCATCTATAAAAGGATGCCAATTGGCTTTTACCTTGTGGCTTCTAATAAGCCTGTGTGCCTAACATGCATACAAATGACTCTTCGTAATACACAAATGCACATACTTGTTCCTGTAACCTTCTCACGAGCAGCCTCAAAACATCTTAAAGTACCATGACAGTTTACTCTCAGTAAGTTTCAGTTGCTGTGCACTAAAGAAATTACTACATTTTTTTAAATGCCACTTGCTTGGCTCAATATCTCCGGGATTGAAATTGAGGCTTGCTGACTTTATCTGCTTTCCTGCATGCAGTATGATTGCTTATTCTTTCTTAATAATGAAATATCTGATCTGCTGCAGGGGTTGGAGGGAGGGGGGGGGGGGGGGGGGGGGGGGGTTAAATTGTTTTAGGAAATCCTTCAGTTTGTCAAAAAGCAGATTATTCATCCATTCAGCACATTTATATAATTTTTATTCAGATATGATCCAGGATAGTCAGGTTTGCAGTGATTTTTTGTAATCACATTGCATCACTTTGCTCGGGGTTGCAGATATCTTTGTGAGAATAAATGAGTTCGCTGGAGAATCTGTACTCTGCAGGTACAAGATCTTTCCTGTGTAAACTTAATTTTTAAGGCTGGCTGTCACTGTCCACGTATATGGTCATAGACATACAATCTTGTTCTTGTGTGTGCGTGTGTGCGTGTTTGTGTGTAGAGGATATTTCTCATCCAAGAGTTGAGTCAATCTGGATTTTGGTTGGGCGAAACTGCTCAAATCTGTATGCTGCTCCTAATCCCTGCGCACAAACACAGACATACACTCTGGACCTCCGCTGAGCGGCTACATCTGAACCCTCAGATCTAAAAATCCTTTTCATTTTGTCCTCCAGTTTATTTGTAGGGGTGGTGTTGGTCCTGGGTTTGTGTGCTGGGAGCAAAAAAAAAATATCTCCATGTTCGTAAGGAGGAAAGCCTTGAAGAATAAAATGATGTGAACTAGCTGAGCAGCAGGGCTCTATCTTCAAGTGGAATACGCACGCAGCACAATGCTGCACACATTTTGTCCGTTTTATACACCGGACAATCTTAAATATTCAGGCGTAATCCGTTTTGGGGCTCTGCTGGTAAAATGTAGAATTCAAGTGCGATTTGAATCATCGTCCTTTCCCTAGATAACTGGGTGCCACAAGGACATAATTTCCTTTTTCTTAAATTAGAAAAGATGAAGTTGAATCTGCAGAGCTCGGCTGAAAATTTTGTCTCCCTCTGGGCACCACTGTATTTCCTGGTATTTCAAAAGTCTGCCAGCTTTTACCTTCTGACTTAGTAGATATTTCACACTCTGTCTCTGTTGTAGAAAGGGAGATTATGTGTGTAGGTTGCTGTACATGTGGGAAATTACTTCACCTACCACTTCAGAGACATTTGACTAATGTTTTTGTTGCTTGACATGAACTGAACTACGCCACATGTAATGAAAACACCAGAGCACAGCAAGGTAAGAGGGCTGGAAACAGCATTACAGGGTCACGCGTCAGAAGGAGAAAGAAAGAAAAGTGGGAGGTGGAAGATGAGATTAGATTTAAAACCTCCCTTACAAAAACTCGTTGTGTGTTTGTAGCTTATAGGAGAGATTGACTGTGATCAAGAAGAAAGTCTGAGTCATTGATTTTATCGTGCTCTGCCTCTGAAGAGCGGGGCTTTGTGGAAACTTAGATTGTAGTAGAAAAAGCTCAGTGAAAATGCCTAAATTGAGTCCTTGGAGAGGAGGGCTTTGGTGTGGCTTAAATATTCATTTGCTAGTGGCAGTAGCTCTGGAGTAAGGTTTTAGCTCCAAGCAGTGGATCTCTTGACACACTATTTGTCAAACATCAGTGATTTTTGCCCCGTGGGCTGACGCAAAGCTGATTTCAAAAGCATGGGGTTTAAATGTTGAGTTACAGGAGCATTTATTGTTCTCCTGTGGACAAAGGTGTTTTTGTGTCTTAATAAAGAGGTTTGCTTTAGCAGTTTAGAAATGATAAGTGGTTTGTTAATGGATGCTATTTCTGAAAATCCGTCATCCTATAGCACTGCATCATCTGTGTAATTGTTCTGTTTGATTGTTTGTTTGTTTTTTTGCATAGACTTTATTGTTGTGTCTCAAATTGTGTACTTCCAACACGTTCTCACTCCCAAAGTGTAACATTTTACACGAGGTGACAAATCGTCGGTATATTATGCTGTCGGCCGCCCAACACGTCCCTATATTATGAGTTCGGAGAAATGAGGAAACATGGGAACCGTTTGGAATGAATCTTCACATGTGTGTTTATTTTACTTAAATCGCTTTGGAAAACACTATCTAACACGATTAAGGTGGTGGTCACCTTTCGTGTTCCCGTGGAACGTCTCGGGACGTGACAAATCGTTGGTATATTACGCGTCGGGAGTGAGAGCAGGCTGGTACTTCCATACTTATGCTCACCACTATAAGTGTACACTCTCAAGCTTTTGACTATAGCCCTCAATGGATGTCGTGTCTTGGCAATGCAGAGTAAAGGGAGAGACCACCAAACATCCAGCAGAAGGACTCTATTTAGCCAATACTGATGTTGTCATTGCAAGCCAGGAAGCTAACTGTAGAAAAAGGCTGTTATAGTTAACTAAACTAAAACCTAAAACTAGATTATTATGGCAGAAATAGCCTTAGTTTTGTATTTGTTAATCTGATAAAAAAAAATGATTGTCACAAGCTACCTGATGTTGCTTTTATGGACATGTTTATTGAGGCTTTGTGTGTCTTCTGTTTACGTTGGAATATCTATCATATAAACAGTACATTACAGAATTAAGAGGCCTACAACAATAAGTAGATACATAATGACAACAGACAGAACAACAAATGAGGGATTCATGAGTTGGAACGGGCAAAGTGTAAAAGTGGACTTTGAGCTTCGATTTAAAAGCAGAGATGGAAGATGCTCCTTGAAATAAATGTAAAGATCCAAATGTATCACATGAGCAAAATATGTTCAGTATTTGTTAGCAGGCATGTTGTTTAGGGGAGACTAATTCATATTCACGACTGCAGTCTAAACAACACCCAGCTTTGTTGCCGTAAGACATGTGAGTAATTAGATAATGTATTTAGTGCGCCACATGGAAATATCCAAAGAGAAACATTGACTCAGATTGCATTCTGAGCTGTCAAATACTGGTTTATCTTTTTTTCCCCTTCAGTTTGGCAAGACACCAAGTAAGCATTTGGACATTAAGTGGCCGCTGGCTGTCCGTCAACTTTTCTCGATGTCAAATCATTGTTGGAAAATACTTCCAAAAGGAAAGTTCAGGAACATTACCATGACATCAGTTTGAAGTACTTCTTAAGCATCGCCTAGACTTCCCTTTTTAGACTTTTTAGCAAGAGACGCTTTGTTTTTTACTATTGTTTTATCAATTACAATAAAGTGACGTAAACATTTTTTTAAAGTTTCTTGATAGAAAAGAAGAGAAAGAAAAAAGCAGACCAACTCACAATGTCATCTGACTGAGTTAACTCACTTCACATATGCATCATAGGATTGCTGATGTCATAAGTGTAGACATCTGTAGAAAGAGATGGAATCATTGTAACTGAGGTTGATGTGTTAATTTCACCATCCATTCACTTCCGCTTATCCTTTTCAGGGTCGCGGGGGGCGCTGGAGCCTATCCCAGCTGTCATAGGGCGAGAGGCGGGGTACACCCTAGACAGGTCGCCAGTCTGTCGCAGGGCTTTATTTCACCAATGAAATTCAATTTAGGTGTAAAAAAACACAAATAGTTTAAAAGTTTTTATTAATCAGAAGAAAAAGTGGGAAAAAACATGGTCAGGTAAAACACATCTGTGTATGTGGAAAAGATATTGTGTGGACTCGTTATTAGTTTTTCTTTTTAAAAAATAAATGTATTTAATTGCTTTTTTGCAATAATTAGATCCCTATTTTTCACTTTGTAACACCCTGTTTGAATTTACCTCAGTTCTGCGCAGGACCAACGTTGGCATCCATCCTTTTAAGCTTCAGTTTTTGCTATAGAGGATGTTGGGATTTCAAGCATGTTTGCTGTGTAGCTCTTGTTTACAATTGTGCTGCTCTCAGTTCTGATTGGACAGATGTTTCTCTTACCATTGCCACTATACTGCTGCGCATAACAACTTTTCTTTCTTCTTCTTTCACCTACTACCTGAAGGGGATTATCTGCCTCCATTCGTACTTCAGCATCCCGTAAAACATTGTATTACAGAATTATTCAGATCCATGTACTGTCTTTGATTAGACAGCTATCTTAATATGTTACTTGGCTACAGATATGCCTTCTTGACACAAACCTGCCCATTTATTGGAGAACACTGGCTAACATGAGTGCTACAGTTTGCTGCGGCGTGCTGGAAACAGTGTTTTGAAGTTCCACCTTTCACAGTTTCTTGGTGTTGGCAAATGTTGAGTCTTAGATGTTCTTTGGTTCCATTCAATAAAGGAAACAATATCCTACTGGTTTCTTATCCTGCGTGCACCTCACATTGCGTTTGTTAAAACACCAAGCTTCAGGTATCACTGCTTTGAACGGTACTCTGAGCATCTGTTGGTAGAGAAGAGAGAATTTCTTCCCTCTGGTGCCAGCGCACCACCTCATGAAGCTTTATTTGAAGATTAAATCCGCAATTTTCAACCCATAAATGGCTCCTTCCTAAATGGCTTCCTCCTAATGGAAGAAGCCATTTGTGTCATGCCATTTACGCCAATGGCATGACTTACAGCGACAAAGGCGGGTGTTGTTGGTTAGACTGCAGTTGTGAATATAAATTAGTCTCCCCTAAAGAACATGCCTGTTAACAAGGAGTGAAGATGCTACGCTCACGTGATGAATTTTGAAGCTTTGATTTCATTTTTACCAACTTAAATTTGCCCTTTTGATGCCAACCATACAACTATATTGATAATGTTAATTAAACAGCATTGCAGAGTTTAGCCTTTAAAGTTTGGCATTTCTCAAAGATTAGAAACTGTTGTAGTGTTTTTACAATTTCTTTTAGCACAGCTTGTGTTTTGTCAGTGCACTTGGAAATCTCTTTTGGGTGTTCTCAGTGCAATCCTGATCGGGACTTTTCTTTTCATTAAACGCGACAGGGATTTCATCACCTGGAGGCAACAGCTTGCCTGAGGTTTAGATGTGTGAAGCAGCCGCAACTTTAGTAATTTCCTAAACTAGCAGATGGGATTATAAGATCGGCATTATGAGTGACAAAAGAGTTTACATGAGGGCAGGATATGTAAACGAGTAAGCGCTTCCTGTGTAGGGTGGGTGGTTGGATGGGTGGGGGGCGAGTCCTTATTTAGGCATATCCGATTCCCACCTCTGTCATTGGACTTTTTCACTGCGAGCAATCGCTGCTGCACCGTGGCCGGCATAATTAGCCAGCGCACCAAAGAGCAGTGTTTCATTACGCTGGAGTGAGATCTTTATTTGATCTTTCTCTTTTAGAACATTTCCCTGTTAATACCCCTTCTGATGCCTGATTAAAACTCTCACAGTAATGCGCATACAACCCCCCCCCCACATACACACACAGACATGCAAACACACACATACACACACCCTCTATCAGACACAAAAAGCCAATTTAAGAAAATTAAAAATCTTTTAAAAGGATGTAGTTATCTCGCTTTTTTTCCAGCGGACATTTTTATGTGACTCAATTGATGCATGACTGTTTCCATTAACTTCTGAACCCTAAGTTGGTATAAATATTCTTTTCAATTTAGATAGCGGTGAGTGGTGAATGGGGCTTTACGTTGGCATGCATGCAGCGCGTCGACCTCCACCACAATTCTTGACGAATCCTTCATTCTGTTTTTTTGCATTAAGCTGATGTTGCTCTCTGCTCTGTCTGCGAGCTCAGAGGACCAGCTGTCTGCGGTGACACACAGATATACAACGCGGCTCTTAATTGCGGCATTGTGATATTGCATATGCAAACCTTTCGCAACAGTGTGTCATTTATTTTTTTCCCCACTCATTCTGAGTCATCTCGGTCAATTTGCCCTCCCCTTTCAGAAAGCACCTTCTCCTTTATCCGTGTTTTATACAGCATCTGAGCAACCTTGTATTTTTGCCCTCAAACCCATTCCTCTGAGGCTTATAGCATGTAAGCGCTTGCGAGAAAGAGAGAGGGGGAGATAACGACAGTCTAATAGGGTTTATCAAAGTCAACCTGAATACTCTAACAGTCTGGGCCTGGACATCAAAGCCTACTCTCCACTCCACTGCCAACTACTCTGGGCATCCGTCAAATAGCCAAGCAGGGGAAAGCCTAAATTGACTTAACTGGACGACGGAAATGTTTGTATTGTAGGCACAGATACTCTGATGAAGGTGTAATCCCAGCCTGTCAGTGTGACTGTGAATAAACCTGACATTTTGAAGAATTAACTCGCAGGTGTCGCAAGAAGCTCTGTCCTATTTGAAACTGTGCGAAAGAGTCAGGAAGCAGCCGTGCTCTTCAGTAGAAAATGCCAGAATGCTGCGAGGTCTGCCCCAACATACTTTACGACATGGTATCGATTCAAGAGGAGATGAAAGGAAATGCTGTGTGATTTGATTTCTCATTCATTGGTCTTAATTCCCCCTGACACACATTGAGAAACAGACGGTCCTTTTGATTGCAGTGAATCTGACCAACAGGGTTATTCTCTCTAGGAGATCAGAGTGTTTCTTCCCATTTTTATGAGACTTCAAAGGTTACATGCAGAAATAAATGCAGCTCATATACAGTATGAATATATATATATATATATATATATATATTCATCCTCTGGTAGCTGTGGATACACCATAATCCATCATGAATCTGCATATTTGTGTGAGTCATGCAGAGCAATGTTTGCATAGTTTCCTGGCAATAAAAATTAAACAAAATTATGAAAACAAACACAGAGGCTTTGCATAGTAAACCCATCTAAGGGATGAAAATCCATTACGTGAACTGCACTTTGTACTCTCCACAGGTCACAGAAACAGATATTTACATACAGCTGATCCTGCTTCACTTTGAATCTGTAGTAGCGTTTTATATTTTGCCACTCGTAACTGGGGCTTTCTAGTCAGGATTGACTTCTAATTATAAGTGGATGTTGGTATTCTTTGATTTCTCGGTGAGATAATGGCCCGTCTCCTTGAGTGTATTTATATCTCTAATGTCTGGAAAGTCGAGGTTATTGATGAGATAAGGTGACCACATTGACTGTGTGTTACAGTTTGTGGTGACGTAGTGCTGGCACAATGTGATCTGTCTTAATTGTTTTAAATTGTTTCCATTAAGTTGTTTCAAATTAACACAATTTACAGTCTGCGCTGAAGCCATTGTCCTTGTCATGCTAGCTTGTGTTTTACATGTGCTCTACACCCATAAACACACCCAGAAGAGCATATTTGCTCTTCTGAAATAGACACAAAGTGTGCAATATTTTTATACTACTGCTACATTTTATTCGCTCTGAAACAGGTTAATGAACTGCAAACAGAATACATTAACTAGCAGGATTAGCAAATTAACAAAAACTACAAAGTACACTGGAGGTTGATTGGATTTCCATTATTTATTTGTATTGTGTTTGTATTTGTATTGTAAGTACTGAACAGGTAAAAATTTGTCCTACATAATGTACGATCGACAGTCTTGTAGCGGATTTCATTAATCAAATTTCACTCCGGTTGATGAAAGTTTACAATTGAAACCACCACACTGATCCTTGCAGGATCACCAGAGTCAGAATAAATCATCACAGATCCACGATCACCTGCACAAAATCCAGTGGCAGTTCATAGCGTAATAGTGGAGATGTTTCAGTTTGTTAGAGCCAAGTAAATATGGGGCCAATGCTGCATTTGTGGACCACAAGCACCAAAAAATCTAAGTCAAACTGGGTCAACCCGAATACACAGGAAGTCTATCAGGTAACAGTGAAAGTGAAAATCTGAGGAATCTAAGGGATTGTTTGTTTTTAGAAGGAAGCAAAAAATGACTAACCCTGTTATAGATTGATGACTTGTGTCGTATGACAGACGGAATAAGCTCTAAACCATGAAACCCTGAAGTGCACATGCAGTTAAGAAAATGGATGGACTTTTAGCCTAAACATTGCGACTAAATTTTCTTAAACTAGTATTAATACTGCCATCAGTATCAATTCCAAAAGTCGAGTGTCACTCAGGTTACCGCCATCACGAAGATTTATCAAGTGAAAGGCAGACCAACACTGCCGAGTGCGGCTGCGAGCAGATGTTAAAAATCATAAACAGTCATCTACAAATTTACATGTCATCCACATATCATACATTTCTGTCATAGTGCAGCTACACAGATGCAGTGTAAGCACAACTACAACGGCCAGTGCAGGCGTAGCTCACACACACACACGCATACAAGAGTGCACCCACACCTTAACTGTATAGTTATTGATTGCTCCTCTCTATTTTGCTGAGACAGATGCTGTTTCTCCCAGGATGGTGCTAGACCACTTGGCTGGTGGCTGGTTTCCTGCTAGAAAGCCATCCTTCATCAACAGCCATATGCAGACTCACACACACACCCATACCTCGAGTCATCACATCACTACTAATGACCTGCCTCTCTCATCTGAATGTAGACAGCTCGCAATCCTTTTTTCCTTTTTTTTCAGTCTCTCTTTGCTTCTGTCAGGCGCTGTTTTACCCACTCCCCATCACTAGCTTTTCCCATTTCTCGATACTCTTTAATAGCCTGGATTTCTCTTTTTTATCTCTTCCCTACTCTCTAGCTCCCACTGTTTCCCAACACTCTGCTGTTTCCATCTCCTCTTTCTACTCCAAACCCCTCTGTGTCTCTGTTTCTCACTTTCTGTTTCTCCACAGCCAAGGCCATTTTTTTTATGCCCTTGTCAGTTTTTGTGTGTCAGTCTGTTTTTTATTTTACAGGTGGACAGGTGCTACCCTGGCTCTGTCTCTTAGTACCACATTAGCTCACTGACTATGTCACAGTAGATGATTTAGTAAGCGTCAGCGATGCTTGTCTCCCTTTAGCTATACGGCACTAGAAACGCATCATTTTAGTTTAGAGCACAACTAATTGCTATATATCATCACGTAGCATCACAATTATGTTTCACTATTGATTAATATGTTTCATTAGCAACTCATTCATTATTTTAGTATAAAAATTACAGAAAATGTAGAAAAGTAGTTCCAAGACCCAAGAGAGACAATTTCAATCATCAGTGTGATTTTTTTTCTTTCTGAAAAATCTGATGTATATAATCAGAAACATGCAGTGCTACTGTGAGCAATTAATTGCACATAAATGCAATTTTTTGGATATTTAATTAATTTTATTTATTAATTTACATTTGTCAGAATGTTCAATAAACACTCCAAAATTAGGATTTATAACAATTATTTCCTGGTTCAGGCATTACAGGGTTAATGTTAAGAACCATAGCTAGCGCCTGTAAATATAACTTATATAGGTGCCTGACAACAGACCCATGTTGTCCCTTCATGGAGCTCTCCCCATGCAGATTGATGACTTTAACATTCCTCTGCACTGCCCTCTTAGTCTCCTTGCTAACTCCTTGGCTTAAAAAACATATTTGATCATTCTCAGGGTTTAATCCTGACCAGAAAACTTTCAGCAATATAATATCAGTCAATAAATCTGCTTATAAAGGGGGACACTGACTTGACGCAGCCCACAGTAGATCATTAGCAACTGTGATAAAAGTAATTTACGCTCCATTCGTATTTTTATTATGTTCATAATAATTTTCTGCCATTATTATTGCCTTGCTGCAGAAACTGGATTTCTGCCAGTGCTTCAAGCAAATATTAATCAGTTGTGGAAATGGAAACCCTAACACAATCAAATTCAGTGGTCAGATCAGTTATTTTGTAAACTGACGTTAAGGGTGAACTTAAGAAGACTCAAATCTATTTGGCCCATGTTTTGAGTGGACAATTTGATAGGCAGTTTGTAATACTAAGAGTAGTAAGAGTAAGATGATTTTTGTTGAATCACAAACACTTATCACTCTCCTCAGGTTTAGACTCAGAAATAAAATCAAACTCATCAAAACCATCTTTGTTTCTGATTCCACTGATCTAGAAGCCTCAAATTGTGGTTTGTTCAAAATAAAACCTTCAGTAAGTTACTCTACTGAGGTAGATGTGAAAACATCGGGGGAAAATGAGAGATCAAAGCAGGTAATCAGAAAGATAGGAAATGAAACAGCAGGTAGAGCCTGATTGTGTTTTTGGTTTTTTTCAACGTTTTTTAATTGAATACTGCAAAATCTATTGAGGGCTTAGCCACTTGTGGCTTACACTAAACAAGGTAAGCTAGAAAATTACTGTCTGGAGAGCCCTGACTGCCTAATATTACGTTCCCATCCACTTAATGCTATCAATTAAAGAGGTCAAATATGTTTGGTTTAATTTCTCCCCTGTACGTACATGTTGCTGTCTCATTGTGCCTCCCGTGTGCAGATGTGCACCTGCACGGCTCTGCAGCTTTGTCACACAATTAGCAGTTTGCATCATAGCGGATGAGTAGTGCCACATTTACGATATGGAAAGTAGTGGCGCTGCGCTGCTCTACACATTCTGTGCAGTATGTCTGAGTAGTTCTTGTGAAAGATATCCCACTAGGATGTGAATCGCTGATTGCTTGGCATGCTTTTGACAAGTACAGACAGACTCGACTGTGGCTTTCACTTGGTTCAGCAAGGTGCTACTGAGCACCGCTGTCTCTCTGACTTCTTTTTGTCTGTTATGTTCAGCTTAACCAGCCGCACGATTCATGACAGATCTAAGGAATGTGGAGCATTTTGCAGAAAAGGGAACTGAGCTCGAGTCCAATTGATCTCATTAATTCTGAATTTTTAAAACTGATTTCTGTCCTTTGCAAATTGCAGTGAAGTACAAAAATCTTCCTAATGCAGGCCAAGTTGTCCTTTCAGTTTGCACATGCTCCAACAAAATGTTGAAAACATCCAAATACTAAAAATCTTTGTTAAATTTCACCACCGCTCGGCCCCTGAATGATGTTTTGGGCTGCCTTCTTATCCACAGAAGGCTCCCTTGTTTTCTAACAAGTGAACTGTGACCTGTTGAGTAATTTGGTTGTGGGAACCACAGTGGGAACAGCTTAACCAGCAGTAATCTCCTCATCTGGCACTGTGTGCTCTGTCAAACACAAGTGGGGCTTCATTTCACTTACTCGTTGGCATCCATCAAAAATGGATAGAACTATTTTTAACTTGGCATACGCGAAATAATGCATGTGAGGAAAGGATAATGAATGATCATAGCAGGTGTCAGAAGTATTCTGGTATAAAGCCTTGGGGCTAAGGGAAAATTGGACTGATCTTGCTGCATTTATTTATTCATGCTCAAATCTGGCAGACATGTAGCAAAAGCTATGTTGCAGTACAGCTTCCCTGCTGCTTAGAACCTTACAGCTAGTGCTGAGAGCTAGTGCTTGGCTAGCTTCCTGCTGCCTTCTTATTGTGCCGGTGGCAGGCGAGAGTCCCACTGCCAAGTAGGCCTTATCTGTCCTTAAAGCTGCATTTATTATTTTTCGGGGAAAAAAGTATCACTGCTGTTGCATGAGGCTTTTTAACTGCTTCTAAATCAAACTGGAGATAAATATGAACTCCCAAAGTAGTTTTGCATGTTAAAAATGCAGCAAAATGTAATTTTTTCTTTCTAATGTTGTTATGAAACATTACGTCTGTGTATTTCTCTATGCTCTGATAAAATCTCATTAAAAGTAATTCAAAGGAAATCAGCACCTCTAATGTTGTGATAGATCTGAAATGTCTACACTGGCTGGAGGAAGGTAATTTTTGAATTGGTGAAAAGTTCAGGAAAAGCCTGAAAAACCAATGAATTTCAGTTGATCTGCCATGTTTCAACAGGCAGAGAGCTGCACTTTCTTATTTTGCACATCCTACACCTATAAACAAGCGCACACTACCTGTCACGGAAACTGTCATCAGCACTGACAGAGAGGTGACATGTTTTCATTTCAGTATTGTTAAACTATTTTAAGTATTAATGTCAGTCCCGATATGCACAAGCGGTTCCTCTGTGTGTCTTCAGCAAAATCAGGAAACCTTAAACTGAAATCTATTTTTTAATCTCCCGTGCGGCTGCAAAGGGCGCTGAGGATACTGTTAATGGATACTATAAATTATGTAGCGCACTGCAAGTATTTACTGTACCTTTGTGTGCACAGCTACTGTGCATACATGCATATGCACTACACGCACAATCCTTAGACAAACCCACACACACACACAACCCACATAAGTTAATCCACTTCCACTTTCAAATTTGCCCTCATAAAGCTTGTGATGCAAACTCATAAAGTGGCGCTTATATGACTTATGAAGCTGCTGATTTAAAAAAAAAAAAAGTGCCAATCTGTGATAAAACTTTTATGAAGTGGAAGAACACTCATATCTTTGTCATATCTCTGTATTCTGTTGCGCTTTATTGGTGTGCGAGAAGTTTGTGGAACAGTTATGCACCTACTGGCGCCGTAAACTACACGATCTGAACTGCTGAGCATGTAGATGTTTGACATTTCAGGTAACGTAAGAAGGTACTTCAGCACATGCTGTCAGTATGGAAACTGAGACATGCAGAGGGCAATGGAGAAGAGCTCGAGTGGTTTTAGAGTTCATTTAGGAACCTTGTTATCAACATTATGTGCTCTGCAGCTTTGATTCAGCTTTACTGGTCATCACCATACTCATATATCTGACAGTGGGAAGTATGTGACTTGAATTGAAATGGCTGGCTGCAAATATCTTGCAAATGAAACTCACTCTGCTGGCTGAGATTGGCAGACTGAACGGTGTAAGACAGTTAAGATGCAATTTGCTCACACTGACAAAAAACCTGTGAACAATCTGAGGTGCATAATTATTACATGCAAAATGCCATCATGGAAAGAAAGAAAGAATAAAATAGATGAGATGTTATTTCCAGGCTTTGGATCGTTTTTCCCCATTTATTTTTATCGTGTGGGTAATTAAAATTTCTTCATTTTTAGCAAATTGCAAACAGCTTAATTATCATTGCCAGCAACTGCCACTTGTCATCATGAAACGATGCTTACTGTCTAGCAATATTAAATTAAAGCTGCCCTCTGGAGTTTTTGACCACTATTAGCACAGAGTAATTTTTTATGAGTGAGTCCTTATTTGATTTCGGCTGTGCACACGCACAAGGGCAAACATGCGGCTTTCCTTATAAATTACTGACTGACTATTTAGGAAATGCACCCACACGGGCAGTGCAAACAGGAAATCGGCACATCCATCCATTTTCTTCCATGTATCCAATTCAGAGTTGCACTGGGGTTAGAGCCTGCAAACAGAAAATAGTATAATGACCACCTTTGTTTTGGTTAATTAACAAGAAAATCCTACAGGAGATCTTCAAGTTACATATTTTAGTGCATGCTGTGCAATTGATCTATAAATGAAAACTAACTATCACTGATAGATGATGAGCGCTTTATGTTAATTTATGTTTGTAATTGACGCTTGCATCCTTTTCTCTTGACACTTTTGCAGGATCTGCACATTTGAGTGTAAATAAGGGAAATGGAGGCTGAAGTGCTCATAATATCATAGTGAAAGTCGGGATTCACATGGCTGCCCATCAAGTTGGGTGTCTCGACAGAGATGTCACACTGCTAACAGGCCAGCATCCCTGCTGCAAAGCGATGTGAGGCATGTGTGTGTGACACGTTGAAATGATGCAAACCTCTGGGCCTCAGTCTGGTGTCTTTGTTTCTGGGCTGTCATCATTCTCATGAGTCCAAGGCTGCTGACCTTAGACCTTCACAGTGACAGCAGGACTTTGAAACAACAGACCTAGAAGCCCATACTAAAGCTGGAGATGTCACACACATGAACTCCAGGATATAGAGCTCGGATGTCAAATAGTAACTAATACAATGCCTGCACGGGACACTCAATTTGATGGGGGGGAAATGTTGACAGTGTGACGTATAATGGTGCAAAGACTGTCGGCTTGACGTTTGCAACTCAAAAATGACGGGCAAAGGCAGGAAGATGAAGGAGGGGAGGGGAGGGGAAGAGAGGCTTTCCTAACCTCTCTCTGTTCTGCACCATGGGATAGAGAGCACAAGCAGAGAGAGGTTGACGGGACAGGAAGGAGAAAGGCTGGCATGTTGACAGCTGAAATCTCTCTCTCACACACACACACACACTCACACACATTCTCACAGGTATGCATTTGATTACATAAACAGAGTAGAGCTGATTTTAATACAAAAGAGGCATTTACTGTATATATTAGGCCTCACTCCTGACTTCTGTCAGAGGTCTGGCATATGGCTCTTCTCAACATAATTTGTTGTAAAGAAAAGTAGGTGCCCTGTCAACACTATCACCTTGACGAGTGAACTATGAAGCGAGCTTTTAGAATGCAGAGTGCGCCAGCAGCTCCCCGAAGAGCACTGCTAAAATATTTCAGCAGGATATTATTAAAAGTGTACTGTGGGAGACGAGAGAAAGCAAAGCCATCAAAACAAAAAGTGCAGAGCCCGTAGAAAGAACCCAGCAAAGATTACAAAAAAACGATGAAACTCGGAAAGTTTTATAGATCGAAACAAACTAAACCTTTACTGTAACGTTTTGGATGATGAAGGAGAAACTTGTTTTGTACCATGGCCGAAGCATGCATATAAAGCAAAGTACAGCTGAAAGGGGGAGGTTGCATTGTTCTATTATGGACCGCCTCCGCTGAGAGTGCTATGATCAAAATTCTGCAATTTCACTTTGTCTGTGAGAAATGAAAATTATTGTATCAATATCCACTGAAACCGTTTCTCTCCTTTTATCTCCCCGAGACAGAGAGATATTTCAGTATCCATGGGGTTCAGTCCAGTGGCTCACAATAGAGATTGGAAATAGACAGGTACTAAAGAAAGGTTCATGGGGGAAAAAAATGAAACAGGATATGAACACGGTCCAAAAAAGAAGCAGATCCACATTCAGTAATTAGACCTTTCACCCCTATTCCCAAGCCTCCGAGTCCCCTGGGTTTCCAGGCTGGGCATCACTACATTTCATGGACACTGTAAGCACCAGGGATACATATAGATTAGCCCTCAAGGGCAGCCTCACACTGAGGCTATTGCTCCTGACTGATTACAGATTCAGCTCGAATGTTCCGCTCCCGCTTCAACAAAAGATATCAGCACCAGGGGTTAACTCCACTGGATTCATTTCTTTCTACAGTCACAGCGAAGATTATTGTAAATACTCACCAAATGCTATCACAGGTGTCTCGCAGACCTTATTTACCCCATCTGACAACTCTATTTTACGTTCATCTGCGGTTCTAAACTTTTTTTTTCTCCTCGTTTGGAACCAGGGGTTTAAAATGTGCAGCTGCAGTTCGAGTTCAATAAGCAATTCATGCTCATCTCTCAGATTTGTACCACTGTCAGCCTCCATTTTTTTCACTTTGTCTTCACAGGGACATGAATTTCACGGGAGTATAAAAATTGAGGGGTTCTACTCCAAACTCAAGTATGAACCGCTTTGTGGCTCTAGAAGACGTGTCATCGTAGTCACGGGGAGATCAGAGCGATCTCAGAGAGATCAGAACATGCTAACAGGCTGAGAAAACTAAGTGTTTAAGAACGCTGTGAATGTTTGTGTTGCGGGTGCTGATCAGTTTGCAAGGAACACTGAAAAGAGATGGATGTGCTTGTGCATCGGCGCTTCCAGTGTGAAATCTGGCAGAAGTCCAGTCTTAGTAAAAAGCATGTCAGTGGCCTTTGCTGACTGAATGATGAGCCCGTCACTAATGATGTGTCCATATGGGAGCATGGGATGAGCAGTCATGAAAGCAATGACAGAACACAATACAACAAAGTGGAACATCTGGATGCTCAAAGCTGGAGACACGCGCCAATCTTGAGAGCACATGTGCAGCCATGTAATTGGATAAAGGATCCCTACATATAAAACACATTCCTACATGCTCACATTGAGAGTTGGGGGAAAAAACAGCTTGAACTCCCCCTGCAGGAGCTCCCGAGTACGGTTTGATCAACCACAACATTATAACGATCTCAATGAGATCCATCAGCGCTGACGGTGATCACTCATGTGCCCGCTGTGATGAGGGTGTGTGACGCTCAACCATCTCTGCCCTGTAGCACAATGATGGTGAGAATGGGGTGTGAGGAGAAGATATGGACACAGTGCTATGTGGGTGGCTTTTAGATGACAGTTCATCAGTAGCTCTGTGTGCATGTATGAATGAATGAATGAATGAATCATTTCTTCAACAGATTTGATTCAGCCATGAGGCAGTCTCCAACATCGGCTGCAGACTCACCCACCCCCACTGCTGCTGTTCCACCTCTGACACCTCAGACACTTCACACCTCCTCTATTCACCCTGCTCACTCCTCCCCACCCCCAACAACAGCATCCAATACACACTCAACACAAGGCTCCAGCCTGTCTCTCTCAACCACCCAGGTTAGGAGGGAACTGAGGAGGATTAAAGCCAAGAAGGCAGCGGGTCCAGATGGCATCAGCTCGAGGGTCGTCAGGTCCTGCGCGGACCAACTGTGTGGTGTGATGGAGCACCTCTTCAACCTGAGCCTGAGGCTGGGAAGAGTCCCACAGCTCTGGAAAACTTCCTGTGTTGTTCCAGTGCCAAAGACTTCACGCCCCAAGGACCTCAACAGCTACAGGCCGGTGGCTCTGACATCCCACCTGATGAAGACCCTGGAGCGGCTGGTCCTGGCTCAGCTTCGGCGCCTTGTGAGCTCATCACTGGACCCACTTCAGTTTGCCTATCAGCCTGGCATTGGAGCGGATGATGCCATCATTCACCTCCTACATCGTTCCCTCGCTCACCTGGAGACCGCTGGGAGCACTGTGAGAATCATGTTCTTTGATTTCTCCAGTGCCTTCAACACCATTCTTCCCTCGGTTCTGAAGGACAAGCTGGAGAACTCTGGAGTGGACCATCACCTCACTACCTGGATTTTGGACTACCTCACCGACCGACCACAGTATGTGAGGACTCAGGGCTGTGTGTCGGACAGGGTCGTCTGCAGTACGGGGGCCCCACAGGGAACGGTTCTGGCTCCGTTCCTCTTCACCATCTACACTGCAGACTTCTCCCACAACTCCACCCAGTGCTTCCTGCAGAAGTTCTCTGATGACTCTGCAATAGTCGGCCTCATCACTGATGGGGACGACAAGGAGTACAGAGGACTGACTCAAGACTTTGTGGACTGGTGCCAGCTGAACTACCTCCAGATCAACGCCAGTAAAACCAAGGAGCTGGTGGTAGACTTCCGCAGGCACAAACATCCTCCACTGCAACCACTGAACATCCAAGGTATGGACATCGAGGCTGTGGACAGCTACAGGTACCTTGGTGTTCATCTGAACAACAAACTGGACTGGACTCATAACTCAGACGCCCTCTACAGGAAAGGGCAGAGCAGGCTGTACCTGCTTCGGAGACTCAGGTCGTTTGGAGTGGAGGGCCCACTCCTGAAGACCTTCTATGACTCTGTGGTGGCCTCAGCCATCTTTTATGGTGTGGTCTGCTGGGGGGGCAGCATCTCTGCTGGGGACAGGAAGAGACTGAACAGGCTGATCCGAAGGGCCAGCTCTGTTCTAGGATGCCCTCTGGACCCAGTGGAGGTGGTGAGTGACAGGAGAATGGTGGCTAAGCTGTCATCCCTGTTGGACAACATCTCCCACCCCATGCATGAGACTGTGACAGCACTGAGCAGCTCCTTCAGTGGGAGACTGCGGCACCCACGGTGTGGGACGGAGAGATTTCGCAGGTCTTTCCTCCCCACTGCTGTCAGACTCTACAATAAAGACTTTTGCAGCTGATCAAACACACAAACCCACACATGTGCAATAAGACTGCTATACGTGCAATTCTTCTTCTGACGAAGTTGTGTTTTTGTATTTTCCTACTCAGTTGTATATAGTATTTGTATTTCTATTTTATTCTATTGTATATATTATTCTATTCTATTTTATTCTATTGTATATAGTATTTTATTTTATTTTATTGTATTTTATTGCATTCCAGTGTTTTCTAATTTCTGCTACATAACTTTGCACTTTTGCTGTAACAAAACAAATTTCCCACCTGTGGGACTAATAAAGGCCATCTTATCTTATCTTATCTTATGTAGATATTTGTTGCTGTGCCAACAGGGACTTAATCAAGTGTCACTACAGTAAGTGGAGCCGGAGGTATATTTATGTGTGCGAACCTATTTGTGCCTGTTTGATAAAGTGGAGGGATTAAACACCTTGTTCCGTTGTAGTGTGTAAATCTCAAGTCTTTTCCACTGTGCAGGTGTTGATTTAATGGAACAGTTCGACATTTTGGGAAATAAACTTGTTCAGTTTCTTGTCTGCACAGTAAATATGAAGCTTCAGCGAGCAGCCAGCCATCTTAGGGGTAGATCTTTGTTAGCGTTGGACAGAGCAGGATAGCTTTCACCCCCTGCACTTACGCTGTTTATGATTTTCTAAGACTAACAGACTATTAGTGGTAGCTTCATGTAGATAGACACACAGTACAGTGCAAAAGTCTGAGCCAGGGCAAGTACTCTTCAGGAGTAGTTCTCCAGGCTTCTCAAAACATATTCAAAGCTCTTCTTTGGATGTTGCTGCCTTTTGTTCTGTTCTCTGTCACGATGATCCCACACTGCTCGAGTGATGTTGAGGTCTGCAGGGGCCAATCCATGACTGTGTTCCATTGTGTGTTTTTCTATTCAGTTGTGTTTCCTGCTGTCAATGTTTTTTAGGACTGACAGTTTTTCTTTTGTCCTCCACTTTTTTTTAAGCACACACTGCACACCATGCAGATAGATGGCAATTTTTCAACTAATAGTTCTTTGGGATGCATAGGCAGACTTTGTGCACTGGATGTCCTTTCCTGAAGCAACCCCAGAGGGATTAATGCCTCCTCCTGGAATCAAACCAGGGATTGTTTGCTTATTAGGTGAATGTGTAAACCTCTAAATTATAGACTCAGCTAAAGAAATGGAAAGAATCTATGTGTCTTTGTGACAGGCTGCTAGTAATACAGTGTTTAAAGATACAGTTTAAAACCGGTACTTTGCTAAATTCTCTGTTATGTGTAGACCAACAGCTAGTTCATCACTTGAGTTAGGGGCCTTTATGTTTGAATTATTCATAAGTCAGTGGTCGAATACAAGGACTGGACTAAAAATGAGGGGAAAAATAGCCAAAGAAAAACTTTGAAAGACCTTCAGAAAGCCAGAGAACTATTGCTCAAGACCACTTTAAAAATTACAAGAGAGTCTCACTCCTAGAGGGTGACCTCTAAGGGTGACTCTTAAGGTCATCCGAGTGGTAAGCCATGAGGTAACATCATTAATGTTATATTTTTAACATGAGTAATTGACATTGTGCATGAATATTTCCAAACCTTAATCTTTTCCTAAACTCTGGTATTGTGTACTAAGGATATTTTTTAAGCTATATCTTTTAACTTCTTGGCAATCAGTCATTTAAATTCATGCTCTTTGTGGTTTATACATGACCAAACAAAATGTACATTCATACTTTGGGTAAAAGTCCAGTTAATTATACTTGTCATGTGTTGGTGTGTTCAGGTCTTAAAGCTATGCTGTTTGTTATCGATTGTTGTCTTCCACTGAGATTGCAATTAAGGTAAACAGTGCAAACCTGTGGAAGTGCTGAGCTTTTAAACCCTGATCAGTATGAGAGGAATTGACGAATAATCAAACATCCTAACCTGGTCTGCCTCACTGTGAGTCCAGCAGGAATTGCTTCTGTCAGCTTTTTTTATACAGTGCGGTAGCTGCTGTGAAAGACATCCACCTCTGTATGGATTTTTTACTTGCAGCACACCAGCAAGATTTTCCCAACAGGTCATCATTAGGATAAAATGCGAGACTTTGGCAGAGGTTTCTGGGTTACAAAAATTAGCTCTCAGTTGACATTCAGCACATCCAGGATTTATCCCAAACAACCTGGGTGAATTTATAATGTGACAGATGCATGTCTAAACCTGCCATTATGGGCACAGGTCAGACATCCTTGGCTTCATCTTCCACACAAACCCTGATTATCAGCTCATTGTTCGACCTTTATTACCATTACTACCATTAAAAAGGGATTAAAGGCAAATAAGGTATGGGTTCAGATTGCTGAACTATGTAATAGAGTGAACATCTAAAGCAAGTTGCATTTCAGTTCACATTTCAGGCACTGCAGTTCCTTCATTGTTCCCAAATTACTGGCAATATGAAGTCAAACACGTGGGTCACCCATTACTCTCTCGTCCACACTGCTGAGAGCTGTTTGAAACACTTTCAGTGCGCACATAGAAATTTAAATTCTATTAGTATGTAACTATGGTACCATTCCACCCTCCAACAGCATCCCCCTCTCTCTCACTGTTGATTGCATTTACTTATTTGGGTGTAATGGAACTGGCTTGAAAATGTGCCATGCTGCATGGAAAAGCTCTCTGCCTGGAAATTTGCCATCATTATGCTTAACCACTCTGGGTGATTACCTACCTGCCAATTTCATCTGATTTCATACTTCATGCAACATATTGGGGAAGAAGTGACATACTCTATGATGTATAAAAAGTGAATTTTCTTTTTTTCCCCCCCCACTAAACAGCATCCTGTGAAATGACGGTCACGATGGACGTGGAGTCGGATTTGGCAGTTCGCTGCCAGTCACTCTGTCTGAATACGCTCTCCAAGAATAAATTGCTGACTGGCATAAATATTTTTTGGCTGTTATGGCCTTAATGCGCAATCATGGTTGGATGGGTGCTATATTTTAGCAGGCTGGGGTGTGTTGGAAATAGACTGTGTGGAGAAAGTCAAGGAGGGTGAGCAAGATAAGGCCAAGTAGTTTAGCCCAGAAACAGCGAGTGTGTTACATTATTTCTATTACAAACCCAGTGAGACCAAATGAATGCAATTAAAACAGATCAAACCTGCCTTTATTTTTCATGAAATAATTATTATGTAAAACGATAGGAAATTAACCTTTTTAATCAAATGGCCAATGATTTAATTAGAGGGTAAAATGCCTGTATGTGACCCAAGCACTGGGTGAAGAAAGCTCAGCACTGATTATCCTGCAGGCTCAGTTGGGATAGACTCATACAGGCCTCATGCAAGCAGCCCACCATATAAACTAACCACACAGATAGCAGCGTGCCAAGATATCAGAGCATTTAGCAGCTGGTGGATGGAAAACAGTGACAAAAAGAGTGAATAATGGACCCTGGATATTACTCAGCTGCATAGAATTACAGGTCAAAACGAGAATAAATGCAGAGCACTGTCTTCTGGATGTGTAAAAAAAATGTTTGCTGGTAAATTTGCCACGTACACTGTTAAAAGTAGAAATACACTTTTTCTTTTTTATTCCTTTGGTAAACACCGGATGCTACATTTTCCAAAAAGCTACTTTATAGCTATTTTCCAGGAAAGAAGAAAAACACATTTCCATTCCAGCTGCTCAAGCTCGACAAAGCTCCTTCTGAGCCGCAGAATATATTACATAACAGTTTGCCTCCCCATGAAGTCTTTGATGTGTACAGTCAGCGGAGAATCCCTTAAAACTTCATAAATGATGTGTGTTTTTAGACAGATTGCTCTGCTGGTCTCCATAATTGATTCAAAATATTCATCAATTTATTCACCACTGGTGTAAAATCCTAACAGTAATCCAGCGCTTAGGGCTATAAAATTGGATTTTAGCTTCCTAATTAAATTACCTCATTCTTTATTGTAAAAAAAAATCAATCAATTTCATCAAGCTCAAAGTTTATAGCCTCAAGAACATGTCATTCTCTCTGTATTCTGACTGTAAACTCCACCCTGCCAGCCGTGTTTCCAGAAACAGATTTTAGAAGAAGCTCGGGTAAGTAGCCCATATGTTGTTGGGATTATGTTCTCAAAGGGAACATGAATGTCGGAAATGTATCAGCGTGGCTGACAGTTGTGACTGTTACCAGAGCTGTAGATTTTATAGCTTGTTCTGCCTTTGTTCTAATGACCAGATCCCTTAAGAGCTCTTGTTGTGCTACTCGGCTGCACTGGTGGTGTAATATTCTTAATGCAGCTGTCAATCCTATTATGGTCCATCACTTTTGTGATGGAAAAGTGTAAGCAGCAGTTTGGGAGACAAAGTCTCAATCTGTATCTTTCTCTCAGTTTCTTAATCTCTCGCTCATAATCCCTCATCCACTGTTAGTCCTCTCACTCTCTCCGTAATTAAAGATTCAGCTGTCAGACTGCAGTTTTACTGTTTCCACCCTCATTCTTCTTAGGTTTCACCCTTCTAACCAACTGAGGGTTTGTTTAAGAGCTAACGCTGCACACAGTTTAACCTTGTAATCACATTATACCTAATCTTAAACTTGTTACCGAGCTAACGTGGAAAAAATAAATGCTTAGCAATCCCCCTTTCATGTGTTTGCATTGGCTACTAGTTGAAGTATGTTAGCCTGTAGTTTATCACCCCACTGGGTCAAATTGCAGCCTGTTGTTGGTATAGAAATGTCTGTGAGCCATCGATCGCCTCCCCGGGCCCTCTGGAACAGATGCACAGCGGCAGTGAAAATTGAAACAGGAGTCTGCTACCACTCATAATTCCATGACAGTGAAATGAAACACATCTCAAGAAAGCAATCAGACTCTTAAATTACCTTTCTTGGGGGGGCATTGTTTGCAGATCAGCAGAACTATCCTTGCTCTGTCCCTTTATGTCACTGTATCGCTCGCTCAGTCTCTCTCCCTGCCTCTCAGACACTCTGCGTGCAGTAATGAGTGGCAGAGTGGCGATGTTGTGTTGATTTATTGCATGGTTGCCCAAATGGAACCTGGATGGAATTTGTCTGTCATTGGGGTGTCACTTAGATGGAAACACCTGTGATGCCTAGGGACAACTAACCGCTCCATCAGGAATGGGTTCCCGACTGAGCCATCAGCCTATCCTAGATGCGCGCACACAAGTTTACACAGGTACACAATTGCGAGCGCTAGGACTGAAAACAAAAAATGCATTCTGTACTGACAAAGCTACACAGTCATTTTGCACAAATTTTCCTCATCATCCAATGAAGCCGTACGCACAGAATACCCGAGGTGTAATGGAGTGTGTGTGCCGGTATAGTCAGCCTGAGAAGCTTCTGACTGCAAAATGCTAGCCTTGTTTAACAGGAAAAGAAGAGCAGAAGAAGAAGAGGAAACAAGCGTGTTTATGTTTATTTAACTACAAGTGTGATCTTTTACAAGCTCAGTTCCAAAGACAGTTGGCATCCTGTGTAAAATATAAATAAAAACAGAACGCAATCATTTGCAAACCTTATAAATCCATATTTTATTCACATTAGAATTTATATCAAATGTTTGAACTGAGAACATGTAAAACTTGATAGAAATAAATATAATAAATAGTAATAAATTAGACATTGATGCCTGTCAAATGGGCAGCTTGCACATCTGCAAGGGCACCATCAGTGCTGAAAGGTATACATGGGTTTCACAAAAACCACATGATTCCATCCAGACAATGTGTTTTCAGGGAAGACCTTGAATATTACAGAAGGGCAACACTAAACAACATACTGCAGCTGTTAAGGTCCAAGTGTTGAACTGGCCTGCCTGCAGTCCAAACCTTTTACCAGTTGTAAACATTTGGCACATCAGAAAATGACAACTATGACAAACAAGATCCAGGACTCTTGAACAGCTAGAATCCTATATGAGACAAATAAATGGGACAACACTCTTCAGTTCCCAGACATGTACAGGCTGTTGTTAAAAGAAGAGGGTATGCTACACAAAGTGGTAAACATAGTCATTTACCAACTTTTTTGAGATCTGCTGCTGCCATCAAATTCAGTATGACCTTGTACAATTTTAAGATAAAGAATATGTCTCAGTTTAAACACTTGGTATGTTTTTTTTGTTTTACTGTGAATAAAATATTGATTTATTACCATTCTATTTTTATTTATACATTACGCAGCAGCCCAACTTTTTCAGAATTGGGTTCACAACATGAACCAAAGTGCTTTAGCTATCCTAATCTAACAACAACAGACTGTATATAAGAAATAAATATGGCCTCCAGGTCTGAAATGTGAAGCCAGCTCTGCTATTTTTTCTAAAGACCAAAGGAGGGAGTGACTCGTCTGCTTGCAAAAACAGATTATACAGAAATCTGCTTACTTGATCTATATTTCTAAGCACTTTTCTATTTAGATTATGATCGCAATTGTATAACATATAGTGAGCCACTGATAAAAAAAAAACTGCTAAAGAATATTGGCATATTGGCATAGAATATTGGAATAAAGAATATTT
This sequence comes from Oreochromis niloticus, assembly GCF_001858045.2. NCBI lineage: Eukaryota > Metazoa > Chordata > Actinopteri > Cichliformes > Cichlidae > Oreochromis > Oreochromis niloticus. The sequence goes on from NC_031974.2 coordinate 20,896,400, forward strand.
TTGCATAGATCCAGTTATAAAACATGATTTTATAAGTTAAACTACCCCAGAGTGAAATAGTTCAAGCTCTTCCTACCAATATACCACTCCAGCACTGCAGCATGCAGTTTCTTAACAGCACATGCACACATACCTAAACAGGATGGGGGACATTGTTGGCAAGATGCAGGAGTAGCGTTGTATCAGCTTTGTGTCCTTGTCATTGTTCCCCGGGGTATTCTGGAAAGAAAGAGGAGGAGAGAAGGAGGAGAGCAGTTAACAGTTTGATCAATGGGAGAGATGGATGCACATGCACACACAGTCACATAGAGCTATGGGCACACACAACCGTAAACAGATTTCTCAAATCCATCAGTGTAAATAAGAAAGGAAAATAAAGTAAAAATCCATCCCAGTGACTGAATTCCCCCAGAAATCTGGATGGACACATTTATTCAATGCGGCATATACACTGTGAGTTTCCCTAACAAACTCCTTACACTAGCATTGTTAAAGGAGCATACTACACTCCAGAGGATATGGGGACAGAAAGATGGATGAATGGACCATTGAGCATATTAATTAATAAATATGATTTTTTTCTCTTCAATGCCGATGTGCTTAATGGTCTGTAGTGAAGAAAGACATTTCAGCCTGTGAAACCAAAACTAATTAAGAGTTTATTACAGTAAATGAACAAAACACATAATTAAAGACATTGCAACACTTCAGTATATTTTCATAATGCGATTCTGATTGAAGAGATTTAGAGCTGTAATTTGCCAGAGGTGCTTCTGCGATATGTCTACATTTGCTCATACATGGAAAGGTTGCAGAGTAGATTATAAAAGACACCACTTATGGTATTTTTGGCTGTGTGATTTTCTTAGGAGCTATGTCTCACCATGTTTGGATGGAAGGGTAGTGACCAAAGTTATCAGCTGAGCCAATCTAGCTTGGTTACTACAGTGCACAGGTACCTGCTAATAAGAAAATTATACTGGAATGTTATTCGCTGAAATAATCTGACTGCACACTTCTTAGGCTGTCTGTTATTTTAAAAATGAGTGCACAGCAAGTCATGAATTCATGAGATAATTACAGTTAAAGCACTAAAACACATTCTACTTGAGTAATTTGAACTAGCTAATGTACCCCAATGGACTATAACACCTTGTGTTGGTACAGAGCTGTTACTCAAAGTGGCCAAGGCCCTTTTCATGCAAACTTTAAGCCTTAATACAGTTTAAAGTGGTAATTTGTCATACAGGGGAGTTGAAGTAGTATGCAAACATTGTGTTTTTTGTACAGAAGTTCAACATTTTGTAGGAACTGCCTCATTTTTGGAGCTAAACTCAAGTGGCCACTCTTGGAACAGCAGTTTTTGGTTCTAGTGCAGCGGGCCCTAACCTTTTTTGTGCCACGGACCGGCCTTTAAGGTGTCACTGATAAATAAAACCAGTACCGGTACCAAAAAAAAGAAGATTTATTCATAATACATGGGAAAAGACCCAGGAAACCGTGTTAACAATAAAAACGATAAAAAAATAATTTATGGTTTTTACCCTGAAAACCATAAATTTCACACTCGAGCCTCAACTCTCGCAGCAACAACTCATGGACCGCTACCAGTCCGTGGCCCGAGGGTTGGAGACCGCTTTTCTACTGGACTGTCTTGATATGACGAGTAAGTTGTTACAATTAAGTTCACATGTGCGAGTCATCTTAACTGAACACTAACTTTTGAAAAGATAACAGCAGCCATTTTTATATGATCCAAATGCAACATGGTGAATGGTGTCAATCAAGGGAGAGGACTATGGGACAAAAAGAAGCCTTTACAGGTTAGAAATAAACCAGATGACCCCGAGTGTCGTGTTTTCCCTGCTGAAGTGTCCTTGACCAAGACACTGTATCTCTGTCTGCCTAAAGAGCTTTTCTATAGTCGTTTTCCTTATAGAGATCAATAATGTATCACATGAATCATAAATTCAACCACAAGGACAGAGATTCCCCACTTCTTGTAATTTATATGTCTCTGTAAACGATGTAACAGTCAGTGCTGCTGACACAGGATTTTTCTTTTTTAAAAAAGACACATTTTTTTCCTCCACTAGAAAATACTGAGGGTTAAGTGCTTTGCTCAAGGGCACTTGAAGTAGGGGTGGAAGGCACTAGCTGCTTTGACCTGTATGGATTTTTTTTTTTTAGCTACAAGCTCATCTCACTCCTTTAAAGAGTATAATTTTACATTCGCAGGTCAGTGACATCCTAGCCTATCATTTTGTGCACCATAAGCATAAGATGAACTCTTTCCATCTGTCTTTTTTTCCTTTGCAGACTAGCTCAATACAGTTCTTAGCAGGCACATTGATGTGTGGCACTGGGATACACATCAGTGCTAATCACTGTTTGGGGCAAAGACCCAGCTCACTGGCCGTGTCACCAGGGTGTGGTGAATCCTATCAGTCCCCAGCAGATATTGCCCCCCCACTTTTTCTCAGCTACTCCTCTGTATAGTTGGGTTGTCATCCACAGGGTCAACAAAGCACTGTTGAGTGTGTATTAGCTATATGGCTAATCTTTACAGCTCCGTTTCATCGAAAGAGGCTTTCACAATAGCCTTTTGTTTGCTCAGGCAAACAGTCCAGTATGTATTTTGCTTTGATAGTTGAAAGCTGGTCAAACTGCAAGAACGAAAAGTGCGCTCCAAACAGGAAGCCGTGAAAGAACGACACAGGCAATCGTCTCTGCCAGAATTCTTCTTCAGATTGAACTGATTGAACGGGCCGGACTGTGGAAAATCTTTTGTTTTCTGGCCCTCACTTTCTCACTCTGCATCTTCCTCTGCTTGTCTTTTGAACTCCATCCTCAGCTACGCCTGGCGTGATTAATGGCAGCCATTCATTAACTTGATCAACCACTTTAGCAGAGATTATTAATCAGATGCTTATTTAAATGTCACCACCGAGCAGCTGAGAGGAAATGAGGCCACTGGGAAATTGAGTTTTTGTGTGTGGGCTGCTTGTCTGTGTGTGTGTGTGTGTGTGTGTGTGTGTGTGTGTGTGTGTGTGTGTGTGTGTGTTTGCGCGCTGTGCATGTTTACTTGCTGGAATATTTCCTCACACCGCTAACCTTGAACTCATTCATATGCTGTTATACATGCATTTGGGGGAGCAGCTAATACTGAAGGGATATGTAGCAATGGAGCCTAATGTTCAGTTCCAAATGAGACGTATTGTGTCTCATTAATAAAACATTTTGTTGTGCCTGCATTATGAAGAGCATTACAATACTTATGGGATTGTTCAGTTATTAGAAATTCACACCTCCTGACAGCTTTGCAGGGCTCTGCTTCATTTCTATGTGTGGGCCTAAAGTATAGGCTATATGTGCTGTATACAGAAGATTTATAACATTTATCACTAAACATGCTGCCAAATAGGGATAATCAGGACCCCTGTATCATTTGTTTCAGAAAGTTTTACCACAGCAAATTCGTAATGATTGTTTTCATGTCCGGAGTTACCACTGCCAAACTGCTAGTACAAACATGTTTTGAAGAAATGTAATGAGCAAATTTGAGCTGGCATTTGCAAGCTGCTCGTGTTTGCTTCTGGGGGCATTTTCACATACAGTCCAGACCGTGTGTATTTTCACAGCTACATTTTTTTCCTCCGCTCATTCGGGGCTGTGCTTCAGCGCATTCAGTTTGAAATGAAATATTGGATATTACACTGAAGTCCCTAGTCTTTGCTAAAATTTGAGCAGGATTATGCCAATATTGAGAGAACTGTGTGGGAGGTATTTTTACGCATAAGGGCCAGATTTTTAGGGATCTAAGTGACATGAAGTCAGAAAAAAATTTAATATTCTGTGGAGAGAAAAAAAGCAAAAACTTCAATGACAGCCTGAAGTCTTTGACACACAAACCAGGCCCTTTTATCTTCCCTGGTGTTGCTCACACAGACCTTCAGTTTTGCTTATTGTGGGGAAGTTTTTTCCATGCAGCCTTTTTTTATACAATGAACTCATCTATTTGTGGATTTTAAAGTCGTTTTCCTTTGTGGAAGCTGTTATTACAACCTTTAGTTACTTTTTAATGACAACTAAACACAATGTGAATGTTTGCAAGTAAAATGTGTGGCTTTGTGTGACCTTTAGATGTGCTTTTTTTAAAATCAGATGGTTAACAGTGTACTTTAACCCAAACGAAGATCTAACCTTAATCAAGTAGTTTCTGTGGCTGTGTGAACAGATAGTTGTAGCGCCTGACTTTCTTCTTGTGGCTGCTCCTTTTAGGGGTCGCCACATCTGCCTTTATCTCACTCTATCGTTAACATCCTAATTGTTGTATGCCTAAACGTAACTAAACCAGGAATAAGAATGAAAGCAAATAGAAAGTGTAAGCAGAAATTAAAAATACTCCCAGACTGGAGTCTCCCAAGTGAATGTCTGGTATGCTTGTGCCACCTTCAGCCTTCCTGCCTTTAATGAAGAAGCTTATGCTTGGCTGCTAGTCTATTCGTTGCCTCACTTCCTCTTTGCCGCTCTGTAAAACTCAATGCCGACATCATTGCTGTAGTCCAATGATCTATCTGCCTGCCTTCTTTAAGCCAATCAGCCTCCACTCTGTATACTTTAACTTGCACTGCTCCTCTTTCATTCTCCCTTGCAGACTCCTTCGTCCAAACCACCTCCTCCCCATCTTCGGGGGGTCTGCCCTAATTCCCATCACCACTAGGATTTCATTCTGCCGTGATGGGCCATCAGAGTCAAATCACAAAATACCATAATTGAATTCTGTATTCTGTTAATTATGCTCTATTTCTTCTAATGATCTCTCCTCACTGCACTGACTTTGTTGGTCTTCTTAAGTAGACACTTGTATATGTATTTTCTGGGATACTTGTATGGATAATGTCAGACAGTAATACCAAGTGACTGATAAGAGACATGCAAGTGCCCCTTTTAGCTTCATACCTCTAGACTTTGGACCCTGTTTGTTGAAGCAGCTGTAGCTTGTGCAGAGTTCCTCAAATATTCAAAAAAACTAACTGAAACTGAAGTTGAGACTTGGCACTTTATTGTAGTACTTTTTTAAGTAGCCTACTTAGCATGCAGATTATAGCTTCTGTGAATTCTGCTCTGTCTCTGGGAATTGCACTGCCGGTGCTACCTTCTCTTTTTTAACCATACCTGTTGTACACATAATAATATACAAAAAAGCTGTTAGTGTGGTTAGGATTAAACTGTACGCTGGAGGTGTTTTTCTCTTTAAGTTGCTTGTGAATGAAGAGCACATATAGGACTTAAAGTCTGCATCCCAGGCTTTAAAGTGAGCTGTTCTGTGCTGCAAAGGGTAAATGCAGTAAGTCCCAGATTACACTTAGGCGAGCTTTATGAAGGGAGGAGAGGGTGTGGCCAAGTGTGGATGTGCTCTGAATCCAGCTTGCTCAGTCAAAAGCATTTATACGATAAAGCAGGGCCTTTAAAGACACTGCAGCGAATACAATGTCTGCAGAGAACGCACAGATCCCACATGTCAGCTTTCTGTGCTGAAATCTCTATTTTATGATATTTACCTTCAGTGTAGCAACATACAGAGAGAGCCTTCTGAAATTTCCCATTGACAGTGTAATCAGTATTAATAGTGTTGGTGAGCTGATGCATCCAATTTAACAGGGTTAAATCAGCTGCTGTGGAAGGAGTACACTTCTTCTGTATATGGTTCATGAATCATTCCATCAATCCATGTAATTGATTAAATTGATTAATCAGCGAGGGCAGAGAAGGAGAGGAGGTGATGGATGGCGAGAGGGATGGGACCCATCAGAATGAGATTCAAGAGCTGAAGTTTAAAAAGGTCAAAGGTCACACAAGTGACATTTATAGGCATAGCACCCTCTTGGTTCTTGATGTTAAGAATAACCTTTATCAAAGGTTCATGGATGTGTGTGTGTGTTTGCCCGTATGTGTGCGTGCATCGCCATAGATGCATGTATTCCACTTAGGTTCCTTGCCCCTGTGATCGTGTTTGGGTAAGTGATGCCAAAGCCCAATAATAAATCTGTGCCGCAACTATCATCGATGACCTGAAGGTTACCATTTCATTAAGTGTCTTCCACTTTGATTTTCTCATCCCTCATGCCCTTCTGCTCTCCTGCCTGCGTAACTCCCCACTACACCTAGTAAAGATGCTCTGAGAGGCAACGTAGACACGGATAAAGAGAAGGAGGGCTATCATAAGTGGTGCAGTCAGCAGGCTTTGAGGAATGCATTGACATTTAAGGAAATATACTGATTACCTTTCTGATCAGCCTAGTTTGTTATTGTGCATCTGATCCTTGCCTTGCAGATGCACCGCCCAGATGAGATAAATGTTTATCTCTGTCAATGCCTCTTATTACTTGATAAATGTTGATATTTATCATAACATAGTTTTATATTTCAGAGTCTATAATTACTGCATCTTTAAGGTGATCACGAGTTCAATATACCTGCCGTACTAATTAACATCAGACCTTTGCAAGTTGGCTGATATCTAAACCAAGGCTGCCTCAAAGTCAGTCCACAAGAACAGAGACGACAAAGAAGATATACAGAAGAATCAATGCATCATATTTTGTTTATTTCAAACTCCCGTGTATGAATAAACAATACCTGCTTATGTGTGTGTGGATAGAGAGCGAGATCCTCCTTTTACTTTCTTGTTTTTCATTATTTATAGTATATGTAAAGATAAAATGAGCTTAAACGATCAATGGAATAAAGATGCTAAATGGGCTCTAAATGTGTGGTTTTTAACCGTATACAAAAACTAGGCCACACCACTCTCATTCACAAAATTGTCAAATGTTATTTTACATTACAGTAAATTCCCATGTTTTTCTTGTAAAAGGAAAAAAAAATCACTCATAATATTGAAGCATACGGCATCTTTCACCACTTCTCCAGATGGAAAGATGACAAGTGGGTGGATTTGTTTGAAATGTACAAGCAAAGCATTGCTTTCCCCAAAAGACAAAAAACATGTTTACTACCACTTAGCTGTCCAAGGCCAGAGGAGCCACTTTTAAAATTGCGTGGTATTCCCCATTCAGCTTTTTAGAGATTGAATCATTGAGCCTAAGTTGAAAGCAACAATTAATCAGGAGGGAAGTGTAGTAAAAGCCTCAGGAGAAACTCTTGAGTACACTCTAAGCACGTCTCCTGACTGCTTTTGTGCTCACATGAATGTTTTACTGTCCCAGACGGTGTTAAAGTGCCAAAGAGAGAAGGGGTTTCGGCAGTCTTGCTACATTTGTCACAGGTATTCAACAGGCTCGTCTTCTCACCGTTTGGGGAGGTTCCCATCTTCTGAATCTATGAGAACAAAGCAGAAATTGAGCCAAGAGTGTCTATCTGAATCCTATCTGTTCCATCATTTGACTCCCTTTTTTTTTATATCACCGCAGCACAGGCGTCGCTGCAATGTTTTTCCGAATCCGAAGTGCTCACACTCAAGTACCGACTCGTGTCTAGACAGAAAAATTAGGGCATACATACAGACAAAAAAACTTTGACATTTAGACAAGGTGTTCACGCTGTGCAATCAGACCTCATTTTCCACACAGAGCTCAGTCAATGGTAGCCATGTCTAGATTTGGCAAGGAACAATCAGATTTAATGTGAAGCCTTTTTTTGTGTTTCTTGTTTCTGCAGGCTCTGTCCTCAAAAGAATGCAGCCCGAAGATCACAGCTAACGGCATATCTTTGAAAGCCCAACCGCTCTGTTACTAGGCTGGAATAAAATGGGGTCTGCGGGAATGTATTGTAATTCTGTGGAGGTTTTACATCAAAGAGAATGCTGTGTTTCAGGGCAGGTGACATGCAGTGGTGTAATAGTGGAATGCTGTATCAGAAAAGTAGCCTAATAACTTCATTGCTCTTTCCTTTTATTGAGAAACGATCATAAATAATCACACATCGCATGAATTTTGGACGCGTTTAAGCTTCACCGGTTTGTGCTTATGAAATTCTGATAGACTGATAAAACACACACAAACCTCCTTGACAAGATACACACACTGAAATGATGATGTGAAAGACTAGTGAGAGTGTTCAAGAGTCAATTTCTGTCTTCTGTGAAGTCATTTGAAGAGTGATATTGAGTCTTTGGGGATAAGGGACGAGACTGTGATGTTGCGCTAGCAGGAGGGAACACAGCTCAGAAAGGCTGGCCTTGTTGATGTAATTTATTGCAACATTATTCAGGAAAAACTGCTAAAAAGCTCTCACTTGAAGCTGACTTTTTAAACTTTGCATGACACGTTTCTTATCACGTACAGCTGGGAAGTTGAGTTTGATTTTTGTTCTGAATGTGTAAAAGTTTGGTTGAGGATTACCGTCACAGCCTCGCAGTCTGCTAAAATTTTAAAACCTTTCTTTAGGACATATTTAATGTTTCTTCTCTTCCGTTTAGGTCTGTTAAGCCTCAGTTATGCTTTGTTCTGGCACTGCTAAATGGAACAAAAATGAGACTTATGCAGTGAGCTCGGGGAGCCGAGTCCAAGAAATGTTATCTTTGCTGTATACTTTCCAGAGGCTTACAGCGTCATGTGCACAGGAAGCAGGGTCAGATTAGATCATTTAAATACTGTGAGTTACTGGATACACCAATTCATCCACTGATTTGCAAAAAATGTAATCTAACCCGAATTGCTTTGAAATATAGCTAAAATCGGTGATATTATGTGTTAGCTAATGAGCTAAGCTAGTGCTACCATTATCCATGCAAGCTATCTGATGGTTAAAACAAAATTCCAACCCTAATGAACATTTTTTTTAAAACACTGGCTATCTAACTGAGAAAGATTCTTCAGCTCTGACATGTTTGTGCATTTAGCTATTTGTGTTCCAGTAGTAAAATTAGAAAAGTGAGGATTTGTTGTTCTTCTTAGCAAGGTGGAGTCATTCATCCACCACTAGCAATACAGCGCGGTACCAGTTTTATGCTTTTAAAAACACTTCTGCAACCCGTCATGGATAGAGGCTGGTCAGGGCTCTTTATATGGCTTATTTAGCAGGTCACAGATCACAGCAGATTACAGGTTTCACAGTTTTGCTAACATTTGCATGCGCTGCTGCCATCATGGATTGTAAAGTCAGGACTCTCAAAAGTCAGAATTACCAACATCGACCTTGAAATGCATCACCAAGCAGGACATTTTTTAAGAAACGTAAACATTAGGCATCTTCATCATAAGTTAATAAACACAATTCGTCACCAATTTAAAAAATATTTTTGCCTTTTAAGGGCGTACTTAAGATATGATTAATAATAACTGATCATCTATAATCGAACAGATTCTTTTTATCACGGTTAATTTTGTTTTTTGTTTCTTTAAAGAATAATATTAAATGATGCAGGTTGCATGTGATCTGTCGCTACCCGACCCTGAATGTGAGTAAATACTGACTTGACGGTGACCTCATGTTGGCATCAATAAGTTGGCTGCTACACTTCACAAAATCATCACCTGTCTTGGTTTAAAGCCAAATTACTGTAAAACACAGCTGCAATGTCCTGATAACAATATTGAACTGAAGCGCAAGCGTGCATTTGCCTCAATCCTCCAAATCGTTTGATTTTATTTAGAGCAATATCTGACAAACATATTAAGAGGTTATTTTATTGTACTGCAGGACTTTGCATGTGGGTGGAGTAGATTTGTTTTAGTAATTTTATCAAACTACTCTAAGGAAACAAAAAAGCATTTTTTTCAAATACTCCATAGATTTTTGATAGATTTTTAAAATATATGTTTTCTTGTTTTTATGACTGGTTGACTAATAAATTTGTTAAGCTCCATAGATACATAGATATTGTGTTTTGGGGTGGACAAACAACAAAAGTTTTCGAAAGTGCAAAAGTCATAGATAACCAGATGTTATATGGACTTCAAAGAGGAAAAAGCAGCAAAGCATTCAGAGACGCCGAAATAATTTATATGTGAGGACAGCAGTTTGTTGTCTTTGCAGGAAGTTCCTCAGTACATTGATAAACCTTGTTGTGTTTTCCTCTGTAACGATTTTGATTTTGTAATCATATATTAAAAAATCATTTCCCCTTCCTCTTTTCTGCTCTCTCCTCAGATCCAGACTTTGCAGACTTGGGAATACCCCCACCTCTGCCCTGTAGGTACACTCCCTCTCTCTCCCTCTTTCTGCTTTCTTTCTCTCTCTACATCCACTCTTCTTCTCTTGTCTCTCTAAAGTGTATTTATGCTGTTTTACTATCACTTATATACATACTGTGTTTTGGTTCGGTAATGTTTGCACTTGTGCATGTGTTACACCTCTTAATCGGTGTTTGTCTGCATGAACCACGCATGTGTGCATGCATTTGTTTTGGGTGTCTTTATACATATGTGTGTGTTTCAGCCTGTCAGTATGACATGGTTGGCCCAGAAGGTATCGTCGAGTCTCATCAGATCACCAGAGACGGAAAGGCCGGTGCCACCGAGGCCGTCGACTGTAAATGGTACATCCGTGCCCCGCCGCGCTCCAAGGTCAGTGACGTAAACTACGCTCCCATCAAACTGTGAATTTGATTTGAAGCCAAATTTTGAAATGTCACATGAAATAAAATGGAAATGAAATTGCGTCCCCATTAGCTGGGCTGATGACAGCACAACATAGTTACATCAGAAAGACTAATGTTCAGCTGACAAATCCTGGATGTATTCCTTGTGAAATTTCCGGCTTCTGTCGAGATATTGAGGAGATTTTTTCTTAATAATTATCTGTTTCCTTTCTATATTTCGCCACACAGGCAGTAAGATCAGGGGTTGCATCAGGAAGCTTTGATATTACATGTCAGTTTGTCTGCAGCTGTCAGCAGTATCCCGACGTGAGTGTTTGTGGCTGGGGGGAGGACTTGTTTCCCCGCTAGGGTCAGACAGATAGGCAGAAGGGTTTATTTGGGGTCAGGCCCATTTTTTTAATCAGTGAGCTGTTGCCAAGAGGAATAGAGGGAGGGAAGGAAAAAAGAGAGAGCTGCAGAAGGAGAGAGGACTGAACAAACAAAGAGAGGCAGGAAGCGTTACCATTGATAAAATAGCGTTGCTTTGCAGTTTGACCCTGAGGCCTGCAACAGCCTGCATTTGTTTTCCTCGCCTGTGTTTTGCACACAACTTTCCGTGCATATACAAATACAGGACATGCATATACATGCACACCTTTGCTCCAACCCCTAATACACACTAGACGTGCTTCCTTATCTACTAGAGGTACCTGTGCTGCATTAATGCATGGGATTAAGTGTTTCCTAAGGGCAGAGCAGCAGTGCAGGAAAAGGCTATATTTTACAAATGCTTCCACCTCTCATATGAGTCTATATGGTTTGATCCTGTACATCCATGACTGCAGTAAATCTGCTGCTCAAATAGTGTTGGCCCTCTTCTGAGTGCATTTGAGGGGTTTGATTTAATAGCATAAGGCCACAATTTTACTTTGACTTTCATGGTTAGAACAATTCTTTCAAGGGCAGGAAGGAATTATGGTGTCTGCATAGTTAAAATGTTAAAATATTTGATCTCCCTCGTAATACTAAAACTATAAATTGTGGCATTAAATAAACCCATGTTTTATATTACAGTGTCTTTTGGATGTGTGCATGTCTGGTTTGTACGTATGTGAGAATGTTTTTATAACTTTGGTCACGACGGGCTTCTTTAACTATGACTCACTTATGGCACAGACATGTGGTTCATTTTTTTTTATCATTCTTATTATCTTCATTATGCCACTGTAGAGAGTCAGATGATCAAAAGAACTGGTTGTATGTAAACACTTAAAAACAAAATGTATATACATTTAATTAATAAATATACATTTATTTGTCTTCTTTGCAAGCTACATAGAAATCTGTTCAATTTTAAAGACAAACAAAACCTAACATGTAAGCCTTGGGTTTGATGTTTACCTGGAATACAGTAATGTTAGGTGTGGCAAAACCCATACGCATTTAAACTGTCATTTAAAAAGAGACATTTAAGGGACATAGTACATGTTTGATTTCTTTGGTCAATAATTTAGGATCCCAGTTGTAATGCACATTGTAACCTACTGGATTCACGTCTTGGCTTTCGATCTAAATTTACCCGGAGGCTCATCAGTTAACCTTAAACTGCTGCCTTCATAGTGATATATATATATATATATATGTATAGGCTGTAATATAAAAAAATTATTCCCCTCTCGCCCCTGCTATCCTTCAAGCTCGGGTCCTCTACCAGAGGCCTGGGAACTTGAGGGTCCTGCGCAGTATCTTAGCTGCCCAGGACTGCGCTCTTCTGGACACAGATCTCCGGTGTTGTTCCTGGGATCTGCTGGAGCCACTCGCCTAGCTTGGGAGTCACTGCACCAAGTGCTCTGATTACCACTGCACCACTGTTACCTTCAACCTCCACATCTTCTCGAGCTCTTCTCTGAGCCCTTGGTACTTCTCCAGCTTCTCGTGTTCCTTCTTCCTGATGTTGCTGTAATTCGGTATCGCTAGATCGATCACTGCAGCCGTCTTCTTTCGCTTGTCTACCACCGCTATATCCAGGTGGTTAGCCAGCTTGTTCATCTGTGTCTCGAAGTCCCACAGGATCTTAGCTCGGTCATTCTCCACCACACTAGGGGGGGTCTCCCATTTTGACCTCGGGCCTTCCAGGCCATACTCGGCACAGATGTTTCTGTATACTATGCCGGCCACTTGGTTATGGCGTTCCATGTATACCCTGCCTGCTAGCATCAGGGCCATCTTTACACAGCTTGAACCCGGGGTCTTGCCTGGTGTGGTAGACCCCAGCCTCTATGGACCTTGTGCCTAGAGCTTACTCCTGTGCTGCCATGATTAGTGCCTCTGTGCTGCCTTTCAGTCCAGCTTTGTCCACCCATTGGTAGGATTTCTTGATGTCAGCCACTTCCTCTATCTGCCGGTCGTACATCCTGTGCAGGGGCCTGTCCTTCCATGATGGTTCCTCCTCTTCCTCCTCTTTCTTAGGTTTCTGCTGCCATCGTCTCTCAGTTGGCAAGAGATGATATGCTATGATCATTATAATAAGATACTACAGCAGGATATGAAATAGTGACTTGCTCTGACTTAATGTTAATAGGAATCCATTTTTCTGAGTACGTGCATTGTTCAGTTATTCCAGGGGGTGAGGTAAGGTAGCTGTATTGTCAGCTTTACTGTGTCACTATTAGTTTCACTAATTCAGTGCTTATTAGTGATGCCATGCTATTATGGTTACTGTAGAGATCTTTTAAGATTTATAGAGTACACATTAGAGAAGCTATTAAGGCATGGTTTATATCAGATGGAAGCTATGATTAGGTTCACAGTATTTTTTTCTACACAGGTTTTTCATACTGAACTGCAGGCTCTCTGTACTGTACACACACACACACACACACACTGGCTTATGATATGACTGGCTGATAATGGTTCGACTGTTATTCATGGGCACAGTATTTGTTCTTATCTGGCATATTCCTCGGGTCGCATATTTCCTGCTAATGCTCTGGTTTCCCTTCAGAAATGACCTTCGGATTCAGCTGTTTTGAAAACTCAAGGCCACGGGAGTTATACAACTGCATCATCAATCAGGAGACTTACTCTCAGTCGTCACATGGAAGCATACAATAAGTGTTAAATTGAAACAGTTATTAGCAGGGAGTGTTGCCAGGGTTAAAGGTTATGCTTGATTTTTCTTCTTTTTTTAAAAGATTGCGGAAAAGATAGATCAATTGGTGCATTGCCAGTGAGCCATCAAAACAGACAAGTCAAGTTTGTGTGCATCACATGCATGCTCCGTGTGTGTGTGAATACGTTAGTTATGTGCATGAAAGAGTAACAAAGCATGCAAGCCTGGCAGTATGATGTATTAGTTTGAATAAGTGTCACATTTCGTACTGCAGAAATGCCTCCGAGGCCAAGTCATGGGCCAGAGGCTGGCAGTCATTGGCACTGATGGACAAGGCAGCGAATCAAATTTTTAGTACAACTCTATCTTCTGTAAATCACAGTCCTGAAGCTCCCACCTGCACTGCAACTATTCACACTCAGTTACACATAAAATATAAAAAAAATACAGTTTCACTCTTTGTCTGCTTTGGTTCCTCACTACCTCTGTCAAGCAGACACATGCATGCTCACATGCTGCTGCAGAGAGGGGGACTACATTACTGTGTGTACGCATGCATGGAGGTCGCACTGTGTGTAAGGCAAGGTGTTCATTTCCCTATGCTTATACACTACTGCACTACACCCAGTGTGCCAGAAACAGCAGAGAGATAATGACATCCTATACCGGAGGCTCTAATTAGACTGCACCGGAGCACTCCAGAGAGAAGCCGGGAGAAGGGGGTAGGAGAGGAGGTGGAAGCATGAGAAAGGAGGGGATAAGGGAAAGCAATGCTTAATAATGCATTTTATTGAAGATCTTAAATATATAGGGATGGAGTTTTGGGGGTGAGATGGCACATGGCAGATGGCAGAGAGAGGGATGGAGTAAAAAGGAAAGAAAGGTGGAGACTGACTGAAAAACATACCTGCAAGTAAGCAGTAATGACCATGTGTTGTTGCCAGAAGTCACAGCAATGCACCAAATTTAATACCATCACGTTACTTTACACCACCATTCATCCTCCACTTCAGAATAGATTACCCTTCACTAGGATTCACAGTGATATACACGCCTAATAAGAGTGATTTACAACAATTTTGAACTGAAACGGCATTATATTTAAATTTATAACTCTCCCATCACCACTGCTCTGTTTTTTAGGTGCTTTGGGCTTTTTTTGGACAGCTGTCCAAATTCAGCGAAAACTTATTAGCTGTACTGAGGGATGCATTCAGTTACCTCATCAGTTTCTCTGTTTTCCACAGAGCATCTCTGTCCCGTCTGTTTTACACAGTCTGGATTTTTCTTGCCCGCGTTGTCTGACACCTTCTACATCCTTTCAAGATAATGGTCAAAATATGGACATTCATTCTGACTGTAATGAACAGCACGCACTGTTACAGACACCCTTTAGCAACAGAGAGAGCATATTCTTCCCCGGTCAATGATGGATTCGGCGTCATTATTGGGCGCTGCAATCAATGAAGAAGCAGCCTATTTCCCTGCTGGAGCCAATCTCTCACCGTACAAATTGGTGATTGTATCTATCTTATCCGTTGCTGTCATTCTGTGTTGTGATGCCATCTGCACTCAGATTTTTTCTTCATCATCGGCCTGTTAGGGTTTAGGAGCCACAGAAAAACAACATCAGAAGCTTTTATTTGTGAATTTGTTAGTAACTGTTATGTATTTGTCGCATAATGAGGCCTTCCTGTTCACCTTCCAGTCAGTGCAGACAGTAACTACATCGGTCAGATAATGAGTTTGTGTATGCAACGCCTGATCAAAGACAATACTAGGATTTTTTTTCACAGACATACGCATCCTTATGGCCTGCCACACAAAAGTACTCAAGTTAAGCATGTTAGCATGCTACAATATTAGAAACTCTCACCCTAGGAAGCCATCGGCTAGTCTGAGGGCCAGTTTTTCAGCTTAACTGGTTAGTATGCAGGTCACTGGTTAGGCTTTCATAAGGGTTATATATTTAAAATTAAAAGCTACATTTTCACACAATAACTGACCATTTTGAGATATCAGCAAAGGAACTGATTGATTAAAAGAAACTGAACCAAAAACAGGTGAAACGGAAAACCAGAATGCTTCCGGTATCAAAGGTTTTGAACCTTGCCACAGGTTTCCATATGATTCAAAACCAAGCCTAAAATGGAGCTGACCTTATTCTCATTACTTGCTCATAAACCAGCTTTAGAACCAAGACTCTGTACACAATTTTGTGACAGTTCATCCGTTCAGATATTCTAACGTGATCAGTGTGGAGAAACAGTCGATGCCCCCTTCCTCAACACCACCACTGTCATGCTTCCATCCAGAAACAGTCATGATGGTCAAGACTGGGGATCATGCTCTTTAATGGTTGTAGTTTTATTGCTTTAATTAGCCATTACCAGTTGAAGTCTATGCCAAAATCCTAATGTTCATTATATCAACATTGTTTTGCATTAGCAATTAGTCTCCGCTTGCTGAAAAAGTACTTTTATCGGCTACAGATGGCTGAATTTAGTGCATTCTTTGTGCTGTAGGTGAAAAACTTCATGTCTAATTCTCCCACTATTCGCTGACGATGAAACGACGGGGCCAAGTGTCCTAATTAACATGCTCATTGGTGCTTTTACCAATTATTTGCCTCCTCAACTCTAGAACAGACAAAGAAAAAACTGGCAGAGAGTCCCTAACTGTAACCTTAACCTTCACTATAACCTTAAAATTTTCTTTGGTAATCTGCCATATGGAAAGGAGCCATCATCCGCGTATTATAAATTCTTTGTTCTTAGTCAAAGTGATTTCTGGCAGTTTTCCCTTAATCCAAAGTTTTCCTTGTTCTTAAAAACTTAAAACTTCTAAACTTAGAAACCTTTTTATATTGTACTACAATGTCAAGTGACATTCATCTCAGATCACTAACTTAATCACGGCATTATCCCAACTGCTGAGAAACCAAATTTTAGGCACTTACTGCATGTATCTCCAGTCTAAAGCTTTCAGTCATATTTCATGCTCTGTACTGGGAATCATTGTAATATTGACAAGAACACAACAGCACTCAAAGTGGCATCAGCTTAAGTGTGTTTTCAGAGTATCTCCCCCTCTCCCAGTGTAGAGCCATTAATATGAATGTAATCTATACACTCCCTGGGACAAATCACTTTTAGTCGCATGCTTCCTATGTGATTGAGTTTATAACTGGATACATCTTTGCATCAGAAAGCCTGCAATGAATTTGACAGTATTTAATTCCACAGTCGCAGTATAGGAGAGAAAACGCTGCCCCCATCCCTGTGACAGTATAGCTGAATATGATTATTTTTTATTAGACTGATTATTGACATCAGTGTGATACCTTGGGAGAATTGGCTAGCTTGTTTTCCCCCCTCTAGTCCATTTCGCTTGTCATGTTGTTGAAGCCAAGTTGACATTGCAGGGTCCATTATCCTGCTCCATCTGCAGCTTTTGTCTTTGGGTATTTAAAGCGTCAAATTTCCCTGTCACAGTCCAGGAGCCGTCCGCTCATTAACCGTAATGATGGCAAGTGCTGTGCGCGGCCGACCAGAACCATAGCTGTGATTGGGGGATCTCAGCCTGATGAATGAGTGACAGAAAATGGTGTGGAGACAGTTAGGAAGTGCAGAATAGCTACTATGAAGAGTCAAGGTGGATAGCAAGGTGGATATTTCACTCTATGAGGGATTGTTAGGATATTAAAACAGAGCATGTGTTGTATCCGTCTTAGTTGCTTCATGAATAGTTAGACATAAGGTAAGTCTGTTATATACCAAATATGTCCTTTGGTGTATAAGTTCTTTGCATTTTAATTTTAAATGATGACATTCTTTTGCTTGAACATCCAAAGCTGGTGGCAAAATGTCCAACATCTCCTTAAAGTTTAACAAGGTTGTAAGTTTGATGTAATTCTTTATCTCAACAGATATGGATAATGAGTGCAAAGCTAATAGACTCCGTCTGTCTTTGAGTCTTCATTTGAAATGCGTATGTAATGACTTTGTGCTAGCTGCTGTCTGTCAGTCTTATTTCATTACAGGGCTGCTATATCAGGCACTTGGATAATGACTGAGATGCCCGGGCAGTAATAGGAAAGAGCTGAAATCTTTTCTCTCACTTGTCTCTCCTCTCTGCTGTTTGCTTCACATCTTTCTTCTGTCACTTCCAAATGTTACTGTGTCCTTCGATTTTCCTCCCCTGATCGCTTCTTTTTCTTTCTCTTCTCTTTGTTGTTTGCCCTCCTCTCTGCCTCCTCGGACAGATCTACCTGCGTTTTCTCGACTATGAGATGGCAAATTCCAATGAATGCAAGCGCAACTTTGTGGCAGTGTATGATGGCGGCAGGTGTGATTTTTTTGACATCTTTAATGTGACATGCTCTTGTTGCACAAGAGGGCTTTGTTTTAAATCTTCAATTGTAAAAATGTTACTTAACCTCACTTAATCCTCATATAACAACTTTGTGCTGTTCAGTTAATGATAGGTTAGTCTTACATGAGCTTCTGATCTTTTTTTCTGTCAACTGGAAACTGTTTAAGTATTTTAAATTGTAATCACATATTGGCTTTGTTGATGAAAGCTGGATAAAAAGAATGATGCTACTCATGTCTATATGGGAAATACAGATGAACTGAGCTGAATGACTGGAAAGGGTCAAATCACAGCATATGTAACATCACAATTTCCATTTACGCAGTCAAAATAGGATTCTTCTCCCTCAATAAACATGAAGCAATAATTTTGAGTAATATGCAACTGAAATGTATATTATCAAAAGGTTAATTTATTCAAATAATTCTTCACTAAGGGAAATGTGCTGGCTATAAACTGAATGTATACCAATCGAGGGAATCAAATTTGATTAAATGTAAAATTTTACAATTGTAAAAATAAAAAAGTTACATGGAAAATTTACATGCAATTAAATTATTTAAATTCAGGAATTTGGGCCGGATTTCTTTTTGAGTTTACTTACGCAAAATTTTAGGCAGCAAGCTTTAAAGCAGGGATGTCAAACTCGTTTTATGTCGAGCGCCACATACAACCCACTCTGATCACTAGTGGGCCAGACTTTAACTGCAGGTTTAATCCCTGAGATATTTCATTATAAGAGAAAGAAGTGCAGTTCCAACAGTACGTCTCAGTCTTTCTACATGATATATAAATGCTGCTGTAGCAAATGAAAGAAATGTGTCAGCATGACTGTTTGGGCTTTAGCTGTAAAAAATAAATGTGTACAGTTCAAAAACTGTCCTGTAATTATAACACTGAGTTTACAGAAAATGTCAAAATGTGTAAAACTTATTAAAATACACTTAATTGTCCAAAAATGGACAATCTAAAGCCATCTATTGGGCCGGACTGGAGTCCTTGCCAGGCCGATTCTGGCCCCTTGGCTTTATGTTCGACATCCCTGCTTTAGAGGATCTGGATGCTGGATTTTATTAGCTGTGGGTAGAACCAGGTCAGGCTATCCGTTCCAGTCCTCATGATAAGCTACACTAACCAACTGCTGACTGTAGATTTGCAGTTTAAGGACAGATATGAGAGCGGTATTCATCTTTTTATCTAACTCACAGCATGCAAGCTGCACACTTGCTTCTCGCACACTTCTCACAAACAAGTCTATTAATATAAAGTAACCTGTTTTTAATCTCCAAATAATGAGATTTTAAAATCCAGATTAAAGAAAACAATATTTGATACACTGAGATAAGGATATAATTGAATCACTATCTACTACACACTTGAGCTCAGCGGCAGTTTATTATCTTGAGAGATTCAGAATATTTAGCAGTGATCAGACGATAACAGCCCAGAAAAAAAAAAAAAAAACATTAAAGCAACCACGACTGCTCTTTCCAACACTGTGGATTATTAAGATGCAGAGTGACTGCCTATGTTACTGGATAATAAAATATGCATGCTTATCTCATCCCGTCATGTCTCAGTTCAGTGGAAGACCTGAAGAGCAAGTTCTGCTCCACGGTGGCCAACGACATCATGCTGGTTTCCACGCTGGGAGTCATCAGGATGTGGGCAGACGAGGCCAGCCGCAAAAGTCGCTTCCGCATCCTTTTCACAACCTACCAAGAACGTAAGCTGATGTTTGCTGCAGTATGATCTACCTGCTTAGGCAGCTTTCTTCATCTGGTCTTTGCTTAATTGCAGTCGCCAAAATAAAAGCACCTACAAACTGTGAGATTGCTGCACTCTTATAAGTTTATGTAAACCTTAAGAAACTTGTGTACAAGATCATGTTTGGTCTGTGCAGACCTGCTGAAACACACATACACACACGCGACACATTATTACTTCCTCTGATATTTGTTTTTCATGCTAAACCCCCCGCGGTGCAGTCATAATAACAGCTGGTCAACACATCGTGCAAACAAGGCTTTTGCCTCAACTAGATTTTCTTCTTAATTGAGTGTCGATCAGTGTGTAATTTCATGCTGCATTCCTGTTGGTTACCTAGTAATCGCAGGTTATAGAGGCATTTACATTTTCCCACGCTATGTTCAGTTGCAGAATTATTCCAATAACCAGTTTAAAGACACAATCAGAGATATCACTGTGATTCTTGCACGTTGGTCATATTTCATCTGGAATCTTTTGTCATAGGAAAGAGTCTATAATGAGTTTCCATTAAGATTTATATGTAAACAGCAGCAAGCAGGAAACCACAGAACACGATTTCCATCACAGGGAATCTTGCCTGTGGGTAAATGTGAAGATGACAGCACAGGTGGATTTGAGTTCAGCTCTGCTGCATTAACACAGGTGGAGCATCTGCACCAGCTAATTCCTTTGTTTAAAATAGGTAGAGAATGTGACTGCGCCAAAGCTACAATATGTTCACATCTACCTGTTTTGTTTCAGGCCAAAAAATCTGAGCGAGATTGAAATTCACACAAACACACTCAAAGTCTGTCTATTTCTTATTCAGCGGATTTTCATTGATAGAGATAGTCGTGTGGAGAGGCCATTCTTTGTACTAGCGACATGAATGAAGAGGGTCTGGGGCCCATTAGTCTACACCGTGTCAGTGTCAGTCGGTGCCTTTTAATGACAAGGACACGAGGAAATAGGTGCACGCAGCTGCACACTATTGAGCGTTTTCAGAAACTGAATGGGGCTTCTTTCTGAATGCAGATAGGACAAGAAAAAAATCTTAGAATATTATTTTCAAACTGTTTAAATGAAAGAATTACTGCATTTTAAAGCTATTTTAATGCTTTTTGCTGCCATTTCAAAAGGACTGGAACCACTGACATTATCATTTGTGACAAGAACCATTAACTCATAAAAAGCGAGGTCTAATAAAAGGCTGAACTGCAATCTGTTTGTCACTTTACACACCTGCACCTTGTCTTCATTGGCTGTTTATTGTGTGCTTGTGCTTAGCTTAATCAGTAAGCAATTGCAATAGTGGCAGAGTTGTTTATGTTGTGAAGTCAGTGTCCCCTTTGTGAGGCCCTTTCACCAAGCAGAGCCAGGATGTGCTGTTGCCGGGGCAACGCCTCTGCCTAAGTCACTCAGGCGATCCCCGGCCAGACCTCAGCCTTTAGAGCAGCATCCACCACAGCTCAGCAGCACTGCAGCAACCCTGTCAACAGTGAATGCACTAATGTACCAGAGCTGCGAAAAACGCAAACAATTCAGGCTTTGCTTGTTTTACGCTCTTTATCTGTTCTCAGTACAGATCTATTTGCCTCTATTTGATATGTATAAAGTGGTGCCCTGTTTTGGAAAATGTACTATATTGGTTTTTTTTATTAAGATGCCAAAAAACAATTTATAGCATGCATTCCTGAAGAGAAGAGTTTGTTTTAGCAGTTAATTGTTTCCCTTGACAATAACATTTTTGATTTTAACAGATTTCTAAAAAGTTTGTGGGGGTTTTTATGACAGGTGGTCTGATAAATATGAAAAGCACTCTATTTGATATTGTTAGACACATTTACTGAACAGGTGCCCTCAGGTCTATTGTTTCAATTGCATGAACAAACATTGATTTTTCTGCTGTTTGTTTTTAATGAACTCATCATATATTCCAAATATTTAAATGAGTCACTGAACATTTGTGTGAGATAAAAGATCCCCCGTTAAACAGCCAAATGTAAGCTTAGAAAAAGCAATGTCAAAATTTAGTTTAGATTTAGTTTTAAGAAATAAAATGACTTTTTATTGCACAGAAATGTAACAAAAAGAAAAAGAAAAGCTCAGAGCAGCAAAAACCAGCTGATATGAAAAAAAAACTAATCTGAATAGCTTTCATGCCCTATGTAATCACTGCAGATGAGTGACTCTGCTGTGCGCACATGCAGCTGCTTATAGCCCAGTTGTTACCATAAGTGCTCCCCAGCCATGGAGATCCTAAACCATTGGATGTTTGTTCTCAGCCGTTGGTTCCCAGTGGAACCAGCCGCTCTTAGAGTACCGTTCAGACCTGCTGACACCCGGCAAACTGCTCATGTGGGAAACGCAATGTTCTCAAACACAAACATGCAGCTTTACCATCTGTGAAGAGTTTACACCTGCTGACACTAGCACTGAACTTTACTGCTTCCATCCTCTCTCTCACATACACACACACATGCACGCACACACACAAGCGCATAAACAGCCCTGCTATGAAGGCCTGCAGTATACAGTATGCAGTTACAAATGTGAAGCACGAGTGATACCTACCTCTACCCAAGAACCAATTATGTCTTAGGTGATAAATGTACGCTCGCGACATCTCAGCTGTCAGCATTGTTACGGCTCATCTGCAACACGTCTCCGGGGTTGCAGATGGAAATTTGCTCTGGCTTCACTACACATGTCACTTTTTGCTTATAGGAAAGCTTCTTTACTGTGTGCATGAAAGAGTTTGAGACCAACACAATATGCTAATGCCTGTCAGCGTGCTTGGTCTCAGATTAGATTATATCATCTGTAGGCACTCTGGTTGCTTTGCAGGTAGAATGCTTTGGGAGGATTACAGAGAGACTGTAGTGCTGGGCATTGTAAAAAATCAGTACCACATGCACTCTGCTGGGTAGTGTTACTGTATTTATTATCAGCAGTATTGAAATCTAGATAATCATAGCAGAAAATAAAAAAGAAGCATGAAAAAGTCCCTGGAGTAACAGAAAATAACTCTATGGGTAAAAAAAACAAGACTCTGGTAGGTGCTGACTATCCCAAATCATAGCACGTGAGAGCTTGCATTATTGCAGGTGTTACCATACACCAAATAAAAAAGATCTTTATTAAAAAATCACTGATGACAAAAAAACGATAAAGACTCATCAAACGCATCTCGTAGAAATACTATAACTGCACTTAACAAGAAGCAGAGATCTACAGTAGATTGAATTTAAAGATTCATGATAACCAGGTGTTGCTTATAGCACTTCACTGCAGATTCCTCTTTGCTCTTAGAGCCCCGCTCTGCAGAGACACCCAGACTATTTTCATCAGCCACTCATTTACGACTTAATTTATGCTTCCAGCAGCGACTGTGAACATTTCTGTGTGGGCAAAAGGGCACTTTTATTACAGAATGTCTTGAAATTAATTTTGCAGGAGATTAGTGTGGATCACGCTCTTTATAACATCTTGTCCCACCCTGCCCTGAGTGGAAAACGAGAAGGCGTGGGCTCCCTCTGGTGGCTGTTAGCAAAAACAAACTGTCACAGCTTTGGTGTGGAGTGTACTACATGACATAAAGGATTAGAAAAACAGACTGAGGCTGGGGGGAGAAAATGAGAAGAGGAGTATTAGAACACACACAGAGAGCCAATATGACTCAGGAAATGCTGGCAAAGGCCCAGACAGGATGGGTTACAGAGAGAGATACAGATAAGTCACTCTAATTTGGTGTGTTATTATTCACTTGGGATGAGAGCTGGGATGAAAACAGCCATACATCACAGCGGTAACACTGTCAAATAGTCCCCAGTTCTGCCATACCACTGGCAAGCTGCTTTAGCACCAGTGCCAGTGTTGTGTGTGAGTGGGGAGAAGGTGAGAGATAAAGAGAGACAATAATAGACATGCAAGAGACCGGGGAAGGACAGCTCCTCTGCAACCAAACAGCCAGCAGCTAAACAGAACCATCCATTCTGTTCACATGTCACTAACTTTTGAAACACAGAGAAACTGAAAGCGATCCTGCATTACTTCTGCTTTCTGCATCCTTTTCACATAAACCATGTGCATGGAGCAGACATATTCAGCTTTGTATGCTTTAGTGATACTTTTGCAAAATAACAGGAGGGTCAGGTGATAAAAGACATCTATCAGTTACAATGAATAAACAGTAAAAAGGTCCATATCTTATCTTTTAATTAAATTATTTATTTTTAAATTTCTAACTAACACAGTTACAAAATTACAACCACGTGTGTAAATGCTTTAGACTGGTAGAATGACATCAAATAGTTTATACAGTGTTAAACAGAAACTTCTTACTTAACACCCAGAAAATGGGCCGCAAGTCTGATTTGGCGTTGAGGATGTACATGACTTTGCAAATCTAAGCCGCATTTCCACGTTCTTTTTAGAGAAAAGAGACTTTCTCCTAGCAACCCAAACTTGCCATACTTTCTTGAACTTTAACATTTGGCATACTAACTGAGCCCTGGAGAGCCTGAGATGTAGCTCTTGGGTTTTTTTGTAGTTTCTCTGAGCGTTCCAAGGTCTCATCTTGGGATGATTTTGCCAAGACATCAATTGGGAAGACTGCAGCATTGTCCTAACACTCAACTGAATGTTGCACATCTGAATATTGCCAAAACCTCTGCTTTTATAAAGGTGCTCAAATTTGCTCGCGATCATTTAATCAAACGTGTCTGATTAGCAGCACCTGGCTGCTACTTACCCTCTTAAATCATAGGGAAGCAAGAAGGGTGCACTCAGCTTTTCACATGACTAGATACAGTTATCTGAAAACCTTCTTTTTCACATGAACGCGAAAATACAGTGTATAATAGCCTGCGACATCAGCACATTGATTTGAAGGCCATGTCTTTCTGATGAATGGCTCTTCTTCCTCACACTGAGACAAAACACGTGAATGTTTTGTCTCCGTCAGGTCACACCATGGGGGCAGGTGTCACGGTGAACAAATAAACAACATGCAGTATAAATAGAAAGGATTTGTTTTGGGTGTGTGTGCGCAAATGATTGTAAAATGTCATGACTTTTTCTCCAGACACCCCGCACACTCACACACATACAGCTCGCACACATAACAAGAAATTCATTCATATCCACAAGTTGTCTCTCCAAATGTTTGAAGAGGAGGGTGATAATGAAAATTCATGAAGAACAGATGGGTTCAGGGGAAGCAGGTTTGAACTGAGTCTGAAAATCTGCCACGCTGGACTTCTGCTCTACTTCTAATGCTGACCAGTACAGTAGTGCATGTAAGAGTCCTTTGCGTTTGCTGTTTTTAAAGATGGTAAATATACTAAAAATTGCATTGAACTTGTCCTGTGAACTGAATGTGCAAATATAAATAAACTTCTTTAATGTCTTAATTGCTCATTGCGCTCTCTCCCCTTCCAGCTCCATGCGATGCAGATGCCTTCTTCTGTCACAGTAACATGTGCATAAATAACACACTTGTGTGTAATGGCATGCAGAACTGTGTCTACCCCTGGGATGAGAACCAGTGTAAAGGTGAGATGTTACGTGTAGTTATCTGACCCCTCGACAGCTCACGGCACAGCTGTAGCAGATTTCCAACAGCTAGTCACAGCAACACACAAAGATAGGAGTGGATGTTTAAATGTTTCAGCACCATGGAGAGTGACACAGAGAAACCTGCCACTTCTTGCTGTATGCCACCCCCTTCTTTCTTCTCCCTCTCCTCCCTCACCCAAATTTGAACCCATCGTCAAACTGATCCAAGCTGATGCCACTCCACTGTCCTTTGTAGTCCCGTATTTTGAGCTAATGCCCATTTTTTTACATTTCCTCTGTTGCTCAGTCCTTCACTCCTCTCAGAATTGTAATGCCACCAAATCCATACATTGATCCCAAACATCTTGTGACTGGCACTTCATAATTTATAATGAGGAGGTTTGCTGATTGTAGTGTCTTAGATCTTATTCAGTAATTTAAGAAAGTGGAGTAAGAATTGACTAGTTGGTTTTTTTTCTTTTTATAATGCAGCATCCTTCTTATTCAATACATGTATTTTTTAGACTATTAAAGTGTTGTGCCTGGTTTGCAAGTAAGATGTGTTCTTGCTATATTATTTTGTATATATTTTCTCCCTCAGATTGAAAAGTTGCACAGAAAAGATGCTTGCGTATTCTGAATGTGCACTCTAACCCTCTGAAGCTTTAAGCAGAACCGCTGACAAATTTTATCAATTAGGTAAATCCTGCGTGACCTATTACTCACTCAGACTACCAGATACCTTTCCAGCCTACAGTCTGAGTTTGAAATTGTGCAGAAATCAGCAAGAACAGGGCTTGTCTCTCAGACTCCTACTCTGCTCTGGTAGTGTGTTGGCCCCACATTTGTCCTCATTAGCAGTAAAATGTCAAGTTTCATTTCTTTCTCCTTTACATGTCTGAATGTAACCACTTGCTGTCATTGAAGCTCAGTCCACTGCACTACAAGTTCATCAAGCATTTAAATGTCACAGACCATCACCCTTGATTGGCTCTCTGTACTGTGTGTGTGTGTGTGTGTCTTTATAGTGACCCGTGTAATAAATAGACTAAAGCTGTGATCCTGTAATAAAATTTATGTCCATCTATTTGATAATTCATGGAAGTCTGCACTTAATCTTAAGCTTAAGCTCTTTTAAAGGACATACCTGACCATTTGCTCATCCCATCACTAATTCCCATTTAGAAATTCTTCTAATATTATGTATAATTGGTCCTTAAATTCAGACAAAAGCATGCTTCCAATTTCAGTGTAAGTGGCAGCTTTCATGTTGCTATCTAGCTTAATCTAGCAATTAAGATAATAACCACTAATAAGTTTCATTAATTGGTTGACGATGCAAATCTCTAACTGATGTTATAATGTTGTAAGACAGCTTAAGTTAAAGTAAAAATTCAAGTCTAAAGTAAAGCATGTCAAAATCTCTTCATCAGACATTTTTGTTTTGTGGTTTAGAGATTTTTTTCTTCTAGCGTCTGCAAATTTGTGCTGACCTGGTTAATGGTTTAGTTTGATTGGACTTGGATAGTTAGATAGTTAGAAGTTGATACTGTAATCAGAAAATCCTATAGAGCAGGACTGAGCTGTGTTAGTTCACACCGTTCCCCCACAAAATAACCAGTATGATGGAAAATGTGCTGGTTATCAAGGCTTGTGCTGTACTACAGTAAACAAGGCATGCTAACTAACTTGTATTATACTTCATTCACTTTCTCTTAGAAAGGCTTAAAAAGCATTCAGTTGTGTTTGTCTTAAAATATATTTGCACTTGGTTTTAAAATGTTACCACAACCTTTGTATCCAGTGTCAATCACATGTCCCCAAAGTGTCAAACTGACTTTTGAAGATTTCTGTTCTGTCTGCGTGACTTCTCCTACTAAGTCATTTAACCATTTTTTTTCATCCACCTGTCAACAGTCAAGTGCAGCATTTGTTAGGATTGGCTTGCAAAGAAATGAAGTGTTTCAAGAATCAATATGGCTGTACAGGCTGTTCTAGTGGTTGAGGCTGGCAGGACAAAAGTCATTTGTAAAAGGGCATGTGATGAAATAAAAAGGAAACAATGAGACAATGTTTTATTTTTATTTTTTATTTTCCTTAAAGACCAAACAGATACAGTGGTGTGAAAACGTGTTTGCCCCCTTCCTGATTTCCTATTTTTTGTATGTTTGTCACACTTAAATGTTTCAGATTATCAAACAAATTTAAATATTAGACAATGATCACACAAGTAAACACAAAATGCTGTTTCTAAATTAAGGTGTTTATTTTTAAAATCCCCAAAAGATAGACCAAAAAGTAGGCCAGACATCATGCCAAGATCCAAGAAACTCAGGAACAAGTGAGAAACAAAGTAATTGTGATCTCTCAGTCTGGAGAACGTTATAAAGCCATTTCTAAAGCTGTGGGACTCCAGTGAAACGAGAGAGCCATTATCCACAAATGCCAAAAACATGGACCAGTAATGAACCTTCCCAGGAGAGGCTTTTTCCCACAGGGCTGTGTAGGTTTGGACTTTTGTTATCTTTTTCTAATATTTAAATTTTTTTTTGATGATCTGAAACATTTAAGTGTGACAAACATACAAAAAACAGGAAATCAGGGGGGGAAAAGACACCTTTTCACAGCACTGTGTGTATGTAAATATGTGACCTACAAAAGACATGTGGCCAAATGTGTGAAGTGGTTAAATGTTTGAATCACAGCAGGTCTTGGCGGTTGTTTTAACATATAATCATTGCTGACCACTTCTGGTCTAATTGCCCGAGATACATTTTAAAAGTAAGTTAAATCAGGCTCTTAGTGTTAACACTGTACAATTACTGTTTCCTGGAGGGGTTTATCTGAGTAAATTAACTGTGAACACGCTTACTAATCTCATTTCTGCTTTCTTATTTTGATGATGATGATCTTAAGAAGCCTTACGAGACATCCCTCATGATTATATTGCATTCACATAAAAAAAACTTTACCTTTTTTGTTTTGCTGTTTTTCTCCCACACTACAGAAAAGAGGAAAGCCAACATCCTGGACAACCTGAACAACACTAATGGGACCATAATTGGCGTCACCTGTTGCATTGTCTTCATTCTCCTCATCATCTCTGTTATTGTCCAGATCAAACAGCCACGCAAAAAGTATATCTTGCGACGTGAGGACTTTGACCCCACCATGTTCCAGGAGGTCTTTGAGCCACCTCACTATGAGCTGTGTACGTTACGGAGCGCCACCACACCCACAGCGGCCTCAGCAGACTTAGTCGACCTGGCGGAAGACTTTGAGAACTACCACGCCCTTCGCCGTGCCTCTTCCCGCTGCGTTCACGATCACCACTGTGGCTCCTCCTCCAACCCCGGCTCCGCGCACATATCCCAGCTGTCACTCAGTGGACGAGGGAGCCGGGGCAACTTGAGCGCCCGTGACGCTGCGGCTGCCACTCTGCTCACAGACCTTCCGCAGCCGTCCATGGCAGTGCGGCCGTTGTTGCCGGCCACGGGAAACCGCAGGAGCATCTTGGTCATGAAGCACAGCTACTCACAAGAGGCAGCAGACAATGGATGTGACCTGGACGACGACCTGGAAGAAGTTCCCACCACCAGCCACCGGCTTTCACGCCACGAAAAGGCAGTACAGCGGTCAGTATCCATAGATTTCTGATCAGGGAAGAGCAACAACCCCAGAGTTAACTATGGGGATGTTTTGAGATATATGTGGGATATTTACATTTATTTTTGCATTCCTCTCATTTTAGCTTCCTATTTTCTTTTATTATTTTAATATTACAATAACCTTTATTTTTGCATTGATCCTTGTTATTTGTTCCCTTTTTCCTACATTAAAATTTTTTTTCAAAGGGCTGCAATACAAAGGACAAATATGTCTTTGTCCCGTCTTGCATGTTAATCCTTGAAAATGTAAAAAAACAAACAAAAAAAACCCTCTACCAGCTAGCTTTTTATGAATGTTGATTCATAGCTTTCCTACTCTAAACTCTACTGTGCTTTGAGGTTTGTCAGAGATCTTTAAGAAAACACAGACCTCAGTTTAGCAGATGATAACTCTGTAATCGTCTGGTTTGACAGTTTTCCACAAGGGCTTGAATCGGTGCCTCACAGAGATATTTAATTCACTGACATCAAATGAATGCAGTTTGCTATAAAATACGCATTTGTATTTCTAACTGTGATAACTGAAAAAAAACATAACTTGTAATCTCTATCCAGTAGCACATCATTTTGGCATGAGCAAGATTTTCTATAGAAAAAAGATTTTACTCTGTACTTGTACCGTGACTGCTTGAAAAGCAACTGTATATGTTTACAAAATCACTATGTCAATCAGAGTACATTTGTTTTTGTTTTTTTGGGAGGAAAAACTTTAAAAATGCAACGTTTTCCTGCATGCACTTTCTATTTGCTCTGTCCAGAGTGTTTCCAACTGAATTAATTTTCTACCAAGTCTGCATGCAAGGCTCTCAGACGCCATCAAAGCACTAATGACGTTTATTGCTGTTATGTAGCACATTATGCATTTTGATCTCTCTATGCAAAAGGAGTTTGATATTAAATGAAAGAGCCATGATATTTCAGGTTCTGCCTCATTGGCTCTTTGAGCAAACATGAATCAGAGTACAACACAACTAGGGTCTAAGAGACAATCTCAAGGTAAGCACCCTTATCCAACAATCAACATCTTTATATGTTGTTGTGTATCCATCGTTTGCCCAGTTAATATATACTTTTATGTATTTTATTTTTCTGTGATTTTTTTTGTTTGTTTTGTTTGTTTTGCGCAGGTTTATATTTAATTTTATTTTTTTATGTTTATGTTTTAATTGTTCATTTTCACCAAGATGGTTTTCTTGCTTGCAGCCATCTTGGCCATGTTAGTGAGTTTGTTTGAAGTCTTTGTGATGCTCAAGTTTACTGTATGTCCTCTTCCCCTTGAAGGCATACATTATGTCACTCAGTGGATATTCATTAGCATGGACTTCTCCAATTTCATCTTTAGTTGGTGCTGGTATCAGTTAATATGTCTAACCCCTTCCCAGCTCTCCTTAGTTAGCCTACAGAAAATCATACTTCACTGAAGTTCACATAAAGGCCCAAAAGGGAAAAGCACACACTCAAATGTTTTTATTACAACATCACATTACATGCTTTAAAGAAAGCACATTGAGATGATGTAAATATCCTGTTAGTCTTTACTTATCACACACTCATAAAGAAGTCCTCTGTAGATTTGCATGATCTGTGCCAGTGGTAGTGTTTGATTTTATGTTTGGTTAATTGCGAAGCGTAGTGTTTATAGCTGTGTGTAACATTTCATGTGCGTATGCTCCTTAAATGTGCTTTCATGAAGTTGCAAAAAGCAGCATATGAAATAACGATGGTGATGCCTACATTTGAAATGCACGTAATTTTTCTGATTCATATTTGAAATTAATTGACAATTAAAGTTTCATTTGGTTTAAATGTGACTCAGCGATATATAAGATCATGCTTGCAGCTTCATGCCTGCATAAGGTGGAGTAGCCGCATAAAATGCTACCCACTGTTTTGTCTTCTACTGTGAAAAAAATGTGCTGTCCTGATATACAAATATATATATATATGTGTGTGTGTGTGTGTGTGTGTGTGTGTGTGTGTCTGCTTATGTTCTGCATTATGTTGCATTGTCTCCATCATGTAGACTTCTTGAGAATAGTGCAATCCTGGATCAGTACGAACGGGCGTCACTGACTTATGAAAAAACGGAGCGGAGATTTACACCAGCATGATGCTGCTGCTGCTGCTGCTGCTGATGATGATGATGATGATGATGATGAAGGGACAATTTGATGAAACAAACTAAATGTGCAAAGATGAACACGAAGACTAGATGAAACTGCTCCAGATGCAAAGTTTTGAAAATCAGCTCTTTGCTCTACATTCAGTAGCCAGTGCAGATGTCTCACTGCAGAAGCATTGGACCTTTACAACAAACATCATTCCTGAACTTTAGATTTGGGACATTTAGAAACATATTTGTCGTCATAGATTCTCAAGTGATCAGGAAATTTCAAGTTTATTTTAAGCATGTACTTTTTTGTAGCATACATGAGTTTGATAGCCAATTATAGGCGCTTGCGGTTTGTCAAATCTAGAAAGATTTATTTTAGTCAAAATTGGAATCAAACTAATTACTAACCTAATTGAATTTAATTCTATTGGACAACTGTTTATTTGGGTAACAGCTCAAAGTCCAGTTTTATGACTCCTGCATGCTTCATCTATACCCATTAAAGCATTAACATACTAACAATTGAATATGAAAATAACGCATCTACTAACAATACTTAAGTCATACAGGAATAAGATGTGGGTTAAAAGGTGTTTTCAAAATAGATTAATTACACTGCATGTTATTGTGTGGCTGAATCATTACAAAGCAGAGCTCCAATCAATTTCCAACATAATAAGTTCAACTCAAGCTACTTTTTAAATGTGCTAACTTTCCAATAAGCATTTTTCTTTAATTAATTTTTATTTATTTTTGGCAAATTTGATTCCGTCAAATCTGTTTAACTTCTAATTCTCTTACTTACTGTAGAAGCTTCATATCTTTGTATTAAAACAGGATTTTATACTAAGGCAAATTGAAAAAGTGGATGTTTTTACAGTTACTCGAGTTATCTTTCAGGGCTGATTTTACTGATGCTTTATAAAATAAATAACACTGAAGCTTCACCTTTCCTTTCCCTTTGTTTTATTGGCCTATGGTCAGTAGTTCCTCTGTCCATTAAGCGTGTGCTCAATCTGTCAGCACACCTCGTTCTCCTCTCACAACCAATTAAATGTTGCTCCTTTTTTTTTTCTGCCCGATTTGCTTCTGAGGAAGCGCAGACTCAAACCGGAAGGATTTATTTCACCAAGCGGTACACTTCTTTTCAATCTCTGAGACTTTAAATAATTCCGGGTAATCAAGGTATCTGACAGGCGAGTTAATTGACTTTTTGTGATGCGTTTATCCAACTCGATCAGAAGTGAAGGATTAGCCTTGCACTCGGATAACACTTGCTACTGGCAGGCTGGTTAATATAAGACGACGTGCACTATGTGGAGAGTAAAATAAGTGGATCTGAGCACAGTGACACATGCAACACATTTCTTACTCACTGTCATTGTGTCTTTACCTGTATTTGTGGGAATTTAGATTTACCATCTATGTGTTCATTATTTTTCTGTGTTTAGTGTCATTACTTACATTCATACTCTCCACTATTTTTTTTCCTTCCGCATACACACAGCCATGCACATATATATTTCTGCAAATACCAAATAAAATGCTTTTCTTTTCTGTACACACATTTGCACTGCCTGGTCTGTGTGTTGTCTCTCTGCTTCACACGTCTGTCAACAGAGATGTTCAGCACGGGTACCATATCCATGCTCTCTCTGTTTTTTGTCTTCTTTACTCTTTCTTTCTCTGAAAATGGACACACACACAAACACACACAGTCTCAAACTCATCTGCCGGTTTATAGATGGAGGCGGACACGCCGCTAATTAAGTAAGTCTGAATCAATTCGATCAAGCAGCAGCAGGAAGCAGATGAGAAAAGTGAAGGGCCCAGAGCGGACTTAAAGTAATAGTGTTTTCATTTCTCTGCAGATACATCAGACAGATGCATCATTCCTCTGCATCTTGCCAGGTTTGACAGCATTTGGAGCTAAGGTTTCTCTCCCATGTGCATCTTGAGTGAACTGTTGTTAAAGAGCAACTTTACCAATGTAGAGTGATGTTATGAGAAAATTCCTTAAATCAAAAAAAAAGAAAAAAAGAAAAAGGTTTGTGATGTATGAATCAAGTTTTTTTCTTCTTTGCTTTGGACTAGAGGTGCATTTGCTCCCCGCCGGGCTTGGATTGAGCCGCCATGGAGCACTGATAACTTCAGATATGAGACTGAAAGGTTTTTTTTGTTTGTTTGTTTTTTAAATTTAGAGTACCTTTAATGTAAAGTGGTTCATGGAGGCAAAGAAAAAATGCAGAATCAGGTTTTTACATCATTTTAATGTAACCATGAAAATATAAAATTGCATATTTCAGCTGCTGATTTCACATATTTTCCTATTTTGGTGCCGTGTCTTTACAGTAGATAATCAGGTTGTTTGGTGGGGGGTTTATATCAAGAAGAGAAGACAACAGACGAGGATGTGGTGAAGTGAAGAAGTGACTAATGTTAAACTGCATATATGGGTGCATACATGATTGTCCCTGCCTTTCATCTAACATCCATTTCTTCTCATTTTTACTGATACTTTTACCGATTTGTTTTTCAGTCTCCTGGTCAAAATTCATAGCATTGTGGTATTTTGTTTTGTTTTTTAAAATTCATGTGCATTTTTAACTGAAAACACATTAAGAAAATGCTGGACTGAATGTTTTCAATAAACTAATGTTTACTGATTTTTTTGTGATGACTTATTTAATAAATGAGTACAAACTGAATTAAGTATTGTGTTTAGCATCATGTCATTATATATTTTTGATACATTCTTATGATATTGATATTGGTATCCCATCTGATGTAGGGAGGTTGTTTTTGTGTCTCCAGGTGGTTGTTTATTGCACTGGATTTATGCTTGGGGTTGTTGTCAGGCATATTGTTTGACCGATCACACACCTATATGATGATATTGCACAGTGTGGCAACCTGAACCTTTAAAGTGCCCAATTAGACAACATGCAGAAACTGCAACGAAGTTCAGCTACATCTTCAAACATTTTGAAGGACACGCTAGAATTTTATTTGTTGACACATTTGGACATTGCACTTTTTTTGGACATTTTAAGAACAGGTATAGGTTAGAAGATGAAATAAGCACATACGATACTCAATGAATAGTTTAATGGTATAACTGTCTGGGAGCAGCAGATGCACCAAGGCCAGTAAGAACCATTGCGAATTTCAGTACTAAACTTTGGGACAAAAGTTTAAACCCTCAAAGATTAACAGTGTAATTTGTACCATCGCCTCATTTGTATGAATGAAATTTAAGTTTTATTTAGTTGGTTTTTGTATTTATTGTTTGTTTAATGCTTTTTTGTGTTTCGTTTTTAATCAAACAAGCTGCTGCACCACAAGTTTTCTCACTTCGGACAATAAAATTAGGGGAAAATCTATGACTACAAAGCTTCAATCAGTGATCTGTTCATAGTATAAGTAATAATTGTTAGTAGTTAGCATGTGGTGTTTAAATGGGAGGCTGTAGCCCAGGAAGTAGAGGGCGCTGTCTGTGATACACACCCAGGGTTCAGTGTGTACGCCCCCCTCTCATCCTATGGCACTTATGGTATGCACTAGCCTTTAGATATAAGCTGCATAGGATATATGCATATATACATACAGTGAAACAGTGTTTGGGTCGTTACTCAAAAAAAGTAATGTATTACACATTATTTGTCAAAAAAAGTAATGGAGTACATTAATTAAAAACTTGCCAGAGACAGTAATTTGTTACACTACTTATTACATTACTTTCTCAGTACTCTGAAAAGCATGGTCACATAATTACCAGTTAACAATATAAATGTTAACGCACCAACACCAATCCCTATCCTAATGGGGACACACACACTATCTTTCTTTTAGTTTTTAGGTGTAAACAAAGCCGAAAATACAAAGAAAAGATGAAATCCAGCACAGAGAGACTTCAAAGGGATCTTCACTGCAATTGTACCGTAAAACATGAACAGGAAGAAACTGAGGCTACTAGCCAGAATGCACATCACTACTTTGTTACCTGTAGAAGTTTAGGGTCTGGGTGCTGGGCTGGGTTTAGCAAACACTCAGTTTCAAAATCCTTCTGGGTTCTTGGGTTCTGGTCTTTGCGTTACCATGTTGTCTGTTCAGATGCTTGTAAAGAGCCAAAGTTGTATTAGCAGTATATTGCTCTTGTTTCTATCTTGGATGCAGTTTGCACTTTACCATCACACACTTGTTCTTTTGCACAATAAAAATGAAAGTAATGTTCGCATCTCCACTCCTCAAAATCTGTATTGCTATATTGCTCCACAACTTTCTCTTCCCAAATGAACTGAAATCACCTGATTGTAGCTAGAGTATGGAGAAAGATAAAAGCATGTTTGATCGATGTTTTTTTCTTTCTATCTGCCCGATGTGAACTGAAGAACCTTTTTTAACATAAGTAACGACACAATTAGTGCTGATTAAGCATTGACAGTATTGAGATGCTATTTTTATTCTGTACATTTTTCGCTGATTATCTCCTTCAACAGCGTTCAACTTAGAAAAACACCATTAGATTCTTCTTCTTTTAGACGTGTGGTTCTATTTCTGTCATTTCTTACTTTTAGATTTTTTAAAAGATTCAACTTTATTCAACAAAAATGTGTAATGTATTTCAATTGGCAGACTCTTCAAATTCTCATTCAATGTACTCCTCTTTCAACTCTAACTGCTTCCACATATGTGCACCTACAGACACCATTCAAACTTTAAAAGCCAAGACATTGAACTATTCATCTTTTAATTATCTTTTCAATATCTTTTATAGTTGTGTGGATGCTGATTAAGCATCCACACTATTGAGTTCCTGTTTCTCTTTATTGTGTGGATGCTTTAAGCATCCACACTATTGAGTTCCTGTTTCTCTTTATTCTTTATACTTTATTGTGTGGATGCTTTAAGCATCCACACTATTGAGTTCCTGTTTCTCTTTATTCTTTATTATTATTATTATTATTCTTCAAGTTGCTTCCGTACGTTTTTCGCCGTAGAACTACTTCCACAATTTTTGTGCTATTTTCACCGTTCAAATTTTAAACTATTCTGCTATTTTTTCTCTTTCCGGCAATGACTTTTGGTATTTTCTGCTCTTATACTTTTTAAAATATTACGTTTTTTTCCTTTAATTTGTCCCATTGAAATGAATGGGAAACTTCCGCAATTCTGCTAAATTTTGCTTGTTTTTGAAACTTAACTACTTTTTACTACTTTCACGTAGAACAACCATTCAAACTTTAAAATGTTCTCAAATTATTGGGCTATGCATGGATGATTCAGCTTTTTCATATCTGTTACCGTTTTCATCTTATCCCTCTTCAAGTTTTGAGTTTCATCTTTGTGATTTTTCACAAAATACATGCGTTGTTATGGTTGCTATGCAGTTGGTTCTAAGTGAGCCACTGTACCTTTGGCAATTTTCTCTGCATGTCCGAACAACTTCTTGCTACTCGCTCAATTTCCACTCAACCCACACAAATTATACATCAAAACGTAGGTATTTTTGCTGGCTTTCAGGAAATGTCACTATCATTGTTGTGGGATTTATAGAATTTTGGCAAATCTCCTCAGACCAACACAAAGTCTCAAAAATCCCCATAGAAAGTCAATGGAGAGTTCGTTTAAAATCACCGCTTGATTTCTGTAATGAGAGGCATGTTCGAATCGTCATATCTCCCCAACGAAGCGAAGTTAAGACATGAGGCTTGTGCCAATATATCTTCAGACACTCCTGACGCTCACAATTCAAGAATTGTTTTCTCATCTATTACCATTTGGCCATGAATTGGGTTTGTTTGAGGGTAGGAAATTCGTCCCTCGCTCAGATTTCTTCAGATTTCAAACTCTGGAAATGAGACACTTTTTTCTCTCGTCATATCTTTTTGATAGATTTCCACAGAGACCTGAAAATTTCCATGACTGTTCACCAAAGCCTGCTGTCTCTTACGGTGAAAGAATGATATCGATACTCCAAATAGATTTAGAGTTAGAAAGCGTTGTTTGAGGACTAGTCAAGGCAGATTTTGCTTGCCTCTACTCAGTTATGGTGCATTAGAAGTCAAATATCGTCAATAATTCATATTTTAATGATAAATTGTCAACATTTTAAGATTCCCCCATCTCTTCTGAACAAAACGGTGTAAGAATGACTGTTCTAGCCCCTACGGTTAGGAAATTATGGCCATTTGTTTGAGAGGAATCCTCACTATGAGAAATTCACTGCAGAAATCCTGTCTCTGTGCTCTGTGTGTAAAAACGGCTGCACCTGTTTTGGCGGGAAAAAGTACACAGCCTCTCTGATTGGTGGATTCAAATTTAGCAGCTCCCAGGCTGCTTGACTGAGCTAGAAACTTGATTTTCTCTCCCTGTGTGTGTGTGTGTGTGTGTGTGTGTGTGTGAGACAGAGAGAGAGAGAGAGAGAGGGCGAGAGAGAGTTTTTATGGGAGCATCTTATTGTATGATTTAAATTCAATATATTTAGACTGGTTGACTGAATTTGATCCTGTGTGTGTCTCTCTGTGCTTGTGGGACTTTTTGCAGCTGTCCATTTTGCTTTTCCAATTTTTCTATTTAAGTTATTACTATTGTGCTAAGTCATAGCATTTGTGCTGCTTTTCAGTATTTGTGCTAAATACAGCATTTCTGCTAAATCATACTATTTCTGCTATTTTATAAGATTTGTGCTAAATACAGCATTTGTGCTAAATCATACTATTTCTGCTATTTTATAGGATTTGTACTTAATATAATATTTCTGCTTAATTATAGTATTTGTGCTAAAACATAGTATTTCTACTAAACGCAGTATTTCTGGGTAATCATAGTATTTCTATGTATTCCTGCCAGCTCCTCAGGAAGCCAATCCTCTGTGAGGACTGTAATTTTCAAATTGACATATCAAGTCATGCACGGCTTCCCAGCCAGCCAATCATATCTGAGTCCTGGCACATTCAAATTTGCATATTGGGACCTTCATGGCTTCCCAGCCAGCCAATCATATCTGGGTCCTGGCACATTTAAATTTGCATATTGTTGCCTTCATGGCTTCCCAGCCAGCCAATCATATCTGAGTCCTGGCACATTTAAATTTGCATATTGGGACCTTCGTGGCTTCTAAGCCCACCAATCATCTATGTCATATATCTCTAATATTTCATATTTGTATTTTAAATGGTCAGCATTTCAAGATTCCCCTATGTCTTCTGAATAAAATGGTCTAAGAATGACTGTTTTAGCCCCTACGGTTAGGAAATTATGGTCATTTGTTTGAGGGGAGTCGTCATTATGAGAAATAGACTGCAAAAGTCCTGTGTCTCTCTGTGCTGCGTGCACCTGTTTTGGCGGGAAAAAGTGCACAGGCTCTCTGATTGGTGGATTCAAATTCAGCAGCTCCCAGGCTGCTTGACTGAGCTAGAAACTTACTTCTCTCTCCCTGTGTGTGTGTGTGTGTGTGTGTTTGTGTGTGTGTGTGTGTGTGTTTGTGTGTGTGTGTGTGACAGAGAGAGAGAGGGAGAGAGAGAGAGAGAGAGAGAGAGAGAGAGAAAGCCTTTTATGGGATGATCTCATTGTAAGATTCAAATTCAATATATTTAGACTGGTTGACTGAATTGGATCTTGTGTGTGTGTGTGTGTGTGTGTGACAGAGAGAGAGAGAGAAAGCCTTTTTATGGGATGATCTCATTGTAAGATTTAAATTCAATATATTTAGACTGGTTGACTGAATTGGATCTTGTGTGTATGTGTGTGTGTGTGTGTGTGACAGAGAGAGAGAGGGAGAGAGAGAGAGATTGAGAGAGAGAAAGCCTCTTTATGGGATGATCTCATTGTAAGATTCAAATTCAATATATTTAGACTGGTTGACTGAATTGGATCTTGTGTGTGCGTGTGTGTGTGTGTGTGTGTGTGACAGAGAGAGAGAGGGAGAGAGAGAGAGAGAGAGAGAGAGAGAAAGCCTTTTTATGGGATGATCTCATTGTAAGATTCAAATTCAATATATTTAGACTGGTTGACTGAATTGGATCCTGTGTGTGTGTGTATGAGTGTGTGTGTGTGTGTCTCTGTGCATGTGTGTTTCCATATGTGTCCATATTTGTGATTGTGTGGCTGTTATATATTTTTTATCGATTTTTTTCATTTAACAAGTATATTTGAAGGACCCTTAGCATGTTCAGCATTTTTTCAGCTGTCCATTTTGCTTTTCCAATTTTTCTGTTTAAGTTATTACTATTGTGCTAAATCATAGCATTTCTGCTGTTTTATAAGATTTTTGCTAAATTTAGTATTTCTGATTAATTATAGTTTTTCTACCAAATCATAGTACAGTATTTTTGCTTTTTATAGAATTTTCATAGGATATTTATATTGCTTGATATAGTATTTCTGCTTATTATAGGATTTGTGCTTAATATAGTATTTCTGCTAAATGTAGTATTTATGCTTAATCATAGTATTTCTATATATTTCTGCCAGGTCCCCAGGCAGCCAATCCTCTGTGAGGACTGAGGCATTCAAATTTACATATCAGGGCCTGCACGGCTTCTCACCCAGCCAATCTTATCTTAGGGATGCAACATTCAAATTTACAAATCAGGGCCTGCACGGCTTCCCAGCCAGCCAATCATATCTGAGGTCTGCCCTTTCTTCTCTCGTCATATCTCAGCGACAGATGTACAAAGAGCAATGCAAATCACAGTCAAAGTACACCAAAGTCCGCTGATTCACCCAGTACAAGAATTATGCTTCTAGTCCAACTAGTTTTTGAGTTACACGACGTTTTATAACTCCAAAAAACGGCGTTTTTCGCCTCTCACCGCAATCTAATTCTGACTGCTCATCACCCTGTTTTCCAGGCACTCGCTCTCTTTCCCAATTCTGCAAACATTTATGATTTTAGCAGCTTTTCTAATATGGACCTCAGATTCTTGTTAACACTCCATGGCACAAATACTGTTCCCTTTAGGCTCTGTGTATGTGTGTGTATCAATATTTCTCCCATTTTAAAGCATTACTCCTCCATAATTGTATTTCTGTTAAATCAAAGTACTTTTACTACATCTTAGTACTTCTGCTCAATCATAGTATTTCTGCTAAATCATAGTATTTTTGCCAAATTATGGTTTTTGTGCCAAATCATAACATTTGTTTTATGTTATAGTATTACTACTAAGTGGAGGAATTTCTGTCATGTTACAGTATATGTGCTGATTACAGTATTTCTGCTAAATCATAGTATTTCTACTATATTATATTTTTCTTTCTAAATATAGCATTTCTGCTATATAATTTATTTCTGCTATGTTATAATATTTGTGCTAAACCAGAGTATTTCTGCTGAAACATAGTATTTCTGCCAAATGATAGTATTTCTGTCAAATTACAGTATTTGTGCTAAAACATAGTATGTTTTTTTTAAATTTCAATATTAATAGTATTTTACAGTGTCTCTGGTAAATCGCAGCATTTCTGCTATGTTGTACTGTTTTTCTAAATCATAGTATTTCTGTAATGTTTAAGAATGTTTGGCTAAATATATTCTTTCTGTTATCTTATACTATTTCTCCTAAATTCTTGTATTTTTGAGAAGTTATCGTGTTTCTGGTAAGTTACAATATTTCTGCTAAGTTCTGCTATGCTATTGTATTTCTGCCAAGTATTATGTTTCCTCTAAGATATTACAGTTCTGCTAAGTTACTACATTTTAGCAAACTTCCTTTGCTTCTGCAAAGCTTTTACAAATTCTGCAACGTTTCAGCTTTTTCTGCTAGTTTCAGCAGACAGGTTCAGCATTACAGCATCCACACTGCATTTTCGCAGGAAATGCAAATTTTTCTAGTTATTCTTCAAGTTGCTTCCGTACGTTTTTCGCCGTAGAACTACTTCCACAATTTTTGTGCTATTTTCACCGTTCAAATTTTAAACTATTCTGCTATTTTTGCTCTTTCCGGCAATGACTTTTGGTATTTTTGCTCTTATACTTTTTAAAATATTACGTTTTTTTCCTTTAATTTGTCCCATTGAAATGAATGGGAAACTTCCGCAATTCTGCTAAAACTTACTCTTTTTTGAAACTTAACTACGTTCTCATACTTTCGCCTAGAACAACCATTCAAATTTTAAAATGTTCACAAATTATTGGGCTATTCATGAATGATTCAGCTTTTTCATATCTGTTACCGTTTTCATCGTATCCCTCTCTAAGTTTTGAGTTTCATCTTTGTGATTTTTCACAAAATACATGCGTTGTTATGGTTGCTATGCAGTTGGTTCTAAGTGAGCCACTGTACCTTTTGCAATTCTCACTTCATGTCCGAACAACTTCTTGCTACTCGGTCAATTTCCCTCAACCCCACAAATTATACATCAAACGTAGGTATTTTTGCTGGCTTTCAGAAAATGTCACTATCATTGTTGTGGGTTTTATAGAATTTTTCCAAATCTCCTCAGACCAACACAAAGTCTTAAAACTCTCCATAGAAAGTCAATGGAGAGTTTGTTCAAAATCATCGCTTGATTTCTGTAATGAGAGGCATTTTCGAATCGCCATATCTCCCCAACGAAGCGAAGTTAAGACATAAGGCTTGTCCCAATATATCTTCAGACACTCCTGACGCTCACAATTCAAGAATTGTTTTCTCATCTATTACCATTTGGCCATGAATTGGGTTTGTTTGAGGGTAGGAAATTCGTCCTTCGCTCAGATTTCTTCAGATTTCAAACTCTGGAAATGAACCACTTTTTCCTCTCGTCATATCTTTTTAATGGATTTCCACAGAGACCTGAAAATTTCCATGATTGTTCACCAAAGACTGCTGTCTCTTACGGTGAAAGAATGATATTGATACTCCAAATAGATTTAGAGTTAGAAAGCGTTGTTTGAGGGCAAGTCAAAGCAGTTTTGGCTTTGCTCTACTCAGT
Source organism: Oreochromis niloticus (assembly GCF_001858045.2). Lineage (NCBI taxonomy): Eukaryota > Metazoa > Chordata > Actinopteri > Cichliformes > Cichlidae > Oreochromis > Oreochromis niloticus. The sequence continues at coordinate 20,938,441 of NC_031974.2, forward strand.
TATGGTGCATTAGAAGTCAAATATCTTTAATAATTCATATTTTAATGATAAAGTGTCAACACTTTAAGATTCCCCCATCTCTTCTGAACAAAACGGTGTAAGAATGACCGTTCTAGCCCCTACGGTTAGGAAATTATGGCCATTTGTTTGAGAGGAATCCTCACTATGAGAAATTCACTGCAGAAATCCTGTCTCTGTGCTCTGTGTGTGTAAAAACGGCTGCACCTGTTTTGGCGGGAAAAAGTACACAGCCTCTCTGATTGGTGGATTCAAATTTAGCAGCTCCCAGGCTGCTTGACTGACCTAGAAACTTGCTTGTCTCTCCCTGTGTGTGTGTGTGTGTGTGTGTGTGTGTGTGTGTGTGTGTGTGAGACAGAGAGAGAGAGAAAGGGAGGGCGAGAGAGAGTTTTTATGGGAGCATCTTATTATATGATTTAAATTCAATATATTTAGACTGGTTGACTGAATTTGATCCTGTGTGTGTCTCTCTGTGCATGTGTGTTTCCATATGTGTCCATATTTGTGATTGTGTCACTGTTATACTTTTTTTTGCTGATTTTTTTCATTTAACAATTACATTTGAGGGACCCTTAGCATGTTCAGGATTCTTTCAGCTGTCCATTTTGCTTTTCCAATTTTTCTATTTAAGTTATTACTATTGTGTTGAGTCATAGCATTTCTGCTGCTTTTCAGTATTTGTGCTAAATACAGCATTTCTGCAAAATCATACTATGTCTGCTATTTTATGAGATTTGTGCTAAATACAGCATTTCTGCTAAATCATACTCTTTCTGCTATTTCATAAGATTTGTGCTAAATATAGTGTTTCTGCTATTTCTGCCAAATTTAGTATTTTTGATTAATTAGGGTTTTTCTACCAAATCATAGTACAGTTTTACTGCTTTTTATAGGATTTTTAGAGGATATTTATATTGCTTAATATAGTATTTCTGCTTTTTATAGGATTTGTGCTTAATATAGTTTTTCTAAAAAATGTAGTATTTATGCTTAATCATACTATTTCTATATATTTCTGCCAGGTCCCCAGGCAGCTAATCCTCTGTGAGGACTGATACATACAAATACATATCAGGGCCTGCACGGCTTCCCAGCCAGCCAATCATATCTGGGGTCTGCCCTTTCTTCTCTCGTCATATCTCAGCGACAGATGTACAAAGAGCAATGCAAATCACAGTCAAAGTACACGAACGTACGCTGATTCACCCAGTACAAGAATTATGCTTCTAGTCCACCTAGTTTTTGAGTTACACGACGTTTTGTAACTGCAAAAAACGGCGTTTTTCGCCTCTCACCGCAATCTGATTCTGACTGCTCATCACCCTGTTTTCCAGGCGCGCGCTCTCTTTCCCAGTGGCGCAGTTGGTAATGACACAGGTCTGCAACCCAAAGGTCGTGGGTTCAATTACACCTTGGGCAACATGTGTTTTTTCCCTACAAATTAATACACTATCACAGACCACTAATTCATATTCATCATTTATTACAATTCTGCAACCTTTTATGATTTTAGCAGCTTTTGTAATATGGACCTCAGATTCTTGTTAACACTCCATGGCACAAATACTATTCCCTTTAGGCTCTGTGTGTGTGTGTGTGTGTGTGTGTGTGTGTGTGTGTGTGTGTGTGTGTGAGAGAAAGAGAGAGAGAGAGAGAGAGAGCGAGAGAGAGCCTTTTGATGGGAGCATCTTATTATATCACTTAAATTCAATATATTTAGACTGGTTGACTGAATTTGGTCCTGTGTGTGTCTCTGTGTGCATGTGTGTTTCCATATGTGCCCATATTTGTGATTGTGTGACTGTCATACTTTTTTTGCTGATTTTTTTTTTCAATTAACAATTAGATTTGAGGGACCCTTAGCATGTTCAGGATTTTTCCAGCTGTCCATTTTGCTTTTCCAATTTTTCTATAAGTTATTACTGTTGTGCTAAGTCATAGCATTTCTGCTGCTTTTCAGTATTTGTGCTAAATACAGCATTTCTGCTAAATCATACTATTTCTGCTATTTCATAAGATTTGTACTAAATATAGTGTTTCTGCCAAATATAGTATTTCTGCTTAATTATAGTATTTGTGCTAAAACATAGTATTTCTACTAAATGTAGTATTTATGCTTAATCATACTATTTGTATATATTTCTGCCAGGTCCCCAGGCAGCTAATCCTCTGTGAGGACTCATAAATATAAAATTTACATATCAGGGCCTGCACGGCTTCCCAGCCAGCCAATCATATCTGAGGTCTGCCCTTTCTTCTCTCGTCATATCTCAGCGACAGATGTACAAAGAGCAATGCAAATCACAGTCAAAGTACACGAAAGTACGCTGATTCACCCAGTACAAGAATTATGCTTGTAGTCCACCTAGTTTTGAGTTACACGACGTTTTGTAACTCCAAAAAACGGCGCTCTTTGCCTCACACCGCGATCTAATTCTGACTGCTCATCACCTCAGATTCTTCTTAACACTCCATGGCACAAATACTGTTCCCTTTAGGCTCTGTGAATGTGTGTGTGTATCTATATTTCTCCCATTTTAAAGTATTACTCCTCCATAATTGGATTTCTCTTAAATCAAAGTACTTTTACTACATCTTAGTACTTCTGCTCAATCATAGTATTTCTGCTAAATCATGGTTTTTGTGCCAAATCATCAGAATCGTGTTTATTGGCCAAGTATATGTGCAGACAAATACAAGGAATTTGGTTCCGGTAGATGGTGGCTCTCGAGCACAGCAATGTAAATCACACACACACACACACACACACACACACACACACACACACACACACACACGCACCCACACACACACACGTATCTATATATACATTACACATGCATACACATACATACACAAAGCTGTGTAAACCAACTATAAAAAACTAATCTAAACGTATATACATAAAATACAAAATGAAATGAGGTGGAATGAATACTACAGAATGTACATAAGGTGCAGTTGCAGTCTGGCAGTGGAGGAGTGTGACAGTTCAACTGTTTAGAAGGGAGATGGTGAGGGGAAAGAAACTGTTCCTGTGTTGGGTGGTCCTGGTCTGCAGGCTTCTGTACCGTCTGCCAGAGGGCAGCAGATCAAAAAGTCTGTGTCCAGGGTGTGAGGGGTCTGTGATGATTTTCCCTGCCCGTTTCCTGGTTCTTGAGAGGTACAGATCCTGGATGGAGGGCAGGGGGGCGCCGATGATCCTTTCTGCTGCCCGTACAGTCCGCTGCAGTCTGCACCTGTCCTGTTTAGTGGCTGCACCATACCAGACTGTGATGGAGGAGCACAGGACAGACTCAATGACTGCAGTGTAGAACTGGATCAGCAGCTCCTGTGGAAGACTGTACTTCCCCAGTTGTCTCAGGAAGTACATCCTCTGCTGGGTCTTTTTGAGGATGGAGTTGATGTTGGTCTCCCACTTCAGGTCCTGGGAGATGGTGGTACCCAGCAACTTGAAGATCTCCACAGTCGACACAGGGCTGTCTGATATGATGAGGGGGGGCAGAGTTGAGGGATGTCTCCTGAAGTCCACTGTCATCTCTACAGTTTTAAGAGTGTTCAGCTCCAGATTGTGCTGACTGCACCAGAGTACCAGCCGCTCAACTCATCATAACATTTGTGTTATGTTATAGTATTACTACTAAGTGGAGGAATTTCTGTCATGTTACAGTATATGTGCTGATTACAGTATTTCTGCCAAATATAGTATTTCTGATTAATTATAGTTTTTCTACCAAATCATATTACAGTATTTTTGCTTTTTATACCATTTTTATAGGATTTTATATTGCTTAATATAGTATTTCTGCTTTTTATAGGATTTGTGCTTAATATAGTATTTCTGCTTTTTATAGGATTTGTGCTTAATACAGTATTTCTGCTAAATGTAGTATTTATGCTTAATCACACTATTACTATATATTTCTGCCAGCTTCCCAGCCAGCCAATCATATCTGAGGTCTGCCGTTTCTTCTCTCGTCATATCTCAGCGACGGATGTACAAAGAGTAATGAAAATCACAGTCAAAGTACACCAAAGTCCGCTGATTCACCCAGTACAAGAATTATGCTTCTAGTCCACCTAGTTTTGGAGTTACACGACGTTTTGTAACTCCAAAAAACAGCGCTCTTTGCCTCTCACCGCGATCTAATTCTGACTGCTCATCACCCCGTTTCCCAAGAGCTCACTGTCTTTCCCAGTGGGGCAGCTGGTAAGCAAATTATAGCCATTTGTTTGAGAGGAGTCCTCACTATGAAAAATAGACTGCACAAATCCTGTCTCTGTGCTGCGTGTGTAAAAACAGGTGCACCTGTTTGGCGGGAAAAAGTACATAGCCTTTCTGATTGGTGGATTCAAATTAAGCAGCTCCAGGCTTTTGACCCACCTAGAAACATACAGGAAACACTGTATGTACAGCCCCTGTTTGTTCACTTGCTTCTGCTGCTGCTGCTGTGTGTGTGTGTGTGTGTGTGTCTGTGTGTGTGTGTCTGTATGACAGAGAGAGAGAGAGAGAGAGAGCCTTTTTATGGGTGTATCTTATTGTGTGATTTAAAATCAATATATTTACACTGGTTGATTGAATTGGATCCTGTGTGTGTCTCTGTGCATGTGTGTTTCCATATATGGGGGCGATCGTGGCTTAAAAGTTGGGAGTTCGCCTTGTAATCGGAAGGTTACCGGTTCGAGGCCCGGCTCGGACAGTCTCGGTCGTTGTGTCTTTGGGCAAGACACTTCACTCGTTGTCTACTGGTGGTGGTCAGAGGGCCCGGTGGCGCCAGTGTCCAGCAGCCTCGCCTCTGTCAGTGCGCCCAGGGTGGCTGTGGCTACAACGTAGCTTGCCATCACCAGTGTGTGAATGGGTGAATGACTGGATATGTAAAGAGCTTTGGGGTCCTTAGGGACCATAAAAGCGCTATATAAATACAGGCCATTTACCATGTCCATATTTGTAATTGTGCAAGTTATTACTATTATACTAAATTACAGTATTTCTGCTACTTTTCGGTGTTTGTGCTAAATACAGTATTTCTACTAAATCTTAGTATTATTGCTTAATCATATTATTTGAGCAAAATCATAGTATTTGAGCATATTCTTTCTATTTGTGCCATAGCATAATATATTTGCTGAATTACAGCATTTCTGCTATGTTGTAGTATTTGTCCTAAATCACAGTATTTGTGCAATGTTTAGGTATTTTTGTTTAAATAAAGTATCTATGTAATCTTGTACCATGTTTGCTAAAATCCTGTATTTCTGAAAAGTTATCTTGTTTCTGCTAAGTTATAATATTTATTCTAATTTCTGCTGCTAAGTTCTGCTATGTTATTGTATTTCTGCCAAGTATTATGTTTCTTTACGTTATTGCAGTTCTGCTAAGTAATTACATTTTTGCTAAGTTCTTATGCTTCTGCAAAGTTATTACAATTTTTGCAAAGGTTTTACAACTTCTGCAACTTTTCAGCTTTTTCAGCTAGTTTCAGCTGACAGCTTCAGCTTTACAGCATCCACACTGCATTTTCGCAGGAAATGCAAATTTTTCTAGTTGTGTGGATGCTTTAAGCATCCACACTATTGAGTTCCTGTTTCTCTTTATTCTTTATTATTGTGTGGATGCTTTAAGCATCCACACTATTGAGTTCCTGTTTCTCTTTATTCTTTATACTTTATTATTCTTCAAGTTGCTTCCGTACGTTTTTCGCCGTAGAACTACTTCCACAATTTTTGTGCTATTTTCACCGTTCAAATTTTAAACTATTCTGCTATTTTGCTCTTTCCGGCAATGACTTTTGGTATTTTTGCTCTTATACTTTTTAAAATATTACGTTTTTTTCCTTTAATTTGTCCCATTGAAATGAATGGGAAACTTCCGCAATTCTGCTAAAACTTACTCTTTTTTGAAACTTAACTACGTTCTCATACTTTCGCCTAGAACAACCATTCAAATTTTAAAATGTTCACAAATTATTGGGCTATTCATGAATGATTCAGCTGAGTTTTCATATCTGTTACCGTTTCATCGTATCCCTCTCTAAGTTTTGAGTTTCATCTTTGTGATTTTTCACAAAATACATGCGTTGTTATGGTTGCTATGCAGTTGGTTCTAAGTGAGCCACTGTACCTTTTGCAATTCTCACTTCATGTCCGAACAACTTCTTGCTACTCGGTCAATTTCCCCTCAACCCCCACAAATTATACATCAAAACGTAGGTATTTTTGCTGGCTTTCAGAAAATGTCACTATCATTGTTGTGGGTTTTATAGAATTTTCCAAATCTCCTCAGACCAACACAAAGTCTTAAAACTCTCCATAGAAAGTCAATGGAGAGTTTGTTCAAAATCATCGCTTGATTTCTGTAATGAGAGGCATTTTCGAATCGCCATATCTCCCCAACGAAGCGAAGTTAAGACATAAGGCTTGTCCCAATATATCTTCAGACACTCCTGACGCTCACAATTCAAGAATTGTTTTCTCATCTATTACCATTTGGCCATGAATTGGGTTTGTTTGAGGGTAGGAAATTCGTCCTTCGCTCAGATTTCTTCAGATTTCAAACTCTGGAAATGAACCACTTTTTCCTCTCGTCATATCTTTTTAATGGATTTCCACAGAGACCTGAAAATTTCCATGATTGTTCACCAAAGACTGCTGTCTCTTACGGTGAAAGAATGATATTGATACTCCAAATAGATTTAGAGTTAGAAAGCGTTGTTTGAGGGCAAGTCAAAGCAGTTTTGGCTTTGCTCTACTCAGTTATGGTGCATTAGAAGTCAAATATCTTTAATAATTCATATTTTAATGATAAAGTGTCAACACTTTAAGATTCCCCCATCTCTTCTGAACAAAACGGTGTAAGAATGACCGTTCTAGCCCCTACGGTTAGGAAATTATGGCCATTTGTTTGAGAGGAATCCTCACTATGAGAAATTCACTGCAGAAATCCTGTCTCTGTGCTCTGTGTGTGTAAAAACGGCTGCACCTGTTTTGGCGGGAAAAAGTACACAGCCTCTCTGATTGGTGGATTCAAATTTAGCAGCTCCCAGGCTGCTTGACTGACCTAGAAACTTGCTTGTCTCTCCCTGTGTGTGTGTGTGTGTGTGTGTGTGTGTGTGTGTGTGTGTGAGACAGAGAGAGAGAGAAAGGGAGGGCGAGAGAGAGTTTTTATGGGAGCATCTTATTATATGATTTAAATTCAATATATTTAGACTGGTTGACTGAATTTGATCCTGTGTGTGTCTCTCTGTGCATGTGTGTTTCCATATGTGTCCATATTTGTGATTGTGTCACTGTTATACATTTTTTTGCTGATTTTTTTCATTTAACAATTACATTTGAGGGACCCTTAGCATGTTCAGGATTCTTTCAGCTGTCCATTTTGCTTTTCCAATTTTTCTATTTAAGTTATTACTATTGTGTTGAGTCATAGCATTTCTGCTGCTTTTCAGTATTTGTGCTAAATACAGCATTTCTGCAAAATCATACTATGTCTGCTATTTTATGAGATTTGTGCTAAATACAGCATTTCTGCTAAATCATACTCTTTCTGCTATTTCATAAGATTTGTGCTAAATATAGTGTTTCTGCTATTTCTGCCAAATTTAGTATTTTTGATTAATTAGGGTTTTTCTACCAAATCATAGTACAGTTTTACTGCTTTTTATAGGATTTTTAGAGGATATTTATATTGCTTAATATAGTATTTCTGCTTTTTATAGGATTGGTGCTTAATATAGTTTTTCTAAAAAATGTAGTATTTATGCTTAATCATACTATTTCTATATATTTCTGCCAGGTCCCCAGGCAGCTAATCCTCTGTGAGGACTGATACATACAAATACATATCAGGGCCTGCACGGCTTCCCAGCCAGCCAATCATATCTGGGGTCTGCCCTTTCTTCTCTCGTCATATCTCAGCGACAGATGTACAAAGAGCAATGCAAATCACAGTCAAAGTACACGAACGTACGCTGATTCACCCAGTACAAGAATTATGCTTCTAGTCCACCTAGTTTTTGAGTTACACGACGTTTTGTAACTGCAAAAAACGGCGTTTTTCGCCTCTCACCGCAATCTGATTCTGACTGCTCATCACCCTGTTTTCCAGGCGCGCGCTCTCTTTCCCAGTGGCGCAGTTGGTAATGACACAGGTCTGCAACCCAAAGGTCGTGGGTTCAATTACACCTTGGGCAACATGTGTTTTTTCCCTACAAATTAATACACTATCACAGACCACTAATTCATATTCATCATTTATTACAATTCTGCAACCTTTTATGATTTTAGCAGCTTTTGTAATATGGACCTCAGATTCTTGTTAACACTCCATGGCACAAATACTATTCCCTTTAGGCTCTGTGTGTGTGTGTGTGTGTGTGTGTGTGTGTGTGTGTGTGTGTGTGTGTGAGAGAGAAAGAGAGAGAGAGAGAGAGAGAGCGAGAGAGAGCCTTTTGATGGGAGCATCTTATTATATCACTTAAATTCAATATATTTAGACTGGTTGACTGAATTTGGTCCTGTGTGTGTCTCTGTGTGCATGTGTGTTTCCATATGTGCCCATATTTGTGATTGTGTGACTGTCATACTTTTTTTGCTGATTTTTTTTTCAATTAACAATTAGATTTGAGGGACCCTTAGCATGTTCAGGATTTTTCCAGCTGTCCATTTTGCTTTTCCAATTTTTCTATAAGTTATTACTGTTGTGCTAAGTCATAGCATTTCTGCTGCTTTTCAGTATTTGTGCTAAATACAGCATTTCTGCTAAATCATACTATTTCTGCTATTTCATAAGATTTGTACTAAATATAGTGTTTCTGCCAAATATAGTATTTCTGCTTAATTATAGTATTTGTGCTAAAACATAGTATTTCTACTAAATGTAGTATTTATGCTTAATCATACTATTTGTATATATTTCTGCCAGGTCCCCAGGCAGCTAATCCTCTGTGAGGACTCATAAATATAAAATTTACATATCAGGGCCTGCACGGCTTCCCAGCCAGCCAATCATATCTGAGGTCTGCCCTTTCTTCTCTCGTCATATCTCAGCGACAGATGTACAAAGAGCAATGCAAATCACAGTCAAAGTACACGAAAGTACGCTGATTCACCCAGTACAAGAATTATGCTTGTAGTCCACCTAGTTTTTGAGTTACACGACGTTTTGTAACTCCAAAAACGGCGCTCTTTGCCTCACACCGCGATCTAATTCTGACTGCTCATCACCTCAGATTCTTCTTAACACTCCATGGCACAAATACTGTTCCCTTTAGGCTCTGTGAATGTGTGTGTGTATCTATATTTCTCCCATTTTAAAGTATTACTCCTCCATAATTGGATTTCTCTTAAATCAAAGTACTTTTACTACATCTTAGTACTTCTGCTCAATCATAGTATTTCTGCTAAATCATGGTTTTTGTGCCAAATCATCAGAATCGTGTTTATTGGCCAAGTATATGTGCAGACAAATACAAGGAATTTGGTTCCGGTAGATGGTGGCTCTCGAGCACAGCAATGTAAATCACACACACACACACACACACACACACACACACACACACACACACACACGCACCCACACACACACACGTATCTATATATACATTACACATGCATACACATACATACACAAAGCTGTGTAAACCAACTATAAAAAACTAATCTAAACGTATATACATAAAATACAAAATGAAATGAGGTGGAATGAATACTACAGAATGTACATAAGGTGCAGTTGCAGTCTGGCAGTGGGAGGAGTGTGACAGTTCAACTGTTTAGAAGGGAGATGGTGAGGGGAAAGAAACTGTTCCTGTGTCGGGTGGTCCTGGTCTGCAGGCTTCTGTACCGTCTGCCAGAGGGCAGCAGATCAAAAAGTCTGTGTCCAGGGTGTGAGGGGTCTGTGATGATTTTCCCTGCCCGTTTCCTGGTTCTTGAGAGGTACAGATCCTGGATGGAGGGCAGGGGGGCGCCGATGATCCTTTCTGCTGCCCGTACAGTCCGCTGCAGTCTGCACCTGTCCTGTTTAGTGGCTGCACCATACCAGACTGTGATGGAGGAGCACAGGACAGACTCAATGACTGCAGTGTAGAACTGGATCAGCAGCTCCTGTGGAAGACTGTACTTCCCCAGTTGTCTCAGGAAGTACATCCTCTGCTGGGTCTTTTTGAGGATGGAGTTGATGTTGGTCTCCCACTTCAGGTCCTGGGAGATGGTGGTACCCAGCAACTTGAAGATCTCCACAGTCGACACAGGGCTGTCTGATATGATGAGGGGGGGCAGAGTTGAGGGATGTCTCCTGAAGTCCACTGTCATCTCTACAGTTTTAAGAGTGTTCAGCTCCAGATTGTGCTGACTGCACCAGAGTACCAGCCGCTCAACTCATCATAACATTTGTGTTATGTTATAGTATTACTACTAAGTGGAGGAATTTCTGTCATGTTACAGTATATGTGCTGATTACAGTATTTCTGCCAAATATAGTATTTCTGATTAATTATAGTTTTTCTACCAAATCATATTACAGTATTTTTGCTTTTTATACCATTTTTATAGGATTTTTATATTGCTTAATATAGTATTTCTGCTTTTTATAGGATTTGTGCTTAATATAGTATTTCTGCTTTTTATAGGATTTGTGCTTAATACAGTATTTCTGCTAAATGTAGTATTTATGCTTAATCACACTATTACTATATATTTCTGCCAGCTTCCCAGCCAGCCAATCATATCTGAGGTCTGCCGTTTCTTCTCTCGTCATATCTCAGCGACGGATGTACAAAGAGTAATGAAAATCACAGTCAAAGTACACCAAAGTCCGCTGATTCACCCAGTACAAGAATTATGCTTCTAGTCCACCTAGTTTTGGAGTTACACGACGTTTTGTAACTCCAAAAAACAGCGCTCTTTGCCTCTCACCGCGATCTAATTCTGACTGCTCATCACCCCGTTTCCCAAGAGCTCACTGTCTTTCCCAGTGGGGCAGCTGGTAAGCAAATTATAGCCATTTGTTTGAGAGGAGTCCTCACTATGAAAAATAGACTGCACAAATCCTGTCTCTGTGCTGCGTGTGTAAAAACAGGTGCACCTGTTTTGGCGGGAAAAAGTACATAGCCTTTCTGATTGGTGGATTCAAATTAAGCAGCTCCAGGCTTTTTGACCCACCTAGAAACATACAGGAAACACTGTATGTACAGCCCCTGTTTGTTCACTTGCTTCTGCTGCTGCTGCTGTGTGTGTGTGTGTGTGTGTGTCTGTGTGTGTGTGTCTGTATGACAGAGAGAGAGAGAGAGAGAGAGCCTTTTTATGGGTGTATCTTATTGTGTGATTTAAATCAATATATTTACACTGGTTGATTGAATTGGATCCTGTGTGTGTCTCTGTGCATGTGTGTTTCCATATATGGGGGCGATCGTGGCTTAAAAGTTGGGAGTTCGCCTTGTAATCGGAAGGTTACCGGTTCGAGGCCCGGCTCGGACAGTCTCGGTCGTTGTGTCTTTGGGCAAGACACTTCACTCGTTGTCTACTGGTGGTGGTCAGAGGGCCCGGTGGCGCCAGTGTCCAGCAGCCTCGCCTCTGTCAGTGCGCCCCAGGGTGGCTGTGGCTACAACGTAGCTTGCCATCACCAGTGTGTGAATGGGTGAATGACTGGATATGTAAAGAGCTTTGGGGTCCTTAGGGACCATAAAAGCGCTATATAAATACAGGCCATTTACCATGTCCATATTTGTAATTGTGCAAGTTATTACTATTATACTAAATTACAGTATTTCTGCTACTTTTCGGTGTTTGTGCTAAATACAGTATTTCTACTAAATCTTAGTATTATTGCTTAATCATATTATTTGAGCAAAATCATAGTATTTGAGCATATTCTTTCTATTTGTGCCATAGCATAATATATTTGCTGAATTACAGCATTTCTGCTATGTTGTAGTATTTGTCCTAAATCACAGTATTTGTGCAATGTTTAGGTATTTTTGTTTAAATAAAGTATCTATGTAATCTTGTACCATGTTTGCTAAAATCCTGTATTTCTGAAAAGTTATCTTGTTTCTGCTAAGTTATAATATTTATTCTAATTTCTGCTGCTAAGTTCTGCTATGTTATTGTATTTCTGCCAAGTATTATGTTTTCTTTACGTTATTGCAGTTCTGCTAAGTAATTACATTTTTGCTAAGTTCTTATGCTTCTGCAAAGTTATTACAATTTTTTGCAAAGGTTTTACAACTTCTGCAACTTTTCAGCTTTTTCAGCTAGTTTCAGCTGACAGCTTCAGCTTTACAGCATCCACACTGCATTTTCGCAGGAAATGCAAATTTTTCTAGTTATTATTATTATTCTTCAAGTTGCTTCCGTACGTTTTTCGCCGTAGAACTACTTCCACAATTTTTGTGCTATTTTCACCGTTCAAATTTTAAACTATTCTGCTATTTTTGCTCTTTCCGGCAATGACTTTTGGTATTTTCTGCTGTTATACTTTTTAAAATATTAAGCTTTTTTCCTTTAATTTGTCCCATTGAAATGAATGGGAAACTTCCGCAATTCTGCTAAATTTTGCTTGTTTTTGAAACTTAACTACTTTTTACTACTTTCACGTAGAACAACCATTCAAACTTCAAAATGTTCTCAAATTATTGGGCTATTCATGGATGATTCAGCTTTTTCATATCTGTTACCATTTTCATCTTATCCCTCTTCAAGTTTTGAGTTTCATCTTTGTGATTTTTCACAAAATACATGCGTTGTTATGGTTGCTATGCAGTTGGTTCTAAGTGAGCCACTGTACCTTTGGCAATTTTCTCTTCATGTCCGAACAACTTCTTGCTACTCGCTCAATTTCCACTCAACTTCCACAAATTATACATCAAAACGTAGGTATTTTTGCTGGCTTTCAGAAAATGTCACTATCATTGTTGTGGGATTTATAGAATTTTGGCAAATCTCCTCAGACCAACACAAAGTCTCAAAAATCCCCATAGAAAGTCAATGGAGAGTTCGTTTAAAATCACCGCTTGATTTCTGTAATGAGAGGCATTTTCGAATCGTCATATCTCCCCAACGAAGCGAAGTTAAGACATGAGGCTTGTGCCAATATATCTTCAGACACTTTTGATGCTCACAATTCAAGAATTGTTTTCTCATCTATTACCATTTGGCCATGAATTGGGTTTGTTTGAGGGTAGGAAATTCGTCCCTCGCTCAGATTTCTTCAGATTTCAAACTCTGGAAATGGGACACTTTTTTCTCTCGTCATATCTTTTTGATAGATTTCCACAGAGACCTGAAAATTTCCATGACTGTTCACCAAAGCCTGCTGTCTCTTACGGTGAAAGAATGATATCGATACTCCAAATAGATTTAGAGTTAGAAAGCGTTGTTTGAGGGCAAGTCAAGGCAGATTTTGCTTGCCTCTACTCAGTTATGGTGCATTAGAAGTCAAATATTGTCAATAATTCATATTTTAATGATAAATCGTTAACACTGGAAGATTCCCCC